>NC_140017.1:0-600000 GCF_964263955.1 Coregonus lavaretus | reverse complement strand
GGAGTGGCAGCTGCATTCACATCATATACACTGAGTGTACAAAACATTAAGAACACCTTCCTAATATTGAGTTGAATATTCTGTCAACATTTTTATTGCATTTTGCATTTTAGTCATTTAGCAGACACTCTTATCCAGAGCGACTTACAGTTAGTGAGTGCATACATTTCTCATACTGGCCCCCCGTGGGAAATCGAACCCACAACCCTGGCGTTGCAAACGCCATGCTCTACCAACTGAGCTACACGTTCTTCATTATGGTGATATTATTTATTATAGTGCTGCTACTCTTAAACCTTTGGATGCCATTTACCATAGTGTCCTTCATTTTGTTACAGATGACAGTTTTGATACTCATCACTGCACTGTATCAAAAGGTTGGCTGGACTTCGCTAAAGACCCGTAGATCTCTACATTACTCCCTTTTTGCACACAAGGCCCTACTTCATGAACTTCCTTCTTATCTAACTTTGCTGTTGAAGTATTGACACCTGAGTTGCCTAATCCGTTTGTTCACTCTTGAGGTTCCTAGGGTCTCCACCGAGCTATGTTAATCTGCTTTTAGTTTTAATGCACTGTATTGCTGGAACAAAATTCTAAATACATTTAATCTTGATGTTCTGGTCCCGTTCAGGCAAATGTATGTATTGATTGTGGACTTATTTGTGGAGGAATGTAACTGTTTTTCTGGGTGATTTGTGATGTTTTATTTGCGCTTACCATGACTGTGTTTTGTATGTTAATGTGTATATACACTGTATATACACTACCGTTCAAAAGTTTGGGTTCCAATGCAACTCTGCCTAGAAGGTCAGCATCCAGGAGTTGCCTCTTCACTGTTGACGTTGAGACTGGTGTTTCTTAGCAATTTCTCGCATGGGATAGCCTTCATTTCTCAGAACAAGAATAGACTGACGAGTTTCAGAAGAAAGTTATTTGTTTCTGGCCATTTTGAGCCTGTAATCGAACCCACAATTGTTGATGCTCTAGATACTCAACTAGTCTCAAGAAGGCCAGTTTTATTGCTTATTTAATCAGCACAACCGTTTTCAGCTGTGCTAACATAATGATCAATTAGCCTTTTAAAATGATAAACTTGGATTAGCAAACACAACGTGCCATTGGAACACAGGACTGTTGGTTGCTGATATTGGGCCTCTGTACGCCTATGTAGATATTCCATTACAAATCTGCCGTTTCCAGATACAATAGCCATTTACAACATTAACAATGTCTACACTGTATTTCTGATCAATTTGATGTTATTTTAATGGACAACAAAATTGCTTTCTTTCGAAAACAAGGACATTTCTAAGTGACCTCAAACTTTTGAACCGTAGTGTATATATATTTTGTGTATAATGTGTATATTTATATTGTATTATACAGGGCACATTTGGGAAAAGAGACCTAGATGTCAATATGTCTTCCCTGTTAAAGTAAAGGTTAAATCAAAACAAATAAAAATTAAAGTCTTGGTGGAATTTGAGGCTCCATGTCTTAAACACTACATACCAGGAGTAGTGAAGGCACGTCGCTTGATCCATATGGTGGATGGAAGGAAGAAGGGAAGCTTATCTGTGTTATTGCTATTTGATGATGGTCTCCCGAGTGGCGCAGTGGTCTAAGGCACTGCATCGCAGTGCTAGCTGTGCCACTAGAGATCCTGGTTCGAATCCAGGCTCTGTCGTAGCCGGCCACGGCCGGGAGACCCATGGGGCGGCGCAAAATTGGCCCAGCGTCTTCCAGGGTAGGGGAGGGAATGGCCGGCAGGGATGTAGCTCAGTTGGTAGAGCATGGCATTTGCAATGCCAGGGTTGTGGGTTAGATTCCCACGGGGGGGCCAGTATGAAAAAATGTATTCACTAACTGTAAGTCGCTCTGGATAAGAGCGTCTGCTAAATGACTAAAATGTAAATGTAAATGATGAAGAGTTTATCCCGACACATGTAAAGCTGGATAATATGAGATACGCAGTGAGAGATTTTGTGAACAGGCCATTGCAATGTCGTAATTGTTTGGCCACGTGGCTAGTGTGTGCAGACTGAATAAATATGATGTTGAAGAGTCAGTGGATACACAGTGCTGCAATTGTGGTGGGAACCATGTTCCTGAGTTCCAGGAGTGCCCTGTAAGGGTGAAGGAGGTCGAAGCAGCAAGAATCAGGGCTGTCCCTGATGGAGAAAGGAGTAGATGGAGGGAAGCCAGAGAAGAGAGAAAAAGAGGGCGGACAAGATAAAGATTTCAGAAGGAAAGTGACTCAAGTGTCCAGAGCCTCGAAACTTGTCACTCCCCTCTTGGCAGAAGTGTTATTTAGCTGAGATGAGCCAGATAAAACACTACACTGTGGTCCTCTGTAGCTCAGCTGGTAGAGCACGGCGCTTGTAACGCCAAGGTAGTGGGTTCGATCCCCGGGACCACCCGTACAAAAAAAAAAAATATTATGCACGCATGACTGTAAGTCGCTTTGGATAAAAGCGTCTGCTAAATGGCATATTATTATTATTATATTATTTACACTCTTAGAAAAAAGTGTTCCAAAAGGGTTGTTCAGCTGTTCCCATTGGAGAATACTTTTGGGTTCCATGTAGAACCCTCTGTGGAATGGTTCTATACTGAACAAAAATATAAACGCAACATGTCTTTACATGTCTTTACAGGTCCCATGTTTCATGAGCTGAAATAAAATATCCCAGAAATGTTCCGCACAAATGTTCCACACAAATGCACAAAAAGCTTATTTCTCCAAAATTCTGTGCACAAATTTGTTTATATCCCTTTTAGTGAGCATTTCTCATTTGCCAAGATAATCCATCCACCTGACAGGTGTGGCATATCAAGAAGCTGATTAAACAACATGATCATTACACAGGTGCACCTTGTGCTGGGGACAATAAAAGGCCACAATAAAAGGCCACTCTGTGGCATTGTGTTGTCACACAACACAACGCCACTGATATCTCAAGTTTTGAGGGAGCGTGCAATTGACAAGGTGACTGCAGGAATGTCCAACAGAGCTGTTGCCAAATAATTTAATGCTAATTTCTCTACCATAAGCCGCCTCGTTTTAGAGAATTTGGCAGTAGGTCCAACCGGCCTCACAACCGCAGACCAAGTGTAACCACGCCAGCCCAGGACATCCACCTCCGGCTTCTTCACCTGTGGGATTGTCTGAGACCAGACACCCAGACAGCTGATGAAACTGAGCAGTATTTCTGTCGTATATTCAGCAGTATAAAGCTTTTTTGTGGGGAAAAACTCATTCTCATTGGCTAGGCCTGGCTCCCCAGTGGGTGGGCCTGGCTCCCAAGTGGGTGGGCTGCCCAGTCAGGTGAAATCCATAGATCAGGGCCTAATGATATAATAGCCCTTACACAGCCTGGAGGTGTGTTGGGTCATTGTCCTGTTGAAAAACAAATGATAGTCCCACTAAGCGCAAACTAGATGGGATTGCGTATCGCTGCAGAATGCTGTGGTAGCCATGCTGGTTAAGTGTGCCTTGAATTCTAAATAAATCACAGACAGTGTCACCAGCAAAGCACCACCACACCATCACACCTCCTCCTCCATGCTTCACAGTGGGAACCACACATGGAGATCATCCGTTCACCTACTCTACATCTCACAAAGACACAGTGGTTGGAACCAAAAATCTCAAATTTGGACTCATCAGACCAAAGGACAGATTTCCACCGGTCTAATGTCCATTGCTCGTGTTTCTTGGCCCAAGCAAGTCTCTTCTTATTATTGGTGTCCTTTAGTAGTGGTTTCCTTGCAGCAATTCGACCATGAAGGCCTGATTTCACGCAGTCTCCTCTGAACAGTTGATGTTGAGATGTGTCTGTTACTTGAACTATGTGAAGCATATATTTGGGCTGCAATCTGAGGTGCAGTTAACAAACTCTAATGAACGGAGCAAAAAAGCTTGGGGACCCCTGCTCTAGTTGGAACAAGAAAAGTGAAGTGGATTTGAGAGTGCTGTGATTATTTATAAACATGTGTGTGCGTGTGTGTTACGGGCGTAAGCAGGAAGGGGCTCGTTGTGCTTGATGGATTTCCTGAATGTGATACGGATGGACGGGAGTGGCGGCAGGATGTATTCCATGCTGGCTGGCGCGGGGCCCTCCTCAATCTGCTGGTCATGCCACTGCCAAAGCAGAAACACTCCGCGGGCTTCCCCCTCCGGCACGGGACTCCTCCACCGAACTATGGTGTAACGCTACGGTGGGATGTGTGGGGGGTTGAAGGAGACTCTCCTGTGACAAGAGTCTGTTTGTAGAGAGTGCTGCGACGCTATTGCTGCTGCTCACTGTAAGATTGCTTGCTCCATTTCACATTTTAAGTCTACTTATTCATGAGTTTGTTTACTTGTTCGTTCATTCATTCATTAATCCACCCCACCTCTTTAAGGAATACCTGGGATAGGCTAAAGTATTCCTTCTAACCCCCCCCCCCCCCCCCCCCCCCAAATTGTAAAGTGGTTATCCCACTGGCTATAGGGTGAACGCACCAATTTGTGAGTCGCTCTGGCTAAGAGCGTCTGCTAAATGACGTTAATGTGCCCTTGAGCAAGGCACTTAACCCTAATTGCTCCTGTAAGTCGCTCTGGTTAAGAGCGTCTGCTAAATGACTAAAATGTAAATGTAAATGTAAATCCATCCCATTCCATCCCAATGCTGTGTTCACTGTAGCCTGGTTGTCTAGTCTGTTTGTGCTTTAGCCAACTGCATTTGCTCATGGTCAGGCCAATCATGACAATGTATGGCATTGCAACAGTTGAAGTATTGCCTAGAATGGCTACATTGCTAACAGTATCGGACCAGGCTAGTAGTCAGTATACCGTTCATTGTACTGTTCTTTCAAGGTTTTCTGTGTGGTTTAGCTGAAACAGTTTAGGCTAGTCTATCAGTATGGACCCTCGTGACCTCTGACCTGACTTTCACTGTGCTTTTCAGTACAGTGATTGAATTGGTATAGCCCAGTGGTAACAGACCAAATTAAAGACTTCTCTGTTGAGTACAATTAACAACATCGGATAGCTAACGAGTTGAGCAAAGAAGTCAATGCTCATTGGTCAAATGCTGTAGTTGCTATGTTACAACAGACCTCATCGGCAACCTATGGAACCAGCTTCTCTGTTTGTGGACTAGTGTTCTTTACAATCGCCCCAGTCATGCTTTCCAAGGCAGCACCTATACCATTTGCCTCAAGGCTGTACGCAAGAACTCAATGTCCTACACGCTAACTCAATCACCACAACCAATAGGGCCAGATGTTTTACCTGATCAGGTCATGTGGTCAGGAAAAATTCCTGGCCCTAACAATAACTCACTTTTTCACTGCATCTCAATGTCCCATGCACTCATGGTAAATCCTAGTGATTGTCTGTTTCTTTGTCTGACTAACTCCAACTGCAGATCACTGGGTTTGTGCCTCATTCAGTCTGTCTGTGGCTTATTGCGCTCTCTCTCTCCATTTTCATATTTTAAGAGGGAGGAAAATCCATCAGCCACAACTGTGGGGATGACCTCATGTGACCAACAAACACAACTCAGACAGACACGCACAAACGAACAAACGCACACATGTACTGTATACCAGGGGTGTAGGCATGGGTGAGCCAATCAGATTGAGCAAAAACAAAGAAATAATACATGTCCTTTGGGTGGAGGACCATTCTTGATACACACGGATAAACTGTTGAGCGAGAAAAACCCAGCGGTGTTGCAGTTCTTGACACACTCAAAACGCTGCGCCTGGCACCTACTACCATACCCTGTTCAAATGCACTTAAATATTTTGTCTTGTCCATTCACCCTCTGAATGGTACACATACACGTCTCAATTGTTTCAAGGCTTAAAAATCCTTCTTTAACCTGTCTCCTCCACTTCATTTACACTGATTTGAAGTGGATTTAACAAGTGACATCAATAAGGGATCATAGCGTTCACCTGGATACACCTTGTCAGTCTATGTCATGGAAAGAGCAGATTTTTCTACTGTTTTCTACACTGTATTCAATTTTCACTTGATATACATCACAGAAGACTAAAATATAACAAAACCATTTGACATAGAAACACCAGATTTTCAACGTAAAAAAACGAGTTTATTAATTATGAAATTATGAAAAATATGAATAACATTCCACCCATGAGGCCACTAGAGGGAGATTTGGTCATTTGACTGAAGGAAAGGTCTACAGTAGAGGAATTTACAGCTGGATTTAAGAGCAAACGGTTCCAAAAATATGTATATTTATCATAACCATCTGCTTGATAAACTAAAGATCTATCAGTCACTTAATGAATAGGGGTGCTTTTCAAACACACACTAATGCTTGTGTGTACAAGACAGTATGGCATATGTGTGTGTTTGTGTGCATGAGTGTGTGTTTGAGAGCAGAGAGAAGCACTTGTATTTCCTTCCAGGTGCTCATATTCACAGAAGGTTAGAGGTCATACGCACCAGGAAGGAACCGAAGGTTGTCATTCAGTTTAAAGTAGGACCCATGTTACTAGACTCCCTATTATTTTGTACTCTTTACCTTCCTTCTCCCCTGTCCAGTCACCTCTTAATATCGCTGGGTGTGAGTGTTTACCTCAGTCCCCAATCGAGCGCACGCTAA
The DNA here is from genome assembly GCF_964263955.1 of Coregonus lavaretus. Classification (NCBI taxonomy): domain Eukaryota; kingdom Metazoa; phylum Chordata; class Actinopteri; order Salmoniformes; family Salmonidae; genus Coregonus; species Coregonus lavaretus. The sequence goes on along the minus strand of NC_140017.1, from coordinate 593,371 downwards.
TCTACTGTTTACTGATTCACCTGAATGCTTCCAAGCTCAAGAACATCCCGAGCTAATCTGAGTCACTCTCACCCAAAGTGAATTAGGTCCAATATTCCTCCCACTGCTCCACTTTCTGAGGGCTGCCCCATGACCGGCTGGCTGCTGATATTTTGGGGCTATTTGTACCACAACAAGCTTGATTAAGAACTGTCTCTGCTCTGTCACAGCTAAATATAGGCATTGGAGCCTCTTCAGAGATCAGGACAGAACAGCACACCAGAGGAACTTCAGGACTTCAGAGCCCCCTTAAAACCATGTGGAAACCTCATCAGGGGTGGAAGAAGCCCGCATCAAACTACACTGAACAAAAATATAAATGAAACATGCAACAATTTCAAAGATTTTACTGAGTTACAGTTCATATAAGGAAATCAGTCAATTAAATAAATAAATTAGGCCCTAATCTATGGATTTCACATGACTGGGAATACAGATATGCATCTGTTGGTCACCACATCTTAAAAAAGGTAGGGGCGTGGATCAGAAAAACAGTCAGTATCTGGTATTACCACCATTTGCCTCATGCAGCGCGATACATCTCCCTCGCATAGAGTTGATCAGGCTGTTGATTGTGGCCTGTGGAATGGTGTCCCAATCCTCTTCAATGGCTGTACGACGTTGCTGAATATTGGCGGGAACTGGAACACGCTGTCGTACACGTCGATCCAGTGCATCCCAAACATGCTCAATGGGTGACATGTCTGGTGAGTATGCAGGCCATGGAAGAACTGGGACATTTTCAGCTTCCAGGAATTGTGTACAGATCCTTGTGAAATGGGGCTATGCATTATCATGCTGAAACATGATGTGATGGCGGTGGATGAATGGCACGACAATGGGCCTCAGGATGTCATCACGGCATCTCTGTGCATTGAAATTGCCATTGATAAAATGCAATTGTGTTCGATGTCCGTAGCTTATGCCTGCCCATACCATAACCCCACCGCCACCATGGGGCACTCTGTTCACAATGTTGACATCAGTAAACAGTTGAAATCGGGATTCATCCGTGAAGAGCACACTTCTCCAGCGTGCCAGTGGCCATCGAAGGTGAGCATTTGCCCACTGAAGTTTGTTACTACGCTGAACTGAAGTCAGGTAAAGACCCTGGTGTGGATGACGAGCATGCAGATGAGTTTCCCGGAGACGGTTTCTGACAGTTTGTGCAGAAATTCTTTGGTTGTGCAAACCCACAGTTTCATCAGTTAGCTGGTCTCAGACGATGCCGCAGGTGAAGAAGCCGAATGTGGAGGTCCTGGGCTGGCGCGGTTACACATGGTCTGTGGTTGTGAGGCCGGTTGGGCGTACTGCCAAATTCTCTAAAACGACAATGAACGTTAAATTATCTGGTAACAGCTCTGGTGGACATTCCTGCAGTCAGCATGCCAATTGCGCGCTCCGTCCAAACTTTTGTTGTGTTACAAAACTGCACGTTTTAAAGTGGCCATTTATTGTCTCCAGCACAAGGTGCACCTGATTATGCTTTTTAATCAGCTTCTTGATATGCCACACCTGTCAGGTGGATGTATTATCTTGGCAAAGGAGAAATGCTCATTAACATAACATTTTAGAGCACTCCCTGCACCACACACACAGCTCTCAGCCCCAAGTCAGATAAGGACACATCTGTTCTGCATTACCCACCAGACTACAGAGGGCCCCTTGACTCTCCTCTCTCTTTGTCCTTATCCTCCCCTCTTTTCTTATTTCACTCTCATTCATGTCGCTTTCCGTCTTCTCTTGCCATCCCAACCTGGTCCCAGAGCATTTTAGATGATTATGTATATAAATCTGAGACACATTTAGTATGATACGTTACGTTTCGTATTGTATGTATGAATTTGTGGATGTCCATCACCCATTTCTTATGATATGTTACAAATTATAATTTGTATTATATGTTACGATTTTGCTAAACGTACTATATGTTACGATTTCGAATGAGTCAGGTGCAGGAGGGTAAATAACCGAATAACAGGATATATTCCGAAACACAGAGTTACGCAGTAATGCGTCAAAACACTCCAGTGTGCAGGCGCACTGGAAACAACAAGGCACACAGGGAAATCCTGACGATACAAAATACAAGGAGCTCCACCGAGCTTCTCTAACCTCCACAATGAACAATCACACACAAAGACAAGGGGGCAGAGGGAACACTTATAAAGGTACTGATGAGGGGATATGAACCAGGTGTGTGTAATAAACAAGACAAAACAAATGGAATGATGAGATGAGGAGCGGCAGTGGCTAGAAGGCCAGTGACGATGAACGCCGAAGCCTGCCCGAACAAGGAGAGGAGGCAGCTTCGGAGGAAGTCGTGACATTATGTGTCACGGATTCAGCCGAGGCTGCTCCTCCTCCTTGCTCGGGCAGGCTTCGGCGTTTGTCGTCACCGGAGTACTAGCTGCTACCGATCTGTTTCTGTGTTCTACTTGTTTTGTCTTTATTGTTCACACCTGGTTCCCATTATGTATTGATTTCTTCCCTATTTAACCCTCTGGCTTGTGCGTGTTTGTTCATGTTTGGTTGTCGTCTGGTGAGCGGGTTTGTTCGTCCCTGCGTGGAGGTTATGTTATTTTCGTTACCTACGAGTAAAGTACGTTTTCGATTAGCTCTGTGTCCTGCGCCTGACTTTGTCCTACTGCATCACACTGACCCCCTGACATTATGGCAGAGAAATGAACATTAAATTCTCTGGCAACAGCTCTGGTGGACATTCCTGCAGGCAGCATGCCAATTGCAAGCTTCCTCAAAACTTGAGACCTCTTGTGTCTGTGACAAAACTGCACATTTTAGAGTGGCCTTTTATTGTCCCCAGTAAAAGGTGCACCTGTGTAATGATCATGCTATTTAATCAGCTTCTTGATATACACCTGTCAGGTGGATGGATTATCTTGGCAAAGGAGAAATGCTCACTAACAGGGATGTATACAAATTTGTCCACAAAACTTGAGATAAATAAGCTTTTTGTGAGTATGGGAACTTTATGGGATCTTTTATTTCACCTCATGAAACATGGGACCAACACTTTACATGTCGCATTTATATTTTTGTTCAGTATAGTTGCAAAGTAGCTAAAAATTAATAAGTAGTTGAAAAGTTGCTAATTAGCTAAAATGCTAAAGTTTTCCATGATGAGATTCGAACTCACAACCTTTGGGTTGCTAGACGTTCGTGTTATAAGTCGACCCATCCACCCCGACCAAGCACCCAACTTTCATTTTTTTTGCCTTAAGTAACCATCTGTCTTATTTAACCATACCAAACTTAACATATCATACTTATATTAGTGTCCCGGATTTACATTTACTTTGTTACGCCTAGTCTATGAGACCATGCTGAAGATCCCCGTCCCCTCTTCCTTCCTCCATCCCGGTTAATTAGTGTAGGAGTGGAGCTTCGTCCCTGGCCTGATCCCCCCTGCCCAACCCTGTGGTGCTGATGGTAGCTGTGTGGCCAAGCCTCGCTCCCCCTGCCCACCCCAGAGTTCTTCCCACTCCTCACCATCTGCAGAGCTCCGCTCTGTTACACGCCTGGAAAAGTCACGTTCAATGTCTGGCACAGCCTGTTCCTTTCAGCACTTTTTTTTGTTCCCTCCACGCCCCCATTCTCATCGACGGGGCTGTAGTGGAGCAAGTTGAGAGCTTCAAGTTCCTTGGTGTCCACATCACCAACAAACTAACATGGTCCAAGCACACCAAGACAGTCGTGAAGAGGGCACGACAAAACCTATTCCTCCTAAGGAGACTGAAAAGATTTGGCATGGGTCCTCAGATCCTCAAAAGGTTCTACAGCTGCACCATCGAGAGCATCCTGACTGGTTGCATCACTGTCTGGTATGGCATCTGCTCGGCCTCCGACCACAAGGCACTACAGAGGGTAGTGCGTACGGCCCAGTACATCACTGGGACCAAGCTTCCTGCCATCCAGGACCTCTATACCAGGCGGTGTCAGAGGAAGGCCCTAAAAATTGTCAAAGACTCCAGCCACCCTAATCATAGACTGTTCTCTCTTCTACCGCACGGCAAGCGGTGCCGGAGTGCCAAGTCTAGGTCCAAGAGGCTTCTAAACAGCTTCTACCCCCAAGCCATAAGACTCCTGAACATCTAATCAAATGGCTACCCAGACTATTTGTATTGCCCTCCCCACCCCTCTTTTAAGCTGCTGCTTATGGGCGGCAGGTAGCTTAGTGGGTAAGAGCGTTGTGCCAGTACCCGAAAGGTCGCTGGTTCTAATCCCCGAGCCGACTAGGTGAAAAATCTGTCGATGTGCCTTTGAGCAAGGCACTTAACCCTAATTGCTTCTGTAAGTCGCTCTGGATAAGAGCGTCTGCTAAATGACTAAAATGTAAAATGTAAAAAATGCTACTCTCTGTTTATTATCTATGCATAGTCACTTTAATAACTCTACCTACATGTACATATTACCCCAATTACCTCGACTAACCGGTGCCCCTGCACATTGAGTCCGTACCGATACCCCCTGTATATAATAATAATATGCCATTTAGCAGACGCTTTCATCCAAAGCGACTTACAGTCATGTGTGCATACATTTTTACGTATGGGTGGTCCCGGGGATCGAACCCACTACCCTGGCGTTAAATATTTTTTTTTGGGGGGGGGGGTATTCTTTATTTAAACTGCATTGTTGGTTAAGGGCTCGTAAGTAAGCATTTCACTGTAAAGTCTACACCTGTCGTATTCGGCGCATGTGACCAATAACATTTGATCTGCTGAATTTGATCCTGCGCTCCGCGGCAGGCAGCCTAGCGGTTAAGAGAGTAACCGAAAAGTTGATGGTTCTAATCCCTGAGACAGCAATGTGGAAAAATCTGCTATTCTGCCCTTGAACAAGGAAGTTAACAACTGCTCCCCCGGTGCCGATGAAGTAGACGTCGATTAAGGCAGCCCCCCACACCTCTCTGATTCAGAGGGGTTGGGTTAAATGCGGAAGACACATTTCAGTTGAATGCATTCAGTTGTGCAACTGACTAGGTATCCCCTTTCTCATATGAGCGGGGTACCATGAGGTGAAGACATGGCCATTGCCCATAGAATTAGAATATCCATTTTAGTAATTCTAATTCTATGGTCTAATTCTTCACCCCTACCTACTACACTAGCACCTTGTGACACCTCTCTGGGGCACAGTGAGAATGAATGGCGTGTGGCCTGAGGACTCCAGCTGGTTAAGTGAGATCGAGAGGGGGATGCGAGGTCAGGACACTGTCCCCAGATCGCTGTCTCAGGACAGGAGGCAGGCCAGGACTTCTCCACAAGACTGCTCCTAGACACTGATCTCTGGTCAGTTTATTGTTTTCCTCCCAAATGGAAAACTGATCCAACTTTTGTATTGGGAGGCCAGGCCATGATACCATGCCACTGTTTGAGGAGTAAAACTGTCATCAAAGATTTAGAATGCTATTTCTTTGACTGCCACGGCCAAACCTTTTGGACTACAACCTGTCAGACTTTTATTTACTTAAATAGTTCATATAACATAATACCAAAAAGACTGTCCTGTTAATTACATGGCTTATTCATGTGTTTAATTGAACCATTATTAATCCAGGTTAATCTCCTTGAGATAAAAGCCAGAGAGAACTAAATAAAATAGCTCAAAAGTGTAATAAATGTACACATGCATGTTATTCAATCAATGCACCCACAGTGCTCACGCGCATCTGCGTAGCCAGGCGCTAAAATAGAACTTGATTCCATTTGTGACGCGCTGCAAGTCCTGCCTCCCATCTCCTCATTGGTTTTAGGAGCATATTCCCACGTGGGTGATTGAAAGATGAACTGAGGTCCACACTCCAGTCCAGCTGGTGGTGGTAATGCACCTTAAAGTTGGTTGCCAACCGCCATATAAAGTCCAAAGAAGAAGAAGAATCCTGAAGGAGGAGAGATTACTAGAAATTAACTCGGTTTACCCTTTTATCTGTGGATTAATTGTCGGAGTAGAGGACCTTGTGCATTTCAGGTAAAATAACATCCTAATGTTTATATCCCAGGACAAATTAGCTAGCAACAGCAAGCTAGCTAGCTAAATTGCCATATATGTTTAATGCTTTCGAACTGTCCCCAAATTAATATGGTTGGTTCAGAGTTCGTTTTGATATTTCAACCTGCGTGTCCTGATCGCGTCTGGTGTGGGTGGACAAAATCAACATGCTCGCGATGGCGGAAATCTAATTAGCATAATAACAAAATCCCCATCAAAACCTGTCTGTTCAAACTAGAGAGATCCGTTTTTTTTGCATGAGCAATCCACCACATCAGCCGATATCGCCCTTGCGCATCTGCGGTTAAAGGTGGCGGAGCTAGAGCGTTTTTTTCAGACCATGAGACATTCCGAAAATCGGTCGTCTCACAAAAACGTCTGTAGTGTCCGAACGGTTTGCCCTACACATTTTTATGATCACTCTATTGAAAGATGAGACTCTCATGAACACGATGGCGCCCACAACAAAATTCATATAATTTACTCACAAGCAATGATTTGCAGATAGCAGCAATTTTTGAAGGTTTTACGTGCTATTTGATATCGTAATATGTGGTTGTTATATCTACTTTAGTTAAAATGCCCTGATTGTAAGTTGCTCTGGATAATAAAGTCTGCTAAATGACTTAGACCATATCATCAAATGAATAAAGACACCGTTGTACAAGAAAATATTAACATTTCTACTTTATTACGGAATAGGTTCCAGAAAGTTTCTTACCCTAAAAGGTGTTGGATTCTAGCTTGAAATATATACTTATTCATGTTACTATATTATAACTAATTTACATGTATAATGTTATTGTTAAATCTCATGGATTCTATGGAGAGGGCCAAAGGGTAACAGTGGTTTCAGTCACTGATAAGGTTGGATAACCATGGATTAGGGAGGAGTGAGGAATGTGGGCTGAGGTCAGGTCAGATGAAGTGACAACGAACAGTTCTATTACACACACACACCACCTAAGTTCCTGCCAAGCAACATAGATGTATTGGCTGTCTAGATGTGCAAGGAGGAGACTCCGCCTAATAGGAGGGTATAAATACATGTGCTGGTGGAAACATGTTTTTGTCTTTTCAGCTGTTTGACCCAGTGGGTGAATAAACTTGGTTTGAGCTTTGACTAGTTGTCGTTAGTTTTTCACTCTGTTTGTCAGAACCTAACAAAGGGCAGGGGGTAAATGAGACTGCAAAGCCCCATGCTACAGTATATTGGTGCTCTTGCTATATCCCTGTCATTCTTTAATGCATTTTTTCACTCATCCGCTAATTTATACATTCATTCATTAGTTTATTCATTCATTCTTCAATTGTTCAGTTGATAGTTATTCTATGATAACGTTCACTCATTAATTTTGTTAACCACATGGACAAAAGAGCAACAACCCATTTGAGGTGGACAGGATTATATACGATTATATGTAAGAAGCAGATTTCCCATTAATAAGGAATAACAAAATATTGGACATGTTTTCAGTTCAAAAAGCAAAAAAAAGCACCCATATAAACCATGTTAAATAATCTTGACTTTTAAAACAAACAATTGACATTATATATTCAATAATTTACACATATTGTTTGTCAAAGTCGTCAGCAGCAAGTATGACAGAAAATCTGCCATTTTTTTTGTGTGAACCTGTTACAGTCCATGTTTTTCTGCAAAAATAAAATGAAAAATAAAATAAAATTTAGTCGCAAGCAACTTTACTGGCTTCCAAGCCTTTACAGCAGTGCCTCTACAGAAGAGACTGTTACAATGTAGCCTTAAGAGTTGATATGATATGCTCCATCCACATATATTTGGTAACAATGCTGTACCAGTGACAACTTTCTGTCGTCACAAAGAGCGGTCAGACACAAAATAGAAATGTTAGAAACTCAGAGCAACATAGAGTTTCTCTGCCCATTAGATCTGTGAAGGCCATTACGGGTTTCAGCTAGACAGTTATACCGTGTCATTATTAGTACCAACAGCTCAGATATGGGACTATTCCTGCCTGACTGGGTGTTTAGTTGACACAACACTATTGGCATTTTGTGTCTATATATCATCTACCACATTATTTAAGGGGATCCTCTGGAGAACCCATTTACAATCTACTAGAATAAAGCACAGTTTGTTGCTGACAGGGATATGGAAGGCTCTAGTAGCATCTAACAGAAGATACAGTTCAAGTGCAAGGAACACTAGTGACTACTGTATCCATTTGGAGGCTTGGTATGATGCTGTGGAAGCATCAGAGTTGTGTGGTGGGGACACTGGCCTGGAAGCCAACTGGGCAAAATGTAAATGACAGTAACAAGAAACAAAAGCCACAAAAAGCCAATAAGTGAAAACATTTGAAATATGATGTGGGTTATGAAACTGAAATGAGTGGTCAGAACTTGGAGGCTGGCATATATTGAGAGGGTTCACAGTGCAGTCTTTTTGGCAGCGTGTGTGTGGGGGGGAGGGGGGGTGGCAGTTGTGTCCACATGGTCCTCAGGTGAGACTGGGCAGGTTTGCCACTTTGTTGCCTGAAGAAATGGTGCGGCGAGGCAGAGTACCGTTGAGTAGTACCGTACCGGTGCTAAGAGGAGAAGCTGGGTTACAGAATCAACACTGCAGGTCCGGGTTGTGAGGTCCAGGTTATGGATTGTGAGGTCTGGTTTGTAATGTGCAAGCTGTGAAGTCTGGATTGCAAAATCCGGGTTATGAAGCACAGATTGTGAAATCCAGTAATAGTTTTGTCCAGTCTGGTTTGGCTGGTGAGGTCTGGTTGTGAATCTGTGAGGTCCATTCTATGAGGTCTGTTCTATGGCAAGGAAGTCTAAATTCACTGGAGAGCACCCCCATCTTCATTCTGTTAGAGAAAAAAAAAGAGACATTTTAGAGAAGAGATAACAGATTCCACCTGAAAGACAACAATACAAAGAGAGAGGGGGGGAGAGGGAATCAGCTTATCTTGCACACCTGAGCCCATGAGGAGGGTGATCTGAGTTAGGACTCATGGACTTACCAGGAACAGTGTGCACCCAGACAGTCTCTCTCCCTCCCTCTCCCAACTTTCCTGGGCTGTCTGTGTCTCAGAGGAAAGGGTTGACAAATCAGCATAATTGTTTCCCTGGCAACCAGCAGCAGCACACAGGAGGATATGGGGTGGGAGTGCTAGATTTGGGTGACATCACCAATTGGCGTATAGGGGTAGGCATCTCCCTGCAACCTCCCCATATGCATCTCCCACTCAACCCCCCACACAGCACCCCTAAACTGTGTGTGTTTGTGTGTGACAGGGCTGTAGGAATGTCCTGTTCCTAGTCCTTCCCTCTAGCCCATCTAATCCAGTCATGAGAGAGAGAATGAAAGACGGCTGCAGGCAATGACGTCCCTGTCTGTCCCCATCTGTCTAGAAATGTGATTACACCATCAGACTGACTGACTGGGGACATCCAGCATCAGCAGCCCCATCCCGCTCATCACTCACCCAGAGGCGTCTCTCTCTTACACACACGTCACACACACACCTGCCAGCTATACCAAATCTCTTCCACTAATGTCCAAATATTATGGCCATCATCACAAATTACAAATCACAATTCGCCTGGGTTCTAGAGCTATGGGCTGCTACAGTAGGTTGGTTCGCTGCAGACTTCACCCTTGCCATGCTGCTGCCCCTCTCCCCCTCCGTGCTGGGGGGCTGGCACACTCTGTTCTCTCCATCTCATCTTTCACTGGACATTTTTCTGACAGCTGCTGCTTTCCTAGAATCCAGGTCAGGTGCATGCAGGGAGAATGAGAGGGTGTGAGATTGACACACTGAGGGGCTGGCACACAGCTAGCTACAGGTTCACAGTCACAACCACTGGACTAAACATTAAGAACACCTGCTCTTTCCATGACAGACTGACCAGGTGAAAGCTGGGGGTGCAACTCAATATTAGGAAGGTGTTCTTAATGTTTTGTACACTCAGTGTATATCTGGACCTCCAGGGGTAGTACACCCCAATCTATTACAGAACGTAATCTGATAGCCTGTAATGTGTCTACACTTGTTCTAGGTCAGGAATCATCAACTAGAGCGCCGGAACATAATTATAAAAAAATTGTAATCTGCAAATTGACCACAAAAAGTCAAAATGGATATAATATTTAACTAAAACAGAATCATTTCAAACCTTGCTTACATTTGTATACGATAACATACTGTATCTCTCTCTATTATGCGTGGGAATACTTTGAAACAGATTTCCAAAATTAAAATCACTTGGTGCTGATTTGCTGGTGTTTTTATAGTCTTTTATGTCAACTTCTGGCCAAATTGCCACCGGTTGGGGAACTCTGGTCTAGGTGCTCTAGGATATAGGCTCATCTGACTGTGAAATCTGATTGCAGATATCGGTGTCAATTTAAAAGTGTGCTAGAATATAGGCCTAATGTTTAGGAATATTGTGGCTGAAACATGCTGTGGAAGGGAGGTGGACTCAGCCGGGGCTGGAGAGAGGTGGTTATGGGAATCTATGCAAAGCTGTAGGAAAAGAGGGAGTCCCAGTGTAGAGCTAGTGACTTCAGCTCAGAGCTGGACAAGTGATGTGGGTCCCATCATGGAGGAGAATGAGAAACATCCTCACTCAGTGTAGAGTCACATTTCTATTCTATGCAAGTATACAAGAACGCAATTAGGTACGCAAAATGGTGATCCTGTGTACTTGCATCGAGCTACAAATTGCTGGGCTGCACACGTTTGCATATTTTGCTTTAGAGCAGCTAATTTGCGTAGCTTGTGTCACTCTCAGAGCACACCCCGACGCTCACGGTTTTTATAGATCCAAAATGTTTTGGTCTTACTCCTCTTTATTTAGAAAACCAAAATGTTATAGTAAATTGCAGAGTATAAAATTATAAACCACGAGTGTATGTAAACACATAGCTCCGAAGACGGCATTCATTCGCTCGCCAGGCACTTTAGTCAGTGTGAGGAAGAGCTGGTATATAGCTGCTTCTATCACTGCTGGTAGTTTTCCAGATGGGAGTGTGTGGTTCCTGGTCCCCTGTGGGCCACTTTATCCACAAACAAGCATTTCACTGCTGCTTCCTCTGCAATATCTTCAAGATATTAATCACCTATACACACAAATCCTTGACTAAAGAACTGCGGCATCCCACTCACAAACTAGTCAAATCAACGGAGGTATTGTGCCGTGATGTGTGGCTTTATTTGTTTTTTGAAACCAGGTTTGCTGTTCACTTGCGCTATATGAGATGGAAGAGAGTTCCATGCAATCATGGCTCTGTATAATACTGTACATTTCTGGACCTGGGGACTGTGAAAAGACCCCGGTGGCCGTGTGTGTGTCAGTGCTGTGCGTAAGTTGACAATGCAAACAATTTGGAATTTCCAATACATGAATGTTTCTTATAAAAACAAGAAGGGATGCAGTCAGTCTTTCATGAACTCTTAGCCAAGAGAGACTGGCATGCATAGTATTGAAATTAGCCCTCTGATTACAATGAAGACCAAAAACGTGCCGCTATGTTCTGGGCCAGCTGCAGCTTAACTAGGTCATTTTTTGCAGCACATAACCATATGACTGGACAATAATCAATATAAGATAAAACTAGAGCCTGCAGGACTTGCTTTGTGGAGTGTGGTGTCAAAAAAGCAGAGCATCTCTTTATCACGTACAGACCTCTCCCCATCTTTACAACCATTGAATCTATATGTTTTGATCATGACCGTTTACAATCTAAGGTAACACCAAGTAATTTAGTCTCCTCAACTTGTTCAACAGCCACACCATTCATTACCAGATTCAGCTGAGGTCTAGAACTTAGGGAATGATTTGTACCAAATACAATTCTCTTAGTTTTAGAGATGTTTAGGACCAGTTTATTACTGGCCACCCATTCCAAAACAGACTAACTCTATGTTAAGGGTTTCAGTGACTTCATTAGCTGTGGTTGCTGATAGGATTGAATCATCAGCATACATGGACACACAGGCTATGTTTAATGCCAGTGGCAGTCATTGGTAAAAATATAAAAAATTGTAGAAGGCCTAGAGAGCTGCCCTACGGTACACCACATTTTACATTAGAGAAGCTACCATTAAAGAAAACCCTATGAGTTCTATTAGATATATAACTCTGAATCCACGATATGGCAGATGTTGAAAAGCCATTACACATAAGTTCTCAACAACAGGTTATGTTCAACAATATCAAAGGCAGTACATATTAGAGCGCAACTGTACTTAGCATTTTGTTGAAGACACCAACATATTTAAAACATTACTCTTTCCACCTACAGTGGGGAGAACAAGTATTTGATACACTGACGATTTTGCAGGTTTGCCTACTTACAAAGCATGTAGAGGTCTGTAAATCTTTTCATATGTACACTTCAACTGTGAGAGACGGAATCTAAAACAAAAATCCAGAAAATCACATTGTATGATTTTTAAGTAATTAATTTGCATGACATAAGTATTTGATACATCAGAAAAGCAGAACTTAATATTTGTTACAGAAACCTTTGTTTGCAATTACAGAGATCATACGTTTCCTGTAGGGCTTGACCAGGTTTGCACACACTACAGCAGGGATTTTGGCCCACTCCTCCATACAGACCTTCTCCAGATCCTTCAGGTTTCGGGGCTGTCGCTGGGCAACACAGACTTTCAGCTCCCTCCAAAGATTTTCTATTGGGTTCAGGTCTGGAGACTGGCTAGGCCACTCCAGGACCTTGAGATGCTTCTTATGGAGCCACTCCTTAGTTGCCCTGGCTGTGTGTTTCGGGTCGTTGTCATGCTGGAAGACCCAGCCACGACCCATCTTCAATGCTCTTACTGAGGGAAGGAGGTTGTTGGCCAAGATCTCGTGATACATGGCCCCATCCATCCTCCCCTCAATACGGTGCAGTCGTCCTGTCCCTTTTGCAGAAAAGCATCCCCAAAGAATGATGTTTCAACCTCCATGCTTCACGGTTGGGATGGTGTTCTTGGGGTGTTCTTGGGGTTCATCCTTCTTCTTCCTCCAAACACGACGAGTGGAGTTTAGACCAAAAAGCTATATTTTTGTCTCATCAGACCACATGACCTTCTCCCATTCCTCCTCTGGATCATCCAGATGGTCATTGGCCAACTTCAGACAGGCCTGGACATGCGCTGGCTTGAGCAGCGGGACCTTGCGTGCGCTGCAGGATTTTAATCCATGACGGCGTAGTGTGTTACTAATGGTTTTCTTTGAGACTGTTGTCCCAGGTCATTGACCAGGTCCTGCCGTGTAGTTCTGGGCTGATCCCTCACCTTCCTCATGATCATTGATGCCCCACGAGGTGAGATCTTGCATGGAGCCCCAGACCGAGGGTGATTGACCGTCATCTTGAACTTCTTCCATTTTCTAATAATTGCGCCAACAGTTGTTGCCTTCTCCCCAAGCTGCTTGCCTATTGTCCTGTTGCCCATCCCAGCCTTGTGCAGGTCTACAATTGTATCCCTGGAGTCCTTACACAGCTCTCTGGTCTTGGCCATTGTGGAGAGGTTGGAGTCTGTTTGATTGAGTGTGTGGACAGTTGTCTTTTATACAGGTAACGAGTTCAAACAGGTGCAGTTAATACAGGTAATGAGTGGAGAACAGGAGGGCTTCTTAAAGAAAAACGAACAGTTCTGTGAGAGCCGGAATTCTTACTGGTTGGTAGGTGATCAAATACTTATGTCATGCAATAAAATGCAAATTAATTACTTAAAAACCATACAATGTGATTTTCTGGATTTTTAAAAATTACAGACCTCTACATGCTTTGTAAGTAGGAAAACCTGTAAAATCGGCAGTGTATCAAATACTTGTTCTCCCCACTGTATGTGACTTTTGCCATGACTCTGCAGTTTAGAACTTTCAATTTTGCGTGCCTTTCTCTATAAGTATGCTGAAAGTCTGTTGTTAATTTGTTTACAGAGAAATAGAACTGTATTTGGTCAAACCCAATTTTTCTAGTCTTTAACTTAGATTTTTGGTTGAAATGGAGATACATTATTAATTTGTAGACAAACTGGAATTTAAGCCAGACTCAGTGGCACAGATGGAGCTATCCAAGCAGAAAAAACTCCTTTATATTTGGTTGCAATTGACAACCAAACACAATTCAATATGGGCCCGATTCAGATGTAGGAAATGTACGCCTTTCCTACGCACTTCTCAGTAGTTGGTATTCAGACTTACCTTATGCAGGTGCATAACGGGCTTTGCAGGCATGGTTCCCTAGCCTAATATGGTCCACTATTGCTAACGATCATCAGGAACAACCACACAAATGTGACAGAGGACACTCAAGAAGCAGAGCACTTACACAAATGACTGATGATTAGCTAAGAGAAATTGACTTTTGACATTATCGATCATAGTCTGCTGCTGGAAAAACGTATGTGTTATGGCTTTACACCCCTTGCTATAATGTGGATAAAGAGTTACTTGTCTAACAGAACACAGAGGGTGTTCTTTAATGGACGCCTCTCAAACATAATCCAGGTAGAATCTCAACACTATACACGTCAGCTACTACAGCAACTGAAATGACTGTGAAACTTAACAAAGAGCTGCAGTTAGTTGCAGAATGGGTAGCAAGGAATAAGTTAGTCCTACATATTTCCAAAACTAAAAGCACTGTATTTCGGATAAATCATTCACTAAACCCTAAACCACAACTACATCTCGTAATGAATAATGTAGATATTGAGCTAGTTGAGGTGACTAAACTGCTTAGAGTAACCCTGGATTGTAAACTGTCATGGTCAAAACATATTGATACAACAGTAGCTAAGATGGGGAGAAGTCTGTCCATAATAAAGTTCTGCTCTGCCTTCTTAACAACACTATCAACAAGGCAGGTCCTCCAGGCCTTAGTTTTGTCACACCTAGACTATAATAATATAATATGCCATTTAGCAGACGCTTTTATCCAAAGCGACTTACAGTCATGCGTGCATACATTTTTTTGTGTATGGGTGGTCGCGGGGATCGAACCCACTACCCTGGCGTTACAAGCGCCGTGCTCTACCAGCTGAGCTACAGAGGACCAGTAGTGTGGTTAGGTGCCACAAAGAGGGACTTAGTAAAATTGCAGTTGGCTCAGAACAGGGCAGCACGGCTGGCCCTTAAAAGTACACGGAGAGCTAACATTAATGACATGCATGTCAATCTCTCATGGCTCAGAGTGGAAGAGACTACATGGAACTCTATTCCACATCAGGTAACTGATGCAAGCAGTAGAATCAGATTTTTTTAAAACAGGTAAAAATACACCTTATGGAACAACGGGTACTATGAAGAGACACACACAAAAGGTACAGACATGCATACGCATACATTGTGATACTGTTGTATGGTGGTATTAAACATTTTGTACTGTAGATATGTAGTGGTGTAATAATGTTACATGATGTACTGTTATATCTTTTGTTTTATATGTAATGTAAGAGCTTTAATATGTTTGGACCCCAGGAACAGTTAATGGGGATCCCTAATAAATTCAATTACAGACGAAAGAAAGGTAAACTAATGATGTAATGGAATTATGCAAAATGTAATGAAACTAACACTAAAGTGACAGTTATAAATGTATGTGTGTATAACTGACGGTGGCTGACGATAGTGGCTAATATTTAGCACAATACAAATTGTAAAAAATACAGTGAAAAGTCTGGGAATATAATTAAAACATTCTAGAAATTATAAATCAACTTGTTAGGTTTGACGCTATAGGCCTACTGTCATTTGTGGAAGGCTACAGAAGTCTACAGCTTGGGTCTTCAAATTTCATCCCTGGAAGTTATAAGGCCAGCATTTCATAAACTTCACTGTGGGAAAGATGATATGTAGATATGCTTCAGTTTGCTGCCATATGACTGGTTTCGCATTTGTCTCCAGCGACCATAAGGCAAAATAGATCAAAAAAAGTATAAATTATATTTACAATCCCCTTATCCAAACGGCTTAGTAACTTACTTAGCTCTTATCAATAGCTCTTATCAACTTGTACATTTACAGTGCATGGAGAATGGTGGTATTTCTATCGAAAAATGTTTTGTTCCACTTGGAACCGACAGGTTGCTTGACCAAACTATAGTTTGTTAACAGGACATTTGTGGAGTGGTTGAAAAACGAGTTTTTAATGACTCCAACCTAAGTGTATGTAAACTTCTGACTTCAACTGTATCTGCCGTTTCCATTACACACGTCGCAATGATTTTTTTCTGCAACATTGCTTTTGTCGAATAAACCTGGGTGGGTCAATGGAAACCTGCCCACTTTTGCAATATGGTAAATAGCCAAATAACAAATAATATGTTGGATTCAGGTCTCCATCTCAACCAAAAGGTTAAAGAAATAAAATAATAGGATTAAGCTAGTGACTCAGATCTACACTGAACCAAAAATATAAACGCAACATGTAAAGTGTTGGTCCCATGTTTCATGAGCTGAAATAAAAAATACCATACATTTTCCATACGAACAAAAAGCGTATTTCTCCCAACAAAAAAATTAATTACTAATTTGTTTATATCTCTGTTAGTGAGAGTTTTTCCTTTGCAAAGATATTCCATCCCCCTGACAGGTGTGGCATATCAAGAAGTTGATTAAACAGCATGATAATTACAAAGGTGCACCTTGAGCTGGGAACAATAAAAGGCCACTTCAAAATGTGCAGTTTTGTCACACAACACAAAGCCACAGATGTCTTATGTTTTTAGGGAGCGTGCAATTCGCACGCTGACTGCAGGAATGTCCATCAGAGCTGTTGCCAGAGAATTTAATGTTAATTTCTCTACCATAAACTGCCTCCAATGTTGTTTTAGAGAATTTGGCAGTATGTCCAACTGGCCTCAAAACCGCAGACTACGTGTAACGACGCCAGCCCAGGACCCCACATCCGGCTTCTTCACCTTTGGGATCGTCTGAGAGGGGGTGGGTGGGGTGCTGAGGCGAATAAAGCCTATTACTTTTGTAAGACAACAGTATTTATTCAACCTTAAAATGAGTTACACATCCATGACCCCATTTTGAGGTTACTGTACTGTAACTGTTTCTTCTAATACTATCATAGAAAGTGTGCATGTTCAGGGTCACAGGTCTGTGGAAATCTTCACAATTTCTATAATAATCTGCACAAAATCTCAAATGGCATTGATCACTTGCACCATGTAGTTTAATGTAATCTCAACTGCAATCCAGGTAATTTGGTTGCGCTATTAGATGAAGCACAGTGATAACACATTAAGTTGTATAAATAAATAAAATACCTGGCATTGTATACCAATTTGAACATTGTTATGCTTTTAAATGGTTAAAACACTGGGAATTCAATAAACTTTTGGCTGTCTTTCTGAGTGGATGAAAATAGGTTGGAATCTCATTGATCAACGTACCTACCAAATATTACCCAATTCTCCACGTTGAACTGATGTGGTGTGCCCAGTGGGATAGGCCTAAACATGTCTACAACATCATCTGCACATGCAGTGTGCAGGATGACACACTCACACACACACACTCACACGCTATGGCAACACCACAGTCAGGAGCTCCTTTTAAGGGACCAAAGCCACACGAGAGCAAGAGGCAGCAGTGTCAGGGCTTAGGCGTGCATGGGGGGGGGGGGGGGGGGGGGGGGGGGGGTTACACTTTTAGCCTATGCACACCCCAGTGAGGGGATAGCATTACCATCGCAAACAGATGAGTGACCACAAAGTGCGTTGACATTCTCTCCAACCTACGTCAGAACACAGCTCATGTTCAGAAACGGGACATCTAGCACTCACTTACTCAGCCCCCCCATGACCAAATATCTGCCCCCTCTCTCTCTCGCAAGTGTGCGCACACATAAGAGTGCACCCCCACACACACGCTAAAACATATGCACACATACAGTAGGCTAGGCCTCAATATCAATTCCAATTCCAATTCATATGCGTTTCTCTGTATTAAAGCCTAGGACTACATACAAACACAGCACTTTGTGTATGTCTGTCTGTCTGTCTGTCTGACACCAGCAATACAACACCATCCACTCATTTCAACTAGTACTTACCACATTCAGCCCAATGACCAACCATGGAAACAGCTCAACTAAACAAATAGTCAGTCAAATGCATGACCGAGAGTCTGAGATATTAGCTAACCTATAGGCTACCTCTCATAAGCTAGTCTAAACCATCTCCAAGATGTACTCTAGCCTAGCAGCACTATGATGTCAAAATTACTTTAACCCTTTAGAACCCATAGCAGCCATCAACGGCCATTCTTTAAACTACTACAATGATTATCTGTGTCAATATTGCAAAATTAACTTGCTAACAACCTATTGTCGTATTTGCGTGGCTGTTGTCACCAACCAGAAACAGGGTATGCTGTCAAAATGACAGCGCCGAAGCGGTCACGGCTTTTCACTTTGGAAGAGGCTGTATCCATGTTGGTTGGTGATACGGATTCGGACACTTCCTTGCACTTTGAAAGCACTGATGATTTCGAGGTGAGTGAAATAAGTAAACAGCAGATATATGTTCGGTGTTGTCGATGTTAGACGCTGTGAAACTTGGGGAATAGCTCTCAGATGAGCAAATCCTGTCATGATCACTTGGTTGGTACAGGCGAGCACATCAGCGGTGGAGCTCGAATGATTGCTCTCTGTCTCATGGAAAAGGTTGCAGTGTTTAGCTGTATATAGTCAGCTAACTAGTTGGTTGTTTAGTCATGTTTCTACCAATGTAATTCATTTGGAAACGGCCGTTGCTGCTTGCTGTAGCTAGCTAGCTAGTTAGTCTGTCAGGCCAGAAAAGTTGTGTGGTGGTAAATGTGGGCTGCGCTCGCAAAGTGTCAACCTCAGCTGTCATTTTCACTAGCTAGTCATGCAGACAACCAGCTAACTAGCTGCCGAAATGGAGATTAGAGTCCTTTTTGTTTATCTGTTGGGCTGTTAGGTTATGGTTTGTCATGTTTGCTGTTGTGTTATGGTAAAAGCCAGCGTAGTGGCGCTCATATGATACTGAGTTGCATTGATATTTGTTTTCATTGCCAGCTAAGAGGTTGCTTGTTTTGTCCTGTTTCTACCGATGCTATTCATTTGGAAACTGTCCCAGCTTTGTAACTAATCAGCGAACACTGGCGAACTCTGTAGTTCTTCTGTCAGGCAAGAAAACAAGAGTTAACTGGAGGCAACATTGTGCTTCGCTTGCGACGCTGTCACTTGATCGTCTCACTCCCTCCCTACAAAGACAACCAGCTAACTATGCCCATCAAAATACATTAAGAATTATTCTAAACCTGTTTGCACAGTGTCGTCTTTGTCATCTTTTACTTTCAACATCCTAAATAAATAAAAAAGAGATGATGTGTTGAATCTGTAAACAGTTGTGCCACATACTTTGACTTTTTACCATCTATGAAAAGTAATCTGACCATGGGTCTTGAAGTGTGTTTACGGTTATAATCTGATCCTGCTGGTCATTCATGAACATATTAATGAACGTATTTTTGTGTGCTCTTTGCTGTCTGATTATCCATCAGTCTGACATACATATGCACACCATAAACTGAGAAACAATCTGGCTACGAAGGACTGATTGATTGAAAGATTGATAGTATCCTGATGATGTATGTATGTGTGTGTGTGTGTGTGTGTGTGTGTGTGTGTGTGTGTGTGTGTGTGTGTGTGTGTGTGTGTGTGTGTGTGTGTGTGTGTGTGTGTGTGTGTGAGAGAGTGTTGTATAGCATCATGATGATAGGAAGAGGAGGGAGAGGGGAGTGGAGGGAGAGAGGAAGAGGAGAGTGAAGAGGAGGGAGGAGTGGAAGGAGAGGGGTGGAGGAAGAGGAACATGGAGAGAAAGAGGAATTAGAGGAGGAAGAGAGGGAGCACACCAGGGAAGGGTATCTATTGGGGAAACAGCCCAGCCTATGTTTCCATGGAGTGTGTCTGCCCCAAGTCCCACCATTCACTCTTGCACCACACAGCCTGGGCCTAAAGTGACATTGGCATGGGTTTTGGTGTTGTTTTTTAAAGTGGTAGGAGTCAGATCTGGTGTTTTTTTTTCAGATCTGGTGTTTAACACCAACCTGTATGCCACCACATCCAATGACTCCCCATCATGGTTTGGCACGTTTGAAGATGAGATGAAACGCTTCATTGAAATCAACATTCTCATGGGCATCCACCGCTTATCCTCTCTCCAACTGCTGTTCCACTGACACCAGGGTACCATACATCGCAAGTAAAATGCCATGCAACCGCTTTGAGTAGCTATGTAAATACATGCACTTCTCCGATCAAAATTCAGCCAATGTGAAAGACAAATTAGACAAAGTCAGGCCTTTTATCAAAATACTGCAAGAGAATTTCCCCCAAACTACTTCACCCATGGCAAGCCCTCTCAGTGGATGAGGCTTTGATAACATTTTACGGTAGACTACTGTGGAAGCAGTATATGCCCCCCAAAAAACTGTAAAGTGTGGGATAAAAATATGGTGTCTCTGTGACTCCTTGACTGGCTACTGCCTTGCTTTCAGTGTGTACAGTCGTGGTCAAAAGTTTTGAGAATGACACAAATACTAATTTTCACAAAGTCTGCTGCCTTGGTTTTGATGATGGCAATTTGCATATACTCCAGAATGTCATGAAGAGTGATCAGATGAATTGCAATTAATTGCAAAGTCCCTCTTTGCCATGAAAATGAACTTAATCCCCAAAAAACATTTCCACTGCATTTCAGCCTTGCCACAAAAGGACCAGCTGCCATCATGTCAGTGATTCTCTCGTTAACACAAGTGAGAGTGTTGACGAGGACAAGGCTGGAGATCACTCTGTCATGCTGATTGAGTTAGAATAACAGACTGGAAGCTTTAAAAGGAGGGTGGTGCTTGAAATCATTGTTATTCCTCTGTTAACCATGGTTACCTGCAAGGAAACATGTGCCGTCATCATTGCTTTGCACAAAAAGGGCTTCACAGGCAAGGATATTGCTGCTAGTAAGATTTCACCTGAATCAACCATTTATCGGATCATCAAGAACTTCAAGGAGAGAGGTTCAATTGTTGTGAAGAAGGTGTCAGGGTGCCCAAGAAAGTCCAGCAAGAGCCAGGACCGTCTCCTAAAGTTGATTCAGCTGCGGGATCGGGGCACCACCAGTGCAGAGCTTGCTCAGGAATGGCAGCAGGAAAGTGTGAGTGCATCTGCACCCACAGTGAGGCGAATACTTTTGGAGGATGGCCTGGTGTCAAGAAGGGCAGCAAAGAAGCCACTTCTCTCCAGGAAAAACATCAGGGATAGACTGATATTCTGCAAAAGGTACAGGGATTGGACTGCTGAGGACTGGGGTAAAGTCATTTTCTCTGATGAATCCCCTTTCCGATTGTTTGGGGCATCCGGAAAAAAGCTTGTCCGGAGAAGACAAGGTGAGCGCTACCATCAGTCCTGTGTCATGCCAACAGTAAAGCATCCTGAGACCATTCATGTGTGGGGTTGCTTCTCAGCCAAGGGAGTGGGCTCACTCACAATTTTGCCTAAGAACACAGCCATGAATAAAGAATGGTAACAACACATCCTCCGAGAGCAACTTCTCCCAACCATCCAAAAACAGTTTGGTGACGACCAATGCCTTTTCCAGCATGATGGAACACCTTGCCATAAGGAAAAATTGATAACTAAGTGGCTCAGGGAACAAAACATCAACATTTTGGGTCCATGGCCAGGAAGCTCCCCAGAACTTAATCCCATTGAGAACTTCTGGTCAATCCTCAAGGTGGGTGGACAAACAAAAACCCACAAATTCTGACAAACTCCAAGCATTGATTATGCAAGAATGGGCTGCCATCAGTCAGGATGTGGCCCAGAAGTTAATTGACAGCATGCCAGGGCGGATTGCAGAGGTCTTGAAAAAGAAGGGTCAACACTGCAAATATTGACTCTTTGCATAAACTTAATGTAATTGTCAATAAAAGCCTTTGTCACTTATGGAATGCTTGTAATTATACTTCAGTATACCATAGTAACATCTGACAAAAATCTATCATAAAACTGAAGCAGCGAACTTTGTGAAGACCAATATTTGTGTCATTCTCAAAACCTTTGACCACGACTGTACATAGAGTTGTAATGGAGCTCATGAGGGGCTATCTCTTGTCACATCACCATGTCTATGCTGACTTCTTTTCATCCATACCTCTGGTGAGAGATCTTCTTAATGCTGACACATACTATTGTGGCACAGTAAGGCCCAAAAGGAAGAATTTCCCCAAGGCTCCACAGAGGTCAGATTTTAAAATGGTGTGCGGATAATGTTATGGCGTGCCGCTGAAGGGACACATGAAAATGTGTACTTTCTATGTTCTAACAGCTCAGGT
Organism: Coregonus lavaretus; assembly: GCF_964263955.1. Taxonomy (NCBI): domain Eukaryota; kingdom Metazoa; phylum Chordata; class Actinopteri; order Salmoniformes; family Salmonidae; genus Coregonus; species Coregonus lavaretus. The sequence goes on along the minus strand of NC_140017.1, from coordinate 570,955 downwards.
AATGACACCCTAAAACCTACAGGCAGAACGAACTCATATCTGTTCCTGGATTACAACAATAAAATGGGCAGGGTTGACCATCTCGACCAGCTCAGGAGCTACTATAATGTTGGACGCACAGGCAGGTGCTTGCACCCGCCTGCCCGACTAGAATCACTGCTCTCGGCGGGTCTGACTTAGAATATGTGGACAACTACAAATACCTAGGTGTCTGGTTAGACCGTAAACTCTCCTTCCAGACTCACATTAAGCATCTCCAATCCAAAGTTAAATCTAGAATCGGCTTCCTATTTCGCAACAAAGCCTCCTTCACTCATGCTGCTAAATATGCCTTCGTAAAACTGACTATCCTACCGATCTTTGACTTTGTCGATGTCATTTACAAAATAGCTTCCAACACTCTACTCAGCAAATTGGAGTGCCATCCGTTTTGTCACCAAAGCCCCATATACTACCCACCATTGTGACCTGTACGCTCTTGTTGGCTGGCCCTCACTACATTTTCGTCGCCAAACCAACTGGCTCCAGGTCATCTATAAATCACTTCTAGGCAAATCCCCGCCTTATCTCAGCTCATTGGTAACCATAGCAACACCCACCCGTAGTATGCGTTCCAGCAGGTATATCTCATTGGTCATCCCCAAAGCCAACACCTCCTTTGGTCGCCATTCCTTCCAGTTCTCTGCTGCAAATGACTGGAACGAACTGCAAAAATCTCTGAAGCTGGAGAAACTTATCTCCCTCACTATCTTTAAGCATCAGTTGTCAGAGCAGCTTACCGATTACTGCACCTGTACACAGCCCATCTGTAATTAGCCCACCCAACTACCTCATCCCCATATTGTTATTTACATTATTTATTTTGCTCATTTGCATCCCAGTATCTCTATTTGCACATCATCTTCTGCACATCTATCACTCCAGTGTTAATACTAAATTATAATTGTAATTATTTTGCACTATGGCCTATTTATTGCCTTACCTCCATAACTTACTACATTTGCACACACTGTATATAGATGTTCTATTGTGTTATTGACTGTACGTTTTGTTTATTCCATATGTAACTCTGTGTTGTTGTTGTTTTTACCGCACTGCTTTGCTTTATCTTGGCCAGGTCGCAGTTGTAAATGAGAACTTGTTCTCAACTTGCTTACCTGGTTAAATAAAGATGAAATATAATTAAAATTAAAAATAAAAGGTGCTTTATCAATGCTTACATTGTGTGGGGGACCCTGTAAAGGCCCCTTCCCAGAAACCGCAGGCGTGTGTTCTTGAAGGCATTCAAAATGCAACTTGTGCATTCGCTTTGTGACAGATACAGTGGCAGGAATCGCCGAGCCAAGAGTGTGGCACCAGGGGGTGGGACCGAGTTGTAACTCATAATTTGAAAGCAGCCCACTACCTGGTGAAGTTTGAAGGGCGCAATAGAGGGTTTGTGGTGTGCATCCGGAGTGGACGCAGGGCAAAGAGTTGGTGCTCTACGTGTTCCATAACATGTTGTAAGCTAAATGCAAACACTAAAGTGACAGTGTGAAACATGAACTTGTCCTACAAATCTCATAGGCAAAAAAAGTCTGAAAATAGCCTAACACTTAGTCAAATCAAATGTTATTTTATCTGTCACATGTGCCGAATACAACAGGTGTAGACCTTACAGTGAAATGCTTACAAGCCCTTAACCAACAATGCAGTTTTAAGTAAAAAACAGATAAGTTAAAAACATGTTTATTTTTATTTAAAGACCAGCAGTAAAATAACAATAGGGAGGTTATATACAGGGGGTACCAGTACAGAGTCAATGTGCGGGGGCACAGGTTAGTCAGGGTAATTGAGGTAATATGTACATGTAGGTAGAGGTAAACTGACTATGCATAGATAATAAACAGAGAGTAGCAGCAGCGTAAAAAGAGGGGGTGGGGGGGGGGGGAACAATGCAAATAGTCTGGGTAGCCATTTGATTAGCTGTTCAGGAGTCATATGGTTTGGGGGTAGAAGCTGTTAAGAAGTATTTTGGACCTAGACTTGGCGCTTCGGTACCGCTTGCCGTGCGGTAGCAGAGAAAACAGTCTATGACTAGGGTGGCTGGAGTCTTTGGCAATTTTTAGGGGCTTCCTCTGACACCGCCTGGTATTGAGGTCCTGGATGGCAGGAAGCTTGGCACCAGTGATGTACTGGGCCGTACGCACTACACTCTGTATTGCCCTGCGGTCGGAGGCCGAGCAGTTGCCATACCAGGCGGTGATGCAACCAGTCAGGATGCTCTCGATGGTGCAGCTGTAGAACATTTTGAGGATCTGAGGACCCATGCCAAATCTTTTCAGTCTCCTGAGGGGGAATAGGCTTTTGTTGTGCCCTCTTCACGACTGTCTTGGTGTGTTTGGGCGATGAGTGTTTGTTGGTGATGTGGACACCAAGGAACTTGAAGCTCTCAACCCGCTCCACTACAGCCCTGTCGATGAGAATGGGGGCGTGCTCAATCCTCCTTTTCCTGTAGTCCACAATCATCTCCTTTGTATTGATCACGTTGAGGGAGAGGTTGTTGTCCTGGCACCACACGGCTAGGTCTCTGACCTCCTCCCTATAGGCTGTCTCATTGTTGTCGGTGATCAGGCCTACCACTGTTGTGTCGTCAGCAAACTTAATGATGGTGTTGGAGTCGTGCTTGGCCATGCAGTCATGGGTGAACAGGGAGTTCAGGAGGGGACTGAGCACGCACCCCTGAGGAAACCCGTGTTGAGGATCATTGTAGCAGATGTGTTGTTACCTACCCTTACCACATGGGGGCGGCCCTTCAGGAAGTCCAGGATCCAGTTGCAGAGGGAGGTGTTTAGTCCCAGGGTCCTTAGCTTAGTAATGAGCTTTGAGGGCACTATGGTGTTGAACGCTGAGCTGTAGTCAATGAATAGCATTCTCACATAAGTGTTCCTTTTGTCCAGGTGGAAAAGGGCAGTGTGGAGTGCAATAGAGAATGCATCATCTGTGGATCTGTTGGGGCGGTATACAAATTGGAGTGGGTCTAGGGTTTCTGGGATAACGGTGTTGATGTGAGCCATGACCAGCCTTTCAAAGCACTTCATGGCTACAAACGTGAGTGCTACGGGTCGGTAGTCATTTAGGCAGGTTACCTTAGTGGTGTTCTTGGGCACAGGGACTATGCGGTCTGCTTGAAACATGTTCGTATTACAGATTCAGTCAGGGACAGGTTGAAAATGTCAGTGAAGACACTTGCCAGTTGGTCAGCGCATACTCGGAGTACACATCCTGGTAATCCGTCTGGCCCTGCGGCCTTGTGAATGTTGACCTGTTTAAAAGGTCTTACTCACATTAGCTATGGAGAGCGTGATCACACAGTCGTCCAGAACAGCTGATGCTCTCATGCATTTTTCAGTGTTGCTTGCCTCGAAGAATAGAAGAATTGCATAGAAGAAATGTAGCTCGTCTGGTAGGCTAGTGTCACTGGGCAGCTCGTGGCTGTGCTTCCCTTTGTAGACCGTAATAGTTTACAAGCCCTGCCACATCCGACGAGCGTCGGAGCCGGTGTAGTACGATTCAAACTTAGTCCTGTATTCACGCTTTGCCTGTGATTTCTTATAAGCGTCCGGGTTAGAGTACCGCTCCTTGAAAGCGGCAGCTCTACCCTTTAGCTCAGTGCGGATGTTGCCTGTAATCCATTGCTTCTGGTTGGGGTATGTACATACGGTTACTGTGGTGTACTCCTCAATGCCCTCGGTAGAATCCCGGAACATATTCCAGTCTGTGCTAGCAAAACAGTCCTGTAGCTTAGCATCTGCGTCATCTGACCACTTCTGTATTGAGCGAGTCACTGGTAATTCCTGCTTTAGTTATTGCTTGTAAGCAGGAATCAAGAGGATAGAATTATGGTCAGTGTGTTGATCTTCTATCTTTTTACAGTGCCTTCGGGAAAGTATTCAGACCCTTTGACTTTTTCCACTTTGTTACGCAACAGCCTTATTCTAAAATGGGATTTAATACATACAAATCCTCAGAATACTTATGGAAATGTGATACTTCAGTTTTTTATTTGTAATACATTTGCGAAAATTTCTAAAATACTATTTTTGCTTTGTCATTATGGGTATTGTGTGTAGATTGATGAGGGAAAAAAACAATTTAATCAATTTTAGAATAAGGCCGTAACGTAACAAAATGTGGAAAAAGTGAATGGTCTGAATACTTTCCGAAGGCACTATATGTTTCTATCTAATACTTGTTGCAATTACGGAGTTGTTGTCAGTATTATTTTTTACATTTTGTGCCACTTTGTAGGATGGGGCCATGCTTCAACAAGTTCCATGACATGTTGTATGCTAAACGGAAACAAACTTGACAGTGTGCCATGCATTTGTACTACAAATCTTATAGGCAAATTGAGTATGTTTTAAATAATCTCTGAACAGTTGTGTTCATCTGAATCTTTCTCTATCTCATACTTACTGCATTCACTAAATTGTTATCAAAGTACTTAATTTCTACATTTTCTGTCAGGCCTGGTCTCTACTAAATTGTATTGGGAGAGGTTATCTACATTTAGATATTTTGTGTGGGTTTTGAAATAATTTCTGAATATGTATATGTAAATAATATGTATAAGTATAATATATTATAGTTGGTACATAGAGTAATTTGTTCAAATTTACTACAATTTAAATACTTGGGTTTGTTGTGTTGAGTGTTAATCGTTTTCTTTTTTTATAGTGAGTGTCTTTACACAATGGGAGACGAAATTTGTGTTATTCATATTGAAATGAATGTGGTGTCATATTAAAGAAGAGTTTGTGCTCTTTAAAACTGAGTTAACTTGTAATTGTCATTTGTTCTTCGTGTTTGAAATGTGTGAGAAAATGAGCTTCATCTTGAAAATCCTCAGTAATCTACAGCAGCATTCTAGAATGCTATTGTGGTCTGAAGGGTTAAAGGGTCGCAACAACTAATTTCTCCCTATGGTAGATAAATCCTCAAAAACCACTGGAAAAACACTGATCTGAAGGGGGAAAAAACTGACTGAAATTGAAGAGTAAGATTTGGAGATCAAAACAATAGGGCACCTTTTTCTGGGGCTTGAGAAAACAAAACGCTTGTATCACAGTCTGTCTGATGTGGGGGAGAGCTGTGTGCCAAATACCATTCCTTTCAGCAAATTTTCCGCTCCCACACAATCCAGATGTTTTGCCTACTTCAGCAAGTTGAGACACACACTTTTTTTCCTCCCCACTCGGCCCCTCACGCCGATGCAGTAAACTCTCAAGTTCTGCTCCTCAAAGCAGATTTTTCCAACTCAAGACATACATGTAAGAATCCAGAGTCCATACCACTAAATCAAAATGCCACTTACGAACATTTTAGGAGTTCTAGAAATGCGGTTGGTTTATCAATCTTTTATTAGATAGCCTCTTGAACACAAGTAGGCCTGCTAGTTTACACAAGATATCAGCAATGAATCCTTGAGGGAACCTTTTTTTTTTTACATTGCATGCCCATATGAACAATACCCAGGTGCATGAGCTGTGTCACTGAACAAACAATCTCCACACAACAAAGAGTGACTACAAAGCCAAGTCAGCCCTCCTCCAAACACACAAGTAACAAAACAGATGTTGAAAGATTGATTTAGTTTACTGGGAAGAAATTAAGCCGCAAAAGTGGCTTGTGTTTTAACACAATGCCATATAAAGACCTGTGCACAACAACAAAAAACGCTGACACAATACCCCCTAGGGAAAGAGAATAAACATATTTTTTTTACTCATCAGGCAGAGGCATACCGCCATAGCGGACACACTTCAACAACGTTCCACTGCAGACCCCGTGACCTCAAATGTATGGACATAACAGTCCCTTCAGAAAGTATTCATACCCCTTGACTTATTCCACATTTTTGCAAATGTATTAAATTAAATACAGAAATATCTAATGTACATGTATTTACATATTTGAATCATCTTTGGCAGTGATTACAGCTGTGAGTCTTTCTGGGTAAGTCTCTAAGAGCTTTGCACACCTGGATTGTACAATATTTGACCATTATTCTTAAAAAAATTATTCAAGCTCTGTCAAGCAGATTTAAGTCAAAACTGTAACTCGGCCAGTAGGGAACATTCACTGGCTTCCTGGTAAGCAACTCCAGTGTAGATTTGGCCTTGTGTTTTAGGTTATTGTCCAGCTGAAGGGTGAATTCATCTCCCAGTGTCTGGTGAAAAGCAGACTGAACCAGGTTTTCCTCTAGGATTTTGCCTGTGCTTAGCACCATTCCGTTTATTTTTTATCCTGAAAAACTCCCCAGTGCTTAACGATTACAAGCATACCCATAACATGATGCAGCCACCACTATGCTTAAAAATGTAAATAAGGACATAAGCACTTCTGCCTGGCTGGCGCAGGGCCACGGCAGCTGCTGCAGGGAGAAGGACATATGCCGTCCAGTGGGGGTGGTTTACGCTGGAAATCCAAACACAGAGAGAGGTTTTAATAACTTTGTTGTAGTTTATTGTGGCTTCTTCTGGATGCCTTCCAGATGCAAACATCTCTCTTGCGCTCTTCTTTTCACTTCCTTTCTTTATTGTTGTTATAAAAAGAGTGTGAGAGAGAGAGAGAGAGAAAGGGAGAGAGGATTCTCCCCTTATCTTTCCTTGTTATGCCTCAGTCAGACAGTACCGTTCGGAGCGGAGGGAGGGAGATGACATCATAGACCTGTGTCTGATCAGAGGGCCTTCAGTGTAGTGTTTCCCCTATAATCATTTCCAGAAGGCGGGGCACAAAGAGCAACAGTCATCTAGCCTACACAATGCTGCCCAGTGTCTCACTTTAGGATAATTTAGACTTGTTTGGATACATGAACAACAAAAATGTTAAGGTGTGATATAAAATATTACATTCTAATTTCAGACATACTAGCTGTGTGCTGTTCTGATATTGTCTTTGGCCCGGAGTGAAACCATTTCCCTCAGTTTTACATGTGCATCAGCGCAGTGCAAGACCATACACTGCACAGAAGCCAGGTAGGCTCAATTCAAACAAGTTGGGTAGGGAGGCACTCTTAATGGTTCTATAATCAAATGATTAATCGGATGGTTCTATAAACTAACGAGTCCCTGCATACAAATATCTTGGTATTTGGATTGAAAATTATTTATCGTTTAAAAAGAGCTTGTTAAGAAACTAAGATGTAATGTTTTTTTTTTTACAGAAACAAATCTTGTCTCTCTCTAGTCGGCAGGAAGCAGATTGTGCAGTCAACCTTTCTTTCTGTTCTTGATTATGGTGATCGTAATTATCAATCCCTTGTATGGTGTTTTTCATAGCGCTCTTAATTTTATCACAGGAGACAGTTGTATTACTCATCACTGTATTCTTTACCAAAAGGTTGGCTGGACCTCTTTGAAGTTATGTAGATCACATCACTACGCTCTTTTTGTTTACAAAGCCCTGCTCCACAAACCTCCGACTTACCTAACATCACTATTAATATTTAAAATGACAAGTTATCAAACCCGTTCACAGGGTTGGTTAACTCTGGAGACTCCTTTGGTGTCTAGAGAGTTAGGTAGATCAGCCTTTGGTTTCCTTGTGCCTCGAGTGTGGCATGATTTACATTTACATTTACATTTACGTCATTTAGCAGACGCTCTTATCCAGAGCGACTTACAGTTAGTGAGGGCAGGTAGAAATTAGGTAAGTGGCGGCGCGCAATTGGCCCAGCGTCGTCCAGGGTAGGGGAGGGAATGGCCGGAAGGGATGTAGCTCAGTTGGTAGAGCATGTCGTTTGCAACGCCAGGGTTGTGGGTTCGATTCACACTTAAAAATTGTTGCCTCTAGGGCATTTCAGATGGTTGTTAGGGGACCTTTATACTGAAGAATGTGTCAGTTTTTTATGATTGTGTTTTGCTTTTTGTGTATTGTTGTTTATAATAATGTGTAGTTTAATGTGTTTATTGTATTTTGATGTGTATTGTGGTGCTATACAGGGCTCATCTGGAAAATAGACCTTGGTCTCAGCATTGACTACTCCCTGTCAAAAGAAAGGTCAAATAAAAATATGTCCCTGGTGGACAGCGTGACTGACACAGACACCCAACCTACCAATGCAGGGGGCCACAACTAGCAGAACAAGCCCCAGAGGCTCTCTGGGTTCCCTACAACTGAGCTGTCCCACAGTCCCGGCTCCTCCACTTCTAGGTCCCACAGCTCGCAGCATTACTACTGAGCCCCGGACCAGACGCAGCCCGCCTGCCAAGTGCCGCTGGGAGAGAGGAGGTGAAGTGAGGACAATGCACTCAGTGCTCCAAGTCGGCCAGCCGGGCAGATCCCTTGGAGGCAGGCGGGCTGAGTTGGCGGGGAGGGCGGGCTGAGTTGGCGGGGAGGGCGGGCTGAGCTGGCGGGGAGGGTGGGGAGCAAGACAGAAGACAAAGCGTTGCTTTCCTCCAAGTCCACTCGCTTCGGTCTCAGCTCATTGGCTCGGCAGCTAACCCAACTGTCTAACCACACTGTCAGAGCATCAGGTTCACAGAGCTGCGAGCCGAGAGGCAGGCTCACATACCCAGAGACCCAGTCCAGCCAAATAACTTGGGATCTGTCCATCTTTGGAAAATAAACATTAAAGTAATGTGGCTATATAAAACTAGAATAAATCTAGAGTTGAGGGGAATCAAAGTGTGAACCCTTGGTCAAACAAACTAATTGAACAGTCAATATAGACAGTCAATAGCCATGTAACTCACAAGACCAGAATGGGAACATTTGCTGTTTATCACAATACTTATGGAAAAATCATTGATATAGTTTACAATGGGATGGAAACACATGGAACTTTCATTTTTTTATTTGGTGAATGAAAAGCTAAGCGACTGCTTATTCAGCATGTGACGTCATTACGCACAGCTTTTTATTCACAATAAGACAGTTTGATCGAAAAACACATCTGGCAGAATTGTGTACATATATTTCTGTGCACTTTTCTTTTTTTAAGTGGTTGGAAACCTAGCTAATATAATCCAAATTATGTGAGTAGCCTAAACTCAATCAAATATAATTTTCAGGTCAAATAAAATGATCAGGTCAATGAAGTTAATATTGGTAGTGTTATAGCTAGGGCTGTTGCGGTGACCGTATTACCGCCACACCGGCGGTCATGAAGGCAGTCAAATTCCATGTGACCGTTTAGTCACAGTAATTTGGCTTCTCCAAGCTCTGATGCTGCTGATGGTCATTAGTAGCCTACCAAACTTGCTAACTTCCTGTTACTCAGCACTCTACCTCCCTCTAATCGCTTTGACGCCCAGCTTAAGGCAAGAAACAATGCCTTTTTTGTGTGACTTTTTCGAATCATAGTCACACACCTCATGTAGCCTAGCCCATAGGCCTATATGTTTTGATAAGGTTTGTATCACAACTAAAGTGGCCAAATAACTTCTTAAAATGAAGCACATTAATCCGCTTTACAACAGGTGTAGAGCCTAACTGGCATACATACGCAGCACGTGAGTTTCAAGTTTGGGGAAGATCATTTTCACCATAAAAATGCACCTTTATAATAAAAGCATTACATGCATAATTGCATTTGTGGTCACTTTTGATAATGGTGTTTTCCCGCTAATGGAACATTTGCGCTTAAAGCCTACTGCCGTGTGCGCATTGCTGCGCTTATTATGTGAAGAAATAATCTAATAGTTTATCAACATTTTAAGCTAAATGTTCTGGTCGGTTGCGTCAGCCTCATTGCGTAAAAAAGTATCTGTTTGGAATATTTATTTATTGCACAGAATAGGTCAACTTTTGTACTATGGGGGATAGTAGGTTGACATAGGCTAGCGCTTTTGCTGTTCATTAAGCCTACTCATCTTGTTGGCTGACGAAAACTAAATGTGGACAGTTGTTCCAATATCTTCAATATGCAGCTCGGAATTGGATAAGGACACGCGCAGTTGCGTCCCCAATGTGTCCGTCTTCACTTGTAGCCTGTGAGAAAGACCCGATCACGTGATGGAGAGCCGTGTGAGTGAGATGAGAGGTGCTTTGGAGCGGGCAGCATTTAGGGAGAAGGGATGCAAAAGGCATGGATTTTTTAGGGTGCATTATGGCCACACAAAGGGGATGCCGCCGGGAAATTCGAGGCATTATCAAGTGCTTCTCAAATTGTGAATGAGAGACTTGCGGAATGTGTACAGCCTGTGCAAAAAAACTAAGCAGAGCGCATGCCTTTCAAGCAAAAATATATATATCATCATTAGAGTTGCATCATGCAGCCTTACAATGTATTAAAAACCAAAACATATAGCCCAACGTTTGTAGAACAACTAAAGTTACATTAATAACTCTAAATTAACATGACCAAGAACCCAATGACCACTGACAGAACTACAGAGCTCCTTGGCTGAGATGGGAGAACTTGCCAGAAAGATAACAGTATCTACAGCACTTTAACAATCTTGACTTTAAGGGAGAGTGGCCAGACAGAAGCCTCACCTTAGAAAAAGGCACGACAGCATGCCTGGATTTTGCAAAAAAGGCAAAAGAGTCTGTTGTCTGATGAGACAAACATTTTACTCTTTGGCCTGAATGCAAAACGCTATGTCTGGAGAAAACCAGGCACAGCTCATCACCCGTCTAACACCATCCCTACCGTGAAGCATTGCGGTGGCAGCATCATGATATGGGGATGCTTTCCAGCGGCAGGGATTGGGAGACTGGTAAGGATAGAGGGAACAACGAATGGAGCCAAATACAGGCAAATCCTTCAGAGTGCAAGCAACCTTCGACTGGGGGTGAATATTTACGTTCCAACAGGACAATGACCCCAAGCATACAGCTAAAGCAACGCTGGAATGGCTTCAGAACAAAAATGTGAAAGACCTTCAGTGGCCCAGCGAAAGCCCAGACTTGAATCCCATTGAAAATCTGTGGAAAGACTTGAAGATTGCTGTTCAACGCCACTTCCCATCTAACTTAACAGAGCTTGAGAAAGTCTGCAAGGAAAAATGGGAGAAAATCCCCAAATCCAGATGTGCAAAGCGGATACATTTAAGACGACTCAAAGCTGTAATCACAGCAATCTTCAATCTACAAAGTATTGACGCGGGTGTGAATACTTATGTAAATGAGATATTACAGTATTTGCAACAACAAAAAAATTAACATGTTTTCACTTTGTCATTATGGGGTTTCTGTGTAGTTGGTGAGAAACCATTTTACAATCTACACACAATACCCCATAATGACAAAGCAAAAACAGGTTGTTAGAAATGTTAGCAAATATTTGGTCCGGTCTGGACAGGCCTTGATTTGGCCCAAACATAGACATCCATGTTTCACAAGTTTGGACAGCAGAGTACAGTATAGTACAGTGAAGCACAGTAGAGTACAGTAAAGTAAAGTAGAGTACAGTTCAGTACAGTAGAGCACACTAGAGTAAAGAAAAGTATAATATACTGTATTGTATTGTAGTCTACTCTTCTGTAGTGAACTATACTTTACTGTACTCTACTGTACTGTTATGTCCAAACTTCTGAAACAGACATCTATGATTGTTTCAGAAATGTAGTCTTGGTTGGGGACGGAGCTCATTCGAATAATAGCCAATGTGTAGAACAATAGTCATATATGCATATACAGCCTTATTCTAAAATGGATTAAATTGTTTTTTCCACTTATAAATCTACACACAATACCCCATAATGACAAATAGCACAGTGGGATATCCCCCCCAAAACTTGACACAAATATGAGTGGCGTACGTGGGTCTGTGGGGGGGTGGGGCATATTATTACTATCGACGATGATTAACAGCCTTCGTCGATGGTGACAACATTGTGATGTGACAGACGATACCTAACCTATTTTCAACTGACTGGCCTTGCGCAGTAAAAAGAAGAACTGAGTCAGGCGGTGCACAGCAGGGCAGCGCATGGGTGACATTCTGAATAAATTGGCAATATTCGTATTGCCTACTTCAATTAATATGTTATATTTACAGAATCTCAGAAGGCTTAAGGTAATAATGAGATTGAACAAACAATTGCAAGATAGAAACATTTTATTCTACATTTGAACAAACTTTACAGTTGAGCAAAGCATTATGACAGAAATCGAGTTAACACTACCAAGACGGAAAAATTGAATGAGAAGTCTAAAGAAAACTTATGTTACAGCTGAGGAAAGCTTACGAAACAAAACAATGAGTAGCCTAGTTTTTATTTTATTTGTATTTTATTTTTTATTTCACCTTTATTTAACCAGGTAAGCCAGTTGAGAACAAGTTCTCATTTACAACTGCGACCTGGCCAAGATAAAGCAAAGCAGTGCGATAAAAACAACAGAGTTACATATGGGGTAAAAAAAACAAAGTCAAAAAATACAACAGAAAATATATATACAGTGTGTGCAAATGTAGCAAGTTATGGAGGTAAGGCAATAAATAGGCTATAGTGCAAAATAATTACAATTTGTATTAACACTGGAATGCTAGATGTGCAATAGCCTATGTGCAAATAGAGATACTGGGGTGCAAAAGAGCAAAATAAATAACAATATAGGGATGAGGTAGTTGGGTGGGCTAATTTCAGATGGGCTGTGTACAGGTGCAGTGATCGGTAAGGTGCTCTGACAACTGATGCTTAAAGATAGTGAGGGAGATAAGAGTCTCCAGCTTCAGAGATTTTTGCAATTTGTTCCAGTCATTGGCAGCAGAGAACTGGAAGGAATGGCGGCCAAAGGAGGTGTTGGCTTTTGAGATGACCAGTGAGATATACCTGCTGGAGCGCAGACTACGGGTGGGTGCTGCTATGGTGACCAATGAGCTAAGATAAGGCGGGGATTTGCCTAGCAGTGATTTATAGATGGCCTGGAGCCAGTGGGTTTGACGACGAACATGTAGTGAGGACCAGCCAACAAGAGCGTACAGGTCACAGTGGTGGGTAGTGTATGGGGCTTTGGAGACAAAACGGATGGCACTGTGATAGACTACATCCAATTTGCTGAGTAGAGTGTTGGAGGCTATTTTGTAAATGACATCGCCGAAGTCAAGGATCGGTAGGATAGTCAGTTTTACGAGGGCATGTTTGGCAGCATGAGTGAAGGAGGCTTTGTTGTGAAATAGGAAGCCGATTCTGGATTTAATTTTGGATTGGAGATTCTTAATGTGAGTCTGGAAGAAGAGTTTACAGTCTAACCAGACACCTAGGTATTTGTAGTTGTCCACATACTCTAGGTCAGACCCGTCGAGAGAGTAGTGATTCTAGTCGGGTGGCCGGGTGCCAGCAGCGTTCGATTGAAGAGCATGCATTTAGTTTTACTAGTTTTTAAGAGCAGTTGGAGGCTACTGAAGGAGTGTTGTATGGCATTGAAGCTCGTTTGGAGGTTTGTTAACACAGTGTCCAATGAAGGGCCAGATGTATACAAAATGGTGTCGTCTGCGTAGAGGTGGATCTGAGAGTCACCAGCAGCAAGAGCGACATCATTGATATACACGGAGAAAAGAGTCGGCCCAAGAATTGAACCCTGTGGCACCCCCATAGAGACTGCCATAGGTCCAGACAACAGGCCCTCCGATTTGACACATTGAACTCTATCTGAGAAGTAGTTGGTGAACCAGGCGAGGCAGTCATTTGAGAAACCAAGGCTATTTAGTCTGCCAATAAGAATGTGGTGGTTGACAGAGTCGAAAGCCTTGGCCAGGTCGATGAAGACGGCTGCACAGTTCTGTCTATTATCGATCGCGGTTATAATATCAATTAGGACCTTGTGCGTGGCTGAAGTACACCCATGACCAGCTCGGAAACCGGATTGCATAGCGGAGAAGGTACGGTGGGATTCGAAATGGTCGGTGATCTGTTTGTTAACTTGGCTTTCAAAAACTTTCGAAATGCAGGGCAGGATGGATATAGGTCTGTAACTGTTTGAAGTGCGCAGATGTTAGCCTAGGCCTATTTCAATATTATTCTAGCAATGTGAATAATATGACCTTCAATGCATAGCAGCTTAGCCCTAATAAGAGAGGATAAGCAAACATGTGAATAAGTTTATAATTATCCAGTTCTGAGGAAAGCAGAGTTGCTTGCTTCTGCGGCCTATAATGATTAACCAATCACACGACGCACAGCCAGTGAGGCTTGTTGACTGTGTCAATCACTCCATCTGCGCACTTCAGTACACCCAGACATGCCAACACACCTCTTTGGTGCCACAGCTCCACCAGAGTGGAATAGGCTACTAGAAAAGATTTGGCTCCACTAAATATATTTTGTCAATGTTGTGATTTCTCTCTTTTCTCCCATAGAGGCTCGCGCTAGCGTATATATTTCAACTTTTGTTTTCTAAAAGAAAATACAAACATGGGTGGGGTTGGCCAATAGGGGGCGATACCATCTTATATCACAATATTTTAGGGGTAAATAACCATGAAAAGCCCAACCCTAACACACACTAAACTAAAGCCTTTTCCCCTGCTCCAGCTCCGCCAATCGTGGCTCGGCGCCCTGTGATCCTTTTCACCCCAGCCCATGCATGGCCTGCTAATCCCATGTGACACCCTAAAAAGGGTGGCATGTGACAGACAGGTATCGTCACAGCGACCAGCATCATTATCTGTCACGCAGACAGGAGAGGAGAAGAGCACTGTGGGGGTGGGTGAGATTTTCTCCAGTTCCACCAATAGGCACTATGCTATACCAGACCTCAGACACAGACTCACGTTGTTTGTAGGGACGCATGGATGTATGTATGTCTAGTGTCCCAGAGTGCAAAGAACCTTGGCGTGACCCTGGACAACACCCTGCCGTTCTCCGTTAACATCAAAGCGGTGACCCGATCCTGCAGGTTCATGCTCTACAACATTCGCAGAGTACGACCCTACCTTACACAGAAAGCGGCACAGGTCCTAATCCAGGCACTTGTCATCGCCCGTCTGGGTTACTGCAACTCGCTGTTAGCTGGGCTCCCTGCCTGTGCCATTAAACCCCTACAACTTATCCAGAACGCTGCAGCCCGTCTGGTGTTCAACCTTCCCAAGTTCTCTCATGTCACCCCGCTCCTCCGCACACTCCACTGGCTTCCAGTTGAAGCTCGCATCTACTACAAAACCATGGTGCTTGCCTACGGAGCTGTGAGGGGAACGGCACCTCCTTACCTTCAGGCTTTGATCAGACCCTACACCCAAACGAGGGCACTACGTTCATCCACCTCTGGCCTGCTAGCCCCCCTACCTCTACGGAAGCACAGTTCCCGCTCAGCCCAGTCAAAGCTATTCGCTGCTCTGGCACCCCAATGGTGGAACAAGCTCCCCCACGATGCCAGGACAGCGGAGTCACTGACCACATTCCGGAGACACTTGAAACCCCCCCCCCCCCCCCCCACATTTAAAATAATAAAGGAAAAATAAAAAAGGGGGGTGGTTGTCCCACTGGCTATCCTAAATTGAATGCACCAATTTGTAAGTCGCTCTGGATAAGAGCGTCTGCTAAATGACTTAAATGTAAATGTAGTACAGACATTTTTTCTAATTGTGCATGCAATAGCAAAAAAAGTGCATAATTGTTTTATTCCAAAATCTATGCTAG
Organism: Coregonus lavaretus; assembly: GCF_964263955.1. NCBI lineage: Eukaryota > Metazoa > Chordata > Actinopteri > Salmoniformes > Salmonidae > Coregonus > Coregonus lavaretus. The sequence goes on along the minus strand of NC_140017.1, from coordinate 555,386 downwards.
TAATAATGCATTTAAAGGTATTTTTCTTAAATAAAAGTGTGAGAAAGTAAACAAGATTAGCCAAGGTACCAAGAAAACACACACACACACACACACACAAGACGCATCTTGTTCCTGCATGCTCCCTTACAAACACACGACCTCCATTTCACGAGTATAAACAAGACATTGTTTTCATCATTGACATGTTAAACACACTTTCCCCTGGCTTAGTCACACCTCAGTGGCCCCACGCTCTTCCTACCCACCAATCCAGCAAAAGTGTCTGGGGGCAGGGGAGTGGGGGCTTCTTGAAGGTGCAAATACGTAGAGGAGAAGGGCTATGCAATTCTGCCCCCCCCCCAACCACACACACACACACACACACACACACACACACACAAATTTACATTTACATTTTAGTTATTTAGCAGACGCTCTTATCCAGAGCGACTTACAGGAGCAATTAGGGTTAAGTGCCTTGCTCAAGGGCACAGACAGATTTTTCACCTAGTCGGCTCGGGGATTAGAACCAGCGACATTTCGGTTACTGGCACAACGCTCTTAACCACTAAGCTACCTGTCGCCCTAAATCAAATTGCTCACAAATCAAATAGTATGTCACATACACATGTTTAGCAGACGTTATAGCGGGTGTAGCGAAATGCTTGTGCTTCTAGCTCCGACAGTGCAGTAATATCTAACAATTTCACAACATATATCCAATACACACAAAACTTGTAAGGAATGGGATTTAAGAATATATACATATACAGTGAGGGAAAAAAGTATTTGATCCCCTGCTGATTTTGTACGTTTGCCCACTGACAAAGAAATGATCAGTCTATAATTTTAATGGTAGGTTTATTTGAACAGTGAGAGACAGAATAATAACCAAAAAATCCAGAAAAATGCATGTAAAAAATGTTATAAATTGATTTGCATTTTAATGAGGGAAGTAAGTATTTGACACCCTCTCAATCAGAAAGATTTCTGGCTCCCAGGTGTATTTTATACAGGTAACCAGCTGAGATTAGGAGCACACTCTTAAAGGGAGTGCTCCTAATCTCAGCTTGTTACCTGTATAAAAGACACCTGTCCACAGAAGCAATCAATCAATCAGATTCCAAATTCTCCACCATGGCCAAGACCAAAGAGCTCTCCAAGGATGTCAGGGACAAGATTGTAGACCTACACAAGGCTGGAATGGGCTACAAGACCATCGCCAAGCAGCTTGGTGAGAAGGTGACAACAGTTGGTGCGATTATTCGCAAATGGAAGAAAGACAAAAGAACTCTCAATCTCCCTCGGCCTGGGGCTCCATGCAAGATCTCACCTCGTGGAGTTGCAATGATCATGAAAACGGTGAGGAATCAGCCCAGAACTACACGGGAGGATCTTGTCAATGATCTCAAGGCAGCTGGGACCATAGTCACCAAGAAAACAATTGGTAACACACTACGCCGTGTAGAACTGAAATCCTGCAGCGCCCGCAAGGTCCCCCTGCTCAAGAAAGCACATATACATGCCCGTCTGAAGTTTGCCAATGAACATCTGAATGATTCAGAGGAGAACTGTGTGAAAGTGTTGTGGTCAGATGAGACCAAAATTGAGCTCTTTGGCATCAACTCAACTCGCCGTGTTTGGAGGAGGAGGAATGCTGCCTATGACCCCAAGAACACCATCCCCACCGTCAAACATGGAGGTGGAAACATTATGCTTTGGGGGACAGGACAACTTCACTGCATCAAAGGGACGATGGATTGGGACATGTACCGTCAAATCTTGGTTGAGAACCTCCTTCTCTCAGCCAGGGCATTGAAAATGGGTCGTGGATGGGTATTCCAGCATGACAATGACCCAAAACACACGGCCAAGGCAACAAAGGAGTGGCTCAAGAAGAGGCATATTAAGGTCCTGTAGTGGCCTAGCCAGTCTCCAGATCTTAATCCCATAGAAAATCTGTGGAGGGAGCTGAAGGTTCGAGTTGCCAAACGTCAGCCTCGAAACCTTAATGACTTGGAGAAGATCTGCAAAGAGGAGTGGGACAAAATCCCTCCTGAGATGTGTGCAAACCTGGTGGCCAACTACAAGAAATGTCTGACCTCTGTGATTGCCAACAAGGGTTTTGCCACCAAGTTCTAAGTCATGTTTTGCAGAGGGGTCAAATACTTATTTCCCTCATTAAAATGCAAATCAATTTATAACATTTTTGACATGCGTTTTTCTGGATTTTTTTGTTGTTATTCTGTCTCTCACTGTTCAAATAAACCTACCATTAAAATTATAGACTGATCATTTCTTTGTCAGTGGGCAAACGTACAAAATCAGCAGGGGATCAAATACTTTTTCCCCTCACTGTATGGACAAGCAATGACAGAGCGGCATGGACTAAGATACAGAAGAATATTATAGAATAGAATGCAGTATATACATATTTACATTTTAGTCATTTAGCAGACGCTTATCCAGAGTGACTTACAGTTAGTGAGTGCATACATTTTCATACTGGCCCCCCTTGGGAAACGACCCCACAACCCTGGCGTTGCAAGTGCCATGCTCTACCAACTGAGCTACAGGGGACTAGGAGATGAGTAGTGCAAGATATGTCAACATAATTAAAGTGACTAGTGTTCCATTTCTAAAAGTGGCCAGTGATTTCAATAGGCAGCAGCAGCCTCTTATGTTCTAATGATGGCTATTTAACAGTCTGATGGCCTTGAGATAGAAGCTGTTTTTCATTCTCTCGGTCCCAGCTTTGATGCACCTGTACTGACCTCGCCTTCTGGATGATAGCGGGGTGAACAGGCAGTGGCTCGGGTGGTTGATGTCCTTGATGATCTTTTTGGCATTCCTGTGACATCGGGTGCTGTATGTGTCTTGGAGGGCGGGTAGTTTGCCCCCGGTAATGCATTCGGCAGACCTCACCACCCTCTGGAGAGCCCTGCGGTTGTGAACGGTGCAGTTGCCGTACCAGGCGGTGATACAGCCCGACAGGATGCTCTCAATTGTGCATCTGTAAAAGTTTGTGAGGGTTTTAGGTGATAAGCCAAATTTCTTCAGCCTCCTGAGGTTGAAGAGGCTCTGTTGCACCTTCTTCACCACACTGTTTACGTGGGTGGACCATTTCAGTTTGTCAGTGATGCGTACACCAAGGAACTTTCACCTTCTCCACTGCGGTCCCGTCGATGTGGATAGGGGGGTGCACCCTCTGCTGTTTCCTGAAGTCCACGATCATCTCCTTTGTTTTGTTGATGTTGAGTGAGAGGTTATTTTCCTGGCACCACACTCCCAGAGCCCTCACCTCCTCCCTGTAGGCGATCTCGTCATTGTTGCTAATCAAGCCTACTAGTGTTGTGTCGTCTGCAAACTTGATGATTGAGTTGGAGGCGTGCTTGGCCACACAGTCATGGGTAAACAGGGAGTACAGGAGGGGGCTGAGCACGCACCCTTCTGGGGCCCCAGTGTTGAGGATCAGCGAAGTGGAGATGTTGTTTCCTACCTTCACCACCTGGGGGCGGCCCATCAGGAAGACCCAGTTGCACAGGGCGAGGTTCAGACCCAGGGCCTCGAGCTTAATGATGAGCTTGGAGGGTACTATGGTGTTGAATGCTGAGCTATAGTCAATGAACAGCATTCTTACGTAGGTATTCCTCTTGTCCAGATGGGATAGGGCAGTGTGCAGTGTGTTTGCAATTGCATCGTCTGTGGATCTATTGGGGCGGTAAGCAAATTGAAGTGAGTCTAGGGTGACAGGTAAGGTAGAGGTGATATGATCCTTGACTAGTCTTACAAAGCACTTCATGATGACAGAGGTGAGTGCTACAGGGCGATAGTCATTTGTCTGGAAGCGAGACTTCGGTGTCGGTGACGTGGCTGGTTTTCTTTTTGTAGTCCGCGATGGTCTGTAGACCCTGCCACATAGGTCTCGTGTCTGAGCCGTTGAATTGCGACTCCACTTTGTCTCTATACTGATGTTTTGCCAGTTTAATTGCTTTGCGGAAGTGAATAGCTACACTGTTTGTATTCTGCCATATTCCCAGTCACCTTGCCATGGTTGAATGCGGTGGTTCGCGCTTTCAGATTTGCGCGAATTCTGCCGTCTATCCACAGTTTCTGGTTAGGGTAGGTTTTAATAGTCATAGTGGGCACATCATCACCTATACACTTCCTGATAAACTCAGTCACCGTTTCAGTGTATATGTCTAAATTATTTTCGGAAGCTACCCGGAACATATCCCAGTCCGTGTGATCAAAACAATCTTGAAGCGTGGATTCCGATTGGTCAGACCAGCGTTGAATAGTCCTTAGCACGGGTACTTCCTGTTTGAGTTTCTGACTATAGGAAGGGAGAAGCAAAATGGAGTCGTGGTCAGTTTTGCCGAAAGGAGGGCGGGGGAGGGCCTTATAACCATCCCGGAAGTTTGAATAGCAATGGTCGAGGATTTTAGCAGCGCGAGTACAACAGTCGATATGTTGATAGAACTTCGTCAGCCTAGTCCTCAAATTTGCTTTGTTAAAATCCCCGGCTACAATAAATGCAGCCTCAGGATATGTGGTTTCCAGTTTGCATAAGGTCCAGTGAAGTTATTTGAGGGGCGTCGTGGTATCGGCTTGAGGGGGGACAAACACGGCCGTGACTATAACCGAAAATTCTCTTGGGAGATAATACGGTCGGCATTTGATTGTGAGATATTCTAGGTCGGGTGAACAGAAGGACTCGAGTTCCTCTATGTTACTACAATTACCCCATGAGTGGTTAATCATGAAACACACACCTCCGCCCTTCTGCTTCCCGGAGAGATATTTATTCCTGTCTGCGCGATGAACTGAGAACCAATCTGGCTGGACCGATTTCGACAGAATATCCCAAGAGAGCCATGTTTCCGTGAAACAGAGTATGTTACAGGCCTTGATGTCTCTCTGGAAAGAAATCCTTGCCCGTAGTTCGTCGACTTTGTTAACCAAAGATTGAAGATTAGCGTGTAGAATACTCGAAGTGGTGGGTGGTGTGCGCACCTCCTAAGTCGGACCAGCAGGCCGCTCGGAGTGCCTCTCCTCCGCCGGCAATGTTTTGGGTCAAACAAAGGATCTGCTACAGGAAAGTCATATTCCTGGTCGTAATGCTGGTGAGTAACCGCCGCTATGATATCAATAGTTTTTCCCGGCGGTATGTAATGATGCAAAACACTTTGAGCTTATAATGTAAAAAATACATAAAAAAACAAAATACTGCAAAGTTTCCTAAGAGGTAGTCGCGAGGCCGCCGTCTTCGTCGGCGCCAGCTAGGTACACATGCACACTCAACGACACCAAGCAACCCCTGCATAATGGTCTCTCTCTTTATCCAGCACTGTGAACGGCTGGTATTTCACAGCATTTCAATATAAATGTTCCTCCGCGGTCTAGAAAAAAACATTTTCTCCTCTCATTCCATCTTCTCTGCACAACTGACACACACACACACACACAGTGCATTCGGAAATTATTCAGACACCTTGACTCTTTCCAAATTTTGTTACGTTATAGCCTTATTCTAAAATGGATAGAATATTTTTAATTCCCCCTCATCATTCTACACACAATACCGCATAATGACAAAGCGAAAACAGGTTTTTAGAAATTGCTGCACATTTATTTAAAAAACAATAAATCAATACATTTTTTACATTTTAGTCATTTAGCAGATGCTCTTATCCAGAGCGACTTACAGTTAGTGAGTGCATGCATTTTTTCATACCTTATTTACTAGGGGTGTAACGATTCGTTTTAACAACGATTCGATTTGTATCACGATTCGTGGTTGTCGATACGATTGAAGGACGATATTGGTTCATTTAGAACGATACGATCCGAAACGATTCAGTGACTTGAAATCGATTCAGTAACCTTTTAGCCAAAAATTCAACCAGTGTGACTGAAATAAATACCTGGATAGTGCAGGTGAAGTTTCCTAGATTCCTGTTTCTTGTAAGGACCGCAATGGTGGCTTGATAATTTCTCGCTCGTCGGCTTCTCCTCTGTCGTCCGCCATGCTATATTTTGTTGTCTTTGCGCCTTTGCGCTGCTGTTGGCGCGATGACGTCACGGATAGGCAGACTGAATCGAGTAATGTTTAAAGCCTTTATCATTAAAAGTGCTAAGAAAAAACATCCATATAAAGTCTGACGTGCTTAAATCCAATGGGTTATTTCCTAGTATCGATACAATAGATTTATTACATTTTAAAACGATGTTAGATCGATATATGTTGTCCAAAAGGCCAACTCGCCGAGCACAGATCGATGTAGTTGGATCATAGGAATATAAATCGATACATCGATGTAGTAGATGGATCGTTACACCCCTATTATTTACATAAGTATTCAGACCCTTTGCTACAGTGAGGGAAAAACGTTTTTGATTCCCTGCTGATTTTGTACGTTTGCCCACTGACAAAGAAATGATCAGTCTATAATTTTAATGGTAGGTTTATTTGAACAGTGAGAGACAGAATAACAACAAAAAAATCCAGAAAAACGCATGTCAAAAATGTTATAAATTGATTTGCATATTAATGAGGGAAATAAGTATTTGACCCCTCTGCAAAACAAGGCAAAACCCTTGTTGGCAATCAGAGGTCAGACATTTCTTGTAGTTGGCCCCCAGGTTTGCACACATCTCAGGAGGGATTTTGTTCCACTCCTCTTTGCAGATCTTCCCCAAGTCATTAAGGTTTCGAGGCTGACGTTTGGCAACTTGAACCTTCAGCTCCCTCCACAGATTTTCTATGGGATCTATGGGACTAGTCAGGATCGAGGGAAAGATGAATGGAGCAAAGTACAGAGAGATCCTTGATGAAAACCTGCTCCAGAGCACTCAGGACCTCAGACTGGGGCGAATGTTCACCTTCCAACAGGACAACGACCCTAAGCACACAGCCAAGACAACCCAGGAGTGGCTTTGGGACAAGTCTCTGAATGTCCTTGTGTGGCCCAGCCAGAACCCGGACTTGAACCCGATCGAACATCTCTGGAAAGACCTGAAAATAGCTGTGCAGCGATGCTCCCCATCCAACCTGACAGAGCTTGAGAGGATCTGCAGAGAAGAATGGGAAAAACTCCCCAAATACAGGTGTGCCAAGCTGGTAGCGTCATACCCAAGAAGACTCGGGGCTGTAATCGCTGCCAAAGGTGCTTCAACAAAGTACTGAGTAAAAGGTCTGAATACTTATGTAAAATGTGATATTTAAGTTTTTGCTTTGTCGTTATGGGGTATTGTGTGTATATTGACGAGAAAAACAAACAGTTTTATCAATTTTAGAATACGGCTGTAACGTAACAAAATGTGGAAAAAGTCAAGGGGTCTGCATACTTTCCGAATGCACTGTACACACTGGCACACACACTAAAAAAACAACAGGGCAATTCCATGGTAAAAGAATGACCCTGAGACTCAAATGTTTCACCAAAAAATGTATGCTAAACTAAAACCATTGATTGCACAGGGACAATTTCAACAATTTCCACAGAACATTTTACAAAAACACATTTACACTGAACACAAATATAAACGCAACATATAAAGTGTTGGTTCCATGTTTCATGAGCCGAAATAAAAGATACCAGAAATGTTCCATAGGCACAAAAAACTAATTTCTCTCAAATTCTGTGCACACATTTGTTTACATCTCTGTTAGTGAGAATCTCTCCTTTGCCAAGATAATACATCCACCTAATAGGTGTGGCATATCAAGAAGCTGATTAAAAAGCATAATCATTACACAGGTGCACCTTGTGCTGGGGATAATAAAAGGCCACTCTACCATGTGCAATTTTGTCACACAACACAATGCCACAGATGTCTCAAGTTTTGAGGGAGCGTGCAATTGGCATGCTGACTACAGGAATGTCCACCAGAGCTGTTGCCAGATAATTTAATGTTAATTTCTCTACCATAAGCTGCTTCCAACGTCATTTTAGAGAATTTGGCTGTAGGTCCAACCGGCCTCAGTTGGTAGAGCATGGCGTTTGCAACGCCAGGGTTGTTGTAACTGTAAGTCGCTCTGGATAAGAGCGTCTGTTAAATGACCCCCCCCCAAAAAATATAAAAATAAAACATAAAAACGCAGGCTGTATGGCGTCGTGTGGGCGAGCGGTTTGCTGATGTCAATGTTGTGAACTAGTGCCCCATGGTGGTGGTGGGGTTATGGTATGAACAGGCATAAGCTACGGACAACAAACAGAATTGCATTTTATCGATCGTGAGGCCCATTGTTGTGCCATTCATCCGCCGCTATCACCTCATGTTTCAGCATGATAATGCACAGCCCCATGTCGCAAGGATCTGTACACAATTCCTGGAAGCTGAAAATGTCCCAGTTCTTCCATGGCCTGCATACTCACCAGACATGTCACCCATTGAGCATGTTTGGGATGCTCTGGACCGACGTGTACGACAGGGTGTTTCAGTTCCAGCCAATATCAAGCAACTTAGCACAGCCATTGAAGAGGAGTGGGACAACATTCCACAGGTCATGCGAAGGAGATGTGTCGCATTGCCTGAGGATAATAGTGGTCACACCAGATACTGACTGCTTTTCTGATGAAGGTATATGTGACCAACAGATGCATATCTGTATTCCCAGTCATGTGAAATCCATAGATTAGTGCCTAATGAATTTAATTCAATTGACGGATTTCCTTATATGAACTGTAGCTTAGCAAAAAAATTGTTGCATGTTGCGTTTATATTTTTGTTCAGTATACTTGTAAAGTTTACATAACAGAATGATGGTAAAAAAAAACGTGTAAATATGTACTCTAAATTAAGATTCAAAGATGTCTGCAGAAATAATGGGGTGTCACCTATGATGTGACACCTTGAGTTAAAAAAAAACTATTTTAATTGAACTACAGTAAATCAAGTGGATTAACAGCTGATAACAGAATGACAGTAACTGAATGACATCATGGGTCCCTGATCTGTACTATACAGAAATGCATAATTATGGATATGTCATGTATTCATTGTGATGTTTCCTGAACATGTACACAAAGGTAGAAAAATGCAATATCCTCGTTTGCATATTTGGGTATTATTCTACACATTTGCTATTATTCTAATGAGGTCCCCCCAAACAAGACCAAATTTGGTTGGTACGGACGGACGGACCAAATCTGAACCAATCATAGATGTCTATGTTTCACAAGTTTGGACACAGTAGAGCACAGCACAGCACAGTACTGGGCGGCAGGTAGTTGGGTGGTTAGGATAGTTGGGCCAGTAACTGAAATGTTGCTGAATCGAATCCCAGAGACGAAAAGGTAAAGATCTGTTGTTCTGCCCTTGAGCAAGGCAATTAACCCCAATTGCTCCAGGGTCGCTGTCAATAATGGCTGATCCCCTGGCTGTGACCCCACTCTCAGAGGGTGTCTCAGGTGGAGAGGGATATGCAAAAAACACATTTCCATGTCACACTTATACAGGTTACCCACTTGTACATACTGTTCTGTAATGTGCTGTCCAAACTTCTGAAATATGGACGTCTAAATTTCAGCTATTTTTTAATGTCCATGGACGTCCGGTGTCGGTCGGTGCTCAGTGGTTGATTACGCTGATTAATTGGCCCAGCGTCGTCCGGGTTTGGCCGGGGTAGGCCGTCATTGTAAACAATAATTTGTTCTTAACTAACTTGCCTAGTTAAATAAAGGTTAAATACATTAAAGACCGCTCCGCCACTCGGGAGGCCTGTGTTGATGTATTTCTAATACCTTTTAAGTATTTTTCTGGAAGATGTTTTCTAAGACCCCTTTTCCATCTGTTTGACCAGAAATCAAAGCCTTTGCTTATTTCTAATTTAAGGATGAAAAATGGATGAAAAAAAAATTATATATATATATATATATATATATATATATATATATATATATATATATATATATATATATATATATGCCTGAATTTCTAAAAAATATAGACTCATCTTTCATTTGACAACAAATTTGATGTGCTCCTATGAACTTCACGTTGGTGCTCATGGGTTCTTTTAAATGGAAATGGCCAACAACAACCCATGTCGGCATACAAGGTAGGCCCCCACCCCCAGAGAAAAAGCTAATGTATTTCACAAAATACATTTATAGTTGGACGATCTGTGAATGAAGAGCTTTTTTCTTGAAAAATATACATATTTACTGGTGCCCTGAGAATACACTCCAGTCAGAGGGAACAAAGAGGCCTCTCATCCATCTCCTATTTCATTTGTGTCGCCCTGAGAGAATTAGGTTGGAGTGAGACTGAGTGTGGAGTGGTCTAACATTAAGATCTTGGATCCAGCCAATTGCTCCGACTGCATGTTACTTAATGGAACATCAAAACTTAGCTACTCTTTAATGGCATTAGGTAAACATTTAAACCATCACCTTCAAAATGTAGCCTATAGCTTTAACAAAAAAAAAACAGTGGAAAGAGTTTGTGCTTTATGGAAAGAGGAAGGATAATTTAGACTGTAGGCTACTTATCCAAAAATACTTTTAAAAATACTAATACATGAATACTTAGTTTAGCTTAGCACAATGTTTCATCATTGTGCTAAACTGATTGGACCTCAGTAGAGTAGCTCAGTAGAAAGTCAAGCTCATCTAGTCATGTTTACATTGCAACAGAAACTGGCTCCTGAGAAACCTCGTGAGTGGGCCTGCTTAAGGGGAATCACTCAGGTCTGGGACTGACTGAGTACAGTATGTTCTCTGCTTTCAATGTGCATGATTCTAAACTGGGGACTTCATGTTTCACTCCATACAGTAATCTGAATGGTGGTATGCACAATGACGAAACATGAATACCACAAGTGTTTTCATGCACAATTAGGCTCAACATTTCAGAGGGCTAACACACATACACACAATCTCAGACTCCACACACAGACATGCAACGCACACACACCAGCTGCGACACACACACTAACAAAAACAAAATCATTAGGAAAAGATGCTACAGGGAGCGGGCAGTCTTACCTTCTCTGTGAGCGGGGTTCATCCTTGACTCGTCGGCTTTCTGAAAACGAATGCTGGCATAGGCGCGCAGGTCCTCTGGGGCACTGCCACCTTGCATGTCCCTGGCTCTGGCCTGGAGGGAACTCCACTCTGGGAGGTTCTGGTCCCGAGCCAGGTCCAGGTCGATGTAGTTCAGCCGGTTCTGGTTTTGACCGTTAGAGCTGGGCCCTGGCGGGCTCTCTCTCCTCCCGTTGGCAGATAATGGGGATTCTCCCGGTTTCAGCCACACATTCTCGAAAGAGGCGGAGCTGTGACGTTTCACTTCCCCAACGGAGGATGAGGCGGCGCTGACCGGGGCTCCCGTGGAGGAGAAGGTCTCGGAGCTGTGCCGGCGCCGACCCTGCTGGTCGGCGCGGATCACTTTAGCTCCCTGGTTCCAGATGGAGCTGGAGTTAACCCTAGTGAAAGCACTCAGCCCAGAGAGAGGGCCCATTAGTCCCAAATGCACGGCACTGGGACCTGCGCCCAGCACAGACAGGTCCTGGCTGGGAGGGGACACGGAGAAGGGGGTGACATCAATGGCTGACACTGGAGCATTCAGAATCATCTCTGTGTTGGAGTAGTCAGTCTGTGTGCTGCTGTAGTCCCGTCTACAGAGGTTCTCACAGTGGATCACAGAGGAGGGAGCCGCAGGGGCCACTATAGCATAGCCATCTGTGCAGGAGGCTGGGGGTTTGGCTGCCCAGCAGGGAATGTCCCTGCCCTGAGCACCCAGGTGCATGTTCATGTAGTCAGAGGAAATCTCTGCTGGCCTCTCTGGGCCACTCCCTGGGAACACGGGGGAGAAGAGAGTGGCCAAACTAGCTGAGAAGGCCTTGTCGTTGAACACTATGTTGACATACTCCCCAGGGCTCTTGGGCTCTGCGGGGAAGGGGCACTCACGGGCGCGAGGCAGGGTGCTGGCTTTGTTGCCCTCCAGAGAGAGGCTCGTGGGCCTGGCCAGCCTGCTGTCCACATCAGCTCTTTTGGGCTTGACCACGGGCTGACCACTGTGGCCCTGTCCCCCCAGACTGTCGCTGCTCGTGGAGGAGGAAGAGGAGTCCCCGAAGGCCAGGCGTCCAGAGCTGAGCGAGAGGCGCAGGGGGTTCTGGTCCAGCTTCCTGTGGCTGTGTTTGAAGGAGCGAGGCAAGGAAAAGTAGGCATACATGGACTTGGGCGGCTCCTCCACCAGGTTGAAGTAGCAGTCTGGCGGCGTGCTGATCATGGAGCAGCTGGCCGGCGACATGTTCATGTAATCCCCGCACGACGACAACTTCTCCTCCGTGCTCTCGACAGACAGCTTAGGGTTGACCCCATTGGTCCAGATTTGACCATAGTTTGTGGTGTCTGGTGAGCAGCTCCCGCTGGGTGACATCATCATGTACCCATTGGAGTCCATTCTGGGGTGCTGGCGGGAGTTGATCTGCTGTGGGGCCGACACACTTTTGGGGCTCATGGGCATGTAGTCGGCACTCTTACCTGTGGCAGGTGCCACACCTGGGGTCATGGGCATGTAGCCATCATCTTTTTGGCTCACCCTGTTGTCCTCTAAGGGGATGTCTATGCCCTCCTCTGGGTATGAGTGTGTGGGCATGAAGGCAGAGTGCCTGTAGCTGGATGCTCGGCTGCATGACAAGTATGCAGGCTGCATCACTGTGTACTCCTCCAGCGATACTGTGGAGGACTGAGAGGGGGTCTTCTGGTGGCACACTGTCGGGGGAGACGTGCTCAAGGAGTGTGTCCGTTTCCTGAAGCACTTCTCCAGCTCAAGCTCGTCCAGGTGGGATGGCGTACGGTGGGGGTGGGGGCTGCAGCCACAGTGGCCCCCAGGAAGAGTTGCAGGCTTGGCCATGCAGATGTAGTTATTGAGTTCTTCCTCCCTGGCGGGGGGTGTGTGACCCAAGGATTCAGGGGTGACACTGCGGAAGGAGCTCCTGAAGTCACAGGGGCTGGATCCATACTCATCAGAGGAAATGAATCCCCCATCAATAGGAGAGCCAGATATGGAGGCACTGGAGCGGCGGGGGTAGAGACAGTCTGAAGTGGAGCCGTGCCCGCTCGTGCTGCTGGAGGACAGGCTAACTGGGCTGATTGCTGAGGGGGAGCAGCGCGAGGAGGGCATGGGGATAGACCTGCTGTGGTTGAGGGGAGGGTGGAGGCGGGAGGCACCTCTGTGTCTGTGAGACTGTGTCCTGGCAACACAGGGGCTACCATCTACTGAGGCTGGTCTGGACATGGTTCCCTCCCCATCACTAGAGGCTCTCACTCTGAATGAATGACTGTGCTTTCCCGGGCCAGCAGGCGAGATGGCCGTCACACTCTCAGCCCGGGACCTCCTTCCCAGTCCCACTTGGCTAGGGGGCAGGTTGTTGTGGTGATGCCTTCTCAAAGGCACAGAGATTGGGTTGGAGCAGTTTGACGAGGAATGGCTTTTGCTCCTGGGACGAAATTCCTCGCTCATCGCTTTCATCGCCTCCAGGATGGTTTCATGCATATTTTGAGCCACGACAGAGTCGTCCACTTGCATCCAAAATTCCCCCGGTCCTGTGACTGCGGATCTTCCCACTTCAATGAAAAAGAAATTCTCTGAATGACCGCATCTCCTTATATTCATTAATTGCAGCACGACCGCCGCTGCGTCAGAGTTCAATTTTACGAAGCTGATGGTTTTATTTGTTAGGCACAATCTGTAAATCCCAATTAAGTTTTTGGTGTGTCCCAGGCCCTTTGGTTTCAAAATAACTTGCCAGACTTCTTTAAAGGCAGGTCCTGGCATGTTTTCTCCATAATTCTCCTCTGCCATCCCACTGCCACCAACAGCAGCATCGTGAACTTTACCTTTGTTGTGTAGGTCCACTAGTGCTTGGTGCCACCTGTCTTGTTCCTGCTCGCTGTCCGCTGCGATAGAGAAATACTCGTCCTTGGTGTAAAGAGCCACCAGGTATTTGTTTTTGGAATCTGCTCTTTTATTTATGTTGAAGCAGCTCTCCAGCGGGATTGACCTTTTAGGCACCCCAGACTTGTGTCTCCATTTTTTCTCGTTTTCGTAGTACTCCAACCGGGAGGGTCCTCCAGCACTAGCAGCCCGCAGGACAAAAAACCTCTTGTGCATACTTTTGGGTTTCCTTAAATAACCCACCTTTCTTACATCCGAAAAACAACCCTGCTGCTCTGTAGTTGGGCTAGCCATTTTGGAATTTTAAATACTACTTGTATTTAAAAATACAACTATTCTTACATAAATAAATAAAAAAGCAAAAAATAGAATTAGTGAATTTCGATCCAAATATAGCCATTGAAAACAAGTGAGTTCATGTTGCTTTTAACTCTGAATTTGCTCAACTAACAGCGCTAAACCAATAACTGGGTTGTCAAACCGTTGGTGCTGCTGTGGAATTTCTAAGCAGCATGCTACATTTTCTCCCTAAGAAAATAAAATAACATACTCTTTAATTTGTTCATTCATTATGATGACAAAACATTGCCTACCAAAATAAGGGAAAACTCACTTCAGTCCGGAGATCCAAATGCTGAGTTCAAAACAAGCACCGTCAGCATTTGACCCCATTTCACATGCTCGGTAACCACCAAGGCAGGCTTGTCCAGTCGATAGTCCTGCTTGCAAAAGTGCAACCCACAAAAATAAAAAATGTATCAATGCATTCGATTATCCTTTGAAAATATGTTAGGGTCCAATGTGATACGTAGCTGCTGAATGTGAAGTGGGTGCAAAGTTTTTTCTTCCTTCTCCACTTTTTTAATAAATCCAGTAGCTATCTACCAAAACAAGACTCGGTGTTTGTATGAGTACGCTACAATCCTTATCGATTCCAGGTTGCGCTAAAAGAGATGCCCACGTGACAATTCGATGCGTGGACAGTTTAAACAAGGATACAACCTACCTTGGCACACCAAAACGCGTCAGCCTATCCCTTTGCAATAATAGGCTCGTTGTAAGAATCTGATTGGCCAGAGTTTATATCAATCCGTTAGAGTGCAGTAGTTGCGCTTGAAAAAAAAAGGATTTCCACTAGTTAACACAGCCACAAAGTAGTAAAAGTTCATTTTTTAGCTTTTTGATCTTAATTTAAGGTTAGGGATAGGCATAGGGTTAACAGTGTGGTTAAGGTTACGGTTAGGTTTAAAATTGTAGAAATGGGCGGGATTTATGACTTTGTGGATGTGGTAACTAGTGACGACTCTGAGTGGGAGTAACGGCAGGGATAAGCGTTCTTGTACCATGATGTTATGGTGTCTTGGGCTCGCTATTTTACTGATTTATATAATGAGGCATGGCTCAGTTGTTTTCGTTTGTGTTTTGTTTGGCTTGTATGTCCACCAACATAGGCCCACACCTGAATGTTTTGTCTAACAACTACTTGGGTTAAGAATGTGCCTCGTTCCTCGTTTTTTTGAATGGGATATGGGATAACAATTTGGCAGCATGGTCAAGGACACCGACTCCCGTCCCACGACAATCACAAGACTTTGGTTGTGCATGTATTATGTCAATCACAATGCCATTTAATAAGTGAACGTGTGTTTATCGCTCAGAAAGTTAATTTGGGATAAACCCAGTAAAATCGTGCCCTTATACAGCCCTAGGCATTTTTCACTGTTAGCTGGTTCACAGCTGCCAGTGCCACCTACTGGTTTTGCATCTCTCACGAAACCTGTGTGATTTGGGGTCATTTAATTCAGTCCCTTCAGTGAATTCCAATTCAAGGATTGAAACATGCCATATAGCCAAACACTTTATGTACAGGTATATTTAAATTGTTTATTATTAATTCATATATAGTTTATAAGCTAAAATGTACCCCACTCACCACCAAATTGGGCTATGTTTCCCAGACAGCACACATACGTAGAATGGAGAGCGTTTGCACATTGGCAAGATGTCGCCGAGACGTCGGCATTAGTTTGCATTCGCCCTTCAGCCGAAGTTTGGACGATGCATGTCAAAGTTGCATGCTGCCTAGCCGCTCTACTACAGACATTCAAAATACCTTTATTCGAGGTAGGATCCAACAGCAAATGATGTTTCACTACACGATTTGAATTACCCATACCAAATGAGTGTAAAGATTATTAGCTAAATTATACTGGCAATAATAAAAAACAATATGCTTTACCAGACTTTGTTTGTGGGTAAAATGAAGAGCGAAGATTCAAGTTAATGCCAAGTGTATTAGGCTATTGCTATACCATCAAGTTCTTAAAAGAACTCCAGCACAGAGAAGAGAGAAACAAGGAACAGAGAAACAGAAAAATCACATTTAACAAAAAGATAGCTGATGCAGAGGGTGTTTATAACTATAGTTGGTTCGATAAATATGGAATTAAGGTTTTACTATAGGCTAAGAGCAGTTAATATGATGAATATATTTACCAAAAAAAGGTAACGTTTGAGTCCAAGAACGCAGTCGAAAATAGACAAAAAGGATGAAATGTAAATAAAGAGCAATATACCAAATGATGTAGGCAAAACTACTGTAAACATACCTAGACAACTCACACAACTGAGAATTCCTTTGAGAACTTATATTTTCCAAGCAGTCAGTCCTATGTTCAAGAAGGAGATGAAAGGCGCAAATTAGGAGAATACATAAATGCGCACTTTAAACAGGCACATCAATAATCGTTTAGACAAAGTACAATAGACAGAATGCAACACGATAAACAGACCTGGCACAAGAACGAACAGTTGGAGGGGCATTTGATTTACATAGGCAGGCCCGTTTTTTCACGGGACCACCTATGTGTGCACGCGCTTGCATCCTTTTATTAATAGGTGTTATAGTAAAGACCATAGGCAGCTTATGAGTTTCAAGTTTGAGGAAGCTTACAATTTATCCTACCAGTTCTACCAATCTGCGTTCCAGTTTTGAATATTTGTATATGCACATTTTCGTGGAACAGTTTCATTTCAATAATGTTTTCGACTCTCAAAATCATTGTCATGTGGTTAATCATATAAATCTGAAGTAAAATTATACAAATCTAAAAGTTAAAATTAATCTATAGCTAGAGCACTAGCCTCTACCATATGGACACATTGATACACTGTGATCACTGTGGCTAAAGAAATGAGAGCATAGAACTCAGCATATAGGCCAATGCAGCAGTAGGCCTATAACTTCCATAATCAACTAAGTAAATACATAGGCCTAAAGCCGACAAATAAAAACAGTAGAAAATATCCTGATGAAAATTCTGGTTCTTTCAATCACATTAATCTCTCTTCTCCACTTGTCTGCCTCCCTTTCCATATGTCTTGACTTGCTATTGCTAGTGAAGTTCAACATTGTATCAAATTATCACAGGTTCTGGCCAGAAACTGTAGCTAACGAACTTGCAACATTGTATCAACCAGCCTATTCCGGGCCCTCAGTTTCCTGCGCCAGTGAGCTCGGGAGAGAAAGCAGTTTTTTATGACATTTCCAATGAATATATGGGATTATCCAATCATGATATTTTGCTCTTTCACACCGAGGCTTGGTGTTTATCGAGGCTGGGAGTGTCGGAAAGATTTTTCTAATATTGAGGAACTATCTTTGGCAATGGATGTTACAAAAACAGACTTATATAATTATATACTAATACTAATTATACTCTAGGCACATTATCTTCACACATATTTTAGACGCTTTTCACTGACAGCCGTAACTCAATTAGATAGATCTGTTGCCACGCGCACTACCAAATTGAAACAAACCACACACTGTAAACCTAACAGTACTATCAATAATTTGATTATGTTCTGTAAACATAATATATGTGAAAACGTTGTAATAACATAACTGTTTTAGGTTCCCATAATATGCATCTCACTTTTAATTTCGTGAGACTGGTATTTTATTATTCAGATGAAATGTATCAGAGAGTTTATGTAAATAAGACTTCTGATGATAGATTGACAGGCACACATATCTGTCAAATTTGACCTTGATTACGTCTGACTTTATATACGTCGATGTTCAAAGGCACGCATGTGGCATTTCAATATCTTTCCAACAGTGGATACTTTCTTAATGATAAAAATGTATTAATGATTATTAACTATACCGTGCGTGTATGATTTGTCGAACTTCGAATGGATATCTGTCAAGCTAGCAATCTGATTAACTGGCAAGTGCCAGGCAGGGCTAACGTTAGCTAGTTAGCTAGGTGCCAGGTAGGTTAGCTGGCTAGAGCTAGCTAGCTAGATAGTATGATTTGAAAATGCCGGTGGTGGGGCAGTAACATTAGGTAGCATTGATGATACATAATCAGTTTAAAGTAATTAATGAAAGCTGGAAATTAAATGCAGGCAAGCTCTGGGAGCAGAGTGAAGGTGACTGGATGTCAGATTTGTCTCTGCTGGAGCGGACTTCACCAGCTATATTTAAAATTTTAGTCATTTAGCAGAGGCTCTTATCCAGAGCGACTTACAGTTAGTGAGTGCATACATGTTTTTTTGTTTTTTTCATACTGGCCCCCCGTGGGAAATGAACCCACAACCCTCATGCTCTACCAACTGAGCTACACGGGACTACACACTAATACAACTGCGCACTGTCGCCTGACGGCTCGTGTACATTATGACCGGTGTACACTAGCAAGCGGTGCCGCGCGGTGAAATTCCGCGCGGTGCGAACGTGGCGTGGGAGGCGATGAAAAGTTCAGCATTTCCAAACTTCATGGAAATCACCAGCGGCGACCAGACATTTCGAGTGGTTCCCATGACGAATTTGACGCTATGCGACCCATCGCTGGAGACTTTCTCCAGCAAAGATGGCTGACAAAAATACTAGGATGGAAGCAAATGTAAGTGTAATTATAACATCATAACGAGTCATGCAAAACATTTTTACAGTTGAGAGGAATATGTTAGTTAGTGTAGAGACAAACGATTATGCATATTTTTTTGTCATAATGTTAATTTAAGAAAATCGCTATTTAGCAAGTTATCTGACTAGCTAACATTAGCCAGCTTGCTTTATGGGTTACGAGTATGAAATTGTAATTCGTGTTGTTTAATGTTTTAGGGACTCCTGAGAAAACCAACAAACCAGGCTGTCGTCTTGTGAAACAGTGGATATAAAGAATCTAGCTAGCTAAAACATTTACTGCAAATTGAATGTACAATTTTGTAAGCTTGCCTTGCTGATATCTCCCATGCAATGCATTTACATTTTAGTCATTTTAGCAGACGCTCTTATCCAGAGCGACTTACAGTTAGTGAGTGCATACATTATTTTTTTATTACTGGCCCCCCGTGGGAATCAAATCCACAACCCTGGCGTTGTAAACGCTATGCTCTACCAACTGAGCTACATCCCTGCCGGCCATTCCCTCCCCTACCCTGGGCCAATTGTGCGCCGCCTCATGGGTCTCCCGGTCGCGGCCGGCTACGACAGAACCTGGATTTGAACCAGGATCTCTAGTGGCACAGCTAGCACTGCGATGCAGTGCCTTAGACCACTGCACCACTCGGGAGGTAAAGTGCAGCTGAAGTAACGTAGCTAGCTAACTATTTTCTTGCTTATTGTGTAGTGGAGGATAAAAATACCTGTATGCCTATGGATGTGTACCTAGCTATGTAGCCGATCTGTGTATTGACCCTCAAACGTTTGGTTAAAATATTAGTTCAGAACCTAGCTATGAACCTCCGCTATCATAGCCTGTTGTATAGACTTCAAAACAGTCTGAATGGCATGAATGAAGCCTATAGATTGAGTAGAATATAATATAACTTTATTGTGCCAAGGATGCAAGTCCTATATACAGGGGTGCACATAACTGGTACGCAGGTACGCAAGCGCGACAAAAATCAGGAATGCGTAATGCCACTTATGTTACTACGCGCCTTTGCGTACTTGACCGATCTTCTCATCTAACCTTACACATGACATGTTGCTTGTCAACTACTGTCAGGGATGTCCAAAAAGCAACAGACATTAAGCAGCTTCTTTGGCGTTTCGCCACCTACAAAGAAACGCCAACTGGAGCCAGAGCCGAAGAAAATACTTTTTTCGGAAAAGTGGCTCCAAGATGTGCAGTGGCTTGAAGCTAACGATGAGCGCACTGAAATGTGGTGCAAGATTTGCCACTCAAATCCACATCTAGCAGACAAAACAGGTGCATTTTATAATGGCTCAAAGAATTTCAACCATCCTTTATTTGACAAACATGAAAAGAGCAAGGAGCATACGAATGTGGCGCAAGCCATTGCTAATAATAAACAAGCTAGCCGAGAAGAAATGTCCAGTCGCCCACTTGCCAGATGGCAAGACAAGCTGAATGAAGAACAGCGGCAAGCTCTGTTTAATATTTTTCTCCTCACCTTCCATAAAGCTAAACACGCACGTCCCATGTCTTCCTATTCTGAGGATGTTCCTTTACTGAAGCGGCTAGGAGTAAATGTCGGAGGTGCATATCATTCACGTGAAGGGGGCACACGGATCATGCAGAGCATCGCTCACACCATCAGCGGGGAGTTACGAGCCAAGTTGCAGTCTGCTGAATTTTGGGGGCTGCTTTTTGATGGATCTGAGGACATCACCATAACTGAGCAGGAAATTGTTTACATTGTGTCTGTGTCCAGCAACGGAGAGTTTACTTCGGACATTATTGGACTGATTGAATTGGGTGCTGACCGAACTGCGCAGGCCATAACAGACGGACTTGTGAGACTTTTCCAGGACACAGGCTTGGATTACTGGACAACAAAGTTGGTCACTGTGTGCACAGACAGGGCTGCTGTCAACGTAGGTATCTACAACGGCGTTGTGCCAAAACTCCGGCAACTTGCTGCGGTTGGAGACTCCCTTGTGCACATTCTGTGCACTGCACACACACTGGAGAATTGCGCGAAATCAGCTAATCGCAACGTTCCTTACTGTGAGACATTTAATCGCTCTGTGGTCAAGCTGCTGCAGTTTTATTTACAAAAAGGTGGAGCAAAAAAAACTGCTGCACTGAATAAGCTATGTGAAGAAAATGGGATATCCTTTGTGAAACTGGGTAAATTTCATAATATCAGATGGTCTGCATGGAGGCATGAAACACTGTTAAAAATATCAAGACTATTGCCAGCCATTAAAATGCAACTGGTTACGAGTGATAACAGTGACTTGCAGCATATCTGCACAGAGCGTTTTCAGTGCTTTCTGTCAAACATGCTTGACATTTGCAACATTTTGAAGACCACATCCATTAGGTTTCAGAAGGAAAAGCTGACCATTGGAGAATGTAAGGATGAACTCATGGTGGCCATTGGACAGTTCACACTTCTGCTTGATGGTGAAAGCCACAGGGCACACACTGTTTCCAATGCTGATGCTGACAGACAAGACACACTTACTCAGGGGGTTAATTGAAGAGTTTGAAATCAGATATGACTCCCTCAAGTCATGTGATCATTTCTTAGTATTTGATCCTTCAACATGGCCTCAGGAAATGCAAGACCTCCACAGTTTTGGAAACACAACAGTTTGCAGCATTCTCAAGAAATATGAGGCCACCTTGCAACTTGACAAAGATACCACAGTGACAGAATGGATGCGCTTAAAGCAGGCAGGAAAACGCCTGGGAGCCTCTTCTGTGTATGACTTGGTCCAAATAGTAAATACAAGTAACCCAGATGCTTACTCCAACATCAACAAGGTGGTTAAGCTGTCTCTTACACTGCCTTTAAGCAGTGCAGCTTGTGAGAGGGGATTCTCACATCTCAACATAATAAAAACCAAGTACAGATCTCGTCTGTCACATGCTCGTCTCTCAGCCCTGATGCACATTCACCTGTCAAAGCAGACCACAGAGACATTTGACCCAAAGCCTGCTGTTGACCTGTGGATGGAGACAGCTAATCGGAGGCTCAACCAAAGACAGGGAGGTGCATCTGCAGCATCTTCATCATCTACCATGCAGGAAGCTGAAGCAGAGGACAGTGGGGGCGACACTGAAGAGGACAGTGGGGGCGACACTGAAGAGGACAGTGGTGGCGGCACTGAGGAGGACAGTGAGGAAGACTGCACTTATTAAGACCACGCTACACATGGGGTGAGTACCAGACACCATCTGCTGGTACTCACCTGAGTAACTCACTGAAAAAGTTATATACATGTAGTTATTACCAAGCATGAGATACCCACATTGCAGCCTGTACATTGAATATATTCACTGATCATGTACTCTACCTTGGCAAATAAAGGTGCTGTTCAGGTATGAATGTCTGTGTGGCATTCTTTTTCAGTCATATCCAATACCAGGAGTATCAAACTCCATTCTTTGAATGATGTTGTGTCTGCATGTATGTATTACAATTATACACTAAAGCAGTGTTTACCAATCCTGGTCCCGGGACATCAATGGTTACACATTGTAACTATGCAATAGACCAGAAACATGATTTAAGTAGTTAAAGGCTGATTTGTAATTCATATATACAGAAACATAAAAAAAAATTAAACACTACACTACACTTCCTATGCATCATGTAAATATTCTAAAACCGGTTCATCTCAATACCTAACTCCATTCATCTGCATTGATCTGAGAAAACAGGATAGGTGTAGTATTTCATCAAATGAGAGACTTAATTTCAACCAGTAGAGAATGTGAAACACTTTATTGAAAGAAGTTCATTATCCAAGTGTTATAAATACATAATACATGCATTATAAATATTATAATTGTAATATTATATTCTAAATACAAGTTCAATCTGTACTTCAATGCACATCTGGTGTGCATTATAAAAACAGAGGAAGAAAGAGGAGGCGGGTAGAGAGGTGTAAGAAAGAGTGTAAAAGACAGAAAGGGAAAGAGGTAAGAACAGAGGAGCAGGGAAGACAGCATATGATTAATGAATTACAGTGCTATCCTAATATTCTCTCAGTTCATCACAATTACATAATAGTGTCTCTAGCGGTGTCTCCTAACAGCCTTGGGCCCCCAGTTGGCCCGAATGTTATCTTTCGAGCGGGTTTGATGGTGATGACGGGACTTGGGGTTGGCACCCGAGAGATGGAGAGAGAGAGCATGATTTAAGCCTCGTGTTTTTATTTTATTCTAACACTGTCAGTCATCAGGAGGTGAAATGCAAAACTGACCTTGTATCATTAACTCTGGGACTACTACATCTCTATCTGTATTTCAATGTAAAGCATCTCTTTAATAATACTTCCTGTTGACCCGACCAAGTGACCTCTCACCTCTGATCATGCTGTGCCCTCTATGTAGCCAGTTCAGATGCGGCAGGGGTTCACCGACACAGCTGATATAACCTAGAGGATTTAGGGAGAAGGGGGGAGAGGAATGAAGTGAAGGAGAGACTGTTATTGAGAAAAGAAGGTAGTTAAAGAGACAATGTTCAACAGGAATATGTGTGTGGTCTCACCTGGTGTCCACACTAAGTGGCTGCAGAGTACTTTATACTGAAAAACATGCACAGACATGAGGACAAACAATATAGCGTAGTTCTATAAATATAAATATGAAGTGTCTTACTATTCTCCATGGTTGGTCCTCTTGCCTACTCTTTGAAGGTGGAAGGAGCCACAGTTATACACCTGAGCCTGCTTACTGCACAACAATCCATCAATCAGATTGATACATGAGTGTGTAGGTGTGGGTTATAGGGTGTGTAATTGTTCTAAATTTTTTCAATATGGGTGACTTAAAATAGCCTGTTTTGTTTTTGTACAGACACCACCCTTACCTAAACAGCACCCTCACCTGAGAAGTAGAAATCAAAGGGAGAGAAACTGGGCATTTAATAACTGCAGTTGACATAGCTAAATAAATGGAAGAATACTCTTATTGCAATGTAGATGCATAGTGTAGTCTATGGTGTTGCCAGGGAACAACACCCTCTTCAAATAAGTAGGAGGTGAAGATCTCCCGCACACGGATTGATTGCCTCTCTTGTTGCGTTGTTGGACCCCATCCTTGAAACATCCTGCAGAGCAGCAGACCTCTCCTCTGGCACACGGCGGCGAGCTGCAGATCCCCTCCTGGTCCTCGTGTCCATACTCATTAAGTTATGCAGGACACAGGTAGCCTTCACACGCCTGAATTCCCCCAGGAGGCAGTCCCAAATGGCCCTTGTCACCCAACCTTGTAACTATAGGCAATCGTTTTGAAGGAATCTCCAATTGCAAGGTATCTGTAGGAATATGGAAGATAATGTCATTATTAGACTTTTACATCACCAGGTCATTGTGGATTACTAAAGTATAATATATCTTATAACAAATCATAATAACATTGGATAGATGCATGTGCACACACACGTGCATGTGTAGCACGTGACAACTGCAGGATCATATCAAGGATAGTGTCACAAATGAATACATAAATACCACTTGAAGCTTGATGATGAGTTGATCATTTGAACCAGCTGTGTAGTGCTAAGGCAAAAACAAAAATGTGCACCCCTTTGAGTCCCCAGGACCAGGACTGAGAACCACTGCTTTTCATTGTGACCTCTTCATCTGCAGACAGGCTTTCACAGCTCTCTGTATCTGGGGACAGAAAACATCAGAAGAAACTTAATTATACTCAAATTATACAGCATTGAACATTATGTTAATATTGTTACTATTATCCCTGTCCTCACTTCTAGGGACTGGAACTACACAAAAGTACCTGCCCTATCCTGAATAGAATACTCTCTCACTTTGACAGTTGGGCTGCTATCCTTTCACCCTCCTACATGGCTGTTAGCTAGCTACCTACAAATACATTTGGAGTTTGTTTTTTACAATGATAAATACATCAAGATAGCTAGCTGGTGATATTTAATTCACTTATCTAGCTAGCTATACCGTATGTAAAGTTGGCCTGCACTGTAGCTAGTTAGCTAATAATACATCGTTTTTTAAAAAACATTTTAGAAATGTATTTACTTACTTGAATAGGTTCTCCCAGCCATGTGGACGATTGGTAGCTCCCGTAGCTTAGTTGGTAGAGCATGGCGCTTGCAACGCCAGGGTTGTGGGTTCGTTTCCCACGGGCGTCAGTATGAAAAATGTATGCACTCACTAACTGTAATCGCTCTGGATAAGAGCGTCTGCTAAATGACTAAATTATTAATGGAAGCAAAGTTTGTCACCAGAGCGGTTTAGAGCATATTACTATTTACCTGTGAATAAATTCATGAAATGGAGAATGGATAAAGCTATTTACCCATTTAATAACCAGACCTTCATACAAACTTGCTATGCTGACTTCTTGATGCACAATCGAAGAGCTGCTTTATGCTGCCAGCACACCCACAAGCGAGCCACACTGTTCACGCGCTTCAACGAGCGTCTGCGTATCCAGGCGCTAAAATAGAACTTAGTTCTATTTGTGAAGCATGAAGCACTACAATTCCCGCCTCTCCCATCTCCTCATTGGTTTTTAGGAGCATATTCCCACGTGGGTGATTGAAAGCTGAACTGAGGTCCACACTCCAGTCCAGTTGGTGGTGGTAATGCACGTTAAAGTTGGTTGCCAACCGCCATATAAAGTCCAAAGAAGAAGAAGAAGAATCCTGAAGGCTGAGCGATTACTAGAAACAAACTCGTTTTACCCATTTATCTGTGGATTAATTGTTGGAGTAGAGGACCTTGTGCATTTCAGGTAAAATAACAACTGTTAGAAATTGCGTAATTCAAATCTGGTATTGGAATAAGAGAAAACATAATCAAGAGATATTCAATCCAAGCTAAATTTATTATATGCAAAATGTATGTATGATAAGTATGTTGGTTCGTATACGGGCTCACTGAAATACCACGCAGGGCAGACAGAGAACTGATCCATTGTTACAGGTTCTTCCTCAAATACTCTGACAGAGAGAGAGTTCCCACCTCTCTGCTGGCCAATCAGAGTAGAGACTGAGCGTGGTTTAGACTTACTCAGCCAATCCGTTGGCGCACGGGCTAGTCCCAGGCCCTTAGCGCATCCCTGTTGCCAGGTGTCTAGTTGTTTTGCAACTTATCCAGAAAGTCAGCACTTTTGCAGTACACGTCCTTGGACGGTTCACAGATCACAAAGAGAGAGTGTTCGGGTATTGTGAGACATAAGTTCTTATCTGTCCCTAACGTTCCACACATGAATCACAGCCTGTTATGTGAAACAATTTATATCAGTATAGTACAAACCTATGCTCATCATTAATGCATTCATTCTAAGCTATTCATTCACATACAAATCCAATTATCAGAAAATAGAACCCCATACAACCCAATGTTTATATCCCAGGACAAATTAGCTAGCAACAGCAAGCTAAATTGCCATAAATGTTTAATGCTTTTCGACCTGTCCCCAAATTAATATAGTTGGTTCAGAGTTTGTTTTGATATTTCAACCTGCCTGTCCTGATTGTCTGGTGTGGGTGGACAAAATCAACATGTGCGCAGTGGCGCACGCACACGAGCGGTCTGGTCAGCATGCGAGGGTTCACGCGGTAAGTTAATTACTTTGCTTCAATAGATAATGGTAGCTATACATTTTAATGTTTGAACATTATTTGTGTTGTAGCGTTTCTTTGGAGAATATATCCACTGTCAAGATCTCCCTATCCGAATTGTACAACATGCCAAACATGTTAGCTAGTTAGATAATTCACCTACACGCTGTAAAATAGCCTTGATGGACAATGTTAACTAGTGTGGGGTTCTATTTTCTCATAACTGGATCTGATGACTAACTTAGAAAGAATGAATTAATGATTAAGCATAAAAGGTATGTACTGTTCTGATATAAATTGTTTCACCTAACAAGCTGTGATTAATGTGAGGAGCTGTTTTAGGGAGTAGGGGGAGATAAGAACTTGTGTCTCAAAATACTAGACTACACTGCCTCTTTGTGATTTGTGAACCGTCCTTGAACGTAGGTACTTAGAGTACAGTGGAACGGTGTCTATGGGTGATGACTCTACAGGTTGTTATGATAATAACTTATGCCTGGCAACAGTGGAGCGCCAAGGGACTGGGACCAGCCTGAGTGCCAGCGATAGGTTGGGCAAGTCTAAACCACGCCCAACCTCTACCCTGATAGGCCCAGCAGAGAGCGGGAACTAAAACTGTCAGGGTATTTACGGAAGGATTTGTAATGAGGAAGTCAGTTCTCTGTCTGCCCTGCGTGGTATTTCAGTGAGCCCGTATACGAACCATCATACTTATCATACATACATTTTGCATATAATACATTTAGCTTGGATTGAATATCTCTTCATTATGTTTTCTCTTATTCCAATACCAGATTTGAATTACGCAATTTCTAACACTAGCTAGTTGCTTAAACATAAGGATTTTGGTATCATGTGATTATTTTTGTCTGAAACATATTTTGTAAAATGTGCTTATTAGCTACGCCATATTTCCTGGTTATTTACATTTTTATGTGCAACTATGTTGGCTTGCTAGCTACGCTATTTGTCTAGCTTGCTAGCTGAGGCAGCTAGTTTACTACCTAATTTGGTGCATTACATTTTAGTCATTTAGCAGATGCTCTTATCCAGAGCGACTTACAGTTAGTGAGTGCATACATTTTTTTCATAATGGCCCCCCGTTGGAAACAAACCCACAACCCTGGCGTTACAAGCGCCATGCTCTACCAACTGAGCTACAGGGGTACTGAGCATGTCGGCAGTTGCAGCGTGCAACATGACAGGTGCACAAAATGGCGCAGCCTAAGCTTGATTCAATGGCATGCTGCCTTATTACAATGCAGTACTTCGATTTTTGAAAGTTAAAAATGAATTCTGAATTAGTTATGTACTATTCAAATAACATATGCTTATTTTCTGACGTTTATGTACGGGCTCACTGAAATACCACGCAGGGCAGACAGAGAACTGATCCATTGTTACAGGTTCTTCCTCAAATACTCTGACAGAGAGAGAGTTCCCACCTCTCTGCTGGCCAATCAGAGTAGAGACTGAGCATGGTTTAGACTTACTCAGCCAATCCGTTGGCGCACGGGCTAGTCCCAGGCCCTTAGCGCATCCCTGTTGCCAGGTGTCTAGTTGTTTTGCAACTTATCCAGAAAGTCAGCACTTTTGCAGTACACGTCCTTGGACGGTTCACAGATCACAAAGAGAGAGTGTTCGGGTATTGTGAGACATAAGTTCTTATCTGTCCCTAATGTTCCACACATGAATCACAGCCTGTTATGTGAAACAATTTATATCAGTATAGTACAAACCTATGCTCATCATTAATGCATTCATTCTAAGCTATTCATTCACATACAAATCCAATTATCAGAAAATAGAACCCCATACAACCCAATGTTTATATCCCAGGACAAATTAGCTAGCAACAGCAAGCTAAATTGCCATAAATGTTTAATGCTTTTCGACCTGTCCCCAAATTAATATAGTTGGTTCAGAGTTTGTTTTGATATTTCAACCTGCCTGTCCTGATTGTCTGGTGTGGGTGGACAAAATCAACATGTGCGCAGTGGCGCACGCACACGAGCGGTCTGGTCAGCATGCGAGGGTTCACGCGGTAAGTTAATTACTTTGCTTCAATAGATAATGGTAGCTATACATTTTAATGTTTGAACATTATTTGTGTTGTAGCGTTTCTTTGGAGAATATATCCACTGTCAAGATCTCCCTATCCGAATTGTACAACATGCCAAACATGTTAGCTAGTTAGATAATTCACCTACACGCTGTAAAATAGCCTTGATGGACAATGTTAACTAGTGTGGGGTTCTATTTTCTCATAACTGGATCTGATGACTAACTTAGAAAGAATGAATTAATGATTAAGCATAAAAGGTATGTACTGTTCTGATATAAATTGTTTCACCTAACAAGCTGTGATTAATGTGAGGAGCTGTTTTAGGGAGTAGGGGGGGATAAGAACTTGTGTCTCAAAATACTAGACTACACTGCCTCTTTGTGATTTGTGAACCGTCCTTGAACGTAGGTACTTAGAGTACAGTGGAACGGTGTCTATGGGTGATGACTCTACAGGTTGTTATGATAATAACTTATGCCTGGCAACAGTGGAGCGCCAAGGGACTGGGACCAGCCTGAGTGCCAGCGATAGGTTGGGCAAGTCTAAACCACGCCCAACCTCTACCCTGATAGGCCCAGCAGAGAGCGGGAACTAAAACTGTCAGGGTATTTACGGAAGGATTTGTAATGAGGAAGTCAGTTCTCTGTCTGCCCTGCGTGGTATTTCAGTGAGCCCGTATACGAACCATCATACTTATCATACATACATTTTGCATATAATACATTTAGCTTGGATTGAATATCTCTTCATTATGTTTTCTCTTATTCCAATACCAGATTTGAATTACGCAATTTCTAACACTAGCTAGTTGCTTAAACATAAGGATTTTGGTATCATGTGATTATTTTTGTCTGAAACATATTTTGTAAAATGTGCTTATTAGCTACGCCATATTTCCTGGTTATTTACATTTTTATGTGCAACTATGTTGGCTTGCTAGCTACGCTATTTGTCTAGCTTGCTAGCTGAGGCAGCTAGTTTACTACCTAATTTGGTGCATTACATTTTAGTCATTTAGCAGATGCTCTTATCCAGAGCGACTTACAGTTAGTGAGTGCATACATTTTTTTCATAATGGCCCCCCGTTGGAAACAAACCCACAACCCTGGCGTTACAAGCGCCATGCTCTACCAACTGAGCTACAGGGGTACTGAGCATGTCGGCAGTTGCAGCATGCAACATGACAGGTGCACAAAATGGCGCAGCCTAAGCTTGATTCAATGGCATGCTGCCTTATTACAATGCAGTACTTCGATTTTTGAAAGTTATGTACTATTCAAATAACATATGCTTATTTTCTGACGTTTATGTTTGGCTTGGGTGTGAAACAAATCTAAAGTTATGAATATCATTTTCTGTAATTCTCTGAATGAACAGTAGTAGGCATACATACATTGAAGTAAAGACTAGTTCCCAACCCTAAGAATGTTACCACTACAAATTGTAATACTAATTCTTTCTCTCTACAGGCTTGACTGAAGGATGTTGGGTGCATGTGGCGGCGCACAATTGTCCCAGCGTCGTCCAGGGTAGGGGAGGGAATGGCCGGCAGGGATGTAGCTCAGTTGGTAGAGCATGGCATTTGCAACGCCAGGGTTGTGGGTTCGATTCCCACGGGGGGTATGAAGAAAAAATAAAAATAAAAATTGTATGCACTAACTGTAAGTCGCTCTGGATAAGAGCGTCTGCTAAATGACGTAAATGTATTCTAGACAGAAGACCAGTAGTTAAAGGTAAGCTTAGGTTGAAATTACCTGAGATGGACAACATAACAGCATTTTGTGACTTCTTGAAATCGAAACATGATTAAATATTGTTAGTACAACAGTATTTTTCTAAGACCAACTTACGAAATGTTATTAGTTTTTAAAATGATAGGCCACCAGAGTTTTACCTATGACTTCAGGAACAACATTTTGGATTATTCTGTTAATGTAGCCAATTAGTGAACACCATTTCTTCTGCTTCCACGTTGCTGCTGATAATAGAATGCCAAGAGTGTGCAAAGCTGTCATCAAGGCAAAGGGTGGCTATTTGAAGAATCTCAAATATAAAATATATTTTTATTTGTTTAACACTTTTTTGGTTACTACATGATTCCATATGTGTTATTTCATAGTTTTGATGTATTTACTATTATTCTACAAAACCCTTGAATGAATAGGTGTCCAAACTTTTGACTGGTACTGTAGGTGTGCAGAGTTCCAGCGAATTACAAACCAGAACCTGCCAAACATCTATGCTGAGATTGACCGTCACACCCCTCGGTTGATGACCTTGTATAGACAGAGGGCATCGAAGACTGGAAGGACTGCTGACACTTTGGTTGACATTCTGAGGTGTCATGATCTACAGGTAAGACAGAGGACTCCGATCATTAGGGCACTGCACATTGCACTGGAATCAGATCTTGGTCTAATGCAAATCTCAACTACTTATACAACTTTGAGGGGAGATTTCCCAGACCCAGATTAAGCCTAGGCCCTTTTGGGACTATTCCATTGGTTCCATTGTACCAGGTTTCTAATTAAACCAAGCTCAGCACGTCACAAGTGATTTAAGGCTAAATATTCTCATCTTTCTCTGGTACCAGGTTAGATTAGTAAACCTGTGTCATAAAATTGACATTTATGTATCCCTTTAGGAACTACATGATTCCCACACAAGGCGTATGACTGTTCTCCGTGCGAGGAAGTCTCCTGATTTTTCAAAACATGCAAGGTAGATTTCCTTTCATTCTGGTTATTTTGTATTATTGTGCCCATTCCCGATCAACCCACCCTATCTCCAGAGGTGATTAGATGGGTGAGTATGGTCTATCTAGCCAACCATAGGTGAGCATAGATATATTGTTATATAACATGTCTGTCTAGTATTCTCATCTGAAGTGCGTTGTGTAATTCAGGTGGAGGATTCAGACGAGCCAAAGCTTGGTGACTCACCAGTAGCCCTGCTGACAACCGTTGGTGACAACACGGAAATCCCGCTAGGTTTAGAAGATGGGAAACTGAAGCCAAGGCTACAGGCTCTGAAGAATGATTTGACCAAATGCTTACCACAAGTTGATAACACTTTGTTTTTGTTTCAACATAACGAGATGTGGCTTAAGGTTGGAGTCTTATTTTTTAGATGACATTGTGTTGGATTCTGTAAGGAGTGTTATGCTGAGCTGCTAGAATACAGTACAAAAGATTATCAAGAGTATTTGGTTTGAAGTTGGAACAGAAAATCTTACAAGCCACCTACCACAAGTGCTTTACATGGGCTTTTCCCTGAACCATGCAGGTGGAATTTGCATAGAATTCTATTGTTGAACCTTTACTTTTTGTATGACAACATACAATCCAGAATTTTCACCTGTACACTTATATTTATTTTGTTTTTTTCCCCCCATTGTATTTGGTTTTATGATTAATATGCATTAATATTTATTTTTTATAAGCTGTTTTATCAGCTAAAGCTGACATCTTTTGGGAAACTATCCCATGGTAAATCCAATAGAGTATGTTTTAGATTTAGAGCAACCTGGACACACAACGGTGTATGTTCGAATACTTTACATTTAAGAACTGTTTAACACTGATATTTTAAGCAAAACCTCAGAACCAAATTCTGAGCCAAGTCACTACACGTCCGCAAAGATTTTAGCCTGAGAACAAAAGCCAGCCATGATTTGAATATACAAAATGTTGTGCAAAGTGATACTGTTGCGTCACTACAGTATTTCCACCCCATCACAGGATTTTGATGATCTTTTGGAAGGTATTGTGCCTGTTGAGCTGTCTCAATTGATATTGGAATTTCAGTTTACTTAAAATAATAAGCTGTTTTATCATTATTATTTGTTGACATTGTTGAAATTGTTTTATTGTTTAGGAAAGGAACCCCAAAAGACACTTGCTCTTACCCCCTAACCATCATTACAGTAGCACCTCCACCACGTTTGGGGTCAGTTACATTTCAATTCAGGAAGTAAACTGAAATTCCAGTTCTAATTTCAGCACATAGGAGGCAATGAGGAAAATTGATATTGAAATGTTAGTTTACTTCCTGAATTGAAAAGGAATTGACCCCAACCGTGGTGGAGGTGCTACTGTAAAGTGTTCTCTTTAAAAGTATGTAGGCTAATAACAGTAGGTCATGGTGTTTCTTAGATCTGCCATCTTCCTTATCTTATTATTTCCTTGCTCAAATGCATTGATTACTTTTTCAATGCATGTTGTCCACACAGCACTTGAATAGGTCTAGCACTGACAAGTTGATTTTGGGGCTTACATATGGGGGCAATGTCTCAGTGGAGGTCAGGGTCGGGTCAATTCCATTTTAAATTCAGTCAATT
Source organism: Coregonus lavaretus (assembly GCF_964263955.1). Lineage (NCBI taxonomy): Eukaryota > Metazoa > Chordata > Actinopteri > Salmoniformes > Salmonidae > Coregonus > Coregonus lavaretus. The sequence continues at coordinate 522,543 of NC_140017.1, read as the reverse complement.
CAGGAAGTAAACTGAAATTCAAATATTTTCCTCAAAGGAGGCAATGTGGAAAATAATATAATTTCAGTTTACTTACCAAATTGACTGAATTGAAAATGACTGACCCAAACCTGAATTCTGCTAATTTATTTGGTTTTACAGTGCAGCAAAAAAAAAAAAAAAAAGAGGCTAATGTTCCTCTGTGGCTAAGTCGTGCTCCCTGGTTAGGTATTTTGAATGATTTTATTTAGACAGGAATAATTATATAAATTTGGCTAAACATCAATTTACTTTATGGCAATCCAGCATCCTAACAGTGCACTGGGCACTCAGCAAATTTCCTTTCCAAATCGCAAGAGGCTGAAACTAGAGATCTGTATATAATGACGAGATGCTCATGTCTCCACCCTAACAATGAGTCTTTGTCCCAAAGGCGGGAAGGAAGGCGACAAGTTTAGGTCTGCATATTATTCCCATAGAAACACATTGGTCTTATACTGGACAGATTTTGGCGAGAGTGAGCCCTCTCACTTCGCCTCTTCCTCTCTGCTGAAACGATATCACTGGGGAAAGCATCCGAGGGAGTGAAACCGCTCCCCTCTATATGTAGCCCATGTACTGTATCTAATGCTGTCTGGCCAGAAATAGTATGACAAATACTGAGACAGAGGGGGCGCTGTTTCCCTCGCTCAGATGCTTTAACTGAGATTGATGCGTCTTTCTGTCGGCATGCGTCTCGGTCAAATAAATGAGCAATACTTCAATACTTTATATTGGCAAGGAGGTATGGTAGGGCCCCCCTAAGGCTGGGACAGTTCTGGGATGATAGATCCAACATTTATACAGTTACAAAGGCAAGCCCACAAGGCAGATACAACAGATCAAAATGTTTAGCTTAAAATGTTGACTAACAATTATTTATTCACATTATAAAGCCTCATGCCAGTGGTTTCATGTGACAGAGATGTCAAAGGGTGTAGGCGGATCGCTGCCCTAAAATAGTTCTGTAAACTTGCTATTGAAAAGTGAACTTGAAATGCTTTGGTATTGTATTTGTTTGAAATGTTGATGTCATTGCTACGGTGAAAAGCTGAGTTGCTGAGAAACATTTGTTCTAAAAGTAACAGTATGCTGAATCGTTGTTTCAGAGTCTGTTATGTTGATGCAGTTGTTGCAGTATACAGTGAGGGAAGAAAGTATTTGATCCCCTGCTGATTTTGTGCGTTTGCCCACTGACAAAAATGATCAGTCTATACTTTTAATGGTAGGTTTATTTACATTTACATTTTAGTCATTTAGCAGACGTTCTTATCCAGAGCGACTTACAGGAGCAATTAGGGTTAAGTGCCTTGCTCAAGGGCACATCGACAGATTTTTCACCTAGTCGGCTCAGGGATTAGAACCAGCGACCTTTCGGTTACTGGCACAACGCTCTTACCCACTAAGCTACCTGCCGCCCATATTTGAACAGTGAGAGACAGAATAACAACAACAAAAATCATTATTATACATTATTATACATTTATTTGCATTTTAATGAGTGAAATAAGTATTTGATCCCCTCTCAATCAGAAAGATTTCTGGCTCCCAGGTGTCTTTTATACAGGTAACGAGCTAAGATTAGGAGCACACTCTTAAAGGGAGTGCTCCTAATCTCAGCTTGTTACCTGTATAAAAGACACCTGTCCACAGAAGCAATCAATCAGATTCCAAACTCTCCACCATGGCCAAGACCAAAGAGCTCTCCAAGGATGTCCGGGACAAGATTGTAGACCTACACAAGGCTGGAATGGGCTACAAGACCATCACCAAGCAGCTTGGTGAGAAGGTGACAACAGTTGGTGCGATTATTCGCAAATGGAAGAAACACAAAATAACTGTCAATCTCCCTCGGCCTGGGGCTCCATGCAAGATCTCACCTCGTGGAGTTGCAATGATCATGAGAATGGTGAGGAATCCGCCCAGAACTACACGGGAGGATCTTGTCAATGATCTCAAGGCAGCTGGGACCATAGTCACCAAGAAAACAAATGGTAACACACTACGCCGTGAAGGACTGAAATCCTGCAGCGCCCGCAAGGTCCCCCTGCTCAAGAAAGCATATATACAGGCCCGTCTGAAGTTTGCCAATGAACATCTGAATGATTCAGAGGAGAACTGGGTGAAAGTGTTGTGGTCAGATGAGACCAAAATCGAGCTCTTTGGCATCAACTCATCTCGCCGTGTTTGGAGGAGGAGGAATGCTGCCTATGACCCCAAGAACACCATCCCCACCGTCAAACATGGAGGTGGAAACATTAAGCTTTTGGGGTGTTTTTCTGCTAAGGGGACAGAACAACTTCACCGCATCAAAGGGACGATGGATGGGGCCATGTACCATCAAATCTTGGGTGAGAACCTCCTTCCCTCAGCCAGGGCATTGAAAATGGGTCGTGGATGGGTATTCCAGCATTACAATGACCCAAAACACATGGCCAAGGCAACAAATGAGTGGCTCAAGAAGAAGCACATTAAGGTACTGGAGTGGCCTAGCCAGTCTCCAGACCTTAATCCCATAGAAAATCTGTGGAGGGAGCTGAAGGTTCGAGTTGCCAAACGTCAGCCTCGAAACCTTAATGACTTGGAGAAGATCTGCAAAGAGGGGTGGGACAAAATCCCTCCTGAGATGTGTGCAAACCTGGTGGCCAACTACAAGAAACGTCTGACATCTGTGATTGCCAACAAGTGTTTTGCCACCAAGTACTAGGTCATGTTTTGCAGAGGGGTCAAATACTTATTTCCCTCAATAAAAAGCAAATCAATTTATAACATTTCTGACATGCGTTTTCTGAATGTTGTTGTTGTTTTTCTGTCTCTCACTGTTCAAATAAACCTACCATTAAAATGATAGACTGATCATGTCTTTGTCAGTGGGCAAATACTTTTTTCCCTCACTGTACATGGTTACTTACCTTGAGTTCAAACTACAGAACATGTATTCAAAAGAAGTGCTTAAAATATGTAGAACATTATACATTTTTTACATTTGATTTTTTAAGAACATTTTAGTCATTTAGCAGACGCTCTTATCCAGAGCGACTTAGTGAGTGCATACATTATTATTTTTTTCATACTGGCCCCCCGTGGGAATCGAACCCACAATCCTGGCGTTGCAAGCGCCATGCTCTACCAACTGAGCTACACAGGGCCCCGTTTTAAAGAAGGGGGATGTAATATTCATGTGTCAGCGTACTGAATTGTAATTGGATGCATTCTACCGTCGTATCATACTGCGCAATGATTGCTTAAGACCACCCAGGTGGTGAGGTCATTCTAAAAAGATGATCATGGCCGGAGACACATTAACATTCCAGTTATTGCAAGCTAATAAAGAGTTAAGTTTATAAAGATCCTGTCGTGCTGCTTTTTATTATTTTGGACAAAGCATACAAAACAAGACAGAAGCTTTAGGTGAGGCAGGTGAACCTGTAGCCATATTACTTCAACAGTATTTAACATGAGATCCTCGCTAAGCTTTACAGACATGTGGTTCTGAATATAGACCTCAACACTGCCCCCGTTGGCAGAGTTTCAGAGATTGTCAGAATATGAATGTCATCTCAAATTATTGGTTTCATGAACCTTGCTTCTTAAGCTACATATGTTAACATAGGCAATTTTTAACACTTTTCTGAGATGCTTGATTATTTTTCTTGCTTTACTGGGAAGCTTAACAGAGGTAAACAGACTTGGGTTATTTTTATTAGTGCAGGGTGAGCTGCACACAGTGGTCTTCCTACTAGGGCACACTACCTCAGTGCTAACAGTATTACTCTGGTTCATAGGATAATGTACATTTGCTGAAGCATTATGGTGACTCAGCGACACAATGGTAGGGATTAACTGAGCTGGACTTGGGTAATTGATAAGTCATTGTCTCAATGCAGCATTATAATGCTGTGAAAGGATCCAGGAACCCAAATGATTTGGGTGGATCCCATCCTCCTTATAATACAAGCTTTGTTTCCAGAAGGTATCAAAATTGTCAATACATTTTACAACCACAGAGCTGCAATAGTCTCTTAGCCAGTTATGGATGGCTACAAGTCTGCTGAAACGTTCAATGCCACGATTTAGGGAGGGCAGAGGGCCAGATATTATGGTTTGTTGGTGTCAAGTAGAGACCCAATAAGTTCTTTAAAATCAATCTTCAGCTGTTCTGAGCTGCCCTTCATAATGTCATTGATTTGACCCCACATGAACCATGACAGTATCAGGCCCCGGTGACTGACTCACAGCCTCAGGAAGTAGCCTGGTGATTTCCTGAACTCCCCAAATACAGGTGTGCCAAGCTTTTTAGCGTTATACCCAAGAAGACTCTATGCTGGAATCGCTGCCAAAGGTGCTACAACAAAGTACTGAGTAAAGGGTCTGAATACTTATGTAATATGTATTTTCTATGTAATGTAATATTTCAGTTTTTTATTTTAATAAATTAGCTAAAATTTCTAAAAACCTGTTTTTTCTTTGTCATTATGGGGTATTGTGTGTAGATTGATGAGGAAAAATAACTATTTAATCAATTTTAGAATAAGGCTGAAATGTAACAAAATGTGGAAAAAGTCATAGGGTCTGAGTACTTTCCAAAGGCACTGTAGATAAATAAAAGTGTGTGTGTGTTCTGTATAGCTACTAAGCTACAGTGCCATGTCACGAGCACACTGCATAGCATTCTGCGCCACGTACAGCAGCCTAGTTGAGAGATACAGGATGGAGGTTAAAAGGGATGCTGAACTCTGGCTTGGGCTGATCCCAGTGCCGGCTCTAACCTTTTGGGGGTGAGATTTGAGTGGCCCCCTCTTGACGGTGGAGAGAAGAATGTAAAGTTCATTTCCTGTAATTGTACACATTTTGCTGTGGGGTGTATAGAAAATGTTGCAGTTGTAAAGCAAGTTTTCTGCAATTCTACACATTTCGCCATGGGGAGGAGGGAAAACTTAAAAATGTTATAACAAATTGCCTGCAATTCAACTCATTTCGCCATTGGGCATAGAGAAAACATTTGCAGTTTTGCAGCACATTTCCTGCAATTCTACCCATTTTGCCATGGGGGTGGAGAGACATTTTTTCACTTTTAAAGCTATATTCCTGCAATTGTACACCTTTTGTAATGACTAATGGCGTGTTAATATGATATCTGAGTGAGAAAAAATGCTGATGCACAAGCAAATTTCGAAATTGCACCTATTCATACTTTCAATAGTAAGTTCAGAACCCAAATTGTACCTGATCCACTAACCTCTACAGTAGCTTGCAAAAGTATTCACCCCCCTTGGCATTTTTCCTATTTTGTTGCCTTACAACTTGGAATTAAAATTGATTTTTTGGGGCAAAATATGTTTTATTGTGAGAAAAACAAGAAATAAGATTTTTAAAAACAGAAAACGTGAGCGTGCATAACTATTCACCCCCCAAAGTAAATACTTTGTAGAGCCACCTTTTGCAGCAATTACAGCTGCAAGTATCTTGGGGTATATCTCTATAAGCTTGGCACATCTAGCCACTGGGAATTTTGCCCATTCTTCAAAGCAAAAATACTCCAGCTCCTTCAAGTTGGATGTGTTCCGCTGGTGTACAGCAATCTTTAAGTCATACCACAGATTCTCAATTGGATTGAGGTCTGGGCTTTGACTAGGCCATTCAAAGACATTTAAATGTTTCCCCTTAAACCACTCAAGTGTTGCTTTAGCAGTATGCTTAGGGTCATTGTCCTGCTGGAAGGTGAACCTCCATCCCAGTCTAAAATCACTGGAAGACTGAAACAGGTTTCCCTCAAGAATTTCCCTGTATTTAGCACCATCATTCCTTCAATTCTGACCAGTTTCCCAGTCCCTGCTGATGAAAAACATCCCAAAAGCATGATGCTGCCACCACCATGCTTCACTGTGGGGATGGTGTTCTCTGGGTGATGAGAGGTGTTGGGTTTGCGCCAGACATAGCGTCTTCCTTGATGGCCAAAAAGCTCAATTTTAGTCTCATCTGACCAGAGTCTCCCACATGCCTTTTGGCGAACACCAAATGTGTTTGCTTATTTTTTTCTTGAAGCAATGGCTTTTTTCTGGCCACTCTTCCGTAAAGCCCAGCTCTGTGGAGTGTACGGCTTAAAGTGGTCCTATGGACAGATACTTCAATCTCCGCTGTGGATCTTTGCAGCTCCTTCAGGATTATCTTTGGTCTCTTTGTTGCTTCTCTGATTAATGCCCTCCTTGCCTGGTCCGTGAGTTTTGGTGAGCGGCCCTCTCTTGGCAGGTTTGTTGTGGTGCCATATTCTGTCCATTTTTTAATAATGGATTTAATGGTGCGCCGTGGGATGTTCAAAGTTTCTGATATCTTTTTATAACCCAACCCTGATCTGTACTTCTCCACAACCTTGTCCCTGACCTGTTTGGAGAGCTCCTTGGTCTTCATGGTGCCGCTTGCTTGGTGGTGCCCCTTGCTTAGTGGTGTTGCAGACTCTGGAGCCTTTCAGCAAAGGTGTATATAAACTGAAATGATGTGACAGATCATGTGACACTTAGATTGCACACAGGTGGACTTTATTTAACTAATTATGTGACTTCTGAAGGTAATTGGTTGCACCAGATCTTATATAGGGGCTTCATAGCAAAGGGGGTGAATACATATGAACGTTATTTTTTTAATTTCACTTCACCAATTTGGACTATTTTGTGTATGTCCATTACATGAAATCCAAATAAAAAATCAATTTAAATGACAGGTTGTAATGCAACAAAATAGGAAAAATGCCAAGGGGGATGAATACTTTTGCAAGGCACTGTATACGCTGCATCTGTACATCCCCACTGGGCACAAACTCTGGTTGAATGAGAAGAATGAAAGAATGGCGGTGCAATGGATAGCAGCTGTTTTACGGGCTCCTGACCAATTCTGCTATTTTGTTTTGTTGTGCTGATCTTAACTTTTTTGTACATAATGACTGAAAAGAGCTTCTGGACATCAGAAAAGTGATCACTAACCTTGATTTGGATGAAGATTTCTACTTGAACGAGTTGGAGGCGCATGACATACTGCGGACCCCGGACCAGGCCCTAATCCCAGAGACTTGGAAATGAAAAAGGCGGCATAAGAGAGGCTGACGTGCAAAACTATGTTGGCGAGTACATAAACCGCCTCTACCCTCCGATCTATATGGCGAACATACAATCACTGGGGAACAAACTGGACGAGCTCCGTTCGAGACTATCCTATCAACGGGACCTGAAGAACTCTGGTAACATATGTTTCTCGGAGTTGTGGCTGAACAAGGACATGGATAATATGCACTAGAGGTTTACACGGGAACAGTTCTAGAGTCAAGTTCTGAACAGGACGGGACAGGATCAACAGTCCACAGGAAAGGGCAGTACAGGAATAGTTATAAACATAGTTTTTTGGACGGAAATATGTAATGTGTGGAGCTAGGCCTAATACAGTTTACTTAAAAAATTCAAATAAACATAAATGTAATTTCCCCCCTCCCTCCCCCGGCTCCAGTTGTAGCCAGTCACTATAGGCTACATCAGATGCCAATCTACATCAGTAGGCTAAATGATGAAGCCTTCAATAGAGGAATTGCAACATCTTGTTGCAGCCAAGGACCCATCACTAACATTAACATTATAGCCAAGGAAAGAGCGATGTTTTAGCTAAAGTTTATGGAGTTGTCTTTGACAATAAAGGAACAGAGTACACAGCTTATACAAAATGCTACAGTTTAATCAAATAGGCTACCAACCGGAGAGCGGGACAAGAGGCCTGAAGTGGCATAGCTGCTTTACTCCCATCAACTTTACCCTCAAGCCCAATTGTTTAGGTATTTAACTAAGCCCGTGTCATCTGAGGTGAAGAGTGAAATAAAAATAGATTAACTATTTTGCTGAGCATTTAGGTAATTTAGAATACGCTCTTATTCCGAGCGACTTGGCCTACAGTCAGTACATTTAACTAAGATAGGTAAGACAACCACATATCACAGTCGTATATTGCATTACTGAAATAATTTTCAATACTTCCTTAACAAACACAATAACCTACATATTTTCTGCTCACAGAAATGAACACGGGATGGGAGTGATATTTATCAGGAAGGGACAGGAAAGTTACAGGATTATAGAACTGTTGCAAGATCAGGACAGCACAGGAAAATAATTGACAGGACAGGAATGAATTTTCACTCCTGTGTCAACCTCTAATATACACTGAGTGTACAAAACATTGAGAACACCTTTCAAATATGGACTTGCACCCCCCTTTTGCCCTCAGAACAGCCTCAATTTGTCAGGGCATGGACTCTACATGCAGTCTTAGAAGAAAAGGTGCTATCTAGAACCACTTTGGCAGTCCCCATCGGAGAACCCTTTGAATAACCCTTTTTGGTTCCAGATAAAACCCCTTTGAGTTCCATGTAGAACCCTTTACACAGAGAGTTCTACATAGAACCCAAAAGAGTTCTACCTGGGGACAGCCGAAGAACCCTTTTGAAACCCTTTTTTCTAAGAGTGTGGTGTATTTGTATTTTGTATTTATTATGGATCCCCATTTGCTGCTGCCAAGGCAGCAGCTACTCTTCCTGGGGTCCAGCAAAATGAAGGCAGTTCATACAATTTAAAAAACATTACAATACATTCACAGATTTCACAACACACTGTGTGCCCTCAGGCCCCTACTCCACCACTACCACATTTCTACAGTACAAACTCCATGTGTACGTGTGTGTATAGTGTTATATATAATGTTATTGTATGTGTGTATGCATGTGTCTGTGCCTATGTGTGTGTTGCTTCACAGTCCCCGGTGTTCCATAAGGTGTTTTTTAATCTGTTTTTAAAATCTAATTTTACTACTTGCATCAGTTACTTGTGTAATAGAGTTCCATGTAGTCATGTTGAAAGTGTTCCACAGGGATGCTGGCCCTTTTTGACTCCAATGCTTCCCACAGTTGTGTCAAGTTGGCTGGATGTCCTTTAGGTTGTGGACCATTCTTATTTATTTATAATATTTTTCTCCCCAATTTCGTGATAACCAATTGCGATCCAATCTTGTCTCATCGCTGCAACTCCCCAACGGGCTCGGGAGAGGCGAAGGTCGAATCATGAGTCCTCCGAAACATGACCCGCCAAGCCACGCTGCATCTTAACACCTGCTCACTTAACCCGGAAGCCAGCCGCACCAATGTGTCGGAGGAAACACCGTTCAACTGACGACTAAAGTCAGCTTGCATGTGCCCAACCCGCCACAAGGAGTCGCAAGAGCGTGATGAGCCAAGGAAAGCCCCCGGGCCAAACCCTCCCCTAACCTGGACGACGCTGGGCCAATTGTGCACCGCCCTATGCGACTCCCGGTCACAGATCGAACCGTGATGCAGTGCTTTAGACCGCTGCGCCACTCGGGAGGCCGTGGTGGACCATTCTTGATACACATGGGAAACTGTTGAGCGTGAAATACCCAGAAGCGATGCAGTTCTTGGCACCTACTATCATACCCAGTTCAAGGGCACTTCAAGGGCAACTTTTGTCTCGCCCATTCACCCTCTGAATGGTACACATACACATTTTGTGTCTCAATTGGCTCAAGGCTTAACATCCTTCTTTAACCTATCTCCTCCCCTTCATCTACACTGATCTACCAAGTGACATCAATAAGGGATCATAGCTTTCACCTGGATTCACCTGGTCAGTCTATGTCATGGAAAGAGCAGGTGTTCTTAATGTTTTGTACACGCAGTGTACATCTAGCTTTTTTTCTATGCGTTGGCAGGACAGAACGGCAGTGTCAGATAATCTCAAGGGGGGAGGTGTGTGTCTCTTTGTTAACAACAGCTGGTGCACAATCTCTAATATTAAGGAAGTCTCAAGGTTCTGCTTGCCTGAGTTAGAATACCTCATATTAAGCTGTAGACCATGCTATTTACAAAGAGAGCTGTCTATTTACCACCACAAACTGATGCTGGCACTAAGACCGCACTTAACGAGCTGTATGGGGCCATAAGCAAACAAGAAAATGCTCATCCAGAGGTGGTGCTCCTAGTAGCCAGTGATTTTAATGAAGAGAAACTGAAATTCTTACATTTACGTCATTTAGCAGACGCTCTTATCCAGAGCGACTTACATTATTTATTTTTTCATACCCCCTGTGGGAATCGAACCCACAACCCTGGCGTTGCAAACACCATGCTCTATCAACTGAGCTACATCCCTGCCGGCCATTCCCTCCCCTACCCTGGACGACGCTGGGCCAATTGCGCGCCGCCACTTACCTAATTTCTACCAGCATGTCACCTGTGCAACTAGAGATGAAAAAACTCTAGATCACCTTTAGTCCACAAAAAGAAATGCATACAAAGCTCTCCATCACCCTCCATTTGGCAAATCTGACCATATCCTCCTGATTCCTCCTTACAAGCAAAAACTCAAACAGGAAGTACCTGTGGCGCGCTCAATACGGAAGTGGTCCGATGAAGCGGATGCTAAGCTACGGGACTGTTTTGCTAGCACAGACTAGAATGTGTTCCATTGAGGTGTATACCACATCAGTCAACGGCTTCATTAATAAGTGCATCAATGATGCCGTCCCCACAGTAGCAGTATGTACATATCCCAACCAGAAGCCATGGATTACAGGCAACATCCACACTGAGCTAAAGGCTAGAGCCCCGTAGCACTCATATCTGTAGCCATGAAATGCTTTGAAAGGCTGTTTATGGCTCACATCAACACCAGCATCCCAAATACCCTGGACCCACTCTAATTCGCATACCGCCCCCAACATATCCACAGATGACGCAATCTCTATTGAACTCCACACTGCCCTTTCCAACCTGGACAAGAAGAACACCTATGTGAGAATGCTGTTCATTGACAACAGCTCAGCATTCAACACCATAGTGCCCTCCAAGCTCATCACTAAGCTAAGGACCCTGGGATTTAACACCTCCCTCTGCAACTCGATCCTGGACTTCCTGTTGGACCACCCCCAGGTGGTGAGGGTAACAACACATCCACCACTCTGGCCCTCAACACGGAGGCCCCTCAGGGGTGCATGCTTAGTCCCCTCCTGTACTCCCTGTTCACCCATGACTGCGTGTCCGCACACTAATCCAACACCATCATTAAGTTTGCCGACGACGCAGCGATGGTAGGCCTGATCACGGACGACGTTGAGACAGCCTATAGAGAGGAGGTCAGAGACCTGGTAGTGTGGTGCCAGGACAACAACCTCTTCCTCAACGTCAGCAAGACAAACGAGCTGATCGTGGACTACAGGAAACAGAGGGCCGAGCCCGCCCCCATTCACATCGAGAGGGGCTGTCGAGAGCTTTACATTTCTCTGTGTCTACATCAATAAAGATGGTCCACACACACCAACACAGTCGTGAAGAGCACGTCACCGCTTCTTCCCCCTCAGGAGGCTGAAAAGATTTGGCATGGGCCCTCAGATCCTCAAAAAGTTCAACAGCTGCACCATTGAGATTATCTTGACTGGCTGCATCACCACTTGGTATGGCAACTGCTTGTAGCAAGGCGCTACAGAGGGTAGTGCGTACGGCCCAGTACATCACTGGGACCAAGCTCCCTGCCATCCAGGACCTCTATACCAGGCGGTGTCAGAGGAAGGCCCTAAAAATTGTCAAAGACTCCAGCCACCCAAGTCATAGACAGTTTTTTCTGCTACCGCACTGCAAGCGGTACCGATGCACCAAGTCTGGAACCAACAGAACCCTGAAAATCTTCTACCCCTAAGCCATTCGACTGCAAAATAGTTTGTTAAATAGTTAACCAAATAGCTTCCCGGACTATCTGCATTTACCCTTTTTGCACTACTTTTTTGACTCAACACATACGTTGCTGCTACTGTTTACAATCTGTCACTAGTTATACTGTATGTATATACAGTATCTACCTCAATGACCTCGAACCCCTGCACATCGACTTGGAGACCCTGTGTATCCTCATTGTATTTATTATGATTTATTTCTCTCTGCGTTGTTGGGAAGATATGTCACGTTTAGTCTGTATGGCCCATTTGTAAGCGTTTCACTGTTAGTCTACACCTGTTGTTTACAAAGCATGTGACAAATATAATGAGATTTTTTTTGGGGAAAATGTTGTTTCCACGCCATTTCAATGAAATTATGTTGAACCAACGTGGCATAGACGTATGTGTCTAGTTGATCTGAAGCAGCCAGCCAGTCATCTGTGGTGTTTCCGGCTCTTTCCAGTACAATAACTCCAAATGGGTGCTATTAATAATATCAAATGGCCTACAGGCAGAAGCTTTCATAAGCCATCGTGACCTGCCCTCACTACAAGGGAATGTAGCCTACCAAGCGCTGTGGAAATAACGTCATTCTAAGACTACCAAGGCTTTCTCTCAGATAGATCTAGTTATTATAGATTGTTTACAGTACATTATATTGAAGTGGCCTGCATGTACACTGAGTATACAAAACATTAAGAACACCTGCTCTTTCCATGACATAGACTGATCAGGTGAAAGCTATGATTCCTTATTGATGTCATTGTTAAATCCACTTCAATCAGTGTAGATGAAGGGGAGGAGACAGGTAACCTTTTACTGCAGTGGGCTAAATCAGGGTCACACAGACGGATTCTTGGTAGTCTTAAGCAAATCTACTTTGAAACAAAAATATACACCTCACACACATGGTTATGGACTTAAAAAAAGAAGACACCTATACCATGTCAGATATAGAGTTGAAATGTATTACATTTTCAGTTTGCATCCCAATATTACCCTTTATATACCAGTAGGCTGAAATATAACAAAACTGTTTGACATAGAAACACTAGATGTATTACTTATGAAATGATGATACATATTGATAACATAATAACAAATAGGGCGCTTTTGGTCATTGACTGCAGGAAAGGGCTGCAACTCAATATTAGGAAGGTGTTCCTAATGTTTGGTATACTCAGTGTATATCACTTGCTGTTGAGTAGATCCTTGTGAGCCTGATCTAATTTCATTGAATTGAAATGAAGTGGGCGAGTGTAGATGACTACCTTCGTCTTGGCAAAACAACCACTCCACACAGCGAAATGCAAAAACAAATTTATTTATCTCATACTCCATAAATTCTTTAAAGAAAAACAGTGTTAAGCATACTCTTTTTTTTGTCCTCGGACATAGTCATAAAAAAAACACTCAAACACTCTCAGTGCAAGAAAGAAAAAACTGTGACATCACTGTGCTTCTGTCTTAGCCCCACTGTGCAAACGTATACACAAAATATAATATATATACGTATCCTTAGATTCAAGATCTTCTCCCCACAGGGCAGATGAGTGGAAGCTAGACAATCAAAGCAGAACTGTCCTGTATACATAAGAGTTGTTACACATATAGAGATTGATTGAATAGAATGCTTATGTACTCAGTGATTGAACATCAAATGGTTAATGCACTCAATGCTCCTGACACAATCTATCATGAATGGGTGTGTGTGAAAATGTCCTTTCTATCCATCCTATTTCTATGCAAAAATGCAGATTCACTGCTTGAAAAGTAGATGCTTTCTCCACGCAGTGCAGTGCGAGCACCTTGTTGCAGCAGTACATTTGCAAGTGTGATTGTCTTCTAACATTGCAACAGAGTTGTGTTGAGTTTTAGGGCAACATTTTCTTCTCTCTAAAACACAAGCAAGAAGCAAACAAAACTTAGCAATTACGAATTTGGTTTACACAGATCTTGTAACATTTTACAGTAGGTGGATCAGAAAATGGCAGTGTCACAGGAAGGTGTGCCTTATTAGCCTTTCCACATCACGTTCATGAATTTATCAAGACACTTAGAAAAACTAGGACAACAATGGTCTGTTATCTATAATTTATTATAATTTATCTATAATTATCTATAATAGCATATGCTTTAAACTAGGCTGTTGATGTTGTTGCTACTCTTTATATTTGCCTTTAATATTCTGTGTTTTAAGTAGGCCTGTCTGTGTCTCGTTTAAAGGGGTAATCTGTAATTGCTACATCCATTTTTGGACTTTTAACCAATAATGCTGTATATACCCATTGATTCTTGAAAATTATATAATTTGTCAATGCCTCATTCAACATTCAATAGGCTCCTTCTATAGGAACATGTCCTGTCTTTCCATGCCCTAATGAAACATGTATCAACCCCTACAAAAAATGTCAGTTCATTATAATCAAATAATTTTTCCTGTTGCTAAAGGATTATTTTCCGGCTGTAGCAAACCGGCTCAAATGAAGATCCTACATCTGTATATGAATGCAGCTGCCACTTTATTGAAGTCATTGGACACAGTTTATCATAGCAGTTTATGATAGTACACATCATTGCATTTTGTATCAGAGTGTGGCCCTCCTTAAAGTATTGTAGATCGATGCATTGAGCTCTTTTTGTCTATAAAACCTTTTGAATAAACTTCCGGGACCTTTATACTGAAGAATGTGTCTGTTTTTTATGATTGTGTTTTGCTTTTTGTGTATTGTTGTGAATACTAACGTGTATTTTGATGTTGAATGTGTTTATTGTATTTTGATGTGTACAGTCGTGGTCAAAAGTTTTGAGAATGACTCAAGTATTGGTCTTCACAAAGTTTGCTGCTTCAGTGTTTTTAGATATTTTTGTCAGATGTTACTATGGTATACTGAAGTATAATTACAAGCATTCCATAAGTGTCAAAGGCTTTTATTGACAATTACATTAAGTTTATGCAAAGAGTCAATATTTGCAGTGTTGACCCTTCTTTTTCAAGACCTCTGCAATCCGCCCTGGCATGCTGTCAATTAACTTCTGAGCCACATCCTGACTGATGGCAGCCCATTCTTGCATAATCAATGCTTGGAGTTTGTCAGAATTTGTGGGGTTTTGTTTGTCCACCCGCCTCTTGAGGATTGACCACAAGTTCTCAATGGGTTAAGGTATGAGGAGTTTCCTGGCCATGAACCCAAAATGTCGATGTTTTGTTCCCCGAGCCACTTAGTTATCACTTTTGCCATATGGCAAGGTGCTCCATCATGCTGGAAAAGGCATTGTTCGTCACCAAACTGTTCTTGGATGGTTGGGAGAAGTTGCTCTCAGAGGATGTGTTGGTATCATTCTTTATTCATGGCTGTGTTCTTAGGCAAAATTGTGAGTGAGCCCACTCCCTTGGCTGAGAAGCATCCCCACACATGAATGGTCTCAGGATGCTTTACTGTTGGCATGACACAGGACTGATGGTAGCGCTCACCTTATCTTCTCCGGACAAGCTTTTTTCCGGATGCCCCAAACAATCGGAAAGGGGATTCATCAGAGAAAATGACTTTACCCCAGTCCTCAGCAGTCCAATCCCTGTACCTTTTGCAGAATATCAGTATGTCCCTGATGTTCTTCCTGGAGAGAAGTGGCTTCCTCGCTGCCCTTCTTGACACCAGGCCATCCTCCAAAAGTCTTTGCCTCACTGTGCGTGCAGATGCACTCACACCTGCCTGCTGCCATTCCTGAGCAAGCTCTGCACTTGTGGTGCCCCGATCCCGCAGCTGAATCAACTTTAGGAGACAGTCCTGGCACTTGCTGGACTTTCTTGGGTGCCCTGAAGCCTTCTTCACAACAATTGAACCTCTCTCCTTGAAGTTCTTTGATGATCCGATAAATGGTTGATTTAGGTGCAATCTTACTAGCAGCAATATCCTTGCCTGTGAAGCCCTTTTTGTGCAAAGCAATGATGACGGCACGGGTTTCCTTGCAGGTAACCATGGTTAACAGAGGATGAACAATGATTTCAAGTACCACCCTCCTTTTAAAGCTTCCTGTCTGTTATTCTAACTCAATCAGCATGACAGAGTGATCTCCAGCCTTGTCCTCGTCAACACTCTCACCCGTGTTAACGAGAGAATCACTGACATGATGTCAGCTGGTCCTTTTGTGCCAGGGCTGAAATGCAGTGGAAATGTTTTTTGGGGATTAAGTTCATTTTCATGGCAAAGAGGGACTAATTGCAATTCATCTGATCACTCTTCATAACATTCTGGAGTATATGCAAATTGCCATATGTGTGTCATTGTCAAAACTTTTGACCACGACTGTATTGAGCTATACAGGGCTCATCTGGAAAAGAGACCTTTGTCTCAGCATTGACCTGTCAAAATAAAGGTTAAATAAAAATTAATTAATAAACTGTTGTACCCCATCAGAACCTAAAATATTCCATTTTACACCATTGTTTATAAATAATGTAATTGTAAACAAACACTGTATATCCTCAAAACATGGTTTAAACTATAACTTGGATATCATGGATGGTCAATCCATAGCTCTGTCTATGAATTTGAGAGCGGTTACATTTGTCCATCCCAATCCCTCAGCTTTTTACCAGAACAGTGGTGTGGTGTACCTTTGTTATAGTTTAAAATGCAGACTGCCCCTTTAATGTGGCTACATTTCGAGCTCTTGTAAGATAGAATTCTGAAGCCTATTACTCACGTCAATAAACTTGATCATCACTTCCTAATGAACAACTTTTCTTCTTTATTCACCATTAAAGCACTGAAATTGCCTATATGTTTAGCTTCTTTGTCAATATGTTTTGGCCTATTTGATATAGCCTATTTTACAAATATTGCATTGCTTCAACTTTAAGAATATCGGACGGCACATAAAACCGTAATATAATTGTTTTCAGTGTAATCCCGATTCACCAGCCCGATTCGACAGCCCATTGATATTACTTATTCAAAGGGCGCTGTGGAGTCAAAATTCAGTTTTTCCTGTGTTTTGTATCATATTATCAGACTGGCCTCACTGGACGACAATAATGGTATGGTTATTTAAGACAGAAATGAAAGTAAGGAGGTTGGAAGGGGATGAAGGGGTGACTGTATACCGCGATCGTTTAGCAATTCAAAGGTTGCGTGAGGTACAACTGTAACATTTTAGCGAAACCTTCCCCTAACCCTTATTCTATCCTTAGCCGAATTCACCTAACCTGCTACTTAAATTCTCCTAACATTTGTTGTTAATTCTCCTAACCTTTGTCATAAGTTCTCCTAACCAGCAACGTAAATTCTCCTAGTAATTCTCCCTTGTTGTTACGGCGCAACAAGCAGTCTGGTAGACGTATGATAAGTTACAGCATCCAACTTATATGATAGCGTACCACCGGATAAGACATATGATAATACGTCCTCTAATATATTGTACAACCACTATTCCATTCATAATGGTACCTAATGTAACGTAATATATCATACTAAATGGAGGGAAACAAATGTACAAACCAAATCCTGCAAATTGTGTCCAGGTTGATATTATACAACAGCTGATGAAACTAACACTGTAAAAAGTGTGAGAAAATGTGATCAGTGTTATTTCCTGATAGTTGCTGGTTGAAAATACAATCTACACAGGACCTTAAAATCAGCAGGTTTTGCATGGGTGAAGTTTTAGTCCAATAGTCCAATAACAAAGAGAGTTCCAAACCTCTCTGCCAATAACAGCTAGTTTTCAGGTTACATGTCTCTCCCATAGGCCCCTCCAATTAGGTCCCTCACTCAGATGACTCCTAGACAGTCCGTAGCAAAATTCTGGCGCCTGTCATCGTAGTTCCATGTTCAGATTACTGTAGATTTATGACTATTGTTCTAACACTATTGTACACTTTTCTCCCCTTCCAATATGTCATGGACTGAACAACTGAATATGCCAACTTTCAGGATGAATCAAACCAACTGTATTTTTTTATTCACCAATTTATTTTGTGCGTAATGGCAGTTTTTTTATGAAGTAGGTAGATTCATAAATACTTCCTAACCAATAATCTAGAAGATCAGACTTCTCTTCGATATATTAGTCTGTTGAGAAAATTATAATTAAAGGTACACTGTATTTACATGAATGGCTTTAGATAAATGTACTGAAACCCCTATTGAATAAAAACTCCATGAGAAAATCTGTTGGCCAACAAGCAGGAGGGTTTTCCGGGGTTTAATTAAATTTAATCACTGCGCATAAGGGAGCCACACCCAAAGAGTTTGTTACGCACCTGCATACGGTAAGTCTGAATACCAAATACTGAGAAGTGCTTAAATCAAAATGCAAAAAAAGGGTAATAGATTCTGAATCGCACCCATTATGCATAAAACAGACTAAATGTAATCATCATTTGTATGGGGTATGGTGGCCATTAGCTCAATTTACCCCATGGCAAACATTCTCACTATATTAGCCCACATAGCTACAAGGATGCACTTTCATGCTAGGTTTAGGATATTTACTTTTACATTACATTTACGTAATTTAGCAGACGCTCTTATCCAGAGCGGCTTACAAATTGGTGCATTCACCTTATGATAGCCAGTGGGACAACCACTTCACAATTTTTATTTTTTATTTTTAGAGTATATTTTTAATTTTCATTTGTATATATATATATATTATATATATATTTTTGTGGGGTTAGGGGGGGGGTAGAAGGATTACTTTTATACTATCCCAGGTATTCCTTAAAGAGGTAGGGTTTCAGGTGACTCCGCTGTCCTGGCGTCGTAAGGGAGCTTGTTCCACCATTGGGGTGCCAGAGCAGTGAACAGTTTTGACTGGGCTGAGCGGGAACTGTGCTTCCGCAGAGGTATGGGGACCAGCAGGCCAGAGGTGGAAGAACGCAATGCCCTCGTTTGGGTGTAGGGACTGATCAGAGCCTGAAGGTAAGGAGGTGCCGTTCCCCTCACAGCTCCGTAGGCAAGCACCATGGTCTTGTAGCAGATGCGCGCTTCAACTGGAAGTCAGTGGAGTGTGCGGAAGAGCGGGGTGACGTGAGAGAACTTGGGAAGGTTGAACACCAGACGGGCTGCAGCGTTCTGGATGAGTTGTAGGGGTTTAATCATATTGTAGGTTTAATCATATTGTAGCTTATAGAGACCCCAACTGATGTATAAAACAATCTTTAAATGATCTATTTTGGTTTAGAACAAGCGTCATGAAACCTATAACCCAATAAATAAATTTGATTTTGTGAAAATCTTTGTTGGACCTAACTTGTTTACCACTTTTTCCATGTGGTCGCTTCCTTCAAAGACTCCATGAAATTATGACCTCTTCCTACATATTTGGTCACAATCATTTTGTGTATGTTTTCCTAGAAACAATGTACAAATATACTTACTATGACTGAGATATGTGTTTGTCCCACCTAGCTATCTTAAGATGAATGCACTAACCGTTAGTTGCTCTGGATATGAGCATCTGCTAAATGACAAAATAGTACATGTAAAAACAAGAGGTGGCTCAACTAACCCTTTGGCTTAACTTATGCCACTCTCCTCTACACTTAATAATTTAACAATCTTGTGTCGATAATAAAAACAGCTGAACGTAATGACGTCACACCTTTAAAAATATATATTCTTCGCAAAAACCTACAGCCGAATAAAAATGAAGTGGTTGAAGTGTTTCCTTGACCTATTTAGGAAAATTGGACATTCATAAATTGGTGACAGTCTGTATGCCCTCCCACCTATCTGTCTCAGGTAGCCCGTAAAAGCCAGCATGGATAGAATGTACAAATTGTGCAAACTTTTCTCCACAGTGCATGCCATGGTGAAACTTGCACTCCTGTAGATCTGAAATAATTGGATGGTGAAACTTGCATCCAGCCAACCAGAAAAGCAAGGCAAAGCAATTCAGCCATTTTTGAAAGGATCCTGCAAAGAAACCTTATTTTTATAGTTGAAAAATAAATGTAACAGGCAGTAGGCATTTATATTTCAATGTGGCGTGGCGCTTCATAGTTACGTGTTGACATCACGTGCCTGTCGCAATAATGTGTAACACTCTGGCTCCGGGACTTTTGGATTTGAGCCAGGGTGTATTTGTTTTGTGGGGTATTTGTTGTGGGGTTGGTTGTAAGGGTGTATTCGGTTGGTTGTGTTTTGGGTGTGTTAATTGTGGTGTCGTGTGACTCCCAATCGGAGGTAACGAGTGTCAGCTGTCGGCTCGTTATCTCTGATTGGGAGCCATATTTATTCTGTCTGTGTTCTCATGTGGGTTGTGGGTTTTTGTTCCGTATTCAGTATTTGTAACTGTGGACTTCACTAGCCGTCTTTGTTTATTGTTTTTGTCGTTCGTGTCTTTACTCTAATAAAGTCATGTTCACTCAACGCGCTGCGCTTTGGTCTGCTCCTTTTGAAGACGGTCGTGACAGAAAAACCCACCACAAGAGGACCAAGCAGCGTAACAAGCGGCAACAGGACCTACCTACACAGGATTTATGGACGCCTCCAAAGGATTCATGGACATGGGAGGAGATACGGGCTGGAAAGGGTCCTTGGGCACAACCGGAGGAATATCACCGCCCTCGTGAAGAGCTAGAGGCAGCTAAAGCCGAGAGGAGGTGGTATGAGGAGGCAGCACGGAGTCGAGGCTGGAAGCCCGTGGGTACTACCCAAAAATTTCTTGGGGGGGGGGCTAAAAGGGAGTGTGGCGAAGTCAGGTAGGAGACCTGCGCCTACTCCCTGGACTGACCGTGGAGAGCGAGAGTACGGGCAGACACCGTGTTACGCAGTAGAGCGCATGGTGTCTCCTGTACGCAGGCATAGCCCGGTACGGTACATTCCAGCTCCACGTATCGGCCGGGCTAGATTGAGCATTGAGCCGGAGGTCATGAAGCCGGCCCTACGCATCAAGCCACCAGTGCGTCTCCTCGGGCCGGCTTACATGGCACCTGCCTTACGTATGGTGTCCCCGGTTCGCCCACATAGCCCGGTGCGGGTTATTCCTCCTTCCCGTACTGGTCGGGCGACGGGGAGTATACAACCAGGTAAGGTTGGGCAGGCTCAGTGCTCAAGGGAGCCAGTACGCCTGCACGGTCCGGTATTTCCGGCGCCACCTCCCCGCTCCAGCCCAGTACCACCAGTGCCTACACCACGCACCAAGCCTCCTGTGTGTCCCCAGAGTCCTGTGCGTCCTGTTGCTGCTCCCCGCACTAGCCCTGAGATGCGTGTCCTCAGCCCGGGACCACCAGTTCCGGCACCACGCACTAGGCCTTATGTGCGTCCCCAGGGTCCAGCATGCCCTGTTGCTACTCCCCGCACTAGCCCTGAGATGCGTGTCCTCAGCCCGGGACCACCAGTTCCGGCACCACGTACTAGGCCTATAGTGCGTTCCCAGGGTCCAGCATGCCCTGTTCCTGCTCCCCGCACTAGCCCTGAGATGCGTGTCCTCAGCCCGGGACCACCAGTTCCGGCACCACGCACCAGGCCTATAGTGCGTCTCGGCCGGCCAGAGTCTGCCGTCTGCCCAGCGGCGCCTGAACTGCCCGTCTGCCCAACGCCGTCTGAACTGTCCGTCTGCCAAGCGCTGCATAAGCCGCCCGTCTGCCATGAGCCTTCAGAGCCGTCCGCCAGACCGGAGCCGCTAAAGCCTTCCGCCAGACAGGATCAGCCAGAGCCTTCCGCCAGACAGGATCAGCCAGAGCCTTCCGCCAGACGGGATCAGCCAGAGCCTTCCGCCAGACAGGAGCAGCCAGAGCCTTCCGCCAGACAGGATCAGCCAGAGCCTTCCGCCAGACAGGATCAGCCAGAGCCTTCCGCCAGACAGGATCAGCCAGAGCCTTCCGCCAGACAGGATCAGCCAGAGCCTTCCGCCAGACAGGATCAGCCAGAGCCTTCCGCCAGACAGGATCAGCCAGATCCGTCAGCCAGCCATGAGCAGCCAGATCCGTCAGCCAGCCATGAGCAGCCAGATCCGTCAGCCAGCCATGAGCAGCCAGATCCGTCAGCCAGCCATGAGCCGTCCAGCCGGGATCCGCCAGAGCCGTCCAGCCGGGATCCGCCAGAGCCGTCCAGCCGGGATCCGCCAGAGCCGTCCAGCCGGGATCCGCCTGAGCAGTCCAGCCGGGATCCGCCAGAGCCGTCCAGCCAGGATCCGCCAGCCAGCCAGGATCCGCCAGAGCCAGCCAACCAGGATCCGCCATTGAGTCCGGTACTGCCCCTTAGTCCGGTGCTGCTCCTTAGTCCGGTGCTGCCCTTTAGTCCGGTGCCGCCCCTTAATCCAGGTGGGGTAAGTTGGAGGGTGGTCATGTGGAGGAGGCTAGGGAAGCGGGTGGTGACTATGGTGGGGTGGGGACCACGACCAGGGCCAGAACCGCCACCGTGGACAGACGCCCACCCAGACCCTCCCCGAGACTGTATGCTGGTGCGCCCGGAGTGCGCACCTTTAGGGGGGGGTACTGTAACACTCTGGCTCCGGGACTTTTGGATTTGAGCCAGGGTGTATTTGTTTTGTGGGGTATTTGTTGTGGGGTTGGTTGTAAGGGTGTATTCGGTTGGTTGTGTTTTGGGTGTGTTAATTGTGGTGTCGTGTGACTCCCAATCGGAGGTAACGAGTGTCAGCTGTCGGCTCGTTATCTCTGATTGGGAGCCATATTTATTCTGTCTGTGTTCTCATGTGGGTTGTGGGTTTTTGTTCCGTATTCAGTATTTGTAACTGTGGACTTCACTAGCCGTCTTTGTTTATTGTTTTTGTCGTTCGTGTCTTTACTCTAATAAAGTCATGTTCACTCAACGCGCTGCGCTTTGGTCTGCTCCTTTTGAAGACGGTCGTGACATAATGTCCACCAAAAGAAAAATCCACCCCTGTCGAACGGATACAAATGTTGTTGATCTTAAGAAAAGGTCTCTCCTATATATTTGGCGTTTCCAATACACATGTTGTGACATTGCTTTTGTCAAATAAACCTGGGTCAATGGAAACCTGCCTACTGTGTGGTTAGATAGATCCGTTCTCTGAAGTAAAACTTTGTCACTAGTCTGTAATCATAACTGTATAGATCATATATATATTTCTGTGAGCTTAAGCGACTATCTCTCTGAGTCACAGTGAACCCTGGTCTCCAAGGCAATGCTTATGGCAAGGATTTCCACACTGGCGTACGTCATGGTCAATACTGTGTGTGTATGTGCCTCACACAGTATTCTCAGGGGAAAGGATCAAAAACAGGACGGAGAGAGCAGAAAGAGGTGACAAGGGCAATTGAGGATAAATGCAATGGAGAGAAAAGCAGAGTAAGAAAGATAAAAGAAAATAGAGACGAAGAGTAAGGAGATAGCAAGCCTTGCTGGCCCCTCCATAGGCCACAGCCAAAGCTCCCCTGAGCAGTCTGCATGTCTCATGTGTGCTCCAAGTGTACATTTCTTACCCAGCAGATGTGTAGTGTTAGAACTTTACAGGCCAGTTTGGCTGATGTCAGGGAGCAAGATGAAGTTGTCACTAGACAGTGACCTAAGGGCAGTTGTGTCTTTTCCCCCTTAAATGGTTAAGTTTAGGATTTTTGTAGGGTAAGCTGATCCTAGATCTGTGTTCAAGGGTAACTTAAGGGTAACTTCAACCAGGGGCTGATGTCAGACAGCTCACTGATAGACTGATTGACAGTGATGAGACGTGTAGGTAGTGTGGTGTAGAGACTCATGGGTAGTGTAGTTTTTGGGCCACTGTAGATCCTTAAGTGCTTTGTTGTTGTTGTTGTAATTAATTATTTACAGTCATGTTGTTTTTCATCATATGTTAAATAACTTGCAGAAAATACACTTTATGACACTGTCATGAAGCATTATGACCATCCTGTGTGACTTTACTTGGACTAAGAAAATACACTTTATGACACTGTCAAGAAGTATTATGCCCATCATAATCATATAAGCCAGATAGGCCTATCACATACATGCCCTTTTGTCAGTAATCAGTCAAAAAGGTGTCTTGTCCTGCTCCTTAAATCTTCGCGTGCATTCATCCCAGTCATCAGCAACAGGGCATTGTGGTGCGTGTCTGACATCAATTTGTGAGCAATTACAATGATAATTTAATATGGTCAATTTCAGAAAATGTTATATAACATAAACATATCGTTGACAAGTAGGCCATGGTATAATGGAATGTTTCGCCTTGTGTGGTAGGTTTTGTGGGTTTTGACACTCTTATGTGGGTGTCATATCCAGCCATAAAATAACTACCGTGATAGGTTTTGTGGGTTTTGACACTTATGTAGGTGTCATAACCAGCCATAAAATAATGCAATATATGTCACAACAGTTCTAAATATATGTGTCATGACAGTGTTATGACCATATTATGACAGGTTATGACAAGTTATGTCAGTTGATATGACATATTATGACATGGTTATGACCGTGTCATAACGTGTTATGATGCTGGGTGTCAAGTAAAGTGTTATCCTCGTCTCTTTGTGGGACCACTGATTTGATAGGATTTGCCCGTAGGTGCTATCATATTACTTTAGGTCCTGGCACTATATGATATGGCAGAATTGCCCTAAGTATTGGGTCATGGTCATAGTGATTGTTAGGGCAGACCTACAGTGTGGACACTGTAGGCCAAACCTACAGTGTGGATAATTCAAATGGTTCACAACAGCATTCCAATACAACAACATCTAAATTCAAGATGCCAAAATATATTCCATTTAAAATTAGTGCTTTTTCATCATGACAAGAACATTTATCCTTTAGATTTTTTTGTATATAAAAACCATGGTGTTCTTACTAAATTGGCTCAACGTATTGGCAACATATTATTTTCTCCAAAGCACAGACAAGTGTCATCGCAACATACCAAATATCCAAAACAAGGTTTGAGAAACCATTTAACAACTGTAGACTAAAATTTCCTAATTATTTTCCATTTTTTTATCTTTAGAAAATATCTAAGCATATTCAATATTAAGACAATTACTGAGATACAATTTTAAAAAAATATAAATTAGCAATACAAAACCAGGGAGATATACCAGATATTTGAATTGCTACAACAGAGTGGGGGGGGAACCCATGTCTCCCTGTGCTCTGATTGGCCACCAGCTCAATGCCCATCTCTGGCTTGTGAAAGGAAGGGAGAGTCTGAGAGTCTGAGGACAGGGTTGTGTTCATTAGGGCACTCAGCAGAAACGTTTTAAAATGTTTTGCAACGGAAAACGAAAATTAGGGTTTCTTACTGGTCAAGTCCATGTAGTCCTGGACTTACTGGTCAAGTCCTGTTTCAGTCCGTTTTCTTCTGTTTGAACAAGGCCCAGGACAGGGTGGATCACTCCTGTCAGATAGCTGTGTCCCAGAAGACAGTGGTCTGTGTGGAGTAAGGGGGAGGGCCGCCATACTTCTTGGTCCCATTGCTGCTCTTCCTCCAGCTGGGCAAGATGGGCATGCTGTCCTGCTTACACAGGTTGTTGTCTGCTGGCCCCCGGCGGGCCTTGATCTCCCGACACAGGCTGCGCTTCTTCTCAATCATCTCCATCATGGTGTTGTCTCCGCAAGCCCACGGCATGGGAGGGATCATCTGGGGTGAGGAGGGGTGGGGGACAGAGGGTATGAGGGGGGGTTGCCCAGAATGTTGGTGTTGCCATAGACAGACAGTAGCATTCGAAGAGAGAGACTATGAGTGTAATTCGTCTCTATCAACAGACATGTGCAATCTTACTGGCAAAGTAAGTTGAGTGTAATAAACTCAGTGAATAATATGTGCAGTGCCTAGTGAAAGTCTGCACACCCCTTGCACAGCTATCACATTTTAAAAAGGGATTTAAATTAACCTGATCCACATGTTCAAAGTGAAGAAAAAGTATAGAAAAAAATGTCTAGATTAATAACAAATGCAAAAACATAGATGTACTGATTGCATACAGTGCCTTCAGAAAGTACTCACACCCCTTGACTTCTTCCCACATTTTTTTGTGTTACAGCCTTAATTTAAAATTGATTAAACGTAGATTTTTTTTGTCACTGGCCTAAACACAATACCCCATAATGTCAAAGTGAAATGATGTTTATCAAAACATTTTAAAATGAAAAGCTGAAATGTCTTGAGTCAATAAGTATTCAACCCCTTTGTTATGGCAAACCTAAATAAGTTACGTTCATTTTTGTCACGAATTCAGCCGAGGCTGCCCCTCCTCCTTGCTTGGGCAGGCTTCGGCGTTCGTCGTCACCGGAGTACTAGCTGCTACCGATCCATGTTTCTATGTTCTACTTGTTTTGTCTGTAATGGTCTCACCTGTTTCCCATCTTGTAATTATGTCTTCCCTATTTAACCCTCTGGCTCACACTGTGTGTTGTGCGTGTTTGTCCATGTTTTGGTTTGTCGTATGTGAGCGGGTTTGTTCCTCCCTGCGTGGAGGTATGTTCATTAAGATACCTACGAGTAAAGTACGTTTTTCGAGTAGCTCTGTGTCCTGCGAATGACTTCGTCCTACCGCATTACACTGACACCTTGACAATTTTACATAATTTAGCAGATTCTCTTATCCAGAGCGACATACAGTAGTGAGTTCATACATGTTCTCTTACTGGTCCCCCATGGGAATTGAACCCACAACCTTCGCGTTGCAAGCTTCATACTCTACCAACTGAGCCACACAGGAATATAAATGTACTTAACAAGTCGCATAATAAGTTGCATGGACTCAGCCTGTGTGCAATAATAGTGTTTAACAATATTTTTTTAATGACTACTTCATCTCTGTACCCCACACATACAATTATCTTTAAGGTCCCTCAGTCGAGCAGTGAATTTCACTCAGAGATTTCACCATGAGGCCAATGGTGACTTTAAAACAGTTACAGAGTTTAATGGATGTGATAGGAGAAAACTGAGGATGGATCATCAACATTGTAGTTACTCCACAATACTAACCTAATTGATAGAGTGAAAAGAAGGAAACCTGTACATAAAAAAATATTCCAAAACATGCATCATGTTTGCAACAATGCACTAAAGTAATTCTGCAAAGAAATGTGGCAAAGCGATTAACCTTTTGTCCTGAATATAAATGCATAACAACACATTACTGAGTACCACTCTCCATATTTTCAAGCATAGTGGTGGCTGCGTCATGTTATGGGTATGCTTGTAATTGTTAATGAATTGTTTTTCAGGATAAAAAAGAAATGGAATGGAGCTAAACACAGGCAAAATCCTAGAGGAAAACCTGGTTCAGGAATTCACCTTTCAGCAGGACAATAACCTAAAACACAAGGCCAAATCTACACTGAAGTTGCTTGCCAAGAAGACAGTGAATGTTCCTGAGTGGCTGATTTACAGTTTTGACTTGCATCTACTTGAAAATGTATGGCAAGACATGAAAATGGTTGTCTAGCAATGACTAACATCCATTTTAACAGAATTTTGAAAAGTTAATAGGCAAATGTTGCTCAATCCAGGTGTGGAAAGCTCTAGCAACTTACCCAGAAAAACTCACAGCTGTAATCGCTGCCAAAGGAGCTTCTACAAAGTATTGACTCAGGGGTGTGAATACTTATGTAATTGAGATATTTCTGTATTTCATTTTCAATAAATTAGCAAAAATACATACAAGGGAGTAGTACACAGCGTTGCATGAGATCTTCAGTTTCTTGGCAATTTCTCGCATGGCATAGCCTTCATTTCTCAGAACAAGAATAGACTGACGAGTTTCAGAAGAAAGTTATTTGTTTCTGGCCATTTTGATCTTGTAATTGAACCCACAATTGCTGATGCTCCAGATACTCAACTAGTCTCAAGAAGGTCAGTTTTATTGCTTCTTTAATCAGCACAACAGTTTTCAGCTGTGCTAACATAATTGCAAAAGGGTTTTCTAATGATAAATTAGTCTTTTAAAATAATAAACTTAGATTAGCAAACACAAAGTGCCATTGGAACACAGGACTGATTGTTGCTGATAATGGGCCTCTGTACGCCTATGTAGATATTCCATTACAAATCTGCCGTTTCCAGCTACAATAGCCATTTACAACATTAACAATGTCTACACTGTATTTCTGATCAATTTGATGTTATTGTAATGGACAAAAAAATTGCTTTTCGAAAGAAAGGACATTTCTACGTGACCCCAAACTTTTGAACGGTAGTGTATATATTTATTTTGATCCTGACAAACTCATCAGTCTATGCTGGTGACAAGCATACACATAAGATAATGCTGCCACCACATTACTTCAAAATACAGAGGGTTTCACTCTGTGATGTGTTTAATTGGATATGTCCCAAGTGTTTATTTTAAGCCAAAAAGTGTATTTATTTGCCATGTTGTCTTGCAGTATTACCTAAGGGCCTTTTAGCAAACATAATGGATGAAATATATATTTTTTAAATACAGGCTTCCTTCTTTTCACGTTGTCATACAGGTCAGTAATGTGGAGGGAATGTAATATTGTTGATCCCTTTGTATTTTCAAGTATTGTGGTGGCAGCATTATGTTATGGGTATGCTTGTCACCGGCAGGGGCTGTGGAGTTTGTAAGGATCAAAAGAATATGAAAGGAGCAAAGCCCAGGTAAAAAGCTAGAGGAAAACCTGCCTCAGTCTTCTAAATAGATGTTCTGAACTCTGGAATAGAGTTGTATTTTTTCAGTGGGACAATTACACAAATGTTTATGCCAAAGATACCGGAATGGCTTTCCAAGAGTTGTTGAGTGTTCTTGAAGGGTCCATTCTCAGTCCTGACATTAAAACTGCTTAAAAAGGTTTGAATATTGCTGTCCAATAATGATTCCCAAACATATTTACTGAGCTTCAACAATTTTGACAACAAACAATGGATGAGTCTACAAAACATTAGGAACACCTTCCTAATATTGAGTTGCACCCCTTTTTGCCCCCAGAACAGCCTAAATTCGTTGGGGCCTGACTCTACAAGGTGTCGAAAGCGTTCCACAGGGATTCTGGCCCATGTCGACTCCAATGCTTCCCACAGTTGTGTCAAGTTGGCTGGATGTCCTTTGGGTGGTGGACCATTCTTGATGCACAAGGCAAACTGTTGAGCATGAAAAACCCATCAGCGTTACAGTTCTTGACACACTCAAACTGGTGCACCTGGCACCTTCTACCATACCCCGTTCAAAGGCACTTAAATATTTTGTCTTGCCCATTCACCCGCTGAATGGCACACAAACCCAATCCATGTCTCAGTTGTCTCAAGGCACACATACCCATTAATCTACACTGAAGTAGATTTAACAAGTGACATCAATAAGGGATCATAGCTTTCACCTGGATTCACCTGGTCAGTCTATGTCATGGAAAGAGCAGGTGTTCCTAATGTTTTGTATACTAAGAGTTGGTGAAATCTTATTCAACATTAGTTACAGGTGTAATTGTTGCCAAAGGTCCTTAGACCAAGTATTAACTCTGGGGTGTGAAGACATACGCAATCAAGACATCTTAGTTTTTCTATTTTATTCATTTACAAAATGCTCTATACATGTTATTTTACTTTTAAAATGTGAAGCAGGTTGTGTAGATTTGTAGTGGGAAAAATGTAATTGAATCCCTTTTTAGATTTAATTTTAAGGCAGCAAAATGTGACAACAGTGGAAGGGGTGAGCAGACTTTCACTAGGCACTGTATTTGTATGATAGATGTATGTGTTGTGAAGTGTGTGTTGTTGGTGTCTGGAAAGAGTACAAATTGTGAGTAGTCTAGGTCAGTGGTTTTTAACCGGTGTACCGCGGCACACTGGTGTGCCTTGAGGAACTCTCAGGTGTGCCGTGAAACTTTTCCTAATTTTGATAATTTTTTGGAACGCTCTAAACGTGACCTGTGGAATGAACATGGGATTTTGACTTGGGAGCACCAGTGCCACTCAGATAATACATTGAATGACACACATGGTTACATCTGTATCGTTGTTTCAAGTCCAGTGCGCTGGAGCTGTTGTTACATTTGTATAATTTGAGGGGCGCACAACGAGCATAGTCATTTGTATCATTTTACTTCTCCTGTGAGAACCATTAGCACAGGCAAGTCTGACAATGCTTAGCAGTACCACAGCCTCTGCCAAAGAAACAAATGGAGCATGGCTTTGGGTCTGTGGTTGCACCTTTACAATGCCAAAAACCTCTCATCTCTAGACCTTTCCGTTCAAAAGTAAGACCTATTTCACCGGAGCTACCAGTTTTTCTTTCTATAGGAGATTTGCAGGACGCTTTTAAATGGGTACACATAAATTAAACATGAGTACGGAACTATGAAAATAGTTAAAATAAACCCTATTTAAACTATGAAGAAAAACAAATGTCACAGAAAATGGATTATTTGCAGCATGAATCAGATGAGATGGACGTCATTGCCACTAAATAAATTATTAGGAAAAGTTTAGGTGTGCCACAGAACTTTTTCTCCCGTCAAGGTGTGCCACGGTTAAAAAAAGTTTGGGAACCAATGGTCTAGGTGTATGTTATAGACAGAAGTAGAAAATAGTTGGTAGTGAGTGCTACTCAGTCCTGTGTAGCTCAATTGGTAGAGCATGGCGCTTGCAACGCCAGGGTTGTGGGTTCGATTCCCACGGGGGACCAGTATGAAAAATGTATGCACTGGATAAGAGCGTCTGCTAAATGACTAAAATGTAAATAATGTGTTGGTTGTGAAGTGTGTGTTGATTTTGTCTGAAAACGGCAGGTCTATATTGTGGGTAGCCTACGTAGTCTAGGTGTGTATAACACTATATGACGTATTGATGTGTATAAGACTGTCCTGCTTTCCATTAACAGTAAAACCCAGTGTCATCATTGACCAAGGCTTTATATAACACTAAATTCAAGTGTAGACATTACGGTAATCAAATATTCAATTATTCAGATAGCAAGTTTAAGCAGACTTATCTAATTGTGAAGCATGGCCCACTGCATGTGCATACACACAAATACACAAACATTCACACAGAGAGACATTCATTTGAAAACACACATAACAACAAATGCTTTTTCTCAGAATAGATAGACAAGGACACAGACACAAAAATGACACGGAAATGGAGGAATGACAGAAGGATTTTACAAGGTTTTATTTTCTTGGCTTCTGTTTTGATTGGATTACTTTCAGTAGGATAGGCCTTCTGTTTTTAGTTAGACTACTTTTTCTAAGAACTGCGGAGTGACAATGAAGAAGGCTGGGTAGCTTAGTTCTGAGTCGTGCAAATGGTTGGGTGACCTGTCATAGTGTGTGTGTGTGTGTGTGTGTGTGTGTGTGTGTGTGTGTGTGTGTGTGTGTGTGTGTGTGTGTGTGTGCGTGCGTGCGTGCGTGCGTGCGTGCGTGCGTGCGTGCGTGCGTGCGTGCGTGCGTGCGTGCGTGCGTGCGTGCTTGTTGTGTGTGTGTTGTGTGTAGAGAGATACGTATGTATACATCAATGTGACATGTTCAAGCATGGTTGATCACTCATGAAGAGATATAAGAAGAAAAAAAAAACTTGTTCCATAAACAACAGCATACACAAACACAAAGTGCTCTCAATAAAAATTCCACATATGTTGTGTGCCGTGAGAAAGTATTTGCCCCCTTTCTGATTTTCTCAATTTTGGCATATTTGTTATTATATTTTGTTATCAGATCTTCAACCCAAACCTAATATCAGATAAAGTGAACCTGAGTGAACAAATAACACAACAATTACATAATTATTTCATTTATTTGATAAACAAAGTTATGCAACACCCAATTCCCCTGTGTGAAAAAGTTATTGCCCCCTTACACTCAATAACTGGTTGTGCCACCTTTAGCTGCAATGACTGCAACCAAATGCTTCCTGTAGTTGTTGATCAGTCTCTCACATCGCTGTGGAGGAATTTTGGCCCACTCTTGCATGCAGAACTGCTTTAACTCAGCTACATTTGTGGGTTTCCAAGCATGAACTGCTCGTTTCAAGTCCTGCCACAACATCTCAATTGGGATTAGGTCTGGACTTTAACTAGGCCATTCCAAAACTTCAAATGTGTTGCTTTTTAACCATTTTCATGTAGACTTGATTGTGTGTTTTGGATCATGGTCAGCTGCGCTTCAGCTTCAGCTCACATACGTATGGCCTGACATTCTCCTGTAGAATTCTCTGATACAGAGCAGAATTAATGGTTTCTTCTATTAAGGCAAGTCGTACAGGTCCTGAGGCAGCAAAGCATCCCCAAACCATCACACCACCACCACCGTGCTGGAACGTTGGTATAAGGTTCTTACTGTGGAGTGTTTGGTTTTCGCCAGGCATAATGGGACCCATGTCGTCCAAAAAGTTATACTTTTGACTCATCTGTCCATGGAACATTCTTCCAAGAGTCTTGATCATCCAGGTGCTTGGCAAACTTTTGTCAACTTTTTGGACGAGATGGGTCCCATTATGTCTGGCGAAAACCAAACACTGCATTCCTCCACAGTGATGTGAGAGACTGATCAACAATCAACAATTACAGGAAGGTTTTGATTTTGATTACAGTCATTGCACCAAAAGGTGGCACAACCAGTTATTGAGTGTAAGGGGGCAATTACTTTTTCACACATGGGAATTGGGTGTTTGTTAATTAAAGAAAGAAAATTAATATATTGTTTTTTTGTTATTTGTAAACTCAGGTTCCCTTTATCTAAGGCCTCCTGTAGCTCAGTTGGTAGAGCATGGCGCTTGCAACGCCAGGGTTGTGGGTTTGATTCCCATGGGGGGCCAGTATGAAAAATGTACGCACTCACTAACTGTAAGTCGCTCTGGATAAGAGCGTCTGCTAAATGACTAAAATGTTAATCTAATATTAGGTTTAGGTTGAAGAACTGATAGCATTCAGTATCAAAAATAGAGAAAATCATAAAGGGGGCAAATCATTTTTCACAGCACTGTATATACATACATCAAACATGAAATTAGTCACGTTTGGTCATTTTTAGAAGGGAAGAGGAGAAACTGCATATCTTGGGAACTGACAGTGCTGCTAGGGAGAAAAGCAGTTAAAAGCACGGGAAAAGACAGTTAGAACAGTTAAAATGCAAGGTATAGGTCAAAGTGCTGGTCAATGTATAGATCAAAGGGTCAGGTTATCGCATGGATGGTCATAGAGGTAAAAGAAAAGGGGCAATTGAAGGTGCCAGTTATCGACCAGATCAAGTCCAGGTTACGGGCCAGCTAAAGGCACAGGTGGAGGTAAGGTCAAAGTACAGTGGTACGGTTCCAGTAAATTGGAAGTTTTATTTAGCGTACAAAGGGAAGTGCCAGCTAAATGTAAGGGCCAGCTAAATGAAGTAGGGTCAGGTAGGTATAGTGGTAAAAGTAAAAGGAGGAGGGAGGGAGAAAGCTTCCCCTGGCTCCTCGTCCTGAGATGGAAACAGATGATTATATCACTGAGGTTAAATGTCTGTATATATGAGTATACCCATCAACTTGAAATACCACAGGATGAAGAAAGATGTCTCCACAAACACAAAACACAAATGAGCAGAGTGCCCCTGGATAAATGCAATACAGAACGAGACAAAACAAGGGTCTAGCTACAGAGTGGGGGGACAGGTGACGGGGGGACGGGGGACGCGTTGAGGAACAGACGATTTGGGGATGGGGTCAGACAGCCGACACACAGGTGAACACAGAGAGGCGGAGACAAAGGCCCCACACGGGCTCACACACACTTTCTTTCTAGCTCGCTCTCTTATTCTGTGGTGGTATGCGGCGGTACCTGACTATAGCCTGGCTGAGGCTCGGAGGGCTGGTGCTGGGGCGTCCCGCACGGGGAAGGAACCCCCGATGTAGAGGCTGACCGGCCCAGCTTACACACCGCTTTAGATTCTGTAGGGAGACATGCTCAGTCAGTTAGGATGTACAGTACGTTGTTGCGAGGGATGTTGTGAGGACCTAAGTGTTGTAAGGACCTATATTGTTGTCAGGACATATAGGCACATTTGCCCTGTGCTTCGTTAGCTGTGCTTTAGCCTTCAATAGGAGTTAAAACCCAAATACTTAAACCCAATTCTATCGGTTAGCTAACCTTGACTGCTCTGTCCTCAGTACCTGCGTTTATTAACTTAATCTCAGTTGCACTGAATGTCAGAATTGCATAGTGGTCACAGAAGTTACATTTCAGTTGCATTTGACTTGAACCAACTCAGGAGTTAATTCAAGAAGAGATCAATCTTAATTTACAGTGCATTCGGAAAGTATTCAGACACTTTGACTTTTTCCACATTTTGTTACGTTACAGCCTTATTCTAAAATGGATTAAAAAAAAATATATCCTCATCAATCTACACACAATACCCCATAATAACAAAGCGAAAACAGGTTTTTAGAAATGTTCCACCTGTGGTAAATTCAATTGATTGACACACCTGTCTATATAAGGTCCCACAGTTGACAATGCATGTCAGAGCAAAAACCAAGCCATGAGGTCGAAGGAATTGTCGGTAGAGCTCCGAGACAGGATTGTGTCGAGGAACAGATCTGGGGAAAGGTACCATAACATTTCTGCAGCATTGAAGGTCCCCAAGAACTCAGTGGCCTCCATCATTCTTCAATCGAAGAATTTTGGAACCACCAAGAATCTTCCTAGAGCTGGCCGCCCGGCCCAACTGAGCAATCGGGGGAGAAGGGCCTTGGCCACGGAGGTGACTATGAACCGGGAGAACCTTCCAGAAGGACAACCATCTTGGCAGCACTCCACCAATCAGGCCTTTATGGTAGAGTGGCCAGATGGAAGCCACTCCTCAGTAAAAGGCATATGACGGCCCGCTTGGAGTTTGCCAAAAGGCACCTAAAGACTCTCAGACCATGAGAAACAAGATTTTCTGGTCTGATGAAACCAAGATTGAAATATTTGGCCTGAATGCCAAGCGTCATGTCTGGAAGAAACCTGGCACCAACCCTACAGTGAAGCATGGTGGTGGCAGCATCATGCTGTGGGGATGTTTTTCAGTGGCAGGGACTGGGAGGGAGCAAAGCACAGAGAGATCCTTGATGAAAACCTGCTCCAGAGCGCTCAGGACCTCAGACTGGGGTGAAGGTTCACCTTCCGACAGGACAACGACCCTAAGCACACAGCCAAGACAACGCATGAGTGGCTTCGGGACAAGTCTCTGAATGTCCTTGAGTGGCCCAGCCAGAGCCTGGACTTGAACCCGATCAAACATCTCTGGAGAGACCTGAAAATTGCTGTGCAGTGACACTCCCCATCCAACCTGACAGAGCTTGAGAGGATCTACAGAGAAGAATTGGAGAAACTCCCCAAATACAGGTGTACCATGCTTGTAGCGTCATACCCAAGAAGACTCAAGGCTGTAATCGCTGCCAAAGGTTCTTCAAAAAATACTGAGTAGAGGGTCTAAGTACTTATGTCAATTTTTGTTTTTTATTCATTTTTAATTAGCAAAAATGTATTTTTGCTTTGTCATTATTTGTCATTAAACAATTTAATCAATTTTAGAATAAGGCTGTAACGTAACAAAATATGGAAAAAGTCAACGGGTCTGAATGCTTTCTGAATCCACTGTATCAAGGAATATGAGCCACATTCTGTACACATTATAATTTTATGATGTAACATTAATTTCTTTCATCATATCTGAATAATTTATCCTACCTTGACATTATGCATTTTTTTCTGTTTAAAAAGACGTGCACCCATATAGCCCACTTATAATTCTTGGATGTCATACCAATACATTTTGTAGACATGTGTCTTCTAAACTATTAGCGCTTACCAATCGAACACTATAGGCTCCAACATTGGAAGACAAATAATATTTCACTATTTCCACTTCATTCAAAACCAATCAATATCGAAACATTTCATTTCTGTCATTAAAAACAAATTGTGTGTAACTCCAGGCAGAGGACCTCACCTGTGCCCCCACTCCCCAGCATCATGGTGGGGCTGACAGAAGAGCGTCCCAGGCGGCTGGGCGTGGCAGTGGGGGTGGATGAATGTCCGGAGGGCCCATCCCACTCCTGGGATTTGGGAGACTCCTGGCTGCCTCCGTGGTGAGCTTTGCTCTCGTGCCTGGACAGAGGTTCTGTACTGTGGCTCCTGGTCTTGGCCTCACCTGGGAGGGAGAGGGTTGTTTTGAAAAGGCAATATATATGCATGTTGCCACCACTACACTAAAACCTCTGGACTCAGTGTACCATAGTGCCCTTCCTGTTATTACTGGTTTCGCACCCACTATTGTATTTTATATAAAAATCTAGGCTCGCCTGGTTTCCATTTCTGTATAAGGCAGTTTTACAGAAACTCCCTGTGGCTGCGTTTACACAGGCAGCCCAATTCTGATCTTTTCCCCAATTATTGTAGAAAGAGCTGTCAAAAGACCAATAACTGGGAAAAGATCAGAATTGGGCTACCTATCTCACATCCCTTCTTAATTGGAGACATACCACCTGTGTTTATACAGCCACACTAAGAACCTAATTCAGATTTTTGTTTCATATCCAATCTTTATTTATGACTGTCCACACTCAGTTTTACATGTGACCCATATCAGATTTGCGCATTCACACTGATGTAGCCTCTGAAGTAGCATACAGATGGAATGCTCATTTCCTGTCACTGTTCCTTTAAATCTTGGGTGCTTGCTGTAGTAGTGGCAGATCATTTGCAAAAAAGCCACTTCACAGCAAAAACATCTGATCCAGACTGAGGTCACATATGGAACATCAGAATTGTATCAGGATTGAGATCCATATATGGATGTGGTATACTTTTGAAGTCAAAAGATTAGATTCCATATGTTTTTTTCTCTTCTGTTTACCCATTAGTGAAAAGATCAGATAGGTGTCAGATATGGAAATAATTAGCATAACATCTGAATTGGGCTTCCTGTGTAAACACAGCCATAGACATGCTCACAGAACTGGCTTGTTCTTGATGTCCTCCATACCTCATCAGAAATAGGGAAAACTGCATTTGGATTATATGCCCCTCAGACATGGAATGAACTCCTGGGTAAATTGAAAACCTATTCCCCTATGGTTGTTTTAAGACTTTGGTTGGAGACCTGCTCATAGAGGACTGCACATGCCATGATTGTTTGATTGATTCTGTGTATTTTGTATGTTGTATTTACTTCCCTAGTGTATACATTGTATTTGATGTGTGTGTTTTGTATTTTATATGTTGTGCATGGGTCATTTGAAAAATAGTCCTGGGTCTCTCAATATGACTTCCCTGTCTAAGCAAAGGTTAGTATTTACTTCAAGAGTGTATTTATTTTGTATTGATGTAAGTGTTTTTTTATTTTGTATGTTGTGCAGGAGTCATAAAAAAATAAAAATAAAAGGGTTTTAATTTGACTTCCCTGACTAAATACATTTGAAATCAACCCAAAGAAATACAAATACAAATGTATGTTGATAAGAAAGGATCAGATCTTCAATCAGGGCACCTCTCAGATCAACAAAGCACAGGTCCCTATGGAGTCCTGGGGTCTTTTGGAATGTACAGGTACTGCAGTATGTTATGACCACAGGGTGTCACTGTAAAGATGAATACTGTTGGGTGTAGAGGGGTGTAGCGAGGAAGGGAGGAGGTCATACTAGCAAACATTTAGCAGATGTCTAAGGTTGTGTACATTGTGTCAAGAGGAAGCTATAGCAATGCCAGATGGCCTATTATCTCTGTACAACTCCTCAGGTTGAATGGTCTAGCACCCTACACCAGCCAGATCATGGTGTCCTGTTCCGTTCATCCCTTCTCTTCTACACTGTCCATTTCTGCATGCTTATTCTCCTCATGCTTTCTCCTTTCTCCGCCCGCCCGTCATCCTCCCTCTGTTCCTGTCCTCTGCTGGGTGGCTGGGCTGTCTTTTTATACCCTGCGCCCTGCGCTCACAGCCTGTCCATTTGCCACCACTTTCATCACATCCATCATGTGTGCTAAAGGCATTAAGGAAATTGCTTTGCTAGCAGATGAAAGCTTTTCAATTATATTCACTGGCAAGAGTATGAGCCGTAAATAACCTTCTTGAGCACGGCCCATTGGCCAGCCAGAGCAGGAGAGAGAGAGAGAGAGAGGGAGAGAGAGAGAGAGTGTTTTAGTGTTGCCATGTCGCCCCGTAGCACTCAAATCTGTAGCCATCAAATGCTTTATAAGGCTGGTCACAGCTCACATCAACACCATCATCCCAAACACCCTGGACCCACTCCAATTAACATACCACTCCAACAGCTCCACAGATGACGTAATCTCTATTGCACTCCACACTGCCCTTTCCCACCTGGACAAAAGGAACACCTACGTGAGAATGCTGTTCATTGAGCATGCTGTTCATTGAGCACCTTGGCGTTCTTCGGCACAGGGACAATGGTGGTCTGCTTGAACCATGTAGGTATTACAGACTGGGTCAAGGAGAGGTTGAAAATGTCAGTGAAGACACTTGCTAACTGGTCAATGCATGCTCTGAGTATGCGTCCTGGTAATCCGTCTGGCCCTGCAGCCTTGTGAATGTTAACCTGTTTAAAGGTCTTACTCACATCGGCAACGGAGAAAGTGATCACACAGTCGTCCGTAACAGCTGGTGCTTTCATGCATGGTTCAGTGTTGCAGATTTGTCTGTAATCCATGGCTTCTGGTTGGGATATGTACATACGGTTGCTGTGGGGACGACAACGTTGATGCACTTATTAATGAAGCCGATGACTAATGTGGTAAACTCCATCGGATTCCATCGGATGAATTGCGGAAAATATTACAGTCTGTGCTAGCCAAACAGTCCTGTAGCTTAGCATCCGTTTCATCGGACCACTTCCGTATTGAGTTTTTATACTGGTACTTCCTGTTTGAGTTTTTGCTTGTAAGCAGAAATCAGGAGGATAGAGTTATTGTCACGCCCTGACTTATGGGACTCTGGTATGTTGAGTCAGGGTGTGGTGTTCTATGTTGTGTTTTCTAAGTTGTCATTCTAGGATTGTATGTCTATGTTTGGCCGGGTGTGATTCCCAATCAGAGACAGCTGTCGCTTGTTGTCTCTGATTGGGGATCATACTTAGGCAGCCTATTGGCACTCGTTAGTTGTGGGATCTTGTTCCGTGTATAGGTTTGTTGTGTGTTCAACCTTAGGACTTCACGTTTTGTTTGTTTATTGTTTTGTCGTGTGTTTATCAGTTAAATAAACATGTACGCATTTCACGCTGCGCCTTGGTCTGACCCGTCCTTAAACGAACGTGACAGAAGATCCCACCAAACACGGACCAAGCAGCGTGCCCAGGAGCAAACACCCTGGACACAGGTGGGGAAGATTTGGTCTTAGGAGGAGATATTTGCGGGAAAAGGACCCTGGGCAAAGAAGGAAGCCCAGGCAGGAGAGGAGCAACGGCAACACAGAAGCCGGCCGAGGAGGAAGCCCGAGAACCAGCCCCAATAAATGTTTTTGGGGGGGGCTAAAGGGGTGGTCGGGGAGCGAGAGAGAAGAGCCCCGACCACTTCACCCGGTGGGTTTCCAGATTCCAGAGGATAGTGATCGCTGTTCTGATGTCCAGAAGCTCTTTTTGGTCTTAGGAAACAACATTATCTACAAAAAAAGTTAAGATCAGCACAAAGAAATAACACACAAAATAGCACAATTGGTCAGGAGCATGTGTGTGTGTGATCTGCATCAAGATAGGCGTATGGGAGAGGCAGTGTGTCACAGAAGTTCTGGGATCATGCTAATTCCCCTTGCTGGACACACACTCCTAACAATGGCTGACAGCGCCTGGGCACACACACCACCCGTTGGTCTTGCCTCCTCCATGCTGCCTCAATCCCACAGCACACACATGATAACATACACACTATACACACACGTACACATGGATTTTGTGTTGTAGATATGTGGTAGTAGAGTAGTGGCCTGAGGGCACACACTTAATGTGTTGTGAAATCGGTTGTGAAATGTATTGTAATGTTTACATTTTTTTATATAACTGTCTTAATTTTGCTGGACCCCAGAAAGAGCAGCAGCTAACGGGGATCCATTATAAATACAAATACAAATGCTGTCTGTTTTCTCTCTCCACATCTCCCTGGCTCTCTGATACACCGAACACACACACACAGACGCATGCACACACACTCACACACACACACACACACACACACACACACACACACACACACACACACACACACACACACACACACACACACACACACACACACACACACACACACACACACACACACACACACACACACACACACACACACACTGCCTCCCTCTCTCTTTGTGTCTCTTCCTCTATTCTCAACACTGTCTATCTTTCTCCCTCTGACAATGCTCTCTCACTCTTTTTGTTCTTTCTTAAATGGCCTGTCTCTCTCTATTTATCTCTCAGGGTCTCTGGGTAGAAGACAGCTTGACAGGTATAATCCGTGGGTGGATATATTCAATACTTTTTAGCAGTCACTCTCTGAATTTACATAGATAATTTGAGACATTTGTAACAGAACTGAAGATTAACATTTATTGAGGTATTACTTTAAGAAGCTACACTTGAGGTGGGGATCCGGAAGAATCTGGGTCAGTCCCTCTCAACCCAAACCAACCTGTCTCAACCAAAATAAAAATAAATATAGCAGCCATCTGTCAATAACAAAATGATTTCCATATTGTACATCCAACTTAAAATGTATAGTTCAGCTGATAATATCCTTTCATCTTTAAGTTGAAAGGACATGAAATATTGCAGCTAGTTGCCTTGATTTTTTAAGTTGACTCAACTACAAATGTTTTATAGTGTGTGTGTGTGTGTGTTTGTTTGTATGTGCATACATGTGTACGTGTGTGTGTGTGCTCATATGAAAATTATTTATGAAGCTTAAATAGCAAATGTGTATGTTCTGCCATTTGTCTTATAAGTCAGATATTACAATAATCTATCATGAATCATATATGTGTCTGCCATATGAGAATTTAATGTAAGAATCTTATAGGATTTTTTATGCATCTTTTCCATGTGGGTAAACACTACGACTCTCGACTATCATCCGTGCCATGTGTTTGTTCCTATTCCTGTTTGCATGTTGTTTTCCCGCTACTCTCTGTGCTGTGCTGTGAGTCTCAGGATGCAGGCAGTGCCAGGCCTATATATAGGCCAGCCATGCTGTGCTATACTGCTGCTACACCACTACACCACTACACTCTTCTAACCTGGATCCTCTCTGTGCTGTGCTGTGCTGTCAGTCTCAGGATGCAGGCAGTGCCAGGCCTATATATAGGCCAGCCATGTTGTACTGCTGCTACACCACTACACCACTACACTCTTCTAACCTGGATC
Organism: Coregonus lavaretus; assembly: GCF_964263955.1. Taxonomy (NCBI): domain Eukaryota; kingdom Metazoa; phylum Chordata; class Actinopteri; order Salmoniformes; family Salmonidae; genus Coregonus; species Coregonus lavaretus. Next base: position 481,503 of record NC_140017.1, on the reverse strand, counting down.
CTCATTGTGCTGTGCTGTGAGTCTCAGGATGCAGGCAGTGCCAGGCCTATATATAGGCCAGCCATGCTGTGCTATACTGCTGCTACACCACTACACCACTACACTCTTCTAACCTGGATCCTATATGTGCTGTGCTGTGCTGTCAGTCTCAGGATGCAGGCAGTGCCAGGCCTATATATAGGCCAGCCATGTTGTGCTATACTGCTGCTACACCACTACACCACTACACTCTTCTAACCTGGATCCTCTCTGTGCTGTGCTGTGCTGTCAGTCTCAGGATGCAGGCAGTGCCAGGCCTATATATAGGCCAGCCATGTTGTACTGCTGCTACACCACTACACCACTACACTCTTCTAACCTGGATCCTCTCTGTGCTGTGCTGTGCTGTGAGTCTCAGGATGCAGGCAGTGCCAGGCCTATATATAGGCCAGCCATGCTGTGCTATACTGCTGCTACACCACTACACCACTACACTCTTCTAACCTGGATCCTCTCTGTGCTGTGCTGTGCTGTGCTGTGAGTCTCAGGATGCAGGCAGTGCCAGGCCTATATATAGGCCAGCCATGTTGTACTGCTGCTACACCACTACACCACTACACTCTTCTAACCTGGATCCTCTCTGTGCTGTGCTGTGCTGTCAGTCTCAGGATGCAGGCAGTGCCAGGCCTATATATAGGCCAGCCATGTTGTACTGCTGCTACAGCGCTGCACTACTATGCTCCAGAATCTTCTAATCTCCCCTGCCTCTCTAGCCCCAAGCTGCTGGATCCTGGAGGTAACACTGCTATTGGATGCACAGAGCTTCCTTGAGGTATCGCAGCCAATCAGAGGGCCCAAAATATCTCCCCCTGGCACCAGAGCAAAGGCCTTGGCCAATCAGAAAACATTTAACAATAAGACAACACAGCCAAGTCCTATGACAGGAGACTGGTATTCGCCGAGCAAGTTAACACAGAATTACAGTATTGCTGTGGAGAATAGAGTGTCCTAATATGGACACCAAACATTAAAAAGCTCTGAGTATTATTTTATAAAAACTGAAATCAATGGATTTAACCTAAATCAGTGCCTTTCTAGACACAGAAATCAGACCTTACCCTCCTGATCCCATTTAGGGTGCGTCACCTTGTGGCTTGCCTTGCTGTGTGGTCACCGTGTGGCTTGCCTTGCATGATGTTGAAGAGGTCCACATGGGAGTTTACTATAATCTGTGGTGCACTGGCACTATAATTTGGTTCAATATGGGACAGCCACAGCGACGTTAAAGGTCCTATCTAACAGGATTCCAGGATTCCAAGTGGGGATTAATCATCTCATTGAGAAAAATTGGTTTGAACATGGTTTGGAGTAGAGTACTTCAGTTGCTCTTTGATTCTTAGCTTCTTAGCGCCCCAACAGATCCACAGATGATGCAATATCTATTGCACTCTACACTGCCCTTTCCCACCTGGACAAAAGGAACACCTACGTGAGAATGCTATTCATTGACTACAGCACAGCGTTCAACACCATAGTGCCCTCAAAGTTCATCACTAAGCTAAGGTCCCTGGGACTAAACACCTCCCTCTGCAACTGGATCCTGGACTTCCTGACGGGCCGCCCCCAGGTGGTAAGGGTAGGTAACAACACATCTGCCATGCTGATCCTCAACACGGGGGCCCATCAGGGGTGCGTGCTCAGTCCCCTCCTGAACTCCCTGCTCACCCATGACTTCATGGCCAGGCACGACTCCAACACCATCATTAAGTTTGCCGACGACCCAACAGTGGTAGGCCTGATCACCGACAACGATGAGACAGCCTATTGGAAGGAGGTCAGAGACTTGGCCGTGTGGTGCCAAGATAACAACCTCTCCCTCAACGTGATCAAGACAAAGGAGATGATTGTGGACTGCAGGAAAAAGAGGACCGAGCACGCCCCCATTCTCATCGACGGGGCTGTAGTGGAGCAGGTTGAGAGCTTCAAGTTCCTTGGTGTCCACATCACCAACAAACTATCATGGTCCAAACACACCAAGACAGTCGTGAAGAGGGCACGACAAAGCCTATTCCCCCTCAGGAGACTGAAAAGATTTGGCATGGGTCCTCAGATCCTCAAAAAGTTATACAGCTGCACCATCGAGAGCATCCTGACTGATGCATCACTGCCTGGAATGGCAACTGCTCGGCCTCCGACCCAAGGCACTACAGAGGTTAGTGCGTACGGCCCAGTACATCACCGAGGCCAAGCTTCCTGGCATCCAGGACCTCTATACCAGGCAGTGTCAGAGGAAGGCCCTAAGAATTGTCAAAGACTCCAGCCACCCTAGTCATAGACTGTTCTCTCTGCTACCGCACGGCAAGCAGTAACGGAGCACCAAATTTAGGTCCAAAAGGCTTCTTAACAGCTTCTACCCCCAAGCCATAAGATTCCTGAACAGCTAATCAAATGGCTACCCAGACTATTTGCTGCTGATACTCTCTGTTTATTATATATGCATAGTCACTTTAACTCTACCTACATGTACATATTACCTCAATTACCTCGACTAACCTGTGTCCCCGCACATTGACTCTGTACCGGTACCCCCTGTATATAACCTCCCTACTGTTATTTTACTGCTGCTCTAATTATTTTTTAGTTATCAATTTTTTACTTAACACTTATTTTTCTTAAAACTGCGTTGTTGGTTAAGGGCGTGTAAGTCATGATTTCACTGTAAGGTCTACACCTGTTGTATTCGGCGCATGTAACAAATACAATTTTATTTAATTTGATGTGTGTTGGGGGATGAGTGTGTGAGATTGAGGGAGTCTTTCTGTGTGTGTGTGTTTGTGTGTGTGTGTGTGTGTGTGATCTGCATCATGACAGGCTTATGGGAGAGGCAGTATGTCACAGAAGTACTGGGCTCATGCTAATTCTCCTTGCTGGACACTCACTCTTAACACTGGCTGACAGTGCCCGTGCATACACACCATCCGTTGATTTGGCCTCCTCCATGCTCCCTCAATCCTACAGCACACACTGTTTGCTGTTTCTCTCCACATCTCACTGGCACTCTGATACACCCGGGGACACACACTAGTGCTGATCTATTAGTGCTTTTTGAGGTCGGTTCGGTTTCAGTTCGATGGAGAAAAATGATCACTGTTTTTGATTTCGGTTTCGATCATTTTTTTTACACAATACAGTGGCTTGCGAAAGTATTCACCCCCCTTGGCATTTTTCCTATTTTGTCGCCTTACAACCTGGAATTAAAACTGGGGGTTTGTATCATTTGTTTTTTGGGGGGTTTGTATCATTTGATTTACACAACATGCCTACCACTTTGAAGATTTGCTATACTCATTCATTGCACCTACAGTGCTGGTTGTAGTGTGAATGGAAGTAGGGAGAACGCGCATTTTATGGCTTACTGTATAAAAGTGTTGAAGAAAGTATTGACAGTGCTGAATAACAACTTAAACATGAACTTATAAATACAGCAGCTCTTTGCTGTATTAATTGAGTCTCTCTCTAGTAAGGGTTTTAAAAGTGTTGAAATCTCACTGTATCAACTTTGCTGTCCACTCGAGGCTTGTTTTTACAGCCTATGGCTCGATGAAACTGTGCAGACACGGTAATCTGAGCTATCTGATTGGTCAGCGGTAGGCGTATAGCTGCACTTGATTTGCTCTCTGGGCCTGCCGGGTATGCAGAGTTCTACCTGCAGACACACGAAATGGTTAAAAATGGTAAGTCATTAAATAAAACAAATATTTTATTAAAGTAAAGTAATGTGAATAAATTATGGTTAATAAGTGACAAGCCATCATGGGACTTTATTAAAAATAATATTTTGTGTTGTTACAGCATTCAACCCACATAATGCATAGTGGCGTATTTGATTCCCTGCTGATTTTGTACGTTTCCCCACTGACAAAGAAATTATCAGTCTATAATTTTAATGGTAGGTTTATTTGAACAGTGAGAGACAGAATAACAACAAAAAAAATCCAGAAAAACACATGTTAGAAATGTTATAAATTGATTTGCATTTTAATGAGGGAAATAAGTATTTGACCCCCTCTCAATCAGAAAGATTTCTGGCTCCCAGGTGTCTTTTATACAGGTAACGAGCTGAGATTAGGAGCACACTCTTAAAGGGAGTGCTCCTAATCTCAGTTTGTTACATGTATAAAAGACACCTGTCCACAGAAGCAATCAATCAATCAGATTCCAAACTCTCCACCATGGCCAAGACCAAAGAGCTCTCCAAGGATGTCAGGGACAAGATTGTAGACCTACACAAGGCTGGAATGGGCTACAAGACCATCGCCAAGCAGCTTGGTGAGAAGGTGACAACAGTTGGTGCGATTATTCGCCAATGGAAGAAACACAAAATAACTGTCAATCTCCCTCTGCCTGGGGCTCCATGCAAGATCTCACCTCGTGGAGTTGCAATGATCATGAGAACGGTGAGGAATCAGCCCAGAACTACACGGGAGGATCTTGTCAATGATCTCAAGGCAGCTGGGACCATAGTCACAAAGAAAACAATTGGTAACACACTACGCCGTGAAGGACTGAAATCCTGCAGTGCCCGCATGGTCCCCCTGCTCAAGAAAGCACATATACAGGGCCGGCTGAAGTTTGCCAATGAACATCTGAATGATTCAGAGGAGAACTGGGTGAAAGTGTTGTGGTCAGATGAGACCAAAATCGAGCTCTTTGGCATCAACTCAACTCACCGTGTTTGGAGGAGGAGGAATGCTGCCTATGACCCCAAGAACCCCATCCCCACCGTCAAACATGGAGGTGGAAACATTATGCTTTGGGGGTGTTTTTCTGCTAAGGTGACAGGACAACCGCATCAAAGGGACGATGGACGGGGCCATGTACCGTCAAACCTTGGGTGAGAACCTCCTTCCCTCAGCCAGGGCATTGAAAATGGGTCGTGGATGGGTATTCCAGCACGACTATGACCCAAAACACATGGCCAAGGCAACAAAGGAGTGGCTCAAGAAGAAGCACATTAAGGTCCTGGAGTGGCCTAGCCAGTCTCCAGACCTTAATCCCATAGAAAATCTGTGGAGGGAGCTGAAGGTTCGAGTTGCCAAACGTCAGCCTCGAAACCTTAATGACTTGGAGAAGATATGCAAAGAGGAATGGGACAAAATCCCTCCTGAGATGTGTGCAAACCTGGTGGCCAACTACAAGAAACATCTGACCTCTGTGATTGCCAACAAGAGTTTTGCCACCAAGTACTAAGTCATGTTTTGCAGAGGGGTCAAATACTTATTTCCCTCAATAAAATACAAATCAATTTATAACATTTTTGACATGCGTTTTTCTGGATTTTTCTGTTGTTATTCTGTCTCTCACTGTTCAAATAAATCTACCATTAAAATTATAGACTGATCATTTCTTTGTCAGTGGGCAAACATACAAAATCAGCAGGGGATCAAATACTTTTTTCCCTCACTGCAAAAGTATTCATCCCCCTTGGCGTTTTTCCTATTTTGTTGCATTACAACCTGTAATTTAAATGGATTTTTATTTGGATTTCAGTGAAATGAAAAAAAAAATAAACGGAAAAGTGGTGCGTGCATATGTATTCACCCCCTTTGCTATGAAGCCCCTAAATAAGATCTGGTGCAACCAATTACCTTCAGAAGTCACATAATTAGTTAAATAATGTCCACCTGTGTGTAATTGTCACGGAATCTGTTAGGCCTACTGCTGCTAGGTAGCTCTCTTTCTGCTATCCCCCTCCCCTCTGTCTGTCCTTGATTGCAGGAGTGAAGTCTGGTGTGCGGGAGTCAGGGTTCCAGCTGCAGCTCATTCACCATAATCACCTCAGCCTTTAAGACCCGGTCAAACTTGCCACTCATCGTCAGATCATAGACAAGACGACCATGTTAGTCTCGCTGTCGACTCAACCTGTTTGTTTTCGCTCTTTGTGTTTTTGGCCTGTTCTATTTACTTTTCTCCTGTGCCACAGATTATTGGAACCTGACTCCTGCCTCCGCTTCACTCCTGCCACCACCATCCTGCTTTCCACTACCGGACCTCCCTTTTGGACTCACCACGGACACTAGGACATTACGGTACCACACCTGCCCTGACCTGGATCTGTTACCCTCCCTGTAACCTGGACTTGCTCTTCCCCTATTATTGGAAACCTGGACTATTGAACATTGTAAATAAACCTGTTAAACCTTCTCTGGCTTGGTGTAGTTGTCTGCATTTGGGTTCAAATCCAGTTAAATCATGACAGGAATCAGCCGAGGCTGCTCCTCCTCCTTGCTCGGGCAGGCTTCGGCGTTCGTCGTCTCCGGAGTACTAGCTGCTACCGATCTATGTTTCTGTGTTTGACTTGTTTTGTCTTGATTGTGTACACCTGTTTCCTATTATATTGTATTCCCTATATAACCCTCTGTCGTTCATTGTGTGTTGTGTGTGATTGTTCTTGTCTTTTTCGGCAGTTGCTATTGTGCGGGTATTCTCCTCCCTGTTTGGAGGTTGTTTTGTACTCTGGTTACTTTGTTAGTAAAAGTAAGTTTCCAGTAGCTCGGTGTCCTGCGTTTGACTTCGCCTACTGCATTCACGTCGCATTTTGACAGTAATCTAAGTGTCAAATTGTTCTTCTCGCGAAAACTGTAGCGTCCGAACGGTTTGGCCTAAAAACTAGTATGACCACTTTATGGAAAGGGGAGACTCTCACAAACACGATGGTGTCACGGGACTCGTCTGAAGGTAACCCAAACAAAAAATAGAAGTATGGAGGTAGTTTTGTGCCAACAAAAATAAAGGGTTAAATATGTGTAAAAAAAAAAATATATATATATATATACAGTGGGGAGAACAAGTATTTGATACACTGCCGATTTTGCAGGTTTTCCTACTTACAAAGCATGTAGAGGTCTGTAGTTTTTATCATAGGTACACTTCAACTGTGAGAGACGGAATCTAAAACAAAAATCCAGAAAATCACTGTATGATTTTTAAGTAATTAATTTGCATTTTATTGCATGACATAAGTATTTGATCACCTACCAACCAGTAAGAATTCCGGCTCTCACAGACCTGTTCGTTTTTCTTTAAGAAGCCCTCCTGTTCTCCACTCATTATCTGTATTAACTGTACCTGTTTGAACTTGTTACCTGTATAAAAGACACCTGTCCACACACTCAAACAAACTCCAACCTCTCCACAATGGCCAAGACCAGAGAGCTGTGTAAGGACATCAGGGATAAAATTGTAGACCTGCACAAGGCTGGGATGGGCTACAGGACAATAGGCAAGCAGCTTGGTGAGAAGGCAACAACTGTTGGCGCAATTATTAGAAAATGGAAGAAGTTCAAGATGATGGTCAATCACCCTCGGTCTGGGGCTCCATGCAAGATCTCACCTCGTGGGGCATCAATGATCATGAGGAAGGTGAGGGATCAGCCCAGAACTACACGGCAGGACCTGGTCAATGACCTGAAGAGAGCTGGGACCACAGTCTCAAAGAAAACCATTAGTAACACACTACGCCGTCATGGATTAAAATCCTGCAGCGCACGCAAGGTCCCCCTGCTCAAGCCAGCGCATGTCCAGGCCCGTCTGAAGTTTGCCAATGACAATCTGGATGATCCAGAGGAGGAATGGGAGAAGGTCATGTGGTCTGATGAGACAAAAATAGAGCTTTTTGGTCTAAACTCCACTCGCCGTGTTTGGAGGAAGAAGAAGGATGAGTACAACCCCAAGAACACCATCCCAACCGTGAAGCATGGAGGTGGAAACATCATTCTTTGGGGATGCTTTTCTGCAAAGGGGACAGGACGACTGCACCGTATTGAGGGGAGGATGGATGGGGCCATGTATCGCGAAATCTTGGCCAACAACCTCCTTCCCTCAGTAAGAGCATTGAAGATGGGTCGTGGCTGGTTCTTCCAGCATGACAATGACCCGAAACACACAGCCAGGGCAACTAAGGAGTGGCTCCGTAAGAAGCATCTCAAGGTCCTGGAGTGGCCTAGCCAGTCTCCAGACCTGAACCTAATAGAACATCTTTGGAGGGAGCTGAAAGTCCATATTGCCCAGCGACAGCCCCGAAACCTGAAGGATCTGGAGAAGGTCTGTATGGAGGAGTGGGCCAAAATCCCTGCTGCAGTGTGTGCAAACCTGGTCAAGACCTACAGGAAACGTATGATCTCTGTAATTGCAAACAAAGGTTTCTGTACCAAATATTAAGTTCTGCTTTTCTGATGTATCAAATACTTATGTCATGCAATAAAATGCAAATTAATTACTTAAAAATCATACAATGTGATTTTCTGGATTTTTGTTTTAGATTCCGTCTCTCACAGTTGATGTGTACCTATGATAAAAATTACAGACCTCTACATGCTTTATAAGTAGGAAAACCTGCAAAATCGGCAGTGTATCAAATACTTGTTCTCCCCACTGTATATATATATATTTCCTGAGCTTTCTTATATCTCCTAGATATAGGACAGACACTTCAAAACCTTGTTCCTGATTATTTATTTTACTTTTTTGCCATTTATGAATGTGTTATTCAAAGCGTTTTTATGGACTATAGTAGTAAAATAATTCATTTAATCAAATAACGGCTTAGACTTTTTAAGAAATAAGATAACGTTGCATAGGCTTATGTTTTTTAAATCATGTTTTAAAAAATCTGGTTGGTGACCACTGACTAAGATCATGTATTTTCAGGTAGAGATACTGTACCTTGCAGAGCAATTGCTTTATCCCTCTTGCGCGTTCTCTCTTCTCTCCCTGACAAGTAAGCGAGCGCAATGCATTATGGTCATTGTAGTTAATTGTACACATTTTCTGCGCTAAACTATATAGAATATTGGCCTGTTGGAAACTACAACTCCCTACTACATCGCACAGTTCCGTCTTGATCTGACTTATCTCTACAGGACCTGAGCCCTAGGGCCATGCCTCAGGATGCCTCAGGACTACCTGGCCTGATGACTCCTGGCTGTCCTGTCCACCTGGCCGTGCTGCTGATCCAGTTTCTGCTGTTTTGTCTGTGGCTATGGAATCCTGACCTGTTCACCACATGTGCTACTTTGTGGTGCTGCTGCTCCAGTTTCAACTGGAACCCTGACCTGTTCACCGGACGTGTTACCTTGTCCCAGACCTGCTGTTTTCGACCCTCTCTCTCTCTCTCTCCCTCCCTCTCTCTCTCTCTCTCTCTACCACACCTGCTGTCTCAACCTCTGAATGCTCGGCTATGAAAAGCCAACTGACATTTACTCCTGAGGTGCTGACCTGTTGCACCCTCGACAATCACTGTGATTATTATTTGTCCCTGCTGGTCATCTATGAACATTTGAACGTCTTGAAGAACACATCTGACACTGCCTCCCTCTCTCTTTGTGTCTCTTCCTCTATTCCCAACACTGTCTATCTTTCTCCCTCTGACACTGCCTCTCTCTCTCTCTGTTATGTTTTCTCTGACATGGCCTGTCTCTATGTATCTCTCATGGTCTCTGGGTAGGAGACAGATTGACAGGTATTATCCATGTGTGAATTTATTCAATACCTTTTAGCAACTTTTTAGCAGTCACCCTCTGAATTTACATAGATCATTTGAGACAGTTGTAACAGAACTGAAATTGAACATTTATTGAAGTATTACTTTAAGAAGCTACACTTGAGGTGGGGCTCCGGAAGAATTTGGGTCACTCCCTCTGTCTTTCACCTTCGCCTCATTTGTTACGCATCTCTTTGTCTTCGTAAATAACACACCTTAATGCATAATTTATGCACCCTTATGCACAAAATATGTGCCAATACCTAATCATAGGTACTCACATTCAGTGGTCTCCTTGACCTTCCTCCCTCCCGATCCCTTCTTTAGCATATTCCGGCCACCGGTAAACAGGTTGGTGAGTTCATCCAGAGGGCTTGTAGGGGTGTGGGAACGCGACACATTCTGCATGGAGCTGTGGGCCGAAGAAGAGTTACTCAGTTTGCCTCCCCCTTCCTGACCAACTGAGCTCTTGGCAGCGTGCGGCACAGAGGAGGTGGATCGGGGCATGCTGCCCCCTATCTTCAGGGTGTCGTAAGGTGGTGGGCGCTTGAGGCTGAGCGGTGTGAGCGAGCGGCCCATGCTGACGGGTGAGGGACATGCGGAGTGGCTTCGGGGGTACCCATGGGCCGACGCCGATGCCTTGTAGAGAGTGGAGGGCAGGGGAGGGGCGGAGGAGCGGCCAGACACAGTGATAGTGTGGGTGAATTGGAGATCCCGCTCTCTGTCCTTCTCTCGTTCTCGTTTCCTGTCTCTCTCTCTCTCCCCCTTGCGGTGGTGGGTGGAGGAGGGGGGAGGAGCCTCAGAGGTCGTGGGTGAGGCACCCCCCCCGGGCTTGTTGGTGTACCCAGTGGCAACGTTCTCCAGCATGGGCAGCTTGGTGACGTCCAGCGGGGTGAGGGGTGACTCATCCGAGTTAGGCGAGCACTGGGCAGGGGCTGGCGGGAAGACCAGCAAGGGCGGCCGGTGGGTGAGCAGGTTGGGGAAGGGGATGGGGATGTCACAGAGGGACCCCCAGGGTGTGGAGTGGGAGGAGGAGGAACGACCCTGCTCCATGTCCTGTTCCCACTTAGCGTCCTGGAGCAGGTCGTTGAACATGGGGTACTTCATTTCCTCATAGACCGACTCACTCTGGTCCTCGTCCTCCAGGTGGCGTTGCTTCAGGTCCCTCTGAATGTTACCCACCATCTCGATGTAGACAGGCTCGTCCTCGTCCTCCGTGTCTGGGGCTGGGCTCTGGCTCTGCGATGAGGGCTTTTCCCTCCTTCCTTCCTTCCTGTTGCTGTGATTCTGGATGTAGGACTCATCGAAGGAGGTGCTCAACTGCGTGTTAGGGTTCCTCTTTGGCTTGGGAGGAGGGATGCGCTTGTACTCCTCACTGAACGGTCGCGACTTGGACCCTGCACGGGGGACAGACAGACAGCAGCGTTAAAACAGGTCATCAGCAGATGGCCATGATACAAAGGACAATAGCGGCAGAATTGATTAAGATTAAGATCACTTTATTGGTCAATTGCACACAAGGTCCAACCAAAATTTTACCTACGCTTTTTAACCCTTCTGAAAGACACAGATACATACACATACATATACAGGTTTTGGAGAGGTGCAGGGGACTGCCACACTGGACGCCCCGGCAAGTACATCCTTTTTTTCCTCACTTGCAAGCAGGGACGGCTTGTTCAATAGGGCGATATGGGCGACGCACTGCCAAACGGGAAAAGGAAGGGATTTTTTTTCTAATCAATTATAAAAATAAAAAATATATATATATTTTTTTTTTATAAATTTATAAAAAATTATATCACGGCAACAGCAGTTATCAGTGTTCACGTCTGATCTGACAGCCACTAAATGTCAAATCAGGCTAAAGTCGTGCTTCAAATGGCCCCGCCCGTTTTTTGGGCGATTTCAGTCAGGTTGAAAATCGCCCAGAAGTCTCTCATAGCCTGTCATGTAAAATCTATTTTTTTCACATTTCAAAGCTTTCAATACATTCTCTATGGGTGTCTGTGGGCTTGCACTTACGCGCTTTCGTCATACATAACGTAACCACGAATGAACGTAACTAAGAAAAGACCAGGTAGCAGCCTCAATCAATTCACTACTACTATCAAAATGGCTAGGCTTCAGTCCAACTCGATTGTGTCTTTGAAAGAAGTTCCTTTTTGTCGGCGAACAAATTAAGATAAATTGGCAACGAAACAATTAGGACCTCCCAGACCAAATTTAATAATTCAACAGGTTTCTACTAAAGGCGGAAAGTCCTACACCCGAGGATTTTCCAAAAATTGGTACGAACGAAAAAAGACATTGCCACTCAACTGGATGACGAGGGATACAGGCTAGCTGTCCGCCGCCACAACGATGAGGTTAGTGTTGATAATCACAAGTTTACTGGATGTGGATATGGTGTAATAAAGGCAGTTTATTCAGAGGTAAATATATCTGGAATCGCGTTCACGGACCCGTTCGTCAAACTCTTAGGGAGCAATAAATTAAGCCCCATTACTTACCATATCAGATAAGAGAAATTGCTGCAGCTACATATATTTTACATCCTGGCCCTACATAGTTCACTATTTGCATCACTTACCAAAATATTACATGTGGTCATATATGCTTGGAAAGTGGAGATGCCATAGAACGTCAAAAAAGTAAACATTGCTGGAGACACATTGTCGTTTTGGAGAAGACATCGCGTTTGCTAGCGAAGAGATTTGTTGTGGCAAATGAACTTGGGCTGGGAATTGCCAGGAACCTCACGATAAGATATATGCATCAGCATTGCGAGTCTCATGATTCTATACGTATTGCGATTCGATACTGTGATTTTATTGCGCACCATATGTCTGTTGCAGAGGGATCAGAAAGCCATGAGAACGAGTTTTGATCAGTCATGGAAATAAAAGTGCTGAAAACTAATTGGCTCCCAATGTGAAAAGATTGAGAACAAGCTATGAAGGAACAATAATGGTGTTTTGGTGCAGGTACAGCCAACTAGCGCTAAAATATTGCGATATTGTCAATACAGTATATCGTAAAGTATCACTATGTAACTCGATTTCTTTCACCCCAATCCCTCAAATTAACGGTAAATAACTGAATTGTTTGCCCCACATTTAGCTAAGATGATTAGCTAGCCAGCTAAAATGTTTTATTTAGTTAGCAGTCGCATCTACAATAGTTTACTGTCAATAACATGTCTCCAAAAATGACGTGGTGTCTCCAATTGTGTTGACATTTTACAATTGCAATGCGCATCCATGAGTATCCACTTTCTGTAGCTCAGCTGGTAGAGCATGGTGCTTGTAACGCCAAGGTAGTGGGTTCGATCCCCGGGACCACCCATACACAAAAATGTATGCACGCATGACTGTAAGTCGCTTTGGATAAAAGCGTCTGCTAAATGGCATATTATTATTATTATTATTATTATCTGAAGAGAGCCCCGAAACATTGTGTGCAGACATTTTATGCAATAAATGAAGTAGGTTCAATCTAGTAGTTCTGATCTTCTGATTGGTCCTGATGAGTTGGGCGAGGTCACCTCCAGGCTACTGTCACTGTTGCATTGGCTCTGAGTCGGGTTCTCTGTCTTCAAATGTTCAGCCTAAGAGAGGGGATTTTTGTGTGTGTGTGTGTGTGTGTTTAACAGTGATGATGTGTGTGTGTGTGTGTGTGTGTTTAACAGTGATGATGTGTGTGTGTGTGTGTTTGTGTGTGTGTGTGTCCTCAGAGCAAGAACTCGTGAGTTGGAAGAACTGAGAGGCCTATGGCGTGGGTGTTGTCCTTGGCCACCTGCTGACAAGGCTGACAAGATAGGACCCTTTTGTCCATTGTTATTGGATAGGAACAGAACTTATAACCAGCTCCTGACCTAAATAGATCTTAGCACAACATTTTACTCAACATATCATATTCCATATTCACTATAACAAATATATTTACTACGACATTAGCAAGAACCGCCACATCCTCAGCCGGCTAATCCAGTGTGTGAAGTTTTGCGGAGTGTTTGAGTTAGCTTTGCGAGGCAAAGATGAAACTGAGGGCTCCACCAACCCTGGTAAGCCAACACTTTTGAGATCAGTCAATAAATGCTTCTGGTATTGACTTATATGCTGCCCCTGTCTTCATGTTGTTCCTGGACATATCTTTTTTTTAAATGTGTGTAGGTCACCTAAATCATCAGAAAAATTGCCCCTCCTGAGAATTTTTTCAGGAGCCGCCACTGCTTGCAAGTACATGGGTATTTGTTTCTTCAGAGTTAGGGTTAGCATTAGGCTCAAGGTTAGGGGTAGAGTTGTCATTCCAGGCCAGGCCTCAAATTCAAAAAATTTACTCGGGCTGGCCTGGGCTCGGGCTTGTCAGGATGTGTAAAAAAATGTCACACAAAGAAAATGCTGCAGCTTGACTCTCTCTCCTCCTCTCTGTCAACGAGCAGGACAGGCAGTGCAGCCAGCAACAGTGTGTATCCCGCTGTCCATGTTACTGAAGCTATACCTAATTACAGTCATTATTTATAAAAATGTTTACCTGTTGTTTCTCTTACTGGAAAGTTATGTTACTGAAATCCCTCATCTGTTAAAAGCAAAGACATTCCCCATTACCTTCAACCATTGCCATGCTCTATTCACGTGGCACCGTGCATGTAGTGCATGACCAATAGGGTAAGGCCGGACTGTCATAATCACATTAATACATTGATTATAACCTCCGAAAACCGTTGTAACACATGTGCCGGTAGCAAAATGGATGCGAAGGATGTGAAGAAGGGTCTTGCCACAGGTGAAGTCTGATGTCTGGAAAACATTTGACCTGGTTGTTAAAACCAGTGGTGAATCCTCTGGCAATGCAAAATTCAAAGGGAGCGGGGCATTTTGAAAGTATGACAGCAAGACAACAGATACGTCTTCTCTGTAGTGCCATTTTAACAGATGCCCTGGTGCGACGGCCTCTTCCCCAGGCCAAACCTCTATGTCTGCATTTGTTAACAAAAACGTAACTGTGCCACTTAAAGTAAAGCAGTCGGTACCTGACAAATGCGTCAGTTTTTGCTGTAAGGATGTTCGGCCCTTCAATACTGTAGAAGGGGCAGGCTTTGAGGAGCTTGCCCAAAAGCTTATTGATGTGCTGGCTACTTACGGGAAGGTGACTGCTACCTCTGTTCTGCCCCTGGCAGATGAAAAGAGAGAAAACCTGACAGAGAAGTTGAAACATCCTAAAAGAGGGAACTGTCGGGAAGACAACAGACATATGGACTGATGACTATCGGCAGCTTAGTTATCTGACAATAACATGCCATTATATTACCGCAGATTTCCAGTTAGTCGCAAGAAACCTGACCACAGCACAGTTTCCAGCAGAAGATGCCAAAACCGGGGGAAATAGTGACCAAGTTTGGCCTCGACACTACGTCATTAAGCAAAATTGTTAGGGTAACTGACCAGGGCTCCAACATCGTTCTAGCCCTTTGGCCATATCAGAGGCTGGACTGCGAGGACCAAGTTCTATACAAGGTGCTGGGACATGCCCTTGATGGAGCAGCACTGGCCATCCACGTGACTGACGTTGCTGAAACGCTCACTTGTCAGGTAGGTTACTTATGATATGATGATATATGCTAAATAAATACAATGCAGTATGTTATCCTAATTATTTTGCTTTATATAAACATGTCATACCTTTAGCAACAATGCATTTTAGGAATATAATTAATATAAACAAAATAATAATAATATAGACCTAATTCATTCATATAGCTTTCCATGTGCATCTTATTTTGCCACGCACCGGTTTTGAAGGTTTATGATGTGCTTTTCATACTCTCTACAGGTATGTCAAGCAGTCTGGGCTGGCTGCGCAACTCTCAAAGACCCAGCTGCAGATGGGAGACACAAGGTTTAGTACGGTGTACCTGACCCTCAAGTCTGTCCAGGACGTGTACAATGAGGTACACGAGAAGCTGGAGGCCCGCGGAGAGAGTGAGAGAGTCAAAATAATTACCTGCAGTATCCCCTGGAGTTCCTAAAACCGTTTTATGACGCACAGAAGGAACTGGAAAAGTATCCCTCTCTAAAACTGGTTTGTCTCAGGTCAGAGAGACCAAAGCGCCACTGTCAGCCCCATGCACTTGACTCGCAACAGCGTCAAAGCGGTTGGTTGGAGAGGAAGGTGGACATCAAAGACCTACACAAGGTGGCAACGCGTTCCTCTGGCCCAAGTTCAACCAGTTGAGGATGCTGCCCGCCCGAGACAGGCAAGATGTCTATGACCATGTGCGCACACTTTTACAATCCATGGCTGTGCCACCATCCGAGGAGCCTACAGAAGACAATGCGTCTGTGCCACACCCCGCCAAGAGAACAGGGTTGGACTTTTCATAGTGGGAAAATGTCACAGAGAATGCCAATGAAGACGATAATGACAAGGTGACAAGATACACCACAGAGGCCTGTGATGACAGACAAAAGAGACCTGTTAGGATGGTGTAAGTCCAACAGCACAGTGTATCCACGGCTAGCCAAGTTGGCGAGAAGTGTGCTTTGCGTCCCGGCCAGCAGCAGCAGTAAAAAGTATTCAGCGCGGCAGGCCGGACCATAGACAAAAGGAGAACCATGCTGAAACCCTCCACCGTGGACGCGATCCTGTTTCTACACAATAATATGTAGCCTTTATGTGAATAAACAACTAATTGGAAGTTTGGAAGTAAACTTAAATGCACATGTCCTACAGTAACTATTGGTCTCCCAATTATTCTGACATTTCCAATAAGTTGCCTATTAAATTATTTATTAATGATCAATTTCTATTTTATTTCAATTTGCCAGCGGCAAGAAGCGACTTTCTTTGTCCCCATGACCACCAGCGATCCCTGGGGCCCTCCCTGGATCTGTTTTGTTATGTTCTGTTGTTTTAAGATTATTACATTTACATTTTAGTCATTTGGCAGACGCTCTTATTCAGAGCGACTTACAGGAGCAATTAGGGTTAAGTGCCTTGCTCAAGGGCACATCGACAGATTTTTCACCTAGTCGGCTCGGGGATTAGAACCAGCGACCTTTCGGTTACTGGCACTACGCTCTTAACCACTAAGCTACCTGCCGCCCATGCCATAATAGCCTAATAATAGCAAGAACATGTACAGTGGGGAGAACAAGTATTTGATACACTGCCGATTTTGCAGGTTTTCCTACTTACAAAGCATGTAAGGCTCTGTAATTTGTATCATAGGTACACTTCAACTGTGAGAGACGGAATCTAAAACAAAAATCCAGAAAATCACAATGTATGATTTTTAAGTAATTAATTTGCATTTTATTGCATGACATAAGTATTTGATCACCTACCAACCAGTAAGAATTCTGCCTCTCACAGACCTGTTAGTTTTTCTTTAAGAAGCCCTCCTGTTCTCCACTCATTACCTGTATTAACTGCACCTGTTTGAACTCGTTACCTGTATAAAAGACACCTGTCCACACACTCAATCAAACAGACTCCAACCTCTCCACAATGGCCAAGACCAGAGAACTGTGTAAGGACATCAGGGATACAATTGTAGACCTGCACAAGGCTGGGATGGGCTACAGGACAATAGGCAAGCAGCTTGGTGAGAAGGCAACAACTGTTGGCGCAATTATTAGAAAATTGAAGAAGTTCAAGATGACGGTCAATCACCCTCGGTCTGGGGCTCCATGCAAGATCTCACCTTGTGGGGCATCAATGATCATGAGGAAGGTGAGGGATCAGCCCAGAACAACACGGCAGGACCTGGTCAATGACCTGAAGAGAGCTGGGACCACAGTCTCAAAGAAAACCATTAGTAACCCAAGAGAGCATAGCTAAATCTATGGGCTTTTATGTTTTTCTGTAGTGTGTAATGTGCTATCCATGTGCTGGATAACAGCACAATCATTTGGGCTTTTTTGGGCTTGGGCTCACAAAATATTTTTTGCTCATAAAATATCTTTAATGTATGGATCATCAAGCTCAGGTAGCATCAGGCTTGAATTGTGATGCGTGTGATAGAAGGAGTCAGGCGCAGGAGAGTAATACGCATCCAAAGAGTTTATTCGGTCGATAAACAGTTGCGCAAGCATGCGACAACAAAACTCAGGCACAGGGGAAATATCTACCCTGGCAACAACAAGGTAAGGGTAGCTCAACCGCACTACTCACAGCTCACAACAAACAATCACCCACACAGACAAGGAAGCAGAGGGAACACTTATACAATGACTAATTGGGGATAAGGACCAGGTGTGTGTGATTAATTAGACAAGACTTGTGGAGTGATGATAAATGGATCGGCAGCAGCTAGTAAGCCGGTGACGACGAACGCCGAAACCTGCCCGAACAAGGAGGGGAGGCAGCCTCGGCGGAAGTTGTGACATGAATTGTAATGCCGATCAAAGCTCTAATGAAATCCAGACATATTTATATGCTTTATATGCTTTAGAATGACACTTCCAGTTTTGGCGGGAAATACCAGGTTACCAGGGAGAAAAGTTATTTATTCTCGGGATGGAACATTTGTAAAATAACGGGAAAATATTCAACCCTAGTATGTATGAAGACCTGTGAGAGCCTAAGAGAGGGATGAGAAGAGTGTGGAGCGGAGAACAGAGAGAGATAGGAGAGAGAGAGAGAAGTGAGGACATCTGCATACAGACAATGCTGAGGAGATGAAGAAGAATCCTATATTTCTCTCCTGAAAGATTCAGAGTAAGGCTATATACTGCTACTACCCCTACTGACGTGCTGCTACTGCGGCTTGGGCCAATGACTGTGACGTAAACAAACAAGAAAATGCTGAAATGCGTTTTACCCCACTTTTACCAACCCTTATCCTGTGCCACAAGAGGCGCTAACACTCTGGACCACTTTTACTCTAACCACAGAAACGCATACAAGGCACTCCCTCGCCATTCCTTCGGCAAATCAAACCATGACGCCATCCTCCTGTTTCCTGTTTACAAGCAGAAACTCAAACAGGAAGTACCAGTGGTCAATATGGAAGTGGTCTGAAGAAGCGGACGCTAAGCTACAAGACTGCCTCGCTAGCACAGACTGGAATATCCGATAACAATAAGGAGTTTACCACATCAGTCAGGGGTTTCATCAATAAATGCATTGAAAACGTCGTCCTCACAGTGACCAAATGTACGTACCCAAACCAAAAGCCACTATCCGCACCGGGCTAAAGAGCTACCACTTTCAAGGAACGGGACAAGGACATGGACGCTTACAAGAAAGCCCGCTATGACCTCCGACGAGCCATCAAACATGGAAAAGGTCAAAGTAGGACTAAGATAGAATCCTACTACACCGGCTCCAACGCTCGTTTGCAGAAAATCACGGATTACCAAAGGAAAACCAGGCGTGAGTTGCCCAGTGACACAAACCTCCCAGACGACCTGAATGCCTTCTATGCTTGCTTCGAGGCAAACAAGACTAAGCCAGGCATGAGATCCCCTGCTGTCCTGGGCGACTGAGTTCTCAGAGCATGCGCAGACCAGCTGCAGTATGAAAACATAAAAACAATTATGTATGCACTCACTAACTGTAAGTCGCTCTGGATAAGAGTATCTGCTATATGACTACAATGTAAATGTAAGTGTCTTCACAGACATTTTCAACATGTCCTTGTCCCAGTCTGTAATCCCAACATGTTTCAAGCAGACCACCATTGTCCCTGTTCCTAAGAACTCAAAGGTAACCTGCCTAAATGACTATCGTCCCGTAGGACTCACATCTGTAACCATGTTTTGAAAGGCTGGTCATGGCACACATCAACACCATCATCCCAGACACCCTGGACCCACTCCAATTCACATACCGCCCCAACCGATCCACAGATGACACAATCTCTATTGCACTCCACACTTCTCTCTCCCACCTGGACAAGCTCAGCATTCAACACCCTAGTCCCCTCCAAGCTAGGGCTGGGCGATATGGCCTAAAAATTATATCTCGATTGTTTCAAACTTATGGGCGATTCACAATATCATATCTAGATTTTTTAAATGTTTCCTAGAAAAAATATGTGTTGCATAATTATAGGTCAATACACTGCATTTCAAACAGCCATGAATAATCTAATGAATTCAGGGCCTGTAAAATTATACCTAGGCTAAATATAAGCCTTTCAGAACCATAAGACCCACTAATCATGTAATTATTTTATCAAAATAGTTGAACCTGCTTTTTTGCAATAATCACTAATCTGGATTTCAAGTATTGTTATGAAAATGCGATTTTTGTTACAAATTTTTAAAGAACGATGCACAATGCACATTCACTAATAATGACCAATTTCTTGTAGCAGGCATTATAGAAAATGAACACAGATCTCATCAACAATCTCTGTTAACACTTGACACCCAGCGGCATAACACCTTATAACACAGTCATAACCATGTCATAATATGTTATAACAGCTGACATAACTTGTCATAACCTGTTATTATATGGTCATGACAAATATATTTAGACACGTTGTGACATATATTGTGTTATTTTATGGCTGTTTATGACACCTACATAAGAGCGTAAAAACCCACAAAACCTACCACGGTACTTATTTTATGGCTGTTATGACACCTACATAAGAGTGTCAAAACCCACAAAACCTGCCACGGTACTTATTTTATGGCTGTTATGACACCTACATAAGAGTGTCAAAACCCACAAAGCCTACCACACAAGGCAAAACATTCCATTACACCATAGCCTAAGTGTCAACAGTATGTTTATCTTATATATACAGTACCAGTCAAAAGTTTGGACACACCTACTCATTCAAGGGTTTTTCTTTATTTTTACTATTTTTTACATTGTAGAATAATAGTGAACACATCAAAACTATGAAATAGCACATATGGAATCATGTAGTAACCAAAAAAGTGTTAAACAAATCAAAACATATTTTATATTTGAGATTCTACAAATAGCCACCCTTTGCCTTGATGACAGCTTTGCACACTCTTGGCGTTCTCTCAACCAGCTTCATGAGGTAGTCACCTGGAATTAAAAGGGGTGCCTTCTTAAAAGTTAATTTGTGGAATTTCTTCCCTTCTTAATGTGTTTGAGCCAATCAGTTGTGTTGTGACAAGGTAGGGGGGGTATACAGAAGAGAGCCCTATTTGGTAAAAGACCAAGTCCATATTATGGCAAGAATAACTAAAATAAGCAAAGAGAAACAACAGTCTATCATTACTTTAAGACATGAAGGTCAGTCAATACCGAAAATGTCAAGAACTTTGAAAGTTTCTTCAAGTGCAGTCACAAAAACCTTCAAGCGCTATGTTGAAACTGGCTCTCATGAGGACCGACACAGGAATGGAAGACCCAGAGTTACCTCTGCTGCAGAGGATGTTCATTAGAGTTACCAGCCTCAGAAATTGCAGCCCAAATAAATGCTTCACATAGTTCAAGTAACAGACACATCTCAACATCAATTGTTCAGAGGGGACTTTGTGAATCAGGCCTTCATTGTCGAATTGCTGCAAAGAAAACTGCTAAAGGACACCAATAAGAAGAAGAGACCTGCTTGGGCCAGGAAACATGAGCAATGGACATTAGACCCGTGGAAATGTTCCTTTGGTCTGGAGTCCAAACTGCTGTGTCTTTGTGAGACGTGGTGTGGGTGAACGGATGATCTCCGCATGTGTAGTTCCCACCGTAAAGCATGGAGGAGGAGGTGTTATGGTGTGGGGGTGCTTTGCTGGTGACACTGTCTGTGATTGATTTAGAATTCACTTAACCAGCATGACTACCACAGCATTCTGCAGCGACACGCCATCCCATCTGGTTTGGGCTTAGTGGGACTTTTATTTGTTTTTCAACAGGACAATGACCCAACACACCTCAAGAAGGAGAGTGATGGAGTGCTGCATCAGATGACCTGGCCTCCACAATATCCCGACCTCAACCCAATTGAGATGGTTTGGGATGAGTCGGACAGTAGAGTGAAGGAAAAGCAGCCAATAAGTGCTCAGCATATGTGGGAACTCCATCAAGACTGTTGGAAAACTTGGATCTATTTGCTTGCTAACAAGGTAGAACAGTTGAACTGTTATGAATAGACCCTCCTGTCCATCTCCAACTGTTTGAACAACATAGCCTGCTCACCTTAGCAAAGTGGAGGTGTTGTTTCCTACCTTCACCACCTGGGGGGCGGCCCGTCAGGAAGTCCAGGACCCAGTTGCACAGGCCGGGGTTCAGACCTAGGACCTCAAGCTTAATGATGAGCTTGGAGGGTACTATGGTGTTGAATGCTGAGCTATAGTCAATGAACAGCATTCTTACATAGGTATTCCTCTTGTCCAGATGGGATAGGGCAGTGTACAGTGTGATGGCGATTGCATCGTCTGTGGATCTATTGGGGCGGTAAGCAAATTGAAGTGGGTCTAGGGTGACAGGTAAGGTAGAGGTGATATGATCCTTGCCTAGTCTCTCAAATCACTTCATGATGACAGAGGTGAGTGATATGGGGCGATAGTCATTTAGTTCAGTTACCTGTGCTTTCTTGGGTACAGGAACAATGGTGGCCATCTTGAAGTATGTGGGGACAGCAGACTGGGATAGGGAGAGATTGAATTTGTCCGTAAACACACCATCCAGCTGGTCTGCGCATGCTCTGAGGACGCGGCTAGGGATGCCATCTGGCCATGCAGTCATGGGTGAACAAGGAGTACAGTAGTGGGCCCTTCTGCTTCCCAGAGAGATATTTATTTATGTCTGCACGATGAACTGAGAACCCATCTGGCTGGACCGATTTCGACAGAATATCCTGTGAGAGCCATGTTTCCATTAAACAAAGTATGTTACAGGCTCTGATGTCTCTCTGGAAAGAAACCCTTGCCCTGAGCTCGTCAACTTTGTTATCCAAAGACTGAACATTAGCTAGTAATATACTCGGAAGCGGTGGTTGGTGTGCGCGCCTCCTAAGTCGAACCAGCAGGGCTCTCCGAGTGCCTCTCCTCCGCCGGCGATGTTTTGGGACGGCCCTGGAATCAGTTCAATTGCCCTGGGGAGCACGAACAAAGGATCTGCTTCGGGAAAGTTGTATTCCTTATCGTAATGCTGGTAGTTCTGGTGAGTTACCGCCGCTCTGATATCCAATAGTTTTTCCTGGCTGTATGTAATGATACAAAACATTTTATTAGCTAGTAATGTAAAAATAATAATACATAAAAATAAAAAAAATACCGCAAAGTTTCCTAAGAGCTAGTCGCGAGGCCGCCATCTCCGTCAACATCAGCAAGACAAAGGAGCTGATCATTGACCACATCGATGGGGCTGTAGTGGAGCTGGTCGAGAGCTTCAAGTTCCTCTGTGTCCACATCACTTAAGACATGGTCCTCTCACACCAGCACAGACGTGAAAAAGGCATGACAGCGCCTCATCCCATTCAGAAGGTAGAAAAGATTTGGCATGGCCCCTCAGATCCTCAAAAAGCTCTACAGCTGCACCATTGAGAGCATCTTGACTGGCTTCATCACCGCTTGGTATGGCAACTGAACCGCCCTCGATCGCAAGGCGCTACAGATGGTGGTGTGGACGGCTCAGTACATCACTGGGCGGAGCTCCCTGCCATCCAGGACCTCTATACCAGGCGGTGTCAGAGGAAGGTCCAGCAAATTGTCAAAGACCCCAGCCACCCAAGCCATAGACTGTTCACTCTGCTACGGCAAGCGGTACCAGAGTGCCAAGTCTGGGACCAAAAGGAACCTGAACACCACACACACACACAAACAAAAAAAACACACACACATGCATATTGACACCACACACACACATACATGTACACTTTCACACTCTCCACATACGCTGCTGCTACTCTGTTTATTATCTATCCTGATTTCCAATTGCCTAGTCACTTTTACCCCTACCTACATGTACATTTTACTTCAGCTACCTCATACCCCTATTTATATAGCCTCATTATTGTTATTTATTGTGTTACCATTTTACATTTTCTGTTGTTAATTCTCGTGATTTTTAACTCTGCATTATTTTACTTGGAATCAGCGGGTTTCAAGTAAAATAGAATTGTATTTGTCACATGCGCCGAATACAGCAGGTGTAGACCTTACCGTGAAATGCTTGCTTATCACAATTCCAGTGGGTCAGAAGTTTACATACACTAAATTGACTGTGCCTTTAAACAGCTTGGAAAATTAAAGAATATGATGTCATGGTTTTAGAAGCTTCTGATAGGCTAATTGACATCATTTGAGTCAATTGGAGGTGTACCTGTAATTGTATTTCAAGGCCTACCTTCAAACTCAGTGCCTCTTTGCTTGACATCATAGGAAAATCAAAAGAAATCAGCCAAGTCCAAACGCCTGAAGGTACCACGTTCATCTGTACGAACAATAGTATGCAAGTATAAACACCATGGGACCACGCAGCTGTCATACCGCTCAGGAAGGAGATGCGTTCTGTCTCCTAGAGATGAACGTACTTTGGTGCGAAAAGTGCAAATCAATCCCAGAACAACAGCAAAGGACCTTGTGAAGATGCTGGAGGAAACAGGTACAAAAGTATCTATATCTACAGTAAAACGAGTCCTATATCAACATAACCTGAAAGGCCACTCAGTAAGGAAGAAGCCACTGCTCCAAAACCGCCATAAAAAAGCCTGACTACATTTTGCAACTGCACATGGGGACAAAGATCGTACTTTTTGGAGAAATGTCCTCTGGTCTGATGAAACAAAAATAGAACTGTTTGGCCATAATGACCATCGTTATGTTTGGAGGAAAAAGGGGGCTGCTTACAAGCCGAAGAACACCATCCCAACCGTGAAGCACGGTGGTGGCAGCATCATGCTGTGGGGGTGCTTTGCTGCAGGAGGGACTGGTGCACTTCACAAAATAGATGGCATCATGAGGAAGGAAAATGTTGTGGATCTATTGAAGCAACATCTCAAGACATCAGTCAGGAAGTTAAAGCTTGGTCGCAAATGGGTCTTCCAAATGGACAATGACCCCAAGCATACTTCCAAAGTTGTGGCAAAATGGCTTAAGGACAACAAAGTCAAGGTATTGGAGTGGCCATCACAAAGCCCTGACCTCAATCCTATAGAACATTTGTGGGCAGAACTGAAAAAGCGTATGCGAGCAAGGAGGCCTACAAACCTTACTCTGTCAGTAGGAATGGGCCAAAATTCACCCAATTTATTGTGGGAAGCTTCTGGAAGGCTACCCGAAACGTTTGACCCAAGCTAAACAATTTAAAGGCAATGCTACCAAATACTAATTGAGTGTGTGTAAACTTCTGACCCACTGGGAATGTGATGAAAGAAATATAAGCTGAAATAAATCATTCTCTCTACAATTATTCTGACATTTTACATTCTTAAAATAAAGTGGTGATCCTAACTGACCTAAGACAGGGAATTTTTACTAGGATTAAATGTCAGGAATTGTGAAAAACTGAGTTTAAATATATTTGGCTATGGTGTATGTAAACTTCAGACTTCAACTGTACAATATATAGGATCAGGCTACCTAAGAAGTTTCCTCATAAGAACAGTAACCTCATTTGAAGTTGACATGGACACACACACACACACACACACACACACACACACACACACACACAGGCCAGGCCACTCACGGTCAAACTTGTCCAGGCTGTCTCTGTTGCAATTGCTGGAGGCAGATCCAGAGTTCACACCCTCAGAGGAGATGCTGAGCTTAGTGTTGGGGTCTCTCTTGGGTTTGGGCGGCGGTTGCTTACGGGAGTTGGGGCTCCCATCCTCGTCTCCACTGCCAACGGAGTGTAGAGACTGGGAACGCACAGTGAAGCCCTGGCCACAGGAGGAGGGAAGGCGGTCCTGGGGCGCCGGCATGGTCATGAAGCCCATTCGGAAGTGTTTCCCTGCGTAGCCTCCCTCCGTTGCCCTCGCCACATCCTCACCGATCCTGCCAGGAAACATGTTTTAAATAATTTTGTTACATCGATAAATCACATTACATATGCAAAATGATTCAGACATTCCAAATGTCATAGATGCAAGGACACAATCATGGATCCAAAAAGCTCTCCTCCATATTACCAAATTGCCTATGACTATGACAGCTGATGCGCACACGTGCACACATACACACACAGCCTTACGCACGCACGCACGCACACAACAACATAGAATATATACATACAGCTTAAATATGTTTCCTATTTGTCCCATATACACTGAGCGTACAAAACATTAAGAACACCTTCCTACTATTGTGTTGCCCTCAAAACAGCCTCAATTCGTCGCATTGGGTCATGGACTCTGCAAGGACAAGATGTTGAAAGAGTTCCACAGGGATGCTGGCCCATGTTAACTCCAATGCTTCCCACAATTGTGCCAAGTTGGCTGGATGTCCTTTGGGTGATGGACCATTCTTGATACACATGGAAAACTGTTGAGCGTGAAAAACCCAGCAGCGTTGCAGTTCTTGACACAAACTGGTGCACCTGGCACCTACTACCATACCCCGTTCAAAGGCACTTAAATATTTTGTCTTGCCCATTCACCCTCTGAATGGCACACATTCACAATCCATGTCTCAATTATCTTAAGGCTTAAAAATCCTTCATTAACCTGTCTCCTCCCCTTCATCTACACTGATTGAAGCGGATTTAACAAGTGACATCAATAAAGGATCATAGCTTTCACCTGGACTCCTCTCCCCTGAAACTTTTCCCCAGGTCGTTGCTGTAAATGACAATGTGTTTTCAGTCAACTTACCTGGTAAAATAAGGATAAAATAAAAGTAAATACAAATAAAGATGCACCTGTGATGTAAATGTTTCACAATGTTTTGTACACTCAGTATATACCTACAGTCAAAATAGCAAGTTTTAGAGGAAAAGATCATGTGTCATTTGTAAAGGTCATCAAAGTCTTAATCGTCAGTTTTGTGTTTGTTTGTAGCCTCCACTCACAAATCCAAAAAGGAGTAAGCACAGAATCCAAATAATTTCTTGCCACATACATGTCATTATATTATAGTAGCAACGGTTGTGAAAATTTATAAACATTTATAAAAATAAAATGCAACTGCATAATGGAGTACGATACTCAATGCTCTTTTATTCTTTGAAATGTAATAAACACTAAAATATTGACTGAATAGGTGGCAATTCAGTTATTCAATTTAATGTAAAATATAAAGGTTTTCCTCTTTGAAACGGCACATAGCAACATTTTAAAACCATATACGGCCCCTATGTGTTGTATTATTCAGAGGCGGCGGCATCGTAGTCTCAGGAGACCATTGATTTATTGTCCAATACGTGAGAGACAGACTCGGCCACAGTTGTCACATTTGTAGGCTGGCCCGGATGTTATGGATGTTTCGGTGGTGTGCTGATGTTCTTTCCTATTCTCTCTCTTCTGAGCCAGTGTTGTTTCACAGCCTGCTGCAAAGTGCCTGCTGGCAGTGAAGACGGCACCTTCCCAGGTTTCAGTGTTGAATGTAAAGGACTTGGTGTCTTTGAGTTTTATTATTACAGTGATAGAATTATAAAGTTTGTAAATAACAACTAATTTGCGTATACACATGGACATAGTTTAGTAAAGACCGAACCCGCCCTGCCCCTCTGGATCCCTTTTCCCCAGAGCTGAAGATCCAAATCACGTTCTGCGCATTCACGTTCTGCGCATGTGTTTCTCTACTTTACTCACACATTTTTGTGGTCACCTTCACATTTCTCACTGTCAATCATGAATGATAATTCTTCAAGTTTTACCGGTGAAAAGTCCATGCAGCATCTGCATGCCAACCATTTAGATCTTCTTGAGTTATACAGTGTTGTTTCAAAGTAGCCTACAGTGTTGTTTTGAATTATGTACAGTGAGCAAATCTTAGAGCAGATGGATAACAAACTATATCATACCTGTGTTTAGTTTCAAGCAAGTACATATTTTGCCTAGTGGTGCGTGCTGTTGAGTTTTGGCCACATTAGAGAAAAATGTACTTTCCATTCGCACAATCATCCTAAAATGTGACTTGATTCAGGAAACTAGGTGTATGTCACTCATCACTACTTCACAGGAGAGGCATTTGAATGTAAACATAAATTTTTTATCAAAATGCGCTTTTTGGCAGAAATGCCTTCTGGAACATGTGAATTTTCATGTGCCTTAATAACAAACCTTCCCCCTAGCCATGATTGGCTGAGATAATGGATGGGCTGGACATGTCGAGAGATGAGTTCGGATTGGTCTGCCATGTAGCATGCTTCTGTGTATAACATGAGCTGCTCAGTATGTGTAGGTAATCCTTTCTAACACGGCTTTTTTGAAAGATATCATGAAGAACTGCAAAAGTGTTGCTCTCCACTTTCTGGAGGACCGAGTTTTGATATCAGTGGAATGCCCGGTGGAAGCAGCGTATGATAGCTAAGGAGATGGAAAAAATTCTGGTGTTTGATTGCAAATATGCGGAGGGAGTTGAAAAGAGAACCCACTGAAGGCTGTTGTATAACATTTGCATTGCTAGTTATAGCCTAATGTTAGCTAGCTAGCTAACATTGAACCTAGATGGTTAGCTACCTGCAGATTCATACAGGGTAGTAACGTTATGAGTTGGGATTATTGTTTAGCTAGCTAGCTACATGTCTAAACAAAAGACTCCACTATGGAAGTAACCATTTCACTGTACTGTTTACACCTTCTGTATCCTGTGCATGTGACAAATACACTTTGATTTTATTTGATATAGTGTGTGTTTACCAGAGACAGTAATGTGAAGAACAACATGACCTGCATCTAAGTCAAATTAGGATATAAAGTTAGGCCAATGAGACAGTGTCCAAGTTCTAAAATTCTCAGGTCGAACGCCCTGCTTTGATTTCGTCACACTCACAACCGTAAGCTATTTTCTGTAATTAGCTCGCCATTAACTTGTAAATAATGATCTTGTTGTGAGTTTATATTCCTGTAATAATGAATACAAATTAGCTCAAGTTAACACGTTGTCAGCAATATGATATGGTCGTTATTTTAACTGGCTAGCCAGCTAACTCAATGTTAGCTAGCTAGCTAACAAGCTAGAAACTAACCACAATATTGTTTAGAAAGTTGCTTTTAGTTGCCTGGTTTGCTAAATTGACATATACTTAATTCATTTTTAAACGGAAGGGTTTATTGGTGTTAAAATACACCAGTTATGCTGTTTTGGACCACCAGGCTGCTGATGTCATGCAGCCTGTAGTTTTTGTGTTTATACTTTCTCATAATGACAATGACAAGTTTGATGTCGGACGACAATAGAATGTTCATGATGTCACTGCGACAACTGTCTACAGACATGTCGATAGACGTAGTATAAACCAGCCTTTAGTCTTAAAATCTTTGGTTGTTTAGTACACTACCATACTCACTCTGTTTAGCACATGGCCTCACATGTGAATCCTTAAAGAGATGGGTGGGGCTAAGGCTTAAGAGGGTGTGAACAATACTGAATGGGTGTAGACAAAAAAGAGCTCTCCAGTAGGTACCAAAACATTCAAGGAACATTTTCTCAAAAGTGGGGTTACGAATATATCAACTTTCAAAACAGCATTACTTTCCCATTGCTCCTCAACTGTAGTGAATGATTTACCATTTTCTAGCTCTGAGTCTCTACCTTTATCCAATGTAAAAAACACAATTTCAAATTTTGCTACATAACACCGAATCGAGCCGGTCGGTCACACATTTTATAAGATATGAGTTGGTGTTTTTTGTAACGTTATACTATGCTATTATATGCGGTTCTATGAAGAATAATATCATTATGTGATCCTGCAGGCATTGATTCAGCTTTGATCTAATTTGAATAAACAAGTATCATTCGCCAGAGTAGCCTGTTCTCTGAGCAGCCAAACAAGTAGTGCAGAGACTGTGCATAAAGTAGAGAATGCCGCGCTTGCGCAGAAGAGGACATTTAGTTGTCAGGAAGAGGGTTCCAGAGAAGTCGGATATGCAGCCACGGATATGCAGCCGCATCTTTATAGTACCGCCCCCTCACAATCTCCTTTAGCTTTCACTAAGTCTTTCACTCATATTCAACATTGCATATTCAACATTAGGTGGAGATTGTGTTTAAAAAAATAATACCCACCTGTTTTATAATCTAAAGGTCTTGCCTTAGAATTTACCAACACACAAATAGTTTACGATGTGTGTAAGACTAAACCTGGTATTTGCAAGAATTTGTTGTACATTTTCGGGAGCAGCTTCTTTTGTAGATGAGGTACTTAGTAAACATTTCAAATGAATTAAATCTTCACTTGTGCAAAGGCCGCTTTCTCCTCTTTCTTGTGATATACACTACAAGTCAAAGTTTGGACACACCTACTCATTCAAAGGTTTTCTTTATTTTTACTATTTTTTACATTGTAGAATAGTAGTGAAGACATCAAAACTATGAAATAACACATATGGAATCATGTAGTAACCAAAAAAGTGTTAAACAAATCAAAATATATTTAATATTTGAGATTCTTCAAATAGCCACCCTTTGCCTTGATGACAGCTTTGCACACTCTTGCCTTGATGACAGCTTTAAACAGAAAACAATCCCCCTCCTCGTATACCATTCAGTCAGAATATACAGCCACTCACACAGAGTGCTCCTGTAAGCGCACAGAGCAAATCATGCTAAAGGTCATGACAGGATTTACACCCATTGGCTTTTAGTCAACACTACCGAGATGGAAAAAGGTATTTGATTGATAATCAGCAGGGAAGGACAGTTGGGCATGATTCACCAATAACTCATGACTAACGGTCAGTCTGTATGTTAGTGTGTACGTTAGTTTTGCTCCGCTGGGGGATGCCAAACTATGTAAGCAGCAAAGGTAGAGTTGAATGCTGTCACTGACAGAGGAGGCTGGTGGGCAGAGATATAGGGCTCATCATTGCAATGTCTGGAATGAAATGGAATGAATGGAAGGATGTCAAACACATTCCATTCCAATGAGCCCGTCCGTCCAATATCTCCGCTCTCCAGCCACCACCGTAGAGGTCTTCAACTTTTTGGACCTGTTACGAAATGGATCCGTGGCTTTCTCACCCGACCAATTTTCATAAATTCCTTTTTAAAAAACTGAGACGCATTCCAAATGGACCCGAGGACAGTCAGACCCGTTCCAAAAAGGACTGTGGAAAACAGACCCAAACAATCCCGTGCTGGTTCGGATCCAAGAGACCGGTTCAGATCCAAGAATAGAAAGAGAGAGAGAGAGAAACCTCCAACTGGGTGCTGCCAGCGCCATCAATAAATAAGCAATATTGGTAAAATGATCCACAGTTATGTGTCCTTGAAAACTGCCTATAACAAATTACAAAAAAACTATTTGTTGTGTTTCGATGCTTAGAATATTCACAACTTTATAGTCTATTGTTTTATTGGTTTTTACTTTCCTAAAACAATAATTATCTACCTCACGGTTCAACTGTATGAGATATAAGCGCTAAATGCATCAGGGCATTGCATGCATATAGGTGTCAACTGTATGATATTCATATTTAAAAAATGTACAGTGAGGGAAAAAAGTATTTGATCCCCTGCTGATTTTGTACGTTTGCCCACTGACAAAGAAATGATCAGTCTATAATTTTAATGGTAGGTTTATTTGAACAGTGAGAGACAGAATAACAACAAAAAAATCCAGAAAAACACATGTTATAAATGTTATAAATTGATTTGCATTTTAATGAGGGAAATAAGTATTTGACCCCCTCTCAATTAGAAAGATTTCTGGCTCCCAGGTGTCTTTTATACAGGTAACGAGCTGAGATTAGGAGCACACTCTTAAAAGGTGTGCTCCTAATCTCAGTTTGTTACCTGTATAAAAGACACCTGTCCACAGAAGCAATCAATCAATCAGATTCCAAACTCTCCACAATGGCCAAGACCAAAGAGCGCTCCAAGGATGTCAGGGACAAGATTGTAGACCTACACAAAGCTGGAATGGGCTACAAGACCATCGACAAGCAGCTTGGTGAGAAGGTGACAACAGTTGGTGCGATTATTCGCAAATGGAAGAAACACAAAATAACTGTCAATCTCCCTCGGCCTGGGGCTCCATGCAAGATCTCACCTTGTGGAGTTGCAATGATCATGAGAACGGTGAGGAATCAGCCCAGAACTTCACGGGAGGATCTTGTAAATAATCTCAAGGCAGCTGGGACCATAGTCACCAAGAAAACAATTGGTAACACACTACGCCGTGAAGGACTGAAATCCTGCAGTGCCCGCAAGGTCCCCCTGCTCAAGAAAGCACATATACAGGCCCGTCTGAAGTTTGCCAATGAACATCTGAATGATTCAGAGGAGAACTGGGTGAAAGTGTTGTGGTCAGATGAGACCAAAATCGAGCTCTTTGGCATCAACTCAACTCGCCGTGTTTGGAGGAGGAGGAATGCTGCCTATGACCCCAAGAACACCATCCCCACCGTCAAACATGGAGGTGGAAACATTATGCTTTGGGGGTGTTTTTCTGCTAAGGGGACAGGACAACTTCACCGCATCAAAGGGATGATGGACGGCGCCATGTACCGTCAAATCTTGGGTGAGAACCTCCTTTCCCTCAGCCAGGGCATTGAAAATGGGTCATGGATGGGTATTCCAGCATGACAATGACCCAAAACACACGGCCAAGGCAACAAAGGAGTGGCTCAAGAAGAAGCACATTAAGGTCCTGAAGTGGCCTAGCCAGTCTCCAGACCTTAATCCCATAGAAAATCTGTGGAGGGAGCTGAAGGTTCGAGTTGCCAAACGTCAGGCTCGAAAACTTAATGACTTGGAGAAGATCTGCAAAGAGGAGTGGGACAAAATCCCTCCTGAGATGTGTGCAAACCTGGTGGCCAACTACAAGAAACGTTTGACCTCTGTGATTGCCAACAAGGGTTTTGCCACCAAGTACTAAGTCATGTTTTGCAGAGGGGTCAAATACTTATTTCCCTCATTAAAATGCAAATCAATTTATAAAATTTTTGACATGCTTCTTTCTGTTTTTTGTTGTTGTTATTCTGTCTCTCACTGTTCAAATAAACCTACCATTAAAATTATAGACTGATCATGTCTTTGTCAGTGGGCAAACGTACAAAATCAGCAGGGGATCAAATACTTTTTTCCCTCACTGTACATTAAGGGAGACAAGCTTAGGCCTAGCCCTAGAGAGACCACGAGAAAGACGGAGATCTGCCTGCGCCATGTTCCCGACATCGACATGGATTTCTTTATACTTGTCAGATAGGCTACTACTATACAGATATAGGCATGCAGAAGGAGGCTAATTCGTTAATTTTCTATCCGAATATTTTTTATAAAGATAAGGATTATATTGTTAGATTAAAGGAGTAACTCTGGTAGGCCTAAAACATACTTCATTACCTCAAGTTCAACTGTCGGAGTCAGTTGGAGTGCTCACTGCCTTTATAGGCCTGCAGTAGCTAAACCTAATAATAGCCAAACCACACCAACAAACCTTGCTTAACTTTATTAGGGTGATATCAAAAGTAAGTAAAGTCGAGTCAAGCGATGCAGCAAAGCAATGTGAAAGGAGCCTCCCGATAAAACCCTCCTAATTTCCTCAAAGTTGGATAGAATAGTCAATTTAGTATAATTGTTTTTGTGGGGAAAGTTACTTTTATTTGTTTTATCAACGTTTTTCAACAATGTCTGCGTTGAATTCAGCTTCAACATGTACACATAGCACAATCGCTAACGCAGTGGCTAACAGGGCAAGCTCTGTTGCTAGCACTTCAGCAAGCATGATTTTGAAAGGGCAGGACATAGAACCCAGCTCGTTTTCGGCCTTGCAATCATCCCTACAGAAGGCCATGGAAGAAATGAGTCAGCACCATTCTTGAATCTCTTGAATCGGATGTTTCTCAGTTCAAGCAATCTCAGATGGACATACAGTGAGGGAAAAAAGTATTTGATCCCCTGCTGATTTTGTACGTTTGCTCACTGACAAAGAAATGATCAGTCTATAATTTTAATGGTAGGTTTATTTGAACAGTGAAAGACAGAATAACAACAACAAAAATCCAGAAAAACGCATGTCAAAAATGTTATAAATTGATTTGCATTTTAATGAGGGAAATAAGTATTTGACACCCTCTCAATCAGAAAGATTTCTGGCTCCCAGGTGTCTTTTATACAGGTAACGAACTGAGATTAGGAGCACACGCTTAAAGGGAGTGCTCCTAATCTCAGTTTGTTACCTGTATAAAAGACACCTGTCCACAGAAGCAATCAATCAATCAGATTCCAAACTCTCCACCATGGCCAAGACCAAAGAGCTCTCCAAGGATGTCAGGGACAAGATTGTAGACCTACACAAGGCTGGAATGGGCTACAAGACCATCGCCAAGCAGCTTGGTGAGAAGGTGACAACAGTTGGTGCGATTATTCGCAAATGGAAGAAACACAAAAGAACTGTCAATCTCCCTCGGCCTGGGGCTCCATGCAAGATCTCACCTCGTGGAGTTGCAATGATCATGAGAACGGTGAGGAATCAGCCCAGAACTACACGGGAGGATCTTGTCAATGATCTCAAGGCAGTTGGGACCATAGTCACCAAGAAAACAATTGGTAACACACTACGCCGTGAAGGACTGAAATCCTGCAGCGCCCACAAGGTCCCCCTGCTCAAGAAAGCACACATACAGGCCCGTCTGAAGTTTGCAAATGAACATCTGAATGATTCAGAAGAGAATTGGGTGAAAGTGTTGTGGTCAGATGAGACCAAAATGGAGCTCTTTGCCATCAACTCAACTCGCCATGTTTGGAGGAGGAGGAATGCTGCCTATGACCCCAAGAACGCCATCCCCACCGTCAAACATGGAGGTGGAAACATTATGCTTTGGGGGTGTTTTTCTGCTAAGGGGACAGGACAACTTCACTGCATCAAAGGGACGATGGACGGGGCCATGTACCGTCAAATCTTGGGTGAGAACCTCCTTCCCTCAGCCAGGGCATTGAAAATGGGTCGTGGATGGGTATTCCAGCATGACAATGACCCAAAACACACGGCCAAGGCAACAAAGGAGTGGCTCAAGAAGAAGCACATTAAGGTCCTGGAGTGGCCTAGCCAGTCTCCAGACCTTAATCCCATAGAAAATCTGTGGAGGGAGCTGAAGGTTCGAGTTGCCAAACGTCAGCCTCAAAACCTTAATGACTTGGAGAAGATCTGCAAAGAGGAGTGGGACAAAATCCCTCCTGAGATGTGTGCAAACCTGGTGGCCAACTACAAGAAACGTCTGACCTCTGTGATTGCCAACAAGGGTTTTGCCACCAATTACTAAGTCATGTTTTGCAGAGGGGTCAAATACTTATTTCCCTCATTAAAATGCAAATTAATTTATAACATTTTTGACATGAGTTTTTTCTGGATTTTTTTGTTGTTATTCTGTCTCTCACTGTTCAAATAAACCTACCATTAAAATTATAGACTGATCATGTCTTTGTCAGTGGGCAAACGTACAAAATCAGCAGGGGATCAAATACTTTTTTCCCTCACTGTACAAGAAGATGTAACGGTCATATTACAGAGGCTAGGTGAGGCAGAGGGTCGAATATCAACGCTAGAGGACGACAACGACCGACTGATTAAGGAAGCCGAGAAGAATGTCAAACTGTATGAGGATCTCCACAGAAGCGTGCAAGACGCAGCTGACCGAGACAGGTGCCTGGAGGATAGCAAGCCATGGGAATGCGTAAGACAAATTATCTTGGAGGCTCTGGGGGTGGATCTGGACGAATCTGGGCTTCAACGAGTCCACCATTCCCTAGCACCAATACCACGCGAGAATCAGCCGCCTAGACCGATCATCATCCGCTTTCTCAGGGACCTGGAGAGAGAGAGAATACTGGCCGCTGCGTAGGGAATGTATCGGGATAAAAGAGAGGTGACCTGGAAGGGCTGCAAGCTATCATTCTTTCCCTATTTGACCAAGGAGCTGGTGGATAAAAGGAGGCGTTTTGCCGCAACAAGGAAAAGGCTGCATGAGTTGGATGTACGTTTCACACTCGCCTACCCATCTGTACTACGCTTTACATGGAAGGGGGAAAGACAGAGCTTCGATGACTATTGCAAGGCGACGGAATTCCTCAAGAAAAATCAGAGGACTAGAAATAAGGGCAAGGATGGCATAGCTATATTGGCCTGTGAGTTCAATATGGGACAGTGTTAGTGTGACACACTATCGCAAAGACACTGTGAAATGACAATTCGGCTAACTAATAGCTACAGTATTTGGCTATTTCAGACCGTATAGCTACAATGCTAATTTGGTCACTGGAGGTTTAGCCGGTTGGTTACTCAGTTACTGTATTCAAGTTGCCTGGTCAAAACTACCCTTAAGCAAAGATGTCGATAAAGTAAGTAGATGTAACTAGCAACATTAACATTATTTTAATTGATCTGATTTTATATGAATGCACAGAAAATGCTGTTTTCCCCCTTTCCTTTCCTTTAATTTCAGTTTAGTTTATTTTTCTTCTCTATTATTTTGTCTTATTGCCATTTGGTGGGTGAATACAAGCATTGTTAGCTATATGCTATGGTTAAATAAGCGGAAGAAAGGGGGTACTTGCTTTCATATTTCCTTTTTATACATATATATATTTTTACTAAGGTGTCCTGTATATTTTCAAGTAGATTACTAAATTGAGAAAGGGAGGGGATGGGGGGGCTTGGGACTAGGGTGACCACTTGTTAGTGTCTCGCGGACCGAGTGAGGGAGGGTTTTTCTCTTCAAGTAGAAAAACATGGGGAGAAGGGTGGGGTGGTTGTTACTGTTTTGTGTTTTGTATTGTGTCATCAGGTTCATGGCTCCTGCAAGTGTTTTTAGCACGACCAAGGTTGAGGTTGTAATATGTGACAGCATGACAGCATCGAAAATGATTGATTTTCAATACAATTCTAACACCCAATATGCAAAGTTTGATAAATGTCGAAAACATATACAAAGATAATTTCATGGAATATTAACGGTTCACAGAATCCTATTAAGAGGAAGAAATGTTTATGTTATCTCAAATCCCAACAAGCTGATATAACTTTTATCCAAGAATGTCACGCCCTGACTTATGGGACTCTAGTATGTTGAGTCAGGGTGTAGAGTTCTATGTTGTTATTACTATGTTTACGTTCTAGGTGTTGTATTTCTATGTTTGGCCGGGTGTGATTCCCAATCAGAGACAGCTGTCGCTTGTTGTCTCTGATTGGGGATCATACTTAGGCAGCCTATTGGCAATCATTAGTTGTGGGATCTTGTTCCGTGTAGAGGCTTGTTTTGTGTTTAGCCTGAGGACTTCACGTTACGTTGTTTTGTTCGTGTGTTCTATATCGTGGAGCTCCTTCCCATAGGGGAGCTCTGCTCCTAATGGTTTACCCTCTGCCCTAAGGCAGCAGCAGCCTGAGACAAAATTATGCACACACCTACAGCCAATAGGAGTACAGGTGTCCCTATAAGAGGGGGTGCCTCCCCTCAATCAGCCTCCCTTTTTCTTCAGCGACTGGATGACTAGACTGAAGAGCCAAGAAGAGACGAAGCACGAAGACTCAGGACGAAAACGCCGTTGATATTCCAGTCATCAACGTCGTCTAAATGAGCACACCGGGAGATTTTCCACCCCCAAAAGCTCTTTTCAGTGCAGATGCACTTCCATGGCGGCCGGTGACCACCACGACTTATGTTTCGTGTGTTTGGGATCCCAGCATGCCAAGGAAGGCGTCTGCAGTCCCCCGAATTGCGCCTCCTGCGCCCTCCTTTCTTTAAAGGAGAGGAAGCAGCGTTGGGCGTTTTTCAGGGAGGACATCCCCCTTGAGGATGTGTTGTCGATACTAGCCTCTGCTTCAGAGGCGTCGTCCGACGGCGCAGACTCGGGGGAAGATGGGGATTTTGAGGAAGGGTCTGGCATTTCAATGGAACAGTCGGACCCCGTCCCTCATACTTTTCAAGCCCCCCTTTCCTTTGGAGAGCGAGAGGGCTTGTAGTCCCTATAGCGAAGGGGATACGAGCTCTGAGAGATCAGAAGCTCTCTCTTTCGCTGCAGCCTCTCTGAGAGCGGATTTTCCGGGTCTCATTGAGAGAGCTGCTCAACGGCTGGCAATAGAGCTGCCCCCTCTTCCCTCCACACCGGAGGTTGATATGATGGAGGGCGGTCCTTATTCCAGGCCAAGGAAGGCGGGGTACGTTGGAGGCTCGTGGGAGGCACCTTTAGCGGCGCGTTCGCCTGTAAAAGCGTATCTCCCATTCACGAGAGTGGAAGGAAGGCTTCAGGGTCAGGGAATCCCCAGGTTAGAGAGCGCCATGGCGGCGTATCTTGTACCGGGTTCGAGCCCTTGGCCCTCTTCCAAGAAGGCCACGTTGCCATCCCAGAAGGACCGACTCACAGCGTCGCTGTTAGAGAAGTCTTTTGGGTTGGGAGCCCAAGCTGTAGCAGCAGCTAACAACATTGCCCTCTTGTGCGGCCTCTCTGTCCCGTTTAACCACGGGTAAGACAGAGATGGCACCGGAGGAGGTGGAGGAGGCGTCCAGAATTTCTGC
Organism: Coregonus lavaretus; assembly: GCF_964263955.1. Lineage (NCBI taxonomy): Eukaryota > Metazoa > Chordata > Actinopteri > Salmoniformes > Salmonidae > Coregonus > Coregonus lavaretus. The sequence goes on along the minus strand of NC_140017.1, from coordinate 443,425 downwards.
CGCCATACTCCACCTTACACAGGCGTCCGCAGTCTGCGCGGGGAGATCCATGGCCACTTCGGTGGTCGGGGAACGACACCTCTGGTTGTCTTTGACTTCCATGAAAGAGGCAGACAGGACGTCTCTCTTGAACGCCCCCCTCTCTGACGACGGCCTCTTTGGGGTCGCAGTCAAAGAGGCGACGGAGCGTTTTTTGAAGTTGGAGGAGGAGAAGAAGCAGTTGGCCAAGCACCTGCCGTTGGCAGGACGACTCGGCCCCCCTCCTCCCCAAAGGCCATCTACCTCCGCCCCTCTAAGTAGACCGGGATCTACGACGAGGCGGCGTAATCGGCGTCATCCGGCGGCCACGAGCAGCAAGGGAGCGGGCTCGGCCCTCCCAGCAGCTACGGTAGCCCCACTACAGCCGGCGAGGGAGGTGACGAGGACGCCGACCTGGCCCTCCAAGGGAGGCAAGAGGAGGCGTACGTGACGGGACGTGGGGGAGAGGATGGAGGACGCATCGATGGTGTCGAACGCGCCCACTGTTCCCCCCCACCCTTCGGTTGAAGGGACGGGTGCTGATGTAAATGCTTTTGTTGATGTGTTTAATAAAGAGTTGGCTCCACCTGACTTTGTCAACAAAGAGCCTCTTTTCCATAATACGTCTGAGAGCGTTCAAATCTCACCCTCTCTTCCTTACCACTCTAAGAGCCGTTCAGCCCACCGAGGGTGCGTTGCTGAACAGGCACTAAGAGTAGGTATCCAGAAGACCTCAATCAGGTCGTCACATCACACTTCACGTATAAGAAGTGCTTTACATAGAAGGCAGCAGTCCCGGTCAGATTCTGACATGAGGACGCAGCCGCTATTTGGGGATGGCGCACTAGTACAGACTAAGGTCTCCACTAGTACGAGCCAGACCCATGCTGCGTTCACAGAGGGCCCGATTACCGCGGTCACCAAGGTGCCCAGAGTATCGGCGCCCCCAGGCATTGTAACACAGCAGTTATCTGGGGACGGCGCATTATCGCAGACCAAGGTCTCGGTTAATGCGATTCAGACCCATGCTACGTTCACGGAGGGCAGGATTACTAGCGTTATGGGTATAACCAAAGTATCAGCTCCCCTGACAGAACGAGCCAGTACTCACCACACTGAGCGTGAATCAACCCACCAGGGGTGCAGAGTTGAACACACACAGAAGGTGAAAGTTAAGAAGGTATCAAGGCGCCGCCTTGTTTTACCTCATAGAGACCTCATTCTACAGACTTCTAGGAGTACTGTAGTGAAGGGCTCTGATAGCAAATTGCAGTCACCTAAGATGACGCAATCGCTTGCTGGGGATGGTGCCCTGCCGCAGGCTGTGGCCTCGGTCAGTGCAATTCAGGCCCGCGATGCGTTCAAGGAGGGCAGGAATACGACGGTTACGGGTTTAACCGACGTCCCTACTCCTCTTTCTTTCTCAGAACGCATTTCCTCTCCCTTTCACGGGAGGCCCACCTTGGGCTGTTCCACCACTTCAATGTTGGGGAACAGTGGCGGTAAGGGCCATAGAGGAATACAGGTCCTTCTTACTGGATGCACCACAGCTTCGCGCACAGCCACTTTCTCAGCATTGCTGGCAGTGGCGAAGAAGCTGCACCCTCTCACGCTGGCTACAACAGACGTTGCAGAAGGGTTATGCTCTCCAATTCCACCGGACCCCACCCCCGTTCAGGGGAGTGGTGGAGACGGTGATGAAAACGCCAGACAAAGTGGCCGCTCTGATGACAGAGATTACGGAACTTTTGGCGAAGGAGGCGGTGACAGTAGTTCCCCGGGAGCAAAGGAACAAAGGGCTATATTCGCCTTATTTCCTAGTGCCCAAAAAGACGGGGGGAGTGAGGCCAATTTTGGATTTACGCATTCTCAACGAGAGCATAACCAAACGGCCCTTCCGAATGCTAACGACAAAACGTCTGCTGGAATGTGTCCAGAGAGGGGACTTTTGTACGAGCATGGACCTAAAGGACGCGTACTTTCATGTGCCGGTTCAGCCGCGTCACAGGAAGTTTCTGCGGTTCGCCTTTCAAGGGGTGGCGTACGAATACACGAGGATGCCATTTGGGTACGCCCTGGCACCTCGCACATTTTCCAAGTGTGTGGAGGCGGCATTGGAACCGTTGCGTCGTCAGGGAATACGGCTACTAGCCTACCTGGACGACCTACTGGTTCTCGCCCCGTCAGCAGAGCTGGCGATCACTCACACAACACAGACAGTGATGCATCTCACAAGTCTGGGGTTCGCTGTGAATTGGAAAAAGAGCGCGCCCTGGCCCACTCATCAGATTGTCTACCTGGGGATACAGCTAGACACTGTGAGGATGAGGGCTCGAATCTCGGACCCCCGAAGGGTAGCCTTGTTGCTAGCCCTAAGGAAGTGTCGTCCGAATCACACGGTGACGGCGCTGTCGATCATGTCACTTTTGGGTCTCATGTCGTCAGCCCACTCTGTGGTTCCGCTGGGACTCCTGCACATGCGCAGGACGCAGCGATGGTTCGCCCAACTAAGACTAGACCCATTGCGTCAACGTCATCGGTTGGTGGTGGTTCCCCTCTCGCTCAGTGCAGACCTAAACTATTGGAGAAACTCGCGCTTTCTCACGCACGGAGTCCCGATAGGAAAGGTGTCCTCTCACATCCCAGTATTCACGGATGTGTCCCTGACGGGATGGGGAGGGACATGTCAGACACAAGCGATAGGAGGTGTGTGGCCTCAATCAGGTCGTCACATCAACCTCCTGGAGTTGGAAACGGTTCGACTGGTTCTGACCCACTTCGCGTCTACCCTTCGGGGTTGCGATGTGCTGGTCTGGTCAGACAACCGGACCACAGTAGCCCACATAAATCGCCAGGGTGGAGTCAGGTCGCCTGCTCTCCATCGGGCGGCAGAGGAATTGTGGCTCTGGGCTCACGAGTACCTTCGCTCATTGAGAGCAGCACACATTCCGGGCTACTTGAACGTAGGAGCAGACCTCATGTCAAGAGGGGGTCCTCGAGACGACGAGTGGTGTCTGCATCCAGACATTGTTCTCCAGATTTGGGAACAATTCGGGAGAGCCGAGGTGGACCTATTCGCGTCACGCGTGAACGCGCAATGTCCTCTGTGGTTCTCTCTGAGGGAACAGGACGAACCGCCACTGGGAAGGGACGCCTTTGCGCACCAACCGTGGCCGAGAGTTCTCCTGTATGCATTCCCTCCGCTGTCCTGCATTCTCCCACTGCTAGCCAGGGTGAGGTCAGGGGGGCTGTCAGTGATACTGATAGCGCCCGATCGCCCGGGGGCTCTGTGGTTTCCACATCGACGGGACGCGTTGTCTCAGGTGGCTGACACGATAGGGAAATTGCCCATAATCGGCCAACCACTGATGGCCTGGCTGCTGAGAGGGACAGGCTAGAGCGCCGTGGGTTATCTGATGCAGTGATCAGGACCATACAGGGTTCACGTGCCAGTTCCATTTCTAAGATGTATGCCAGTAGATGGAACGTGTTTTCACGATGGTGTGTCACACAAGGTGTGGACCCCATGAGCTGTCAGGTGGAGAGTATTCTCTCTTTTCTGCAGCTCATGTTTGATAAGCAAAAATCGCCTGCCACGATTAGAGTGTTTGCAGCAGCGATTTCAGCTTGTCATGAGGGTTTTGGCAGAGACAATGTCTTTAGTTACACTCTAGTGAAACGCTTCCTATTAGGAACGCGGCGACTTAGGCCAACACCTAGAGTCACGCTTCCTCAGTGGGATTTGGCTTTGGTACTCGAAGCGCTATGTAAGTCGCCGTTCGAGCCATTGAATCAAATACCCCTCAAGATGCTGTCTATCAAGACAGCACTGTTGCTCGCTTTGACTACAGCTAAGCGGGTCAGTGATTTGTGTGCTCTTTCGACGAGACCTGACTGCCTGGCCATCAATGGTGACCTGAGCAGAGCAGTGTTACGTCCTAACCCGGCATTTGTGCCGAAGGTTATTAAGAGTTCATATAGGTCACAGACCGTGGAGCTGTGGGCTTTTTCTCCTCCTCCTCATAGAGAGAGGAGTGAGGAGAAGCTCCATCGCCTGTGCCCGGTACGTGCTTTGGCGTGTTACGTCGAGCGCACAGCAGCGATTAGGTCATCGCCTCAGTTGTTTGTGTGTCACGGTGCAGCTGCACTAGGTAGACCACTTTCAAAACAGAGGCTGTCTCACTGGCTTTGTGAAGGCATTGAGACAGCTTATGAGGTAGCAGGGCGGCAATTGCCTCAGGGTATCAGAGCTCACTCCACTCGTGGAGTAGCGGCTCCTACTGCCCTTTTTAGAGGAACAGGAGTAGAGGATATCTGTAGAGCAGCATCCTGGTCGACGCCGTCTCCATTTATCCGTTTCTATCTCTTAGATATGTCTTCTAATTCTCTGGCTCGATCTGTACTCAGCGTGGCTGAAGGGAGATCTTGAGCAAGAAAGAGAGGAGAAGCAGGACTATGGACTGGGTTTCCATCAGGTCCGCTTTGGATAAGAAAACATATTTTGTGACATGAATCCTGACTGACAGGATCAGTACAGTAGAGGCATGCGTTGATTAACAGAATATGAGGTAATCTATCTGCTTGTTCAGTTAGTATGACTCATGTTTTTGTTCCTGCCCACTAATCACTGGGATTCCATTGAGTGAGTGAGGCGGTCTACCGCGTTCATAATGTAGAGTGACACTTGATGTCATTCCATTAGTGGTCGGTAGTGTTTTCACAGGATATTGAGGCACATCTATCTGCTAGTACAGATTAGTATGGCTTCTATTCTGGTGATCTGCCCACTAGTCATTGGCATTGCCATTGGACTAGGTGGGGCGTTTTTTTTAACCGATGACGCGGTATATTGTGACGCCCGTAGGGTTTTTTAGTTGCAGTACTGCGGGACTCGGTTGCAGCCATTGCTAGGCTTGACTTTCTCGTTTCGATGGGAAGTGTTAGGCTCGGCAGGGAGTACATTTTGGAGCTCTACGCTCCGCCTTAAACCATTAGGAGCAGAGCTCCCCTATGGGGCGGAGCTCCACGATATAGAACGATTAGTTACCGGAGTGTAACTCCAGTTCTATGAGTGGAGCGGAGCCCCATAGGACTTAAGGCCCTGCCGACCCTCTCTAGTCTCACTGAAGAAAAATATCTCGGGAGGCTGATTGAGGGGAGGCACCCCCTCTTATAGGGACACCTGTACTCCTATTGGCTGTAGGTGTGTGCATAATTTGTCTTAGGCTGCTGCTGCCTTAGGGCAGAGGGTAAACCATTAGGAGCAGAGCTCCCCTATGGGGCTCCGCTCCACTCATAGAACTGGAGTTACACTCCGGTAACTAATCGTTTATCGTTGTTATAAACATGTATGCATTTCACGCTGCGCCTTGGTCTGACCCGTCCTTCAACGTACGTGACAAAGAAACTCATTTGGTTGATTTAGAGGCTGCTAAATTGAAAAGGGATTGGGTTGGGCAGGTATTTCATAGCTCATTTTTAAGCAACAAACATGGTGTTGCAATGTTGGTACATAGAAAGTAGAATTTTGTCACATTAAAGCAACATAAGGATGATGAAGGAAGAATGATTTCTGTTGAGGTTCTGGTAGATGGTAATAAGGTTAATATGTGTAATATTTATGCACCAAACAAGGAGGATCCTGGGTCTTTCCATAAGGTTAAGAAGGTCATGGGATAAATAATTGGTGGCAATACAGTGGTGGTGGGAGACTTTAACCAGGTTCAAGATGGTATCCTTATTCTAAAACTGTACCAAGGGACAGAGCAGGGATACACCTATTAATGAGATAAAGTGGGGGGAAAAAGTATTTAGTCAGCCACCAATTGTGCAAGTTCTCCCACTTAAAAAGATGAGAGAGGCCTGTAATTTTCATCATAGGTACACGTCAACTATGACAGACAAAATTAGAAAAAAATGATTTTTTATGAATTTATTTGCAAATTATGGTGGAAAATAAGTATTTGGTCAATAACAGAAGTTTCTCAATACTTTGTTATATACCCTTTGTTGGCAATGACACAGGTCAAACGTTTTCTGTGGCTAGGCCACTCCAGGACCTTGACCACTCCTTTGTTGCCCGGGCGGTGTGTTTGGGATCATTGTCATGCTGAAAGACCCAGCCACATTTCATCTTCAATGCCCTTGCTGATGGAAGAAGGTTTTCACTCAAAATCTCACGATACATGGCCCCATTCATTCTTTCCTTTACACGGATCAGTCGTCCTGGTCCCTTTGCAGAAAAACAGCCCCAAAGCATGATGTTTCCACCCCCATGCTTCACAGTAGGTATGGTGTTCTTTGGATGCAACTCAGCATTCTGTGTCCTCCAAACACGACGAGTTGAGTTTTTACCAAAAAGTTATATTTTGGTTTCATCTGACCATATGACATTCTCCCAATCCTCTTCTGGATCATCCAAATGCACTCTTGCAAACTTCAGACGGGCCTGGACATGTACTGGCTTAAGCAGGGGGACACGTCTGGCACTGCAGGATTTGAGTCCCTGGCGGCGTAGTGTGTTACTGATGGTAGGCTTTGTTACTTTGGTCCCAGCTCTCTGCAGGTCATTCACTAGGTCCCCCCGTGTGGTTCTGGGATTTTTGCTCACCGTTCTTGTTATCATTTTGACCCCACGGGGTGAGATCTTGCGTGGAGCCCCAGATCAAGGGAGATTATCAGTGGTCTTGTATGTCTTCCATTTCCTAATAATTGCTCCCACAGTTGATTTCTTCAAACCAAGCTGCTTACCTATTGCAGATTCAGTCTTCCCAGCCTGGTGCAGGTCTACAATTTTGTTTCTGGTGTCCTTTGACAGCTCTTTGGTCTTGGCCATAGTGGAGTTTGAGGTTGTGGACAGGTGTCTTCTATACTGATAACAAGTTCAAACAGGTGCCATTAATACAGGTAACGAGTGGAGGACAGAGAAAGAAGAAAGAAGAAGTTACAGGTCTGTGAGAGCCAGAAATCTTGCTTGTTTGTAGGTGACCAAATACTTAATTTCCACCAGAATTTGCAAATAGATTCATTAAAAATCCTACAATGTGATTTTCTGGAAAAAAAATTCTCCATTTGTCTGTCATAGTTGACGTGTACCTATGATGAAAATTACTGGCCTCTCTCATCTTTTTAAGTGGGAGAACTTGCACAATTGGTGGCTGACTAAATACTTTTTTTCCCCACTGTATCTGAGTCTGGTAGATACATGGAGACTTCTCAATCCTAGAGAGAAGGAATATACATTTTATTCACATAACCATAAATCTCATTCCAGGAGATTACTTCCTAATTTCCAAGAGTATGACTAAAGTTGTGATAGATTGTAAAATAGGGATTATTGCTTTGACTGACCACGCAACAGTGGAATTATGTATAGCAGTTGAGGCTGATATGGCTAAGAAAAGCATTAGATGGAGGATGAATACGTCCTTATTCCAAGACGAAACATTTAATCTTTCCCTCGATGAAGACTTGAAGTGTTTTTTTCAAACAAACATTGGTTCCACTGACAAATTGAGTATGGTGTGGGAGGCCTCTAAAGCTTATGTTAGGCGCAAAATAATAACACACAACAGTAGAAAGAAAAGGGAAGATGGAGAAAGATTTGGAAAACTAGAGTCTCAAATTAAAGAGTTGGAAAAAGAGTTATCCAAGAAAAATGCTGAGTCCCTATTGAAATAAGTCTGTGATCTGAAGTTTCAATTAGATGAGATCTATAACAAAAAGGCTGAATATGCAATGTTTCGGCTGAGGACAAACTTTTATGAAAGTGGTGAAAAAACTGGTAAATTATTGGCTAGACAATTGAAACAAAAAGATGCCAGTTTTGTAATACCAGCTATCAAAAATGGAAGTGGGAAGGTACTGACTGGTACAAAATATATTAACAATGTGTTTTGTGACTTTTATTCGACTCTTTAAAAGTCTGAATGTAACTTAGACCCAGCTAAATGTAATGCCTTTTTTTTCAAAGATAAAGCTTCTGGGGGTGTCCCCAAATAAAGTAAAGGATTTGGATGCTCCTATACTAGAATCTGAGATAAGAACAGCCATCACCTCAATGAAGACTGGAAAGTCAGCAGGATTAGACGGCTTGCCGGTTGAGTATTATAAGAAGAATATTGACAAATTAAAAGCTCCTATGAACACAGGTGTACGCAGAAGCTCTGGAACTGGAGCAGCTACCTGACACTTTTAATAAGGCACTAATTTCATTAATTCTTTAGAATGATAGAGACTCCACTGACCCAAGGAGTTTCGCCCTATCAGTTTAATTGGAGTTGATTGTAAGGTGCTCTCCAAAGTACTAGCCATGAGGCTGGAAAGGTTTACCTCATATTATTCACACAGATCAGGTGGGATTTGTAAAAAGTAGAACCTCCACAGACAATCTTAGACGTTTGCTTCACCTTATGTGGCTGAGACAAAAAGAGGATACTCAGGTGGCAGCCCTTTCCCTAGATGCAGAGAAGGCATTCAATAGGGTGGAGTGGGGCTTTTTGACATATACCCTTGAAGAGTTTGGCTTTGGCCCTGGATTTATCAAGTGGGTTAAGGTAGTATCCTCCAATCCAAGACCAGCAGTCGTCACAAATGGTATGATCTCTTCCTTTTTAAATTTGTCGAGGGGAACCCAGCAGGGCAGTCCTCTCTCACCTCTCCTTTTTACTCTATTTTTGGAGCCCTTGGCAGCAGCAATCAGAGCTGATTCAGGAATCAAAGGAGTGATGGGAGGTGCCAGAGAGCATACGCTGTTTTTATATGCTGACGACATATTGTTACTTATTAAGGAACCAGCCACATCAATCCCTTTGGTTTTGAACACAATTGACATGTTCTCACAGATATCTGAGTGGTGCAGTGGTCTAAGGCACTGCATCGCAGTGCTAGCTGTGCCACTAGAGATCCTGGTTCGAGTCCAGGCTCTCTCGCAGCCGGCCGCGACCGGGAGACCCATGGGCGGCGCACAATTGGTCAAGCGTCGTCCAAGGTAGGGGAGGGTTTAGCGGGGGGCCAGTATAAAAAAAAAACATGTATGCATTCACTAACTGTAAGTCACTCTGGATGAGAGCGTCTGCTAAATAACTAAAATGTAAATGTAAAATATCTGGTTATATGATTAATTGGCAGAAGTCAGAGGCTATGCCTGTATCCAAATTGTTGCAATTACTTCATTACAGTTAAAATGGCTGCCATCAGGGATGAAATACCTGGGTATAAGACTGAGCAACGAACTACAGAATATCATGCAAATTAATATGATGCCACTACTACAAAAAATGAAGAATATTTTTGATAAATGGAGGTTGCTTAATCTTACTTTATGGGGCAAAATAAATACAGTTTAATTTTGTGTCCATGATGCTCCCTGTGACCATTTCTCCCTTACTATTTAAGCAGTACAATCAAATGATTAAGGATTATCTTTGGGATGGGAAAAAACCCAGAATAAATGTGAACAAGTTATATGCTCTAAGGGATAAAGGAGGACTAGCACTACCCAATGTAGAACTATTCAACATATCATTTGAAGTAACCAAATTGGCCAGACACTGGGGACACAAAATTGGCCAGACACAATTATGATTCCCATTTGGGATGGACTCAGATTGAGAGGTCTATCACAGTCCTGTTTAAGCCTATTGAGGCCTTATCCCCAAAAAATATTCAGAGACAGCCAACTGAAGAGCCTAACCCAATCCTACAACATTCCCGAGAGGTATGGGTTAAGATTCATAAGATGCTTGGAATTTCCCAGTATAAACAAAAATATTCTTCCGTATGGCACAACCCATCGGTTTTTATAGGAAAATATTGATTTATCTGGGAGGTATGGTCAAGGCCTGCATGCACTAGGGGATGTATATGAGAAAGGAGTGCTTTTGTCCTATCAGGACCTGAAGGAGACATTTAATTCGCCAGATAAGGGAGATTTCTGGAAATACTTATAACTAAGGAGCTGCATGGGGTCTCTTATGAGTATTAACCTCCAGAGAGATGAAAACTTGTTAGAACAATATTTCAGGTTACCAGAAATATCACACTCCGCTTCAGTGTTTTATAAAAGAGTCTCATATGCACAATATGGAAACTGTGAGAATTGAAGGTTGATTTGGCAGAGGGATTTTAATTGTGACATTGAGGAGGATGTATGGAAAAATGTTGTTTCCAATGTAGGGTGGTGTACCAGGGATACAAGGGGTACATTTACACATTATAAGATTGTTCATAGATATTACTGGACCCCAGTTAGATTACATAAAATGGGTTTATTGCAAAATAATTCATGCTGGAAATGCAAGGGTGAAGTAGGTACCTTTTTGCATGCTATATTGGAAGGAGGCTCTTAAAAAGCTTGAAGAATGGGTGGGACAGCCTATCCCAGAGTCCCCACAGCTGTGCTTATTAGGGGATATACAGTGAGGGAAAATAGTATTTGATCCCCTGCTGATTTTGTACGTTTGTCCACTGACAAAGACATGATCCGTCTATAGTTTTAATGGTAGGTTTATTTAAACAGTGAGAGACAGAATAACAACAAAAAAATCTAGAAAAACGCATGTCAAAAATGTTATAAATTGATTTGCATTTTAATGAGGGAAATAAGTATTTGACCTCTCTGCAAAACATGACTTAGTACTTGGTGGCAAAACCCTTGTTGGCAATCACAGAGGTCAGACGTTTCTTGTAGTTGGCCACCAGGTTTGCACACATCTCAGGAGGGATTTTGTTCCACTCCTCTTTTCAGATCTTCTCCAAGTCATTAAGGTTTTGAGGCTGACGTTTAGCAACTCGAACCTTCAGCTCCCTCCACAGATTTTCTATGGGATTAAGGTCTGGAGACTGGCTAGGCCACTCCAGGACCTTAATGTGCTTCTTCATGAGCCACTCCTTTGTTGCCTTGGCCGTGTGTTTTGGGTCATTGTCATGCTGGAATACCCATCCACAACCCATTTTCAATGTCCTGGCTGAGGGAAGGATGTTCTCACCCAAGATTTGACGGTACATGGCCCCGTCCATCATCCCTTTGATATATAATGTTTCCACCTCCATGTTTGACAGTGGGGATGGTGTTCTTTGGGTCATAGGCAGCATTCCTCCTCCTCCAAACACGGCGAGTTGAGTTAATGCCAAAGAGCTCAGTTTTGGTCTCATCTGACCACAACACTTGCACCCAGTTCTCCTCTGAATCATTCAGATGTTCATAGGCAAACTTCAGACGGGCCTGTATATGTGCTTTCTTGAGCAGGGGGACCTTGCGGGCGCTACAGGATTTCAGTCCTTCATGACGTAGTGTGTTACCAATTGTTTTCTTGATGACTATGCTCCCAGCTGCCTTGAGATCATTGACAAGATCCTCCCGTGTAGTTCTGGGCTGATTCCTCACCGTTCTCATGATCATTGCAACTCCACGAGGTGAGATCTTGCATTGAGCCCCAGGCCGAGGGAGATTGACAGTTCTTTTGTGTTTCTTCCATTTGCGAATAATCGCACCAAGTGTTGTCACCTTCTCACCAAGCTGCTTGGCGATGGTCTTGTAGCCCATTCCAGCCTTGTGTAGGTCTACAATCTGACATCCTTGGAGAGCTCTTTGGTCTTGGCCATGGTGGAGAGTTTGGAATCTGATTGATTGCTTCTGTGGAGAGGTGTCTTTTATACAGATAACAAACTGAGATTAGGAGCACTCCCTTTAAGAGTGTGCTCCTAATCTCAGCTCGTTACCTGTATAAAAGACACCTGGGAGCCAGAAATCTTTCTGATTGAGAGGGGGTCAAATACTTATTTCCCTCATTAAAATGCAAATCAATTTATAACATTTGTGACATGCGTTTTTCTGGATTTTTTTGTTGTTATTCTGTCTCTCACTGTTCAAATAAACCTATCATAAAAATTATAGACTGATAATTTATTTGTCAGTGGGCAAACGTACAAAATCAGCAGGGGATCAAATACTGTTTTCCCTCACTGTATCTATTTTTCCACCAGGTATTAGCAAAGAAGAGTTTGGTCTTGCCTCAGTGGGTTTTCTTACTACGGCTAGACTCATACTACGTAACTGGAAGAGCGCAGATAGTCTGAAATCAACAGATTCGCTCAAACTCATGGTGGAGACTGCATCTTATGAATCAATGATAGCGAAATTACAGGAGAGGAAAGGGAAATGTAGTATGATATAGGAACACTTTTTGAATTATTTAAGGGATGTGCGGGTGAGAAGCTAGGGCATAAGTTGGAAGAAATGTATGTGTAATGGGTGTTTATTTTTTAGTCATTATTATATTTTTTAATCTAAAAAATGCATGAACCTTTTTTATTTTATTTATTTGCTGTTTAATATTCCAACCCCTGATAAATGGTTGAAAGGTGCTGTCTTGTTTGCTGTCTTGTTGGTTTTTATGTTTTTGTTGTTAGTGTTATGTAATGGTGTAATGTCATATTGATAAAAATAAAATAAAAATAAAAAGTAAGTAAAGTCCTTGTTTATAGGGATAATGCGAATAGGTTATTATGTTGCGGCAACAAATTAAGTTTTGCTTTGGTTTTTCCTTTTCATGGTTTGAGTTTGAGTAGCATAGGAGGCTTACCGGTAATTCTATTATATTGTGGCAAACACAACAGTACAGCTGGAACTTAAATTGGCCAACAAAAATGGCTTAACAGAATGAAACCTTCAAAGTTTTGAACAGGTTAGGCCTATATTGCAGCTATTACCAACAAAGGTGATTGCCATAAGCTAATGATATTTATTTTACAACAGGCCTACTTTTAACCTTAAACTAAATACGCAGCACAACATTTAAAAGACAGACCTTAATTTAGTCTCAACAAAAAGAAACAAAACACTTTTTGCATAGGCTATTTAAAGAACTGGTTTCGATGATTAATTACAATAATAATAGTTAAACAATTGATAATAAATATGAAAATAAATAAATAAAAGGTCGAAAATTGCATTAAACCTGAATAGCGAGTTGCACACAGTCCATTTGACCGCACCAACGTTATTCTCATCTTTGTCCACTACAATATTTAAACTTATCCCAGAGGACATTCCTCTTGTTGGCTTCTTTTCACTATACTAAACTTTCATTTTACTTCAATGAAAAATGACTCAATTTTCGCAATCAACAAGCAAAAACTCCAACAGGAAGTACCAGTGCACGGAAGTGGTCCGATGAACCGGATACTAAGCTACAGACTGTTTTGCTAGCACAGACTGGAATGTTCCGGGATTCACCCGATGGCATTGCGTAATTTACCACATCATTCACCGGCTTGTGAATCGACGATGTTGTCCCCACAGTGACCGTATGTACATATCCCAACCAGATGCCATGGATTACAGGTAACATACGCACTGAGCTAAAGGCTAGAGCTGCTGCTTTCAAGGAGCGGGACACTAATCCGGACGCATATAAGAAATCCCACTACGCCCTCCAACAAACCATCAAACAGGCAAGGTGTCAGTAAAGGACCAAGAATCCTACTACACCGGCTCTGACACTCGTCGGATGTGGCAGGGCTTGCAAACTATCAAATATTACACAGCGAAACCCAGCCTCGACCTGTCCATCGACGCGGGCCTACCAGATGAGCTGAATACTTTCTATGCTCGCTTCGAGGAAAGCAACACTGAGCCACGCATGTTTCGGACAACTGCGTGAGCACGCTCTCCATAGCTGATGTGAGTAAGACTTTTAAACAGGCCGCAGGGCCAGACGGATTACCAGGTCCCTTACTCAGATCATGCACTGATCAGCTGGCAAGTGTCTTCACTGACATTTTCAACCTCTCCCTGACCCAGTCTGTAATACCTACGTTTCAAGCAGACAACCGTAGTCCCTGTGCCAAAGAACGCCAAGGTAACTGTCTAAATCACTATCGCCCGTAGCACTCACATCTGTAGCCATGAAATGCTTTGAAAAGCTGGTCATTGCTCACATCAACACCATCATCCCAGACATCCTGGACCCACTCCAATTCACATACTGCCCAAAAAGATACACAGATGATGCAATCTCTATTGCACTCTACTCACACATGAGTACACACTACATACGCTCACACACACATGCATATTGTCGCCACTCACACACTTTCACACTCTTCAGATACACCGCTGCTACTTTTTTTATTATCTATCCTGATTGCCTAGTCACTTTTACCCCTACCTACACTAACGGTCAAAAGTTTTAGAACACCTACTCATTCAAGGGTTTTTCTTTATTTTTACTATTTTCTACATTGTAGAATAACAGTGAAGACATCAAAACTATGAAATAACACATATGGAATCATGTAGTAACCAAAAAGGTGTTAAACAAATCAAAATATATTTTAGATTTGAGATTCTTCAAATAGCCACCCTTTGCCATATTCAATTGGTAGTTACAGTCTTGTCCCATCGCTGCAACCCCCGTACGGACTCGGGAGAGGCGAAGATCGAGAGCCATGCGTCCTCTGAAACACGACCCCGCCAAGCCGTATTGCTTCTTGACACACTTAACCCGGAAGTCAGCCGCACCAACGTGTCGGAGGAAACACTGTGCTGCTGGCGACCGAAGTCAGCGTGGCTCCACAAGGAGTCGCTAAAGCGCGATGGGACAAGGACATCCCAGCCGGCCAAACCCTCCCCTAACAACGCTGAGCCAATTGTGCGCAGCCTCATGGGTCTCCCGGTCGCGGCGCGTGTGACAAATACATTTCATTTGATTTTGAGTTTGTCTCCACCACGTGCGTTTCAGTGGTGTTAGCCAGCTTTGCCGTCGTTTTTTAGCAGGGAATTCAGTGTTCGGGCTCCTAAATTGCAAAACCGGGCTGCTAAATTGCAAAAAGAGTGCTCCACCCACCTGGGCAAGAACCGGGCATTCCCCGCTTGCAAAACGAGCACACCCACTGTCTCTCTACTACCGACCCTGTCACTTCAAAATCACACACTGGCTGTGAATTCCAAACCAGCTCCTCGCCTCTACCTGCTCCCTCGGAGGGCCCTCCATTGTCACGTGTTGCTGACGAAACTCAGAGGGGGTGAATTGCAGAGTGGTGAGAGGATCAAGACAACCCTTCACCTTTGGGACACACTCATGACTTAATTGATGCAATTCATGTTTCACATTTAAATAGTAAAACAAGCATGAAATTCAAAAAAATAAATTCCCCTTCATTTTAAAAGAGACTGTCAGTGGGTGCTGTAGGTGGGTGTGGTGCAGGAATCAGATGCAGGACGCAGAAAAATAAGTCCAATAGACTTTAGTGAACAGCACACTCAAAAACACGAGTCAAACGCCCGGAGGCGAGAAAGTCCGCACACAGGCGAAAACCAAAGGCGCACAAAACACGACAGCGAAACAATAACACACAAACACAGACACACACAACGAGAACTAAATAGAACACTAACGAGGACTAACTAGACACAGGTGTACAACATCAAGACCAAACCAAACGAACATGAAACATAGATCGGTGGCAGCTAGTACTCCGGAGACGACGACCGCCGAAGCCTGCCCGAACCAGGAGGAGGAGCAGCCTCGGCCGAAACCGTGACAGTACCCCCCCTTGACGCGCGGCTCCAGCCGTGCGCCGACCCCGGCCTCGGGGACGACCAGGAGGACGCGGAGCAGGGCGCGCGGGATGGTCCCGGTGGAACTCCGACAGGAGAGATGGGTCTAGGATGTCCCTCCGCGGCACCCAGCACCGCTCCTCCGGGCCGTACCCCTCCCACTCCACGAGATACTGGAGACCCCCCATCCGGCGTCTGGAGTCCAAGATGGACCGAACGGTGTACGCCGGAGCCCCCTCGATGTCCAATGGGGGCGGAGGAGTCTCTCCTATCTCATTGTCCTGGAGTGGACCAGCTACCACCGGCCTGAGAAGAGACACATGGAACGAAGGGTTAATATTCTTATATTCAACAGGTAGATGTAACCTATAACACACCTCGTTCAATCTTCTCAGGACTTTAAAGGGCCCCACAAACCGCCGACCCAGCTTCCGGCAGGGCAGGCGGAGGGGTAGGTTTCTGGTAGAGAGCCAGACTCGATCTCCGGGTGCGTACACCGGCCCCTCACTGCGGTGGAGATCGGCGCTCGCCTTGTGACGAAGGACGGCCCGCTGCAGGTGGACGTGGGCAGCGTTCCACGTCTCTTCCGAGCGCCTCATCCAATCATCCACCGCAGGGGCCTCGATCTGGCTCTGCTGCCACGGTGCCAGAACCGGCTGGTAACCTAATACACATTGAAAAGGGGTTAGGTTAGTAGAGGAGTGGCGGAGAGAGTTCTGGGCCATCTCGGCCCAGGGAATGTAACGCGCCCACTCCTCAGGCCGGTCCTGGCAATATGACCTCAGAAACCTACCCACATCCTGGTTGACACGTTCCACCTGCCCGTTACTCTCCGGGTGGTACCCCGAGGTAAGGCTAACCGAGGCTCCCAAACGCTCCATAAACGCTCTCCACACATGGGAGGTAAACTGAGGGCCTCGATCAGACACTATATCCTCGGGGACCCCGTAATGCCGGAAGACGTGGGTAAATAGGGCCTCAGCGGTCTGTAGGGCAGTAGGAAGACCCGACATAGGGAGAAGACGACAGGCCTTAGAGAACCGGTCCACAACGACCAGGATGGTGGTATTCCCCTGAGAGAGGGGAAGGTCTGTTACAAAATCCACCGAGAGGTGGGACCATGGTCGTTGTGGAACGGGTAGGGGCTGTAACTTACCCCTGGGCAGATGTCGGGGCGCCTTACACTGGGCGCACACCGAGCAGGAGGAGACGTAAACCCTCACATCCCTAGCCAAAGTAGGCCACCAGTATTTAGTGCTAAGGCAATGCACTGTCCGGCCAATACCCGGATGTCCAGAGGAGGGTGATGTGTGAGCCCAGTAGATGAGTCGATCCCGAATCTCGAGCGGAACGTACTTCCGACCCTCAGGACATTGTGGAGGGCTGGGGTCGGTACGCAACGCTCGCTCGATCTCGGCATCAACCTCCCACACCACCGGTGCCACAAGGCAAGACTCCGGTAGTATGGGAGTAGGCTCAACGGACCTCTCCTCCGTGTCATACCGCCGGGACAGTGCATCTGCCTTGCCATTCTGGGACCCAGGGATGTACGTGATTTTAAATACGAACCTGGTGAGAAACATACTCCATCGAGCCTGGCGAGGGTTCAGTCTCCTCGCTGCCCGGATGTACTCCAGGTTCCGATGGTCAGTCAAAATGAGGAAAGGGTGTTGAGCCCCCTCAAGCCAATGCCTCCACACCTTAAGGGCCTGAACTACAGCTAACAGCTCCCTGTCCCCAACGTCATAGTTACGCTCCGCCGGGCTGAGCTTTTTGGAGTAAAAAGCACAGGGGCGGAGTTTAGGTGGCGAGCCGGACCGTTGAGAGAGCACGGCCCCTATACCAGCCTCAGACGCGTCCACCTCAACCTGAAAGGGAATTGTGGGATCCGGATGTGCCAGCACCGGAGCCGACGTAAACAGGTCCTTCAGTCTCCCAAAGGCCCTGTCCGCATCAGCTGACCACTGCAGGCGCACCGGACCCCCTTTCAGAAGGGACGTGATGGGAGCTGCCACCTGTCCAAAACCCCGGATAAACCTCCGGTAGTAATTCGCAAAGCCCAAGAACTGCTGCACCTCCTTTACAGTGGTTGGAGTTTGCCAATTACGCACAGCGGACACACGATCCACCTCCATACTCACCCCTGACGCGGACAACCGATAACCCAAAAAGGAGACCGACTCCTGGAAAAACAGACATTTCTCTGCCTTGACATATAGGTCGTGCTCCAACAGCCTCCTCAATACACGTCGCACCAGGGTTACATGCTCGGCTCGGGTAGACGAGTACACCAGAATATCATCAATGTACACGACCACCCCTTGTCCCTGCATATCCCGGAAAATGTCATCTACGAAGGATTGAAAGACTGATGGAGCATTCATCAACCCATATGGCATGACAAGATATTCGAAATGACCTGACGTGGTACTAAACGCTGTTTTCCATTCATCGCCCTCCCTAATGCGCACCAAGTTATACGCGCTCCTGAGATCCAATTTTGTGAAAAACCGCGCCCCATGCAATGACTCCGTCATGGTCGCAATCAGAGGGAGTGGATAACTGTATTTCACAGTAATCTGATTGAGACCACGGTAATCAATGCACGGGCGCAACCCTCCATCTTTCTTTTTCACAAAAAAGAAACTCGAAGAGGCGGGGGAAGTGGAAGGCTGAATGTATCCCTGTCTCAAAGATTCGGCTATGTAGGTCTCCATAGCTTTTCTCTCCTCTTGAGACAAAGGATACACATGGCTCCGTGGGGAGCGCTGCTCCTGCCTGGAGATCAATCGCACAATCCCCCGGTCTATGGGGAGGCAACTGCGTCGCCCTAGTTTTGCTAAACACAAGAGCTAAATCCCCATATTCAGGCGGAATGTGCAGTGCGGGCACTTGGTTTGGACTTTCCACCGAAGTCGCCCCCACGGAAACACCCAGACATCGCCCCTCACACTGAACAGACCACCCATCGAGAGCCCTCTGTTGCCACGAAATAGCAGGGTTATGGGTGCTTAACCAGGGAATCCCCAGCACCACTGGGTACGCAGGAGAGTCGATCAGATACAGCTGTATAGTCTCTTCATGACCCCCCTGCGCACACATCCTAAGTGGCGCTGTGACCTCCCTGATCAACCCCGACCCCAACGGACGGCTATCTAAGGCATGAACGGGAAAAGGTTTGTCAACGGGTAGGAGAGGGATCCCTAACTCTAAACAAAACTTTCGATCAACAAAATTCCCAGCTGCGCCTGAATCTACTAGCGCCTTATGCTGGGAATGAGGTGCAACCTGTGGAAAACCAACAGGTATACAAAAGTGCGCAACAGAAAGCTCTGGGTAGGTGGGGCGTCTACTCACCTGGGAGGCCCCCCCAGTGCGTGGCCTGTTGTCTTCTCCCCCGGAGAACCCTCCCCAGCACCTGGCCGCAGTGTGCCCTCCACGACCGCACTTGGTGCAGGAGACAGGCCCCCTCGGGCTCCTCCTACTCCGTTCTCTAGCGCCGGCACCCCAGAGCTCCATAGGGCTCGAGGTGCAGGCCCCCTCGGGACGTCCACGGGTGGCCAGCAGGGTGTCTAAACGGATGGACATATCAACCAACTGGTCGAAAGTCAGATGGGTATCCCTGCAGGCCAACTCTCGTTGAACGTCCTCCCGGAGGCTACACCGAAAATGGTCAATGAGAGCCCGTTCATTCCACCCTGCATCCGCCGCTAGAGTCCGGTACTCTAAAGCAAACGCCTGTGCGCTCCTCCTCCCCTGTCTCAAGTGGACTAGCCGCTCCCCCGCCGCTTTGCCCTCAGGTGGATGGTCAAACACGGCCTTGAAGCGGCGGGAGAACTCGGCGTAGGAGATGGTGTTGGCGTCCATCTTCCTCCACTCAGCGTTAGCCCACTCCAACGCCTTTCCCGAGAGACAGGAGATGAGGGCGGAAACGCTCTCGTGTCCCGAGGGCACCGGGTGTACAGTGGCCAGGTAGAGCTCCACCTGCAGGAGGAACCCCTGACACCCGGCAGCTGTTCCGTCATACGCCCTCGGGAGCGAGAGCCGAATCCTCCTGGGTTCCGGACCTGGGGCTGGTGGACCGGCCGATGGGGTGGACAGGGTAGGTGGAGGTGTGGGTACCCTGCTGGCCTCCCATCGGTGCAGGGTGTTGATCACGTCCTGTAGAGCGGTCTCCAGTTGTCTTATCTGGCCCTCCTGCCAATGGATATGCTCCTCGAGCGACACAGGTGTCACAGCCGATCCTGCTGATTCCATAATGATGTGTTATTCTGTCAGTGGGTGCTGTAGGTGGGTGTGGTGCAGGAATCAGATGCAGGACGCAGAAAAATAAGTCCAATAGACTTTAGTGAACAGCACACTCAAAAACACGAGTCAGGGGGGCGCTGTTGGAAGCCAAGGATGTAGCACGCGTCTCCCTATCGCTCCTGAGTTAGTGACCAAATTTATATATTTAACTTTGCAAAATTGCATACATTTCTGTCTGCCCAGGCGTCTGGAGAGACCCATAAACAACTCAGTTCAAGTTTAATAAATTTAAATTCGTAATGACATCAACCCGGCCAAAAACAGAGTCTGCAAGAGCAGGCCGCAACAAGCCTGCAACTTCTCCCGACTCACCCCCGCCACCGAACGCTGCCAATGCCGGCCCCACGGAAACACTGACTGTGGAGATGCTGCAATCCGTGATAGGCACCCTCAAAACCGACATTTTCGGAAAAATTGACTGTCTCTCTACCAATCTCAGGTCAGAGATGTTAACGATCAAAGACGAGCTTAAAAAATCTATCGAGAGTATACAGAATAAGCTCGACGCACATGGGGTGACTTTATCGGATTTGGAGCGAGGTGCTACAGACCACAGCACTCGCATTAGCGAGCTAGAGGCTAACGTCGGCTCATTGACAACTAGGGTGGCATTCCTCGATAATAGATGCGAAGATATGGAAAGTAGAATGCGGAGGAACAACATTCGTCTACTGGGAATACCGGAGGGAGTGGAGGGCCCAAGGCCCACGGAGTACATGGCCCAGCTACTTCAGGAGCTGCTCGGGCTAGAGGAGAAGCCATTGCTAGACCGGGCTCACCGCACTCTGCGTAGCCGACCCAGGGATGGAGAACCCCCATGACCATTTGTCATCAGGGTGCATTTCTTTCACGTCCGCAACGACATACTGAGAAGATCGGGAGAAGCATCCCCTCTTCTACATAAGGGTAAAAGAGTCTCGATATTTGCGGACTACACAACAGCTGTGGCTAAGAGGCGGGCTAGCTTTGGAGCTGTGAAACGCCAACTACACGCCTGCCCGGGCGTGAAGTTCGGCCTCATCTACCCTGCGGTTTTGAGACTGACTTTACCGGACGGCTCCATGCACAGATTCGAGGACCCGGCTATAGCGGCAGATTTCATCAACAAGAACGTGAAAGCGACTGTTGTACCGCATGGTTTGTAACAAATGGTTGGCTGGCTGGTCTTCCTAGCAGGCTAGTTAGCAGGCCGAATGGGTGACTAACGAAGCCATCTTTGCTGGGTTCATCGACATATGAATGTCATTCTCTTTTTTATCTCTTTATTTCCAGCCCAGGTTTGCCGCCTCTAATGCCAATATCTGGGGGTCTGCATGGCTGTTTCAGTTTGATCATTTACCATCTGCGTCGAGGTTAAACCTCTCTTAATCGAGGATAGTTTTCCTTAGACTCTGTTGGGGACCATTCTATCCATGTTTGGCTTACTCTAGTTAAATGGTCACTAATCTTAGGTAGCACAGAGTAAGAGTTATCATGCTTAGCTCTAAACTTTCTTTGTATTTAGGGTTTTGCTTGCATCTCATTTGGGGAGATGCTTCGGCAAGGGCGGGTGTGAGGGAAGGGTTTGTTCACTCTCTATTTGTATATAGTTTGTATATGTTTTTTGTGCCTCTTCGCTTGTTTTTGTTTTTTACATTTGCGCTTTTAGGTTCAACTAAGATCTTCAGTTTACATTGTACCTTGTCCTTTACACATCCTCTCTCTCTTACTTGGAACTGCAGGGGCATAAATAACCCAGTTAAACGTAGTAAGGTGCTACACCATCTTCATCATTTGAAAGCTCACATCATCTTTCTCCAAGAAACTCATCTGAAGGTATCACAACACTCAAGTCTTAGGTGCAGATGGGTGGGTCAGGTGTTCCATTCCTCATTTCAGAGTAAGGCGAGAGGGGTGGCTATTTTACTTCACAGATCGGTACCTTTTACATGTTCTAAGGTGATCGCAGATCCCCATGGTAGATATATAATTGTCAGTGGTAGGCTGCTCAATACAAAGGTTCTTCTTGTTAATATCTATGCTCCTAATTGGGACAATGGTGATTTTTTCAAATCGGTTTTCTCTACACTCCCAGATATGTCCACCCATATGTTGATTTTAGGAGGTGACTTTAACTGTTGGTTAGACCCACAATTGGATCGATCCTCCACTAAACCTACCACCTTATCAACCTCAGCTAGAGTTGTTCGAACCTTTATGTCTGAATTCGCAATCTCAGATCCTTGGAGAATGGTTAATCCAGCTGGGAAAGCATACTCTTTTTTCTCATCGGTTCACCACACTTTTACGCGCATAGACTACTTCCTTGTTGATGACCGGCTCCTCCACTCCATATCTTCATGTTCATATAACCCAATTGTTGTATCTGACCACGCCCCTGTTACTATGGAAGTAGCTTTTCAAAATGTTGACAATCAGCGACCGCCTTGGCGACTAAAAACTCAACTGCTCAGTAATGAACACTTTGTCAATTTTGTTTTGAGTCAAATCGACTTTTTCATGATTACAAATAGAACCCCAAACATCTCTGCGTCTACTCTCTGGGAAACTTTGAAAGCTTATATCAGAGGTGAAATTATCTCCTACACCGCACATGAGAACAAATTGAAAAGGAATAGGTTATCTATGTTAACACGCTGTATTGCCCAATTAGATGACATTTATGCCGTTTCACCATCCCCGGATATTTATAAGGAATGTTTAACTCTGCAAGCAGAATTTGACACACTATTAACAGACCAGGTTACTGAAATGCTTGTCAAGTCTAGGAGCACTTACTATGAACAAGGAGATAAAGCCAGTAAATTATTAGCTCACAAGTTACGTCAACTATCATCATCATCTCAGATTACAAAAATTTGTACATCATCTGGGATATCATTAGATCCTGGGGGGATCAATGAGGAGTTCAAGAGATTTTACCAGTCTCTATATACCTCTGAAAGTAAAGCGGATACACTGGAATTGGATGATTTCTTCCACTCACTTTCTGTGCCTTCGGTCGGCCGGGATTTGGTTAAAAAATTAGAGCAGCCGATCACTGTTGAAGAACTGTCTAACGCTGTCAAATCCCTTCAATCTGGGAGAAGCCCAGGGCCTGATGGCTACCCGACAGAGTTTTATAAAAAGTTTATCACCAAAATAGCCCCTATTCTAATTGAAATGTACAATGATGCATTTGTAAATGGTGCTCTCCCACATACTCTCACTCAAGCAACCATTTGTGTTATTCTTAAAAAAAACAAAGACCCTCTTGACTGTGCATCATACCGTCCAATTAGCTTGCTAAATGTGGACTATAAAATTCTAGCCAAAATTCTGGCAACGCGGCTAGAAACAGTCCTCCCATCAATTATCTCTCCGGATCAAACAGGATTTATAAAAAATAGACACTCATTCTTCAATCTCCGAAGATTATTTAATATTATATACAATCCTTCTATCGACAATACCTCTGAAGCCATTATATCCCTGGACGCGGAGAAAGCGTTTGATCGGGTGGAATGGAAATACCTTTTTTACACTCTAAATAAATTTGGCTTTGGCTCCAAATTCATAACCTGGATAAAACTTCTGTACTCATCCCCCCAAGCCTCTGTCAGGACTAATAACACTCAATCAGATCGCTTCCCTTTGCAAAGATCGACACGTCAGGGTTGCCCTTTAAGTCCCTTACTGTTTGCCCTCACCATAGAGCCACTTGCAATAGCACTTCGCTCCAACCCCCTCATCAAAGGCATAGTCAGATACGGGCACGAACACAAACTGTCTTTATATGCAGATGATTTATTAATATACACATCCAATCTTTCTGTCTCTGTCCCTGCTGCCCTTGCCACTTTCGCATCCTTCGGTCACTTATCAGGGTATAAACTAAATCTCAGTAAAAGTGAATTGATGCCACTTAACATGGCTGCAAAAAAATCCCCTTTACATAACTTGCCATTTAAAATAGCTCACAGTAGTTTTATTTATCTCGGGGTACATGTCACAATTAGGTTTGAAAACCTTTTTCAAGCCAACTTTGCTCCTCTCTTAACCCGTACTAAGGACGATTTGGAACGGTGGTCTTTGCTACACCTCTCCTTAGTTGCTAGAATTAACTCTATTAAAATGAATACTCTCCCTAAATTCTTATACCTCTATCAGTGCCTTCCAATATTTCTACCCAATACATTTTTCAAAAAGATTGACGGCCTAATTCTACCCTTTATATGGGACAAAAAGCCTCCTAGGATGCGAAAACAGCTCTTGCAGAGGCCCAAACCAGACGGCGGTCTAGCTCTACCAGATTTCAGATTCTATTATTGGGCCGCTAACCTTAGGATCATTCAGTACTGGTTGCAGAGCAGAGTGATATTCCCACCCCCAACTTGGCTGGAGATGGAGGCTGCCTCGTCTACACCGGCATCATTGTCTTCCCTCGCTCACTCCTCTATTACAGGCCCTTACTCCTCCTTCACCAATAATATATGTGTCAAAACAACATTGAAGATCTGGAATCAATTTAGACGCCACTTTGGGTTTCAAACAACCTCTTCCTTGGCTCCGGTAGCCTCAAACCCAGCTTTTCCCCCATCTATGATTGATGGTGCTTTCTCAACATGGTCTAATCTCGGTATTAAAAGATTCAGAGATCTGTATACTAACAATACATTTAGTACGTTTCAACAATTATCAGCTAAATTTGGTCTCCCCAGACATCATTTTTTTAGGTTCTTACAAGTCCGGAGTTATGTCCGCAGCATAGATCCAGGATTCCCCAACCTTCCTGGTGGAACACAGTTCGACACATTTCTCACCCCACTTCCTAATCAGAAAGGCACATTGTCAATAATCTATAGTCAAATTTGCTCACTACAAGGCATCTCATTAAACAATATCAAATCCTCTTGGGAGGAGGAACTGGGTGAGGAAATATCTGATGAACTATGGGAAGGGGCACTCAAAAGGGTACATAGCTCTTCTATTTGCGCTCGACACGGCCTCATCCAATGCAAACTCATTCATAGGGCCCACTGGACCAAAGCAAGACTATCAAAAATTTACAAGGATGTGAACCCTAATTGTGTTCGATGTAACCAGTCCCCTGCTAATCATGTGCACATGTTTTGGTGCTGCCCATCTCTTGTTGGTTTCTGGAAAGACATCTTTAACACACTCTCAGAATTAAGCGGCACACAGATCGAGCCAGACCCTCTCATTGCATTATTTGGAGTTTCCTTACCCACAATACAATTGACCAAAATGAATAAGGATGTAATTGCCTTTGTCACGTTGTTAGCGAGACGATTAATTTTACTTAGATGGAAATCATTTTTTTTTTTTTTTTTTTTTTTTTTTTGTGTTTTATCTTATTTATGTATTTAATGTCTATTTTTTCTTTCATGTCTGTCTCTCTATGTTTTGCTATATCGTTGTCTTCAAATTGTTGTTCCATATTCATACCAAATAACTTCCAAGTGCAATTATTTACTAAATGCTGGTACTGAAAATTCAATAAACAAAGTATAAAAAAATTTTATAAAAAAAATCAACCGCTTACCCCTTCAAAGTAGGAAGATGCACATGCAAATAAAAGATGACTGGTCATTGGTCAGAATAATCAGAAAAAAAAGAAGAAAAAAAAAAAAGAAAAAAAAACACGAGTCAAACGCCCGGAGGCGAGAAAGTCCGCACACAGGCGAAAACCAAAGGCGCACAAAACACGACAGCGAAACAATAACACACAAACACAGACACACACAATGAGAACTAAATAGAACACTAACAAGGACTAACTAGACACAGGTGTACAACATCAAGACCAAACCAAACGAACATGAAACATAGATCGGTGGCAGCTAGTACTCCGGAGACGACGACCGCCGAAGCCTGCCCGAACCAGGAGGAGGAGCAGCCTCGGCCGAAACCGTGACAGAGACAAACCTCAGTAACAGTTAAACATTTAATTTGGGAGCTATTTCATTTGTTACATGTGTCAAACCTAGAAATCAAACACAAACTAAATGTCTGTGGAATATAACTAGACACGCCTCTCCATTATTTTGTATGAAATTGAACACAAAACTACAAACATCGAAATATTCATTGAGACAATGCTGAAACGGCAAGGCGGTGCCACATTTTAGTTTTTGCCTAAATCAAAATGAAAGAAACGTTATCCTGCAGGCTATGATAGCAAATAGGCTATCTTGCTTTTATTACATGTATCGATAATGCCGTCTTTGGTGTGCCTATCAATGAACGAGCACCCTTTTTCCCACTCTATCGATAGAATAATTGTATTAAGTCATACGAAGGTTTGACTCCGCGTGATTTTACTAAATGTGTAGTTTGATAGATACGCATTTTAATATTAAAGGGACATTTCACCTTAGCTCTGTCACTGTATCAGTGGAGGCTCCTCAGAGGAGGAAGGGGAATTTCATAAAAATAAAAATAGTGAATCATTTAAAAAGTTTTCATTTTTAGATAAAACTACACTAAATATATTAACATGTCACCAAATAATTGATTAAAACACACTGTTTTGCAATGAAGGTCTACAGTAGCCTCAACAGCACCCTCTAGGGTAGCACCATGGTGTAGCCGGAGGACAGCTAGTTTCTGTCCTCCTCTGGGTACATTGACTTCAATACATAACCTAGGGATCACTCCTTTCCATAGACTTCCACAGTAATTATGACAACTTCCGGAGGACATATCCAACCTATCAGAGCTCTTGCAACATGAACTAACATGTTGTCTACCCAATCAAAGGATCAGAGAATTAATCTAGTACTGAAAGCATAAGCTACAGCTTGCTAGCGCTACAGTGCATATAATGTGGTGAGTAGTTGACTCAAAGAGAGAAAAAGACAATAGTTTAACAGTTTTTAACAAATTAATTTCTTAACAAATGAAGGAGAGAGAGCGAGATTTTTTGATTCGATTTTATTAGGATCTCTTTTAGTCCTGAGAGAGATTTGGTTGTATTTTTTTCACTTTCACTTTCACTTAAAGACACACTGTGCAGAAATCGCGCCGCTATTTTCTGGTTGCAAAAATTCTAACAGTTCGCTTAATTTTAGTTTATGTAACAAAACAAGGAAGTATAGTGTAGAGAACCATTTTACCATCCAAACCGCTGTGAAATATATTTTCCATAGCCAAAAATATTGTATTTCCAGCTGTTTGAAGCTGGTGTACATAACCAAAAGTAAAAGATGCAAAAACGAAACTTAAGAACGGGAAGAATAGAAATAGCGCACCTAGAACAGTCTTGCTTTCAATGATAATGACAAAATCTATAACACACATTTCTATGTGAATTAGGTTGGGTTGCCCAAAAAGTTACACATTGCAGCTTTAACGTTACTTAGCTAGTGAATGCAGCTAGCTAGTTTAGCCTACTCAAACACCCGGCTCAAACAGAGAGGGACGCTATGTTAGCTAGCTGGCTATGGCTATCCAACACGGGAACTCTTCCAAGTCAAGGTAATCTTTTGGTTTTATATATTTATTGCCACCGGGGGCCTGCCCGTGTAACTGCTAATATGCTTTCTGTATACTGTACTGCATGATTGTAGCGGGTTTACTAATGCGTTAGTTCTATTAGCTATGTTGACTATGACGTTAGCTAATATGGGGACAACGATGTAGGCTGTGTGTAACAGTTAGCAGTTATGGTATGAAGGTTTGGCTTGGAAAGGTTTTTTCGCGTAGATGTGAGAAGAAATTATACAACGAGCAAAGTGATCATGCTGTTTGTATGTGGCTGCTATGAAAGTGAACTGTGTTTGAGGGTGATCAGGGGGGTATTCCTTCTGCCGATTCTGTTGAAAAACATTTCTTAAACGGAAGCAAACAGAACGAAACGGGGATAAACATATCTGAATTTGTCCAATAGAAACTCTTGTTTGCAACTGCTTGGACTAATGATTACACCCTAGATCAGATAGATGCATTGAATGAGTCACAGTCTGTCACCTTGATTACTCAAATGTAAACTACGTTGTAAACTTTAATTCATAGGCTGTGTTGTAGCAACATCATGATGGATATAGGGAAAATGTGAGTATCATGTAGTAGCCTAAACCTATCGATGTTACATTGAGCAGGGCGAATGGAATATGAATGACAGTCATCCAATATGCTGTAATAGAAATAAGGCCATGCTCATGAAAAAAATGTGTCCTTTCCTAATCTTAGATGACACCGACCGCCACTGCACTGTATATAGTCATTACTATATTAATAACATTACGTTTTGTCAAAACTCTCCTCACCACAAGCTAGAACAATCGCATTTTCATTTCACCGATAGAATCAGGAAGTTTGACTTATGTATCAACTTGTATATATCTATCAATGAATCTGCCAATAGGAACATCACTGAAAGACGTTCAATGGCTCTATTGAACAAAGACAACCATATCTACAGTTGAAGTCAGAAGTTTACATACACTTAGGTTGGAGTCATTAAAACTCGTTTTTCAACCACTCCACAAATTTCTTGTTAACAAACTATAGTTTTGGCAAGTCGGTTAGGACATCTACTTTGTGCATGACACAAGTAATTTTTCCAACAATTGTTTACAGACAGATTATTTCACTTATAATTCACTGTATCACAATTCCAGTGGGTCAGAAGTTTACATACACTAAGTTGACTTTGCCTTTAAACAGCTTGGAAAATTCCAGAAAATGATGTTATGGTTTTAGAAGCTTCTGATAGGCTAATTGACATCATTTGAGTCAATTGGAGGTGTACCTGTGGATGTATTTCAAGGCCTACCTTCAAACTCAGTGCCTCTTCGTTTGACATCATGGGAAAATCAAAAGAAATCAGCCAAGACCTCAGAAAAATCCTTGTTCATCCTTGGGAACAATTTCCAAACGCCTGAAGGTACCATGTTCATCTGTACGAACAATAGTATGCAAGTATAAACACCATGGGACCACGCAGCCATCATAGCGCTCAGGAAGGAGACGCGTTCTGTCTCCTAGAGATGAACGTACTTTGGTGCGAAACGTGCAAATCAATCCCAGAACAACAGCAAAGGACCTTGTGAAGATGCTGGAGGAAACAGGTACAAAAGTATCTATATCCACAGTAAAACGAGTCCTATATCGACATGACCTGAAAGGCCGCTCAGCAAGGAAGAAGCCACTG
This sequence comes from Coregonus lavaretus, assembly GCF_964263955.1. Taxonomy (NCBI): domain Eukaryota; kingdom Metazoa; phylum Chordata; class Actinopteri; order Salmoniformes; family Salmonidae; genus Coregonus; species Coregonus lavaretus. Next base: position 414,380 of record NC_140017.1, on the reverse strand, counting down.
CTCAAAAACCGCCAAAAAAAAGCCAGACTACGGTTTGCAACTGCACATGGGGACAACGATCGTACTTTTTGGAGAAATGTCCTCTTGTCTGATGAAACAAAAATAGAACTGTTTGGCCATAATGACCATTGTTATGTTTGGAGGAAAAAGGGGGTAGGCTTGCAAGCCGAAGAACACCATCCCAACCGTGAAGAACAGGGGTGGCAGCATCATGCTGTAGGGGTGCTTTGCTGCATGAGGGACTGGTGCACTTCACAATATAGATGGCATCATGAGAAAGGAAAATTATATGGAATATATTGAAGCAACATCTCAAGACATCAGTCAGGAAGTTAAAGCTTGGTCGCAATTGGGTCTTCCAAATGGACAATGACCCCAAGCATACTTCCAAAGTTGTGGCAAAATGGCTTAAGGACAACAAAGTCAAGGTATTGGAGTGGCCATCACAAAGCCCTGACCTCAAAATTATAGAACATTTGTGGGCTGAACTGAAAAAGCATGTGCCTACAAACCTGACTCAGTTACACCAGCTCTGTCAGGAGGAATGGGACAAAATTCACCCAACTTATTGTGGGAAGCTTGTGGAAGGCTACCCGAAACATTTGACCCAAGTTAAACAATTTAAAGGCAATGCTACCAAATACTAATTGAGTGTATGTAAACTTCTGACCCACTGCGAATGTGATGAAAGAAATAAAAGCTGAAATAAATCATTCTCTCTACTATTATTCTGACATTTCACATTCTTAAAATAAAGTGGTGATCCTAACTGACCTAAGACAGGGTATTTTTACTAGGAGTAAATGTCTGGAATTGTGAAACATTTAGTTTAAATGTATTTGGCTAAGGTGTATGTAAACTTCCAACTTCAACTGTACATGCACACAAATGTATAGTGCGATCGGTATAACATAGTTGCTTCACAAAATGACCCACCCCCCTCCTCCACTAAGGCTGTCCCACAGGGGTCGATTTTGGGCCCTGTACATTTTATTGTCTATATACAGTGGGGGAAAAAAGTATTTAGTCAGCCACCAATTGTGCAAGTTCTCCCACTTAAAAAGATGAGAGAGGCCTGTAATTTCCATCATAGGTACACGTCAACTATGACAGACAAAATGAGGAAAAAAAACTCCAGAAAATCACATTGTAGGATTTTTAATGAATTTATTTGCAAATTATGGTGGAAAATAAGTATTTGGTCAATAACAAAAGTTTCTCAAAACTTTGTTATATACCCTTTGTTGGCAATGACACAGGTCAAACGTTTTCTGTAAGTCTTCACAAGGTTTTCACACACTGTTGCTGGTATTTTGGCCCATTCCTCCATACGTATCTCCTCTAGAGCAGTGATGTTTTGGGGCTGTTGCTGGGCAACACAGACTTTCAACTCCCTCCAAAGATTTTCTATGGGGTTGAGATCTGGAGACTGGCTAGGCCACTCCAGGACCTTGAAATGCTTCTTACGAAGCCACTCCTTCGTTGCCCGGGCGGTGTGTTTGGGATCATTGTCATGCTGAAAGACCCAGCCACGTTTCATCTTCAATGCCCTTGCTGATGGAAGGAGGTTTTCACTCAAAATCTCACGATACATGGCCCCATTCATTCTTTCCTTTACACGGATCAGTCGTCCTGGTCCCTTTGCAGAAAAACAGCCCCAAAGCATGATGTTTCCACCCCTATGCTTCACAGTAGGTATGGTGTTCTTTGGATGCAACTCAACATTCTTTGTCCTCCAAACACGACGAGTTGAGTTTTTACCAAAAAGTTATATTTTGGTTTCATCTGACCATATGACATTCTCCCAATCCTCTTCTGGATCATCCAAATGCACTCTAGCACACTTCAGACGGGCCTGGACATGTACTGGCTTAAGCAGGGGGACACGTCTGGCACTGCAGGATTTGAGTCCCTGGCGGCGTAGTGTGTTACTGATGGTAGGCTTTGTTACTTTGGTCCCAGCTCTCTGCAAGTCATTCACTAGGTCCCCCTGTGTGGTTCTGGGATTTTTGCTCACCGTTCTTGTTATCATTTTGACCCCACGGGGTGAGATCTTGCGTGGAGCCCCAGATCGAGGGAGATTATCAATGGTCTTGTATGTCTTCCATTTCATAATAATTGCTCCCACAGTTGATTTCTTCAAACCAAGCTGCTTACCTATTGCAGATTCAGTCTTCCCAGCCTGGTGCAGGTCTACAATTTTGTTTCTGGTGTCCTTTGACAGCTCTTTGGTCTTGGCCATAGTGGAGTTTGGAGTGTGACTGTTTGAGGTTGTGGACAGGTGTCTTTTATACTGATAACAAGTTCAAACAGGTGCCATTAATACAGGTAATGAGTGGAGGACAGAGGAGCCTCTTAAAGAAGAAGTTACAGGTCTGTGAGAGCCAGAAATCTTGCTTGTTTGTAGGTGACCAATTACTTATTTTTCACCATAATTTGCAAATAAATTCATTAAAAATCCTACGATGTGATTTTCTGAGAAATATTTTTTCTCAATTTGTCTGTTATAGTTGACGTGTACCTATGATGAAAATTACAGGCCACTCTCATCTTTTTAAGTGGGAGAACTTGCACAATTGGTGGCTGACTAAATACTTTTTTCCGCCACTGTAAACAACATTGGTTTGTCTGTAGGAAATTGTAACCTTTTCTTTTTTTTTCTCCACCTTTATTTAACCAGGTAAGCCAGTTGAGAACAAGTTCTCATTTACAACTGCGACATGGCCAAGATAAAGCAAAGCAGTGCGATAAAAACAACAACACAGAGTTACATATGGGATAAACAAAACAAAAAAACGTACAGTCAAAAATACAATAGAAAAATCTATATACAGGGTGTGCAAATGTAGTAAGTTATGGAGGTAAGGCAATAAATAGGCCATAGTGCAAAAATAATTACAATTTAGTATTAACACTGGAGTGATAGATGCATGGGAAAGTTGCAGCGGAGGGTGCAGAGCTGGTGGCCGGGGTAGGGGTAGCCAGGTGGAAAGCATGGCCAGCCATAGCAAAATGCTTGTTGAAATTCACGATTATCGTACATTTATCGGTGGTGACAGTGTTTCCTAGCCTCAGTGCAGTGGGCAACTTGGAGGAGGTGCTCTGATTCTCCATGGACTTTACAGTGTCCCAAAACTTTTTGGAGTTAGTGCTACAGGATGCAAATTTCTGTTTGAAAAAGCTAGCCTTTGCTTTCCTAACTGATTGTGTATATTGGTTCCTGACTTCCCTGAAAAGTTGCATATCGCAGGGGCTGTTCGATGCTAATGCAGTACGCCACAGGATGTTTTTGTGCTGGTCAAGGGCAGTCAAGTCTGAGGAGAGCCAGGGGCTATATCTGTTCTTAGTTCTGAATTTTTTGAATGGGGCATGCTTATTTAAGATGGAGAGGAAAGTATTTTTAAAGAACAACCAGGCATCCTCTACTGACGGAATGAGGTCAATATCCATCCAGGATACCCTGGCCAGGTCAATTAGAAAGGCTTGCTCGCTAAAGTGTTTTTGGGAGCGTTTGACAGTGATGAGGGGTGGTCGTTTCACTGCGGACCCATTACGGACACAGGCAATGAGGCAGTGATCGCTGAGATCCTGGTTGAAGACAGCGGAGGTGTATTTAGAGGGTAAATTAGTCAGGATGATATCTATGAGGGTGCCCATGTTTACGGATTTAGGGTTGTACCTGGTAGGTTCTTTGATAATTTGTGTGAGATTGAGGGCATCTAGTTTAGATTGTAGGACGGCCGGGGTGTTAAGCACATCCCAGTGTAGGTCACCAAGCAGTACGAACCCTGAGGATAGATGGGGGGCAATCAATTAAAATCAACACATATGGTGTCCAGGGCACAGCTAGGGGCTGAGGGATGTCTGTAGCAAGCGGCAACAGTGAGAGACTTATTTCTGGAAAGGTGGATTTTTAGAAGTAGAAGCTCAAACTGTTTGGGCACAGACCTGGATAGTATGATAGAGCTCTGCAGGCTATCTCTACAGTAGATTGCAACTCCTCCCCCTTTGGCAGTTCTATCTAGATGGAAAATGTTGTAGTTGGGGATGGACATTTCTGAACTTTTGGTGGCCTTCCTAAGCCAGGATTCAGACACTGCTAGAACATCAGGTTTGGCGGAGTGTGCTAACACAGTGAATAACTCAAACTTAGGGAAGAGGCTTCGGATGTTAACATGCAAGAAACCAAGGCTTTTACAGTTACAGAAGTCAACAAATGATTACGCCTGGGCCTGGGTTAACCTATACATCACCAGAGGAACAGAGGAGGAATAGAATAAGGATACGAATAAAGGCTTTAAGAACTGGTCTTCTAGTGCGTTGGGTACAGAGAATAAAAGGGGCAGATTTCCGGGCGTTGTAGAATAGATTCAGGGCATTATGTACAGACAATGATATGGAAGGATATGAGTACAGTGGAGGTAAACCTAAGCGTTGGGTAATGATGAAAGAGATAGCATCACTGGAGGTACCGATTGAGCCGGTCTCCGCGTGTATGGGGGGTGGGACAAAGGAGCTATCTGAGGCAGGTTGAGCAGGACTGGGGGCTCTACTTTGAAATAGTACAATAAGAACTAGCTGAAACAGCAATAAGCAAGGCATATTGACATGGGAGAGAGGCATAAAGCAATCACAGGTGTTATTCGAGAGAGCTAAGACAACAGCTGGTAATGGCGACGAAAGTTTGGGCTGAGGCTAAACAGATAAACAGGATGGGGTACCGTATAAAGGAACAGTCCAGCAGGCATCAGCTGTATAGCTGAGTGATCATAAGGTGCAGTGAACAGCAATAGGTGAGTCCAGGAGCAGTTCAGTGGCTGCTACGGCACAGGCGAGCAGGAGGCACGGATGTTGATTGCGTGTGCTAGCGGGCCGGGGCTAGCAGATGGATCTTCGTGGTCGTCATCGCAATGGGAAGCCTGTTGTGTATTCTGTTGACAAGGCTGTCTCTGAGCTACAATCTGACTTTTTTGCTTTGCAGAAAGCCCTTGTTGAATGGAAATTGATACTTAATGCTTGTAAAACTAAGTCTATGTTATTTTCCAAAAAGCTTAAAAATGTATCCGATGATTTATGCATTTGTACATTCGATGGTGTCCCCGCTTATTGATCGTGTCCTCACTTATAAATATCTTGGTATCTGGACTGACAAGAAGCTATCTTTCAGAAAGCATATTGATGAGTTAGTTAAGAAGTTAAGAATTAAAATGGGCTTCATTTATATGAATTGGGCATGCCTTTCATTAAATAGGAAAAAACTAATAATTCAGTCACCATTCATACCGGTTATAGAATATGGTGATATCGTTTATATGAATGCAGCTGCCACTGTATTGAAGCCATTAGAAGCAGTTTATCACAATGCACTACGCTTTTGAATGGTATGTATGGGACACTTACCACTACTTAATATTGAAATTAATGTTATACAGCATTTCATTATCATCCACATATGTCACACAATACTTTGAGATCAAATCAAATCAAATTGTATTTGTCACATGCGCCGAATACAACAGGTGTAGACCTTACCGTGAAATGCTTACTTACAAGCCCTTAACCAACAATGCAGTTCAAGAAATAGAGTTAAGAAAATATTTACTAAATAAACTAATGTAAAAAATAAAATAAAAAGTAACACAATAAAATAATAACGAGGCTATATACAGGAAGTACTGGTACTGAGTAAATGTACGGGGGTACAGGTTAGTTGAGGTAATTCGTACATGTAGGTAGGGGTAAAGTGACTATGCATAGATAATAAACAGCGAGTAGCAGCAGTGTAAAAACAAAGGGGGGAGGGGGTGTCAATGTAAACAGTCCGGGTGGCCATTTTATTAATTGTTCAGCAGTCTTATGGCTTAGGGGTAGAAGCTGTTAAGGAGCCTTTTGGACCTAGACTTGGCACTCCGGTACCGTTTGCTGTGCGGTAGCAGAGAGAACAGTCTATGACTTGGGTGACTGGAGTCTTTTACAATTTTTTAGGCCTTCCTCTGACACCACCTAGTATATAGGTCCTGGATGGCAGGAAGCTTGACCCCAGTGATGTACTGGGCTGTACGCACTACCCTCTGTAGCGCCTTACGGTCAGATGCCGAGCAGTTGCCATACCAGACGGTGATGCAACCGGTCAGGATGCTCTCGATGATGCAGCTGTATAACTTTTTGAGGATCTGGGGACCCATGCCAAATCTTTTCAGTCTCCGGAGGGGGAAAAGGCACTGCCGTGCCCTCTTCACGACTTTCTTGGTGTGTTTGGACCATGATAGTTTGTTGGTGATGTGGACACCAAGAAACTTGAAACTCTCGTCCCACTCCACTACAGCCCCGTCGATGTGAATTGGGGCGTGTTCGGCCCTCCTTTTCCTGTAGTCCATGATCACCTCCTTTGTCTTGCTTGTTTTTCTGGCACCACACTGCCAGGTCTCTGACCTCCTCCCTATAGGCTGTCTCATGTCGGTGATCAGGCCTACCACCGTTGTGTCGTGAGCAAACTTAATGATGGTGTTGGAGTCGTGCTTGGGTGAACAGGGAGTTCAGGAGGGGACTAAGCACCCCCCCCTGAGGGGCCCCCCGTGTTGAGGATCAGCATGGCAGATGTGTTGTTGCCTACCATTACCACCTGGGGGCGGCCCGTCAGGAAGTCCAGTATTCACTTGCAGAGGGAGGTGTTTAGTCCCAGGGTCCTTAGCTTAGTGATAAGCTTTGTGGGCACTATGGTGTTGAATGCTGAGCTGTAGTCAATGAACAGCATTCTCACATAGGTCTTCCTTTTGTCCAGGTGGGAAAGGGCAGTGTGGAGTGCGATTGAGATTGCGTCATCTGTGGATCTGTTGGGGCGGTATGCGAATTGGAGTGGGTCTAGGGTTTCCGGGATGATGGTGTTGATGTGAGCCATGACCAGCCTTTCAAAACACTTCATTGCTACTGACGTGAGTGCTACGGGGCGGTAGTCATTTAGGTAGGTTACCTTCGCTTTCGTGGTCACAAGGACTATGGTGGTCTGCTTGAAACATGTATGAATTACAGACTCGGTCAGGGAGAGGTTGAAAATGTCAGTGAAGACACTTGCCAGCTGGTCCATGCATGCTCTGAGTACACGTGCTGGTAATCTTTTCAAGGTCTTGCTCACATCGACTACGGAGAGCGTGATCACACAGCCGTCCGGAACAGCTGGTGCTCTCATGCATGATTCAGTGTTGCTTGCCTCGAAGTGAGCATAAAAGGCATTTAGCTCGTCTGGTAGGCTCCCGTCACTGGGCAGCTCGCGGCTGGGTTTCCCTTTGTAGTCTGTAATAGTTTGCAAGCCCTGCCACATCCGACGAGTGTCAGAGCCGGTGTAGTAGGATTCAATCTTAGTCCTGTATTGATGCTTTGCCTGTTTGATGGTTTGTCTGAGGGCATAGCAGGATTTCTTATAAGAGTCCGGATTAATGTTCCACTCCTTCAAAGCGGCAGCTGTAGCCTTTAGCTCGGTGCGGATGTTGCCTGTAATCCATGTAATCATGGATTACAGACATCATTAGAAGTGTGCTGAAATGTGATCAGCTGAATCTAGGAATCAAAATATCAACAAAAATCTATGATCTGACAGCATTTTCAAAGACATCTTTACATAATATACAATAATCAATTAGATTGTATTATCCACACCCCCTTAAACAATTTAAGCTAACATTAGGCTTAATGTACCACTTATTGATGAAGTTAAAAGCTCCTTGTATAATTATTTTTGTTGGTTTAAAATATCTTTCACCTGCGCAAGCAAGACACTGTCCTCTTCTTTGTTTGGCATGGTTATCGTTGGTAACCAAACAAATACAAACCCGTTCACAGGATTGGTTAACTCTTAAGGTTCCTAGGCTCTCCTCCGATCTACTTGTATTTGTGAGAGGTATTAACATGTTGAATGAACCGAGCTGTCTGTTTGAACTACTGGCACACAGCTCAGACCCCAATGAATACCCCACAAGACATGCCACCAGAGGTCTCTTCAGAGTCCCCAAGTCAAGAACAGACTATGGGAGGCGCACAGTGCTACATAGAGCCATGACTACATGGAACTCTATTCCACATCAGGTAGGTGATGCAAGCAGTAAAATTAGATGTATAAAACAGATACAAATCCACCTTATGGAACAGTGGGGACTGTGAAGAGACACACACACAAGTGCAGACACACGCATACGCACACAAACACTAGCACACACATTCTACACACTCGTACATTATAATATTGTTGTATGGTGGTATTATACACTGCTCAAAAAAATAAAGGGAACACTAAAAGAACACATCCTAGATCTGAATGAATGAGATAATCTTATTAAATACTTTTTTCTTTACATAGTTGAATGTGCTGACAACAAAATCACACAAAAATTATCAATGGAAATCAAATTGATCAACCCATGGAGGTCTGGATTTGGAGTCACCCTCAAAATTAAAGTGGGAAACCACACTACAGGTTGATCCAACTTTGATGTAATGTCCTTAAAACAAGTCAACATGAGGCTCAGTAGTGTGTGTGGCCTCCACGTGCCTGTATGACCTCCCTACAATGCCTGGGCATGCTCCTGATGAGGTGGCGGATGGTCTCCTGAGGGATCTCCTGCCAGACCTGGACTAAAGCATCCGCCAACTCCTGGACAGTCTGTGTTGCAACGTGGCGTTGGTGGATGGAGCGAGACATGATGTCCCAGATGTGCTCAATTGGATTCAGGTCTGGGGAACGGGCGGGCCAGTCCATAGCATCAATGCCTTCCTCTTGCAGGAACTGCTGACACACTCCAGCCACATGAGGTCTAGCATTGTCTTGCATTAGGAGGAACCCAGGGCCAACCGCACCAGCATATGGTCTCACAAGGGATCTGAGGATCTCATCCTGGTACCTAATGGCAGTCAGGCTACCTCTGGCGAGCACATGGAGGGCTGTGTGGCCCCCCAAAGAAATGCCACCCCACACCATGACTGACCCACCGCCAAACCGGTCATGCTGGAGGATGTTGCAGGCAGCAGAATGTTCTCCACGGCGTCTCCAGACTCTGTCACGTCTGTCACATGTGCTCAGTGTGAACCTGCTTTCATCTGTGAAGAGCACAGGGTGCCAGTGGCGAATTTGCCAATCTTGGTGTTCTCTGGCAAATGCCAAACGTCCTGCACGGTGTTGGGCTGTAAGCACAACCCCCACCTGTGGACGTTGGGCCCTCATACCACCCTCATGGAGTCTGTTTCTGACCGTTTGAGCAGACACATGCACATTTGTGGCCTGCTGGAGGTCATTTTGCAGGGCTCTGGCAGTGCTCCTCCTGCTCCTCCTGCTCCTCCTTGCACAAAGGCGGAGGTAGCAGTCCTGCTGCTGGGTTGTTGCCCTCCTACGGCCTCCTCCACATCTCCTGATGTACTGGCCTGTCTCCTGGTAGTGCCTCCATGCTCTGGACACTACGCTGACAGACACAGCAAACCTTCTTGCCACAGCTCGCATTGATGTGCCATCCTGGATGAGCTGCACTACCTGAGCCACTTGTGTGGGTTGTAGACTCCGTCTCATGCTACCACTGTGTACTTTTTCATATTTCGTTTTATGTGTAATGAATGTGCCCAGGAAGACTACTCTTGGCAGCAGCTAATGGGGATCCCTAATAAATACAGTTAAAAATACAAATATAAGGAAATCAGTCTAAGTGTCAAAGTGGAATTATGTTTTGAGAAATGTTTACAAATTAATAAAAATGAAAAGCAGAAAAGTCTTGAGTCAATAAGTATTCAACCCCTAATAAGTATGCAAGCCTAAATAAGTTCAGGTTTAAAAATGTGTTGCATGCACTCACTCTGTGTGCAATAATAGTGTTTAACCCATAAGAGTCTAAGCCCTGTCTAAGCTGGGGGAGGGGGGTTCTACTAATCTATATGGAATTGTTTTAAGAAGGTCATACAAAGGATTATTTTGCTATTTTATTTTGAATTTTAAGATGCCTTAAAGTATCCAAAAAATATATAAAACAATTATTTGATGAAAAAGAATGTGGGCCATACTGCTGTTAGCCCATACAAACGCATTGAATAACAGATTCACTACAGTGAGGGAAGAAAGTATTTGATCCCCTGCTGATTTTGTACATTTGCCCACTGACAAAGACATGATCAGTCTATAATTTTAATGGTAGGTTTATCTGAACAGTGAGAGACAGAATAACAACAAAAACATCCAGAAAAACATATGTCAAAAATGTTATAAATTGATTTACATTTTAATGAGGGAAATAAGAATTTGACCCCTCTGCAAAACATGACTTAGTACTTGGTTGCAAAACCCTTGTTGGCAATCACAGAGGTCAGACGTTTCTTGTAGTTGGCCACCAGATTTGCACACATCTCAGGAGGGATTTTGTTCCACTCCTCTTTGCAGATCTTCTCCAAGTCATTAAGGTTTTGAGGCTGACGTTTGGCAACTCGAACCTTCAGCTCCCTCCACAGATTTTCTATGGGATTAAGGTCTGGAGACTGGCTAGGCCACTCAAGGACCTTAATGTGCTTCTTCTTGAGCCACTCCTTTGTTGCCTTGGCCGTGTGTTTTGGGTCATTGTCATGCTGGAATACCGATCCACGACCCATTTTCAATGCCCTGGCTGAGGGAAGGAGGTTCTCACCCAAGATTTGACGGTACATGGCCCCGTCCATCGTCCCTTTGATGCGGTGACGTTGTCCTGTCCCCTTAGCAGAAAACCACCCCCAAAGCATAATGTTTCCACCTCCATGTTTGACGGTGGGGATGGTATTCTTGGGGTCATAGGCAGCATTCCTCCTCCTCCAAACACGGCGAGTTGAGTTGATGCCAAAGAGCTCGATTTTGGTCTCATCTGACCACAACACTTTCACCCAGTTCTCCTCTGAATCATTCAGATGTTCATTGGCAAACTTCAGACGGCCCTGTATATGTGCTTTCTTGAGCAGGGGGACCTTGCGGGCACTGCAGGATTTCAGTCCTTCACGGCGTAGTGTGTTTCCAATTGTTTTCTTGGTGACTATGGTCCCAGCTGCCTTGAGATCATTGACAAGATCCTCCCGTGTAGTTCTGGGCTGATTCCTCACTGTTTTCATGTTCATTGCAACTCCACAAGGTGAGATCTTGCATGGAGCCCCAGGTCGAGGGAGATTGACAGTTCTTTTGTGTTTCTTCCATTTGCGAATAATCACACCAACTGTTGTCACCTTCTCACCAAGCTGCTTGGCGATGGTCTTGTAGCCCATTCCAGCCTTGTGTAGGTCTATAATCTTGTCCCTGAAATCCTTGGAGAGCTCTTTGGTCTTGGCCATGGTGGAGAGTTTGGAATCTGATTGATTGATTGCTTCTGTGGACAGGTGTCTTTTATACAGGTAACAAGCTGAGATTAGGAGCACTCCCTTTAAGAGTGTGCTCCTGATCTCAGCTCATTACCTGTATAAAAGACACATGGGAGCCAGAAATCTTTCTGATTGAGAGGGGGTCAAACACATATTTCCCTCATTAAAATGCTAATCAATTTATGACATTTTTGATATGCGTTTTTCTGGATTTTTGTTGTTGTTATTCTGTCTCTCACTGTTCAAATAAACCTACCATTCAAATTATAGACTGATCATTTCTTTGTCAGTGGGCAAACATACAAAATCAGCAGGGGATCAAATACTTTTTTCCCTCACTGTACATGGAACAACAGATAGTCCCAAGAAAAGTCTCCATATATACTTCCATACATTTTTTTAACTGGTACCGGGGGACCTTCAGACATGTCTTGTGAGGTCTGTGGGAGTCCTAGAGCAAAACAATGATGAAGGGGAGGAGACAGGTTAAAGAAGGATTTTTAAACCTTGGGACAATTGAGACATGGATTTTGTATGTGTGCCATTCAAATGGTGAATGGGCAAGACAAAAGATTTAAGTGCCTTTGAACGGGATATGGTGGTAGGTGCCAGGCGCACCGGTTTGAGTGTGTAAAGAACTGCAACTCTGCTGGGGTTTTTCATGCTCATGTACGACATGTACGTGTTCGTGAGAGTCTCACCTTTCCACAGAGGGGTCATATTAGTGTGTAGCCCAAACTGTTTCAACGCTACAGACAGAAGTTGGCAGATCGGCTGTACCGACGAGTTGAAGACGTTATTGGGGCCGTAGAGCAAAACGGAGAAAACCATTGTGTTCGTAAGAGTCTCATCTTTCCATAGTTTGTAGGCCGAACCGTTCACACGCTACAGACGATTTTGTGAGAAAACCGATTTTCAGGATGTCTCATGGTCTGACGAACACAGCTCTAGCTCTGTCACCTTTCACCGCAGATGAGGAAGTGCGACATAGGCGGATGCGGTGGATTGAGATGAATCCAATGCAAAAAAGATCTCTAACTCAAACTGACGGATTTGTATGTATTATGCTAATTAGATTCCAGTGGGGGCGCGGACATCAACCTTAGGGGGGTTAACATGATTTCTGAATGACTACCTCACCCATGTACCCCACACATACAGTGCATTCGGAAAGTATTCAGACCCCTTGACTTTTTCCACATTTTGTTGAGTTACAGCCTTATTCTACAATGGATTAAATAGTTTTTTTCCCCCCTCATCAATCTTAGGGGGTTAACATGATTTTTGATTGACAATAAAAAATGACAATAAATAAAAAATAGGAATTATCACATTTACGTAAGTATTCAGGACTTTATTCAGTACTTGTTGAAGCACCTTTGGCAGTGATTACAGCTTCAAGTATTCTTGGGTATGATGCTACAAGCTTGGCAAACCTGTATTCAGGGAGTTTCTCCCATTCTTCTCTGCAGATCCTCTCAAGCTGTCACTGCACAGATATTTTCAGGTCTCTCCAGAGATGTTAGATCGGGTTCAAATCTGGGCTCTGGCTGGGCCACTCAAGGACAATCACTGACTTGTTTACCGAAGCGATGTCTTGGATGTGTGCTTAGGGTCGTTGTCCTGTTGGAAGGTGAACCTTCACCCCAGTCTGAGGACCTGAGTGCTCTGGAGCAGGATTTCATCAAGGATTTCTCTGTACTTTGCTCCGTTCATCTTTCCCTGCCACTGAAAATCGTCCCCAAAGCATGATGCTGCCACCACCATGCTTCACCGTAGGAATGGTATCAGGTTTCCTCCAGACGTGACGCTTGGCATTCAGGCCAAAGAGTTCCATCTTGGTTTCATCAGACCAGAGAATCTTGTTTTTAATGGTCTGAGAGTCTTTTAGGTGCCTTTTGGCAAGTTCCAAGCGGGCTGTCATGTGCCTTTTACTGAGGAGTGGCTTCTGTCTGGCCACTCTACCATAAAGGCCTGATTGGTGGAGTACTGCAGAGATGGTTGTCCTTCTGGAAGGTTCTCCCATCTCCACAGAGGAACTCTGGAGCTCTGTCAGAGTGACCATTGGGTTCTTGGTCCCCTCCATGACCAAGGCCCTTTCCCCCCGATTGCTCAGTTTGGCCGGGCAGACAGCTGTAGGAAGAGTCTTGGTGGTTCCAAACTTCTTCCATTTAAGAATGATGGAGGCCACTGTGTTCTTGGGGACCTTCAATGCTACGGAAATGTTTTGGTCCCTTCCCCAGATCTGTGCCTTTGACACAATCCTGCCTCGGAGCTTTACGGACAATTCCTTCAACCTCAAGGCTTGGTTTTTGCTCTGACATGTACTGTCAACAGTGGGACCTTATAGAAACAGGTGTGTGCCTTTCCAAATCATGTCCAATCAATTGAATTTACCACAGGTGGACTCCAATCAAGTTGTAGAAACATATCAAGGATGATCAATGGAAACAGGATGCACCTGAGCTCAATTTCGAGTCTCATAGCAAAGGGTCTGAATTCTTCTGTAAATCAGGTATTTCTGTTTTTTATATTTAATACATTTGCAAAAAAATCTAAAAACCTGTTTACGCTTTGTCATTATGGGGTATTGTGTGTAGATTGCTGAGGATTTTTATTTATTTAATACATTTTAGAATAAGGCTGTAACGTAACAAAATGTGGAAAAAGTCAAGTGGTCTGAATACTTTCTGAAGGCACTGTATGTTTTGATTTTTAATACATTGTAAGGCGACTCTAATGATGATTTGAAAAAGGTTGCTTGAAAGGCATGTGCTCTTGTTTTTTTGCGTAGGCTGTACACACTTTATCAGTCTCTCATTCCCAATTAGACAAGCACTTGATAATGCCTCGAATTTCACGCCGGCATCCCCTTTGTGTAGCTGTAATGCACCCTAAAAGAATCCATGCCTTTTGCGGCCAGAGGCTGTTGTGCCCTTGGCCCGGAGTGCTGCTTTGTGCCCTTCTCCCTGAGTGCTGAGCGCTCCGAAGCACCTCTCACTCACATGGCTCTCCATCCCGTGATCAGGTATTTTTCAAAGGCTACAAGTCAAGACAGACACATCGGAGACGCAAGTTTATGCGTCCTTATCCAATTCCGTGGTGTATATTGAAGATATTGGAAGAACTGTCCACATTTACTTTCTGTCAGCCAACAAGATGAGTAGGCCTAACAAACAGCAAACGCACTAGCCTATGTCAATCTACAATCTACTATCCCCATAGTACAAAAGTGCGAGAAATAAATATTCCAAACATAGTCTGGGACAGTTGTGGGATGCGATAGATCCCAAATTAATACAACCACTACCATCCCCCCCAAAAAATTACGCAATGTGGCTGACGAAACGTTTACCTTAAAATGTTGATAAACTATTAGGCTATTTCTTCACATTATAAGAGCAGCAATACGCACATGGCAGTAGGCTATAAGTGTGAATGTTACATTATCAAAAGTGACTATGCATGTAATGCTTTTAATATAAAGGTGCATTTTTAATGGTGAAAATTATCTTCCCCAAACTTGAAACTCACGCAATGCTTATGTATGCCAGTTAGGCTCTACACCCCTTGTAAAGTGGATTAATGTGCTCAATTTTAAGATGTTATTTGGCCACTTTAGTTGTGATTCAAACCTTGTCAAAACAAATAGGCCTATGGGCTAGGCTACATGAGTTGTGCGACTATGATTAGAAAAAGACGCAAAAAAAAGGCTTTATTTCTTGCCTTACTCTGGTCATCATTCACAAGTGATAATATATAATTCACAAATGATAGGCTAATATTGTCACCCATCAGACTATTTTTGATTTAATGTTGTCTTTACATATACTAAATAATTTATGTGTGAAATTTGTTTTGATTTAGAATGGACCAATATCATGCACCTGTCTCGAAACGGGGGCAGGGGAAAAAATACATGTCCTCTATGCACTTAAATAGTGAATGGAGGAAGCTTTTCCCGTGGTTCATTTTAATGCCAGCTAGGTAGGCTATACTCCTGTTGTAAAGAGAAGCAATGTGCTTAATATTAGGAAAGTTGAGGCCTAGCCTATAGAAAGCTGATGGGATCCTCCTCTTTTTAATAGAGGCCATCACTTTGTTTTCTCACGCAATTGCATGGCCTATAGAAATGTTGAGCAACATGTGCTCATGGGCTCTCATGAAGTGTTTGATTAGATTTTCGATTACATTTGAATTGATGTCAGAGTGATTAGAGGGACAATAGAACGCGGAGTACCAGGCAGTTAGCAAGTTTGTTAGGCTACTAATGACCATCAGCAGCATCAGAGCTTGGAGAAGCCTAATTACCGTGACTAAACGGTCACGTGGAATTTGACTGCCTTCATGACTCATGACCACCAGTGTGACGGTAATACGGTCACCGCAACAGCCCTAGACTGAACATCAATGGTACTGTAACCTTTGACAAAGCACAGGTATTTTTTAGCTGATATTTTAATGAGTTTTTCTTCTCCATTGCCAGTAACCTCGTTGACCTACTCACAGAATGCTCTGGCACCTTTGGAAAACATTATTTTCAAACCTATTATTAAGCCAAGGATATCCCCAAAGTCCAGTTTGTATTTTCCCAGGTTTCAGCTTCAGATGTTGCAAAGATGCTTAAAGATCTAAATAACATCCCAGCTAGATTCCGGAGTGATGTTGATTATCGTATTGGACCTTACGATGGCGTCAAAATATATTGGCACCCTTGGACATGTCTTAAATAATTATATACAGTACCAGTCAAAAGTTTGGACACACCTGCTCAGTCCAGGGTTTTTCTTTATTTTTAAAATTTTATACATTGTAGAATAACAGTGAAGAATTGTTAAGCAAATCACATACATTTTATATTTGAGATTCTTCAAAAAGCCACCCTTTGCCTTGATGACAGCTTTGCACACTCTTTGCATTCTCTCAACCAGCTTCATGAGGTAGTCACCTGTAATGCATTTCAATTAACAGGTGTATCTTCTTAAAAGTTAATTCGTTGAATTTATTTCCTTCTTAATGCGTTTGAGATAATCAGTTGTGTTGTGACAAGGTAGGGGGGAGATCATGTGACATATCATGTGACACTTAGATTGCACACAGGTGGACTTTATTTAACTAATTACCGTATTGGTCCGAATATAAGACGACCCTGATTATAAGACGACCCCCCGTTTTTCAACACAAACATTTAGAAAAACAGATTTGCAGACTAGATTTGCCGAACAAAGAACTTCATTTTATTTTAAAATAACAATATTAAAAACACAGTGAATTAAACACAAAGGCAAACTATGTACAGTATGATTCAAAATTAATATCAAGCAATAATAAAGCAACATTTTTAAATAACAGAGAAAATACAGGCCACACATTTAACTAAACTTAACAAAAATTCGCCAAACTTCTCCTCCGATGTCTCTCTATCCCTCACACACGTCCTCTGCCCCGCTGTGTTCGCTCTCGCTGTCATCGCTCCCCAGCTGCTCCGCTTCCACCGGCTCCTCCCAAAGCACGTCGTCCTCGCTGCCGTCCAATGCATTTGAGATGCAACATTTTTTAAAGCCATCGATGATGCTCTGTGAGGGAATAGCATCCCATGCATGCAGGATCCATTCACACAGTAGACGGACTGACGGCTTCTGTATTTTCCCGGTCGGTGTGAGTGCGTGGTTGCCAGACAGGAGCCACTCTGTGTATTTTTTTCGCAGGTTATCCTTGAAAGGCTTGTTCACAACTACGTCCAACACCTGTAGCTGGCTTGTCATTCCCCCTGGTATGATCACAAGATCCCCGTTCATTGCTCGCACCTGACTTTTCACGGGCTCAGTCAGATGTCCGCGGAACGCATCCAGAACGAGCATGTTCCTCCTCTTCCTCAGTCCCCCGTAGCGTGCGCCCCACACAACCTTTAGCCAGTCCACTACAAGCCCCGACTCCATCCAGCCCTTCTCCTGGGCGCGCACAATAATGCCAGCTGGCATTGGGTCCTTTGGCACAGTCTTACGCTTAAGAATGACATACGGGGGGAGTTTGCTGCCACCAGCGAGACATGTCAACATGACAGTGACGCGGCTCTTCTCGTTGCCCGTTGATTTCACCAACACAGACTTTTCTCCCTTTCTATTGACAGTCACCGATGTTGGCATGTCGAAATAAACGGGTGTCTGATCAGCATTGCCGATCTGATCCAGCGGGTAGGAGTGCTTCTTCCTCAGGTTGATAATAAAGCGCTGAAACGAAAGCAGCTTCTCTCCGAAGTCTGACGGCAGGCGTTGGGCCAAACTCGTTCTCCGTCTAAGTGACAGTCCATTACGCCGCATCATCCTACGACACCAGCCGAGGCTGGCTTTAAATCCAGTGATGTTGAGCTCTCTGGCGATTTCCAGGGCCTTAACCTGGATGACAGCTCTGGTAATGGGCATTCCCTCAACTCTTTTTTCCCTGACATATTCAAAAACCCTCCGGTCAACCTCAATGAAACGACCACTTTGAGGACCACGGAAGGATTTTCGCTGACTGTTAGCATCTTTTAGACGTTGTTTTTCTGCTCGCCATCTTCTTACATTACACTCAGTGACCCCGAATGTCTTGGCAGCTTGGCAGTTGTTAGATGACTCTGCCTTATTGACAACCATTATTTTGAAATTGGCATCATAGCGCCTCCGCTGTTGTTTATTGACCTGGCCCACTTTTGAGCCACTTGTCTCTAAATGGTCAGCCTGTCTTTCCATCTTTAAACACCGGTAACGGGCTGGTTGTTAAGGACGCCTCTTCCCTCCGTCCGGAACGAATTTTTGGCGCCATCTGTGCCCGCGAATGTGTATTGACATTTAAAGGGAGCGCCGAAGAAGAGAAACTGCGCTCTGAATACTAGACCCCGAATATAAGACGACCCGACTTTTTTGGACCTATTTCGAGGGGAAAAAAGGCCGTCTTATATTCGGACCAATACGGTATGTGACTTCTGAAGGTAATTGGTTGCACCAGATCTTATTTAGGGGCTTCATAGCAAAGGGGGTGTAACCTTTCCGTTATTTTTTTATTTTATTTTTTCAAACAAGTTAGTTTTTTCATTTAACTTCAACAATTTGGACTATTTTGTGTATGTCCATTACATGACATCCAAATAAAAATCTATTTAAATTACAGGTTGTAATGCAACAAAATAGAAAAAATGCCAACTGGGTTGAACACTTTTGCAAGGCACTGTAGCCCTATTTGGTTACATCTTCGCCTGTATATTTCCCACCATAAAGCATGGAGGAGGAGGTGTTATGGTGTGGGGGTGCTTTGCTGGTGACACTGTCTGTGATTTATTTAGAATTCAAGGCACACTTAACTAGTATGGCTACCACAGCATTCTGCAGCGATACGCCATCCCATCTGGTTTGGGCTTAGTGAAACTATCATTTGTTTTTCAACAGGACAATGAACCAACACACCTCAAAGCTGTGTAAGGGCTATTTTACCAAAAAGGAGAGTGATGGAGTGCTGCATCAGATGACCTGGCCTCCACAATCCCCCTACCTCAACACAATTCAGATGGTTTGGGATGAGTCGGACCACAGAATGAAGGAAAAGCAGCCAACAAGTGCTCAGCATATGTGGGAACTCCTTCAAGACTGTTGGAAAAGCATTCCAGGTGAAACTGGTTGAGAGAATACCAAGAGTTTGCAAAGCTGTCATCAAGGCAAAGGGTGGCTATTTGAAGAATCTCAAATATAACATATATTTTGATTTGTATAACACTCTTTTGGTAACACATATGGAAGGGCTATTTTACCAAAAAGGAGAGTGAGGGACTATGTGTTATTTCATAGTTTTGATGTCTTCACTACTATTCTACAATGTAGAAAATAGTACAAATAAAGAACAACCTATTCATCTATTTGTCCTTTAAACTCATCCAGGGACACCAGGTCCTGGAGTTTTAGGTTGGCTTGGAGGAACCAGGGGGCTGAGTAATGAAAGGACCTTTTTCCATGCTCGGCTCTAATTTTCGTGACTCAGCATAAAACAAGATTAAGATCTGAGCTTGTATGTGTTTTCATTTTGAGCTAGAAGAGAGGATAGATAAAATGGTATTGTAAATAAGAATGTCCCAGTGTTTGAGCCTGCGTGTTGCTAGCGATGTCCACCCAACAGCACTGTAGAGATCACAATGGTGAGTTAGACGTCTCTGATTGGTGACAAAACGAAGGTTTGCATGATACATAGTCAAGAGCCTTCAGTCTAGAGCTTGAGGCTTGCATGTCCTATTACTACCATCACTACAACTACCATTGCTATTACTAGGCCTACAACTTATTTCACAACCATAAATATTTCAAGACAATCAAGCACACACATTTTCTTAAGGAAATGTCATTTTCTAGTTTACTCAATAGTTGTTCCTACAGTAAATGTTGTTGTTGTTTTTTCGTTTATTGTTACTTTGGTAATGCAAATTTAATTTGGTTATTCCAATAATCGAAGAAGTGCTGAAAGGGAGTTGAGGGAGAAATTGAAGAGTGAAAGATTAAATGGAAAAGTGAGTGGCAGAGACAGGTATAGAGAGAGAAGAGTGGAGGAGAGGGTTAGTGGAGTATTTGATCTTGGTGAGAAGGTGACAACAGTTGGTCCGATTATTCGCAAATGGAGGAAACACAAAATAACTGTCAATCTCCCTCTGCCTGGGGCTCCATGCAAGATCTCACCTCGTGGAGTTGCAATGATCATGAGAACAGTGAGGAATCAGCCCAGAACTACACGGGGAGGATCTTGTCAATGATCTCAAGGCAGCTGGGACCATAGTCACCAAGAAAACAATTGGTAACACACTACGCCGTGAAGGACTGAAATCCTGCAGCGCCCGCAAGGTCCCCCTGCTCAAGATAGCACATATACAAGGCCGTCTGAAGTTTGCCAATGAACATCTGAATGATTCAGAGGAGAACTGGGTGAAAGTGTTGTGGTCAGATGAGACCAAAATCGAGCTCTTTGGCATCAACTCAACTCGCCGTGTTTGGAGGAGGAGGAATGCTGCCTATGACCCCAAGAATACCATCCCCACTGTCAAACATGGAGGTGGAAACATTATGCTTTGGGGGTGTTTTTCTGCTAAGGGGACAGGACAACTTCACCGCATCAAAGGGATGATGGACGGGGCCATGTACCGTCAAATCTTGGGTGAGAACCTCCTTCCCTCAGCCAGGGCATTGAAAATGGGTTGTGGATGGGTATTCCAGCATGACAATGACCCAAAACACACGGCCAAGGCAACAAAGGAGTGGCTCAAGAAGAAGCACATTAAGGTCCTGGAGTGGCCTATCCAGTCTCCAGACCTTAATCCCATAGAAAATCTGTGGACGGAGCTGAAGGTTCGAGTTGCCAAACGTCAGCCTCAAAACCTTAATGACATGGAGAAGATCTGCAAAGAGGAGTGGGACAAAATCCCTCCTGAGATGTGTGCAAACCTGGTGGCCAACTACAAGAAACGTCTGACCTCTGTGATTGCCTACAAGGGTTTTGCCACCAAGTATTAAGTCATGTTTTGTAGAGGGGTCAAATACTTATTTCCCTCATTAAAATGCAAATCAATTTATAACATTTTTGACATGCGTTTTCTGGATTTTTGTTGTTGTTATTCTGTCTCTCACTGTTCAAATAAACCTACCATTCAAATTATAGACTGATCATGTCTTTGTCAGTGGGCAAACGTACAAAATCAGTAGGGGATCAAATACTTTTTTTCCCTCACTGTATGACTTATTTTACTGTAGACATAGATACTTTTGTACCTGTTTCCTCTACCATCTGCTGTTGTTCTGGGATTGATTTGCACTTTTCACACCAAAGTACGTTCATCTCTAGGAGACAGAACGCGTCTCCTTCCTGAGAGGTATGACGGCTGCGTGGTCCCATGGTGTTTATACTTGCGTACTATTGTTTGTACAGATGAACGTGCTACCTTCAGGTGTTTGGAAATTGCTCCCAAGGGTGAACCAGTTATTATTATATACAATTATTTTACTGAGGTCTTGGCTGATTTCTTTTGATTTTCCCATGATGTCAAGTAAAGAGGCACTGAGTTTGAAGGTAGGCCTTGAAATACATCCACAGGTGTACCTCAAATTGACTCAAATGATGTCAATTAGCCTATCAGAAGCTTCTAAAGCCATGACATCCATTTCTGGAATTTTCCAAGCTGTTTAAAGGCACAGTCAACTTAGTGTATGTAAACTTCTGACGCACTGGAATTGTGATACAGTGAATTATAAGTGAAATAATCTGTCTGTAAACAATTGTTGGAAAAATTACTTGTGTCATGCACAAAGTAGATGTCCTAACCGACTTGCCAAAACTATAGTTTGTTAACAAGAAATTTGTGGAGTGGTTGAAAAACGAATTTTAATGACTACAACCTAAGTGTATGTAAACTTCCGACTTCAACTGTATAAGTTTACATGTTTAGTTCTGTCGTCACAAATACAAAGCAGGTAATAAGATCTATACAGCAAGAAACAAGGTGTGAATTCTTGATATGGTATTACAAGTTCAATAGCTTTGTTGTACAAGGAACAATTATATAGAGATCATTATATTGAAAAATAGTTTATAATTACCTCACAGTTACATCTTTTAAATTTCCAATTAATTTAGCAAATCGAACTTGAGTTTTCAGGACAGGAAACAGCTGTTCGATCATCCTGTCGTTCAAGCCCATGAGTGTCTCACCATCAATGAGGTGGTCTGTTGAGTAAAGTTGAGAACGTTGCATTAGATATGAGATATTGATAGCAGTTGTTGTTTTACAGGATTATAGTCAAGACTGGAGCCAAGTCTACAGACCAAGACCCATCCTCTTAAAACCAAGAACCAAGATATCAAAAGCTATGACGCGATCACAACCACTTTAAATGCTGAAACACAAGACGCAAGACTCCATCTCAATTTTAGTCATATTTTAGACAAAATCACCTGCAAATCCAATGCCGGAGAGGGATTGTGAGTCTACCCTTGGGATCAAGGTAGCTGTCCAGACCATGGAACGCCAGTTCCTCCCCAGGCACCATGGCTGCCCACTGGAGACTGTCCTCAACCACATAGGCATGTGCATGGCTGTTGAAACTAGAGGGAGTCATGAGCTTTCCACACAAATACCAGCTGCCCAATATGCCCTATATGTGGTTTACTTTGAAGTGCACTGGAATCTCCTCAGTGTGTGCCATCCCAATCACCAGACAATCACCAATTTCGTATGACACGCTGTCTACAGTGATGCACTTCGTTTTGCTGACATGGTCTAGCTTGCAGAGCACAAGTGACAGAGACCGGGAGGGCACTTTATTGGGATGTCTCTTGTGTCTGCACAGAGTGGTACTGTACTTCTTAAGCACGTGTTCTCTGACTGCTCCCAGCATTGTCTCATCTGGTGTCTTTCGGCCAGTGTCTTCGCAATGTTTTTGTTGTTGCAGATGATGTGCAAATCTCTTGAAGTACTGCTGTTTGGCTTCAAAGCACATACACGACTGATGGATAAGTGGTCCATATGCCATCAGCAGTCGGGGTAATGGATCAGAAAGTGCATCTTGTGTGTTTGCTTGTTTGGGAAGACTTCTTGAAAAAGAGCATGCAATTCCATAATTTTCTCTTCCAGGTATGGTACCCAAGACCTTTTGATGGTAGGTGCCATGATTATGTTCCCAATGTCTCTCAGTAACAGGTACACTTCCCATGAATCACTGATAACTATTTGGGACCCAATCATTTGGGGAAGCAATCTAAAGATGGTGGATTTCTCAGATGCATGCCCAGCCAGATGCCCATTCTTCCTCAGGACATGCTCAGATACTGGTGGTGGTCTGGATGATCTGTCATAGTTGCCATAGGGGAAGCTATCAATCTCGTAATTTACCTGGGCCACAGTGATTTGTTATGTCTTCTCAAGCTCCTGTAACACCAACCTCAGTACAGCAGGTATGATGCCCTCAAGGAAGTCATGCATCACGTCAGGGGGAAATAAATACATATTGGGTGAAGGTGCAGATGTCATGTCAGAGAAGCAGCATGGGCTTCTGACACCATAGACTTGCATTTTCTGGGTTTTCTTGGACTGCCTGCAGGTGGTAGCTGTAATATGTTGAGTCCAACATGGTGAACTCCCCCTCTGTAAACTTCGAACAGATCTCATCCTTGGTTGCTGTGCAAAAGCGACAGATCCTTCCTGAACTGTTTTTTGATAAACCAGCAACACCATGTGAAGAGAGGTTGTCGGCGGAGATAGTGGCAATGGTGGCACGAAAGACCATGCTTTCTCCGTTGCACTCCAAAGAAACACCTTGTGTCTCCAGCATTCTGATATCATCAAGCAGAGGCTGGAAGACTTAACTTGTTACTCCTTTCTGTATTAGCTTGTGTTGTATCAGGGTGGAGAAGTAAATTATTTGCAGCTGTGATATGTGTTCTTGTAAAGATTGACCATTTTGAAATACACAGCTGAAAGCAAATCCAAATGAAGACGCATCATTTGTTTTTGTGTGAGCAAGGGATTGCTCTTGAAAAAATCCCCATCTGTGAAATCACTCAAGATTTAATTGTTGGCAGGTTCTTCTTCTCTATTTAAGCTTGCCCAAACATCTTCATTTTGTGCCACCTTATTCAAAAGGTCAGCTAGTGGGATGTACTGAAAACTGCCTCTGTTCTGTTCTGTTCTTCACCACTCAGATGTATCTCTCTCGGTCTAACCATTCCCATTTCTTCACGCTAGTATTGCTCTAGCATCCACTCTGTGTTGACGCTTCTCATGCACTCTTCAAAAACCTTTGAATGGTTTAAAAGCTCACACAAGTCATTGTCCTCATCTACATTGATGTGAATATTTCGAAGATGGAATTTCAAGGCATCATTGTAGTGGGACATAAATGAATCAAAAATAGAATGAAGATCCCCCACTATACTGCTCGGCACAGTCGCAGGAACACAATGCTTCTCTCTTATCTTCAAAATAAAAAGCCAGAGGTTTCTCTTAAGGCCTCTGACCAGGTCTTCAGTTTTGAAGACCACAGACTCAATTACATTAGTTGCAGGCACCCACGCGAGATCAGAGTCATCATCGTTCACATTTTCCTCAATGTAGTCAGGGCACAGTTAGGCCATTAGGCCTAGCTAACCGGTAGTTGGGTTAAAGCAAAAGTCAAGTTTTGGTTGGACCTTGAAGGCAGTTGATGATAAAAATGTATATTAATTAAAAACCTTGGAAAGGAGGTGTAGTCCTCCAACTGATTTTGCTGAAGCCACTGTCAGACATCCACCACTGACCATCCAGATACTTCAGAATTTATGAAAAGAAACAACAGAATCAGGTTTCATGCATACCCTGTCCCAACCAGGAATACCCATGAAATGACCAAAACCAACTCACCGAAGATACTTTGGTGTTTTATTTGAATGCCATTTGTGTGCTAATAGATTTCAGTTCGAGTTGACTGCTATGTAGGTTAAATGTACAATTGAAATGCAGCTGTCCTACAACATATCCTTACCTACCTCTTAATCCCATTTGCATTGTGTCCATGTTCTGTCCTATAAGAATTTCAAAGGAAGGGAAAATGTGTCAAAGAATAGTCTTACAAGCATTTAAAGAAAACAAATATTTAAAAAATATTGAAAGATAAATGGCATCAACATCCAATTGAATGCAAAATAGAATAACATATTGGAGAAAGCAATAGCCAATACAGTACTGCCATACAGTAAAAGTACTGCCATACAGGCCTAATAGCTTGAAATGGGATATCTTTGTACACACATTTTTCAATATTTTAACAAGCTGACTTTAAAGATTATACGCAACATTTTGCTGCGTGGCAATACTGTGTTTGGATTCTGAAGGGCATGCATTTATACAAAAGAGGTAGTCTAGTCACTGTATTAATACCATTATGCATTTGAATCCCATCTATAGCTACCATCTAAGCTATTAATATCCCACCACAAGGGGGCATCCATGTAACGTTTCCCAAATGGGATAGTATTGTACATGTAATGTTATGCCCCCTTGTTCATAATAGTATTGCCTGCTGTAGCAGGCTATATTAAGAGGAAGCTTTCCATTGACACATTCAGTTCGTTGTGACATCTTGTCTGGACAGGTCACCGTCCTTTGTTACATTTACATTTACATTTTTGTTAGTTTGTTCCTTAGTTAATTAGCAAGCTAACATCAACGAAGCTAGCTAGCTCATTCTCACAAAAGTGAGATAACTGCTCTAGATTGGAAACTTACGATAATGAGTGTTGTGATGAGGTGATGTTGAAGGAGTCAGGCGCAGGAGGGTGAATCACTGAATAACAGGCTTTATTCCGCAAATACAGAGTTACGCAGTAATGCGTCAAAAACCCTCCAGTGCGCAAAACAGACGCACTGGAAAATACAAGGCACACGGGGAAATATCCCGGCGATACAAAATACACGGTGCTCCTCCGAGCTTCACTATCCTCCACAATAAACAATCACACACAAAGACAAGGGGGCAGAGGGAACACTTATACAGGTATTGATGATGGGATATGAACCAGGTGTGTGTAATAAACAAGACAAAACCAATGGAATGATGAGATGAGGAGCGGCAGTGGCTAGAAGGCCGGTGACGATGACCGCCGAAGCCTGCCCAAATAAGGAGAGGAGGCAGCTTCGGAGGAAGCCGTGACAAGTGTCAAGCCATGTTGGCTTTATGGAAATTATATACGATATATGGGATAGAATATAAGTTCAGTAAATAATACAATCCTAGTTCTGCCTAGTTAGGATATAACGTTTGCTAACATTAGCTAGCTAGCTACTGTAGCTCATACAATGGTCCAATCCCTCTTTCTAATATTTACATTAATTCTTCTGAACTAAAGTAGCTAGTTAACGTGACAGCTAATGTTATGGAAACTATTCACAGAAGACCAAAATTGTCTTCCTTATTCATTAGTATTTTATATTATTATATAAATTATTTCAATACATATTCAGAGCCAAACATGCACCCAACGTACCTTTTTAACTGTTGGCGCATTCAAACTTGGCACAAGCATTTTCAGTTGCAATTACGAAGTTCCCCGAAGAACTCCAGCAACAATAGGGGTTCCTCGATGATCCACACCTCCTAAGAGGTTCCTTGAAAAACCTTTTAGGGCTGTTTTTGCCAAGAACCTTAAGGTTCTTCGAGGATCTTTGAGGATCTTAGAAGAACTCCAGTTGAACCCCACATTTTTAGAGTGTAGAATGGCCTTACTGAAGTCAGTTCTTAAAATTTCTGCCCTGCTAAAGCTGCCCTAGTCAACTGTAAGTGCTTTTATTGGGAAGTGGAAACGTCTAGGACCAACAAAGGCTCAGCCGCCAAGTGGTAGAACACAAAAGCTCACAGAACAGGACAGCCGAGTGCTGAAGCACTCACTACAGAGTTCCTTCCAAACTGCCTCTGGAAGCAAAATCAGCACAAGAACTGTTCGTCGGGAGCTTCATGAAATGGGTTTCCATGGCCGAGCAGCCACACACAAGCGTAAGATCACTATGCGCAATGCCAAGCGTCGGCTGGAGTGGTGTAAAGCTCGCCGCCATTGGATTCTGGAGCAGTGGAAAGCTGGAATGCAATTCAATTAACAGGTGTGCCTTCTTAAAAGTGAATTTGTGGAATTTCTATCCTTCTTAATGCCAATCAGTTGTGTTGTGACAAGGTAGGGGGTGTATACAGAAGATAGCCCTATTTAGTAAACGATCAAGTCCATATGATGGCAAGAACAGCTCAAATAAGCAAAGAGAAATGACAGTCCATCATTACTTTAAGACATTAAGGTCAGTCAATACAGAACATTTCAAGAACTTTGAACGTTTTTTAAAGTGCAGTCGCAAAAACCATCAAGCACTATGATGGAACTGGCTCTCATGAGGCCCCTACAGGAATGAAAGACCCATAGTTACGTCTGGTGCAGAGGATAAGTTCATTAGAGTTACTAGCCTCAGAAATTGCAGTTCAAATAAATGCTTCCCAGAGTTCAGGTAACAGACACATCTCAACATCAACTGTTCAGAGGGGACTGTGTGAATCAGGCCTTCATGGTTGAATTGCTGCAAAGAAAACACTACCAAATTATACCAATAATAAGAAGAGACCTGCTTGGGCCAAGAAACACGAGCAATGGACATTAGACCGGTGGAAATCTGCCCTTTGGTCTGATGAGTCCAAATTTGAGATTTTGGGTTCCTACCGCCGTGTCTTTGTGAGACGCGGTGTGGGTAAACGGACAATATTCACATGTGTAGTTCCCACCGTAAAGCATGGAGGAGGAGGTGTGATTGTGTGGGGGTGCTTTGCTGGTGACACTGTCTGTAATTTATTTAGAATTCAAGGCACACTTAACCAGCATGGCTACCACAGCATTCTGCAGCGATACATCATCCCACCTGGTTTGGGCTAAGTGGGACTATCATTTGTTTTTCAACAGGACAATGACCCAACACACCTCCAGGCTGTGTAAGGGCTTTTTGGCCAAGAAGGAGAGTGATGGAGTGCTGCATCAGATGTCCTGGCCTCCACAATCCCCCGACCTCAACCAAAATGAGATGGTTTGGGATGAGTTGGACGGCAGAGAGAAGGAAAAGCAGCCAACAAGTGCTCAGCATATGTGGGAACTCCTTCAAGACTGTTGGAAAAGCATTCCAGGTGAAGCTGGTTGAGAGAATGCCAAGAGTGTGCAAAGCTGTCATCAAGGCAAAGAATGGTTATTTGAACAATATCAAATAGTTTTGATGTCTTCACTATTATTCTACAATGTAGAAAATAGTAAAAATAAAGAAAAACCCTTGAATGAGTAGGTGTTCTAAAACTTTTGACCATTAGTATATATATATATATATATATATATATATATATATATATATACATACATACATACAGTGGGGAGAACAAGTATTTGATACACTGCCGATTTTGCAGGTTTTCCTACTTACAAAGCATGTAGAGGTCTGTAATTTTTATCATAGGTACACTTCAACTGTGAGAGACGGAATCTAAAACAAAAATCCAGAAAATCACATTGTATGATTTTTAAGTAATTAATTTGCATTTTATTGCATGACATAAGTATTTGATACATCAGAAAAGCAGAACTTAATATTTGGTACAGAAACCTTTGTTTGCAATTACAGAGATCATACGTTTCCTGTAGGTCTTGACCAGGTTTGCACACACTGCAGCAGGGATTTTGGCCCACTCCTCCATACAGACCTTCTCCAGATCCTTCAGGTTTCGGGGCTGTCGCTGGGCAATACGGACTTTCAGCTCCCTCCAAAGATTTTCTATTGGGTTCAGGTCTGGAGACTGGCTAGGCCACTCCAGGACCTTGAGATGCTTCTTACGGAGCCACTCCTTAGTTGCCCTGGCTGTGTGTTTCGGGTCGTTGTCATGCTGGAAGACCCAGCCACGACCCATCTTCAATGCTCATACTGAGGGAAGGAGGTTGTTGGCCAAGATCTTGCGAATAATGGCCCCATCTGTCCTCCCCTCAATACGGTGCAGTCGTCCTGTCCCCTTTGCAGAAAAGCATCCCCAAAAATGATGTTTCCACCTCCATGCTTCACGGTTGGGATGGTGTTCTTGGGGTTGTACTCATCCTTCTTCTTCCTCCAAACACGGCGAGTGGAGTTTAGACCAAAAAGCTCTATTTTTGTCTCATCAGACCACATGACCTTCTCCCATTCCTCCTCTGGATCATCCAGATGGTCATTGGCAAACTACAGACGGGCCTGAACATGCGCTGGCTTGAGCAGGGGGACCTTGCGTGCGCTGCAGGATTTTAATCCATGACGGCGTAGTGTGTTACTAATGGTTTTCTTTGAGACTGTGGTCCCAGCTCTCTTCAGGTCATTGACCAGGTCCTGCCGTGTAGTTCTGGGCTGATCCCTCACTTTCCTCATGATCATTGATGCCCCACGAGGTGAGATCTTGCATGGAGCCCCAGACCGAGGGTGATTGACCGTCATCTTGAACTTCTTCCATTTTCGAATAATTGCGCCAACAGTTGTTGTCTTCTCACCAAACTGCTTGCCTATTGTCCTGTAGCCCATCCCAGCCTTGTGCAGGTCTACAATTTTATCCCTGATGTCCTTACACAGCTCTCTGGTCTTGGCCATTGTGGAGAGGTTGGAGTCTGTTTGATTGAGTGTGTGGACAGGTGTCTTTTATACAGGTAACGAGTTCAAACAGGTGCAGTTAATACAGGAAATGAGTGGAGAACAGGAGGGCTTCTTAAAGAAAAACTAACAGGTCTGTGAGAGCCGGAATTCTTACTGGTTGGTAGGTGATCAAATACTTATGTCATGCAATAAAATGCAAATTAATTACTTAAAAATCATACAATGTGATTTTCTGAATTTTTGTTTTAGATTCCGTCTCTCACAGTTGAAGTGTACCTATGATACAAATTACAGACCTCTACATGCTTTGTAAGTAGGAAAACCTGCAAAATCGGCAGTGTATCAAATACTTGTTCTCCCCACTGTATATATATCTTTACATTATACGACTTGCCACAACTGCAGATCCTTCTGGAAAAATAAAGTAACTCAATTTAATTGGTGAGAATGTTTTAAACTGTACCTACAGTATATGGGAATATTTGTAATAATGAGAGAAAAGATAAGAAGCACTGCTCTTTATTAAGATTTACTTATCAGCCTCAAGGCCTTCGTAAGAGCTTTAGTGAGAGTTTTTTAATTTGCACCGTTATGTAGACATTGCTCCACTCACATCCATTCAATGCATCAAATAAACTTGTTACCAAATATAACAATGTGCATTTCATAAGTATTCTAATAAAGTGTGTACATAAAACGTATTAAACACGTCTGTAAAACCACAATGAGGACATCGACCTACCAAGTAAGTTTTCATAAATCATTGGGTACAATGGAGCATTAGGGTGCAACTTAAAAACACTCACAAAAGCTCTGACAAAGGCCTTGAGGCCGATACGTAAAGCTTAATAAAGAGCAGTGATACTAGCAAGATCAGTGTGCAGGTTTCTTATTTTTTCTCTAATGTTATTCAATTGTTCCCATGCACCCGCAACAAAGATAGCTCAGAAGTGCGAGTGCCTTTTGCATTTTGAATATTTATAATAATAACAACAATAAATTACATTTGTAGAGTGCTTTTCATTTACAGATGTAAATCACAATGCTCTTTACATTGAGAGCAACCATTAAAATAGAAAAGCTTTATTAAAAGTGCTAAAAACATTATGCGAGAAATTAAAAGATACAGTAGCTAGCGGTCTAGTACAATTCAAGATGCACAAAATAATACGGGAGGCGACAAGAATTAAACAATAGAAAAAATGGTATACAGCAGTTGCGGTCATTGCCGTTTCAGATGAGAGAGGACAAAAAAAATGTCATGAACATGGCCTTATTTCTATTACAGCATATTGGATGACTGTCATTCATATTCCATTCACCCAGTTAAATGTAACAGCGATAGGTTTAGGCTACTACATGATACATAAATTTTCCCTATACCCATCATGAGGTTGCTACAACCTAGCCTATGAATGAAAGTTTACAACATAGGTGCAAACAGGTCGAGAGACAAATCTGATGTGACAGACTGACACATGGACAGACAGTGGCATTCAATACCGCCTTACACACTTGCCTGCATCTAGCTGATATTGGTTGTAATCAGTAGTCCAACAGTTGCAAATGAGAGTTTCTATTGGACAAATTCAGGTATGTTTATCCCCGTTTTGTTTCCGTTTGCTTCTGTTTAAGAAAAGTTTTTCCACAGAATTGGCGGAATGAACATACCCCATATTAGGTGTAAACACAGTTCACAGTTTCTCGCATCTACATTATGCGCTCTCCTACTTTCACCTCTTCCCTTCGCTTGTTGACTTCAATGCACAACACATCAGCTGTATGTGACCAGGCGAAAAAACCTTTCCAAGTCAAACCGCTTGATTACCAACAATGACGAGACCACCTACAGGGAGGAGGTGAGGGCTCTGGGAGTGTGGTGCCAAGAAAATAAACTCTCACTCAACATCAAAAAAACTAAGGAGATGATTGGACCGCAGTGGAGAAGTTGGAAACCTTCAAGTTCCTAGGCGTACACATCACTGACAAACTGAAATGGTCCACCCACGCAGACAGTGTGGTGAAGAAGGCGCAAAAGAGCCTCTTCAACCTCAAGAGGCTGAAGAAATTTGGCTTGGCACCTAAAACCCTCACAAACTTTTACAGATGCACAATTGAGAGCATCCTGTCGGGCTGTATCACCGGCTGGTACGGCAACTGCAAAGTCCGCAATCGCAGGGCTCTCCAGAGGGTGGTGCGGTCTGCCGAACGCATTACCGGGGGCAAACTACCCGTCCTCCAAGACACCTACAGCACCCGATGTCACAGGAAGGCCAAAAAGATCATCAAGGACATAAACCACCCGAGCCACTGCCAGTTCACCCCGCTATCATCCAGAAGGCGAAGTCAGTACAGGTGCATCAATGCTGGGACCGAGAGAATGAAAAACAGCTTCTATCTCAAGGCCATCAGACTGTTAAATAGCCATCAATAGCACATTAGAGGCTGCTGCTGCCTATTGAAATCACTGGCCACTTTAAGAAATGGAACACTAGTCACTTTAATAATGTTTACATACTGTATCTTGCACTGCTCATCGCATATGTATATACTGTATTCTATTCTATAATATTATACTGTATCTTAGTCCATGCTGCTCTGTCATTGCTTGTCCATATATGTATATATTCTTAAATTCCATTCCTTACTAGATTTGTGTGTATTGGGTATATGTTGTGAAATTGTTAGATATTACTTGTTAGATATTCCTGCACTGTCGGAGCTAGAAGCACAAGCATTTCACTACACCCGCAATAACATCTGCTAAACACGTGTATGTGACAAATAAAATTTGATTTGATTTGATTTGATAGTCATCATAGCTAATACAACTAACATGTTAGTAAACCCGCTACAATCATGCAGTAATGTTACAGTGTACAATCAGTAAGCAGTTACACCGGCGGGCCTCGTTGGCAAAAAATTTGTAAAACCAAAAGCTTACCTTGACTTGGAAGAGTTCCAGTGTTGTGTTGGATAGCCATAGCGAGCTAGCTAACATAGCATCCCTCTGTTTGAGCAGTGTGTTTCAGTAGGCTAAACTAGCTAGCTGCATTTGCTAGCTAAGTATGTGAAACTGAAAGTGAAACAAAATGACGAAATCTTTCTCTCTCTCTATTTCTCTCTTGCTTCTCCTTCATTTAGGCAGAAATTAATTTGTTCAAAACTGTTCAACTATTTTCTTTCTCTCTCTTTGAGTCAACTTCTCACCACATTTTATGCACTGCGCTGCAGTGCTAGCTAGCTGTAGCTTACGCTTTCAATATTAGATTAATTCTCTGATCCTTTGATTGGGTGGACAACATGTCAGTTCATGCTTGTGGTCCTCTGTAGCTCAGCTGGTAGAGCACGGCGCTTGTAACGCCAAGGTAGTGGGTTCGATCCCCGGCACCACCCATACACAAAAAAAAAATCATGTATGCACGCATGACTATAAGTCGCTTTGGATAAAAGCGTCTGCTAAATGGCTTATTATTATTATTATTATGCTGCAAGAGCTCTGATAGGAAGTTGTCATGATTACTGTGTAAGTCTATGGAAGGGGTGAGAACCATGAGCTTCCTAGGTTTTGTATTGAAGTCAATGTACTCAGAGGAGGACGGAAGCTAGCTGTCCTCCGGCTACACTATGGTGCTACCCTACAGAGTGCTGTTGAGGCTACTGTAGACCTTCTTTTCAAAATAGTGCGTTTAATCAATTATATGGTGACGTGATTATATTTAGTATAGTTTTATCTAAAAATGAAAACCTTTTAAATGTTTTAATATTAAACATGTTATGAAATTCACTGAGGAGGATGGGCCTCCCCTTCCTCCTCTGAGGAGCCTCCACTGGTATACAGCAAATTTGTTGATTCAGGACTTAAATTAACTATTTCAAGAGTTATATTAACACTCAGTGGCATAAAATAACCCCAGTGTTGGTGTTAATAACCAGAGTTGACTGTGATTATGTCATTTTGATTGTCTGTGGTTACCATGGCACTGTGAGGTCACCTAGGCAGAGAGCTCCTGTACATTACGTAAAAATTTATAATTTTTAAATGTCTTTAACTTATCATTTTTTACTTTATTTTTTGTTTTTGATAGCTTGATAGCTGAATTATCTGGTGTTGAGCCATGGAATTGCAGGAAGTCACGCTTTATTAGGATAGTCGGGATTGTCCATGCTCTACAGATGGTCATACTATCAACAAACCATCTGTTGATAAGCAACTGCTTGCTAAGGTTACAGTTAGGGTTAGGTTTAGAATAAGGGTAAGGGTTAAGTTTAGGATTAGTAGACAGTTAGTTGAAATGTTACTGATAGTCTGTAGAGCATCTACAGATGGACTGTCCAAATAAAGTGTTACCTTGCAGGACTGATGATGGCAAGTCAGCTTATATTTGGCTTGGCTAGCTAGCTAGCTGGCTAACTGTCGTGTTGATGATCAACACAGCACCGGCTATTTGGCCAAGCCACCTGCCCCATTTAGGAAGTGGACTTCGGTGTGAGGAGATGCAGAAGCACACCTTGTATGAAGACTGTTTTGGATTATTATCAAGTGTGGTGGTCTTACTGATGATTTTAGAGTCGCCCAAGCTTCACCCAGGTGGGTGCAACACTTCAGTAGTGGACGATTCAACCTACCAACGGAGGAGGAGCTTTGAACGTCAGAGACGTCCAGGTGCCCCATGGAGAGCTCCGGGGCCTGTCTGTCAGATGTTTCAACTTCCCTGCCTGGCTGTAACATCAATGCTCCCTACTGTGGATGCAACATTGTTTTGTTACAGTCTCTTGAGTTGAATGATACTAGTCACTGGTCATTTTCCACAGTTATTCAGTAAACTCTTTTACACACCGCACAGAGGATTGAACCATTAATATTATTATTTTTCTTTTTTGGTGGGTAGATCACCTTTAATAGTGCAGATAGATTGTAGCTTCCATCAATGTAATTGTCTGCATCATTTTCAATCCCCCATATATTTTTTGAAAAATGTATATACAGTACAAATCAAAAGTTTGGACACACCTACTCATTCAAGGGTTTTTTCTTTATTTTCACTATTTTCTACATTGTAGAAAACCATAAAATAACACATATGGAATCATGTAGTAACCAAAAACTTTTTATTTTAGATTATTCAAAGAAGCCACCCTTTGCCTTGTACACTCTTGGCATTCTCTCAACCAGCTTCATGAGGAATGTTTTTCCAACAGTCTTGAATGAGTTCCCACATATGCTGAGCACTTGTTTGCTGCTTTTCCTACACTCTGCGGTCCAACTCATCCTAAATCATCTCAATTGGTTTGAGGTCGGGTGATTGTGGAGGCCAGATCATCTGATGCAGCACTCCATCACTCTCCTTGGTCAAACAGCCCTTACACACCTTGAAGGTGTGTTTTGGGTCATTGTCCTGTTGAAAAACAAATGATAGTCCCACTAAGCTCAAACCAAATGGGATGGCACATCGCTGCGGAATGCTGTGGTAGCCATGCTGGTTAAGTGTGCCTTGAATTCTAAATAAATCACTGACAGTGTCACCAGCAAAGCATCCCCACACCAACACACGTCCTCCTCCATGCTTCACTGTCGGAACCACACATGCAGAGATCGTCCGTTCACCAACTCTGCGTCTCACAAAGACACAGCGGTTGGAACCAAAAATCTCAAATTTGGACTCATCAGACCAAAGGTCACATTTCCACCGGTCTAATGTCCATTGCTCGTGTTTCTTGGCCCAAGCAAGTCTCTTCTTATTATTGGTGTACTTTAGTAGTGGTTTCTTTGCAGCAATTTGACCATGAAGACCTGATTCACACAGTCTCCTCTGAACAGTTGATGTTGAGATGTGTCTGTTACTTGAACTCTGTGAAGCATTTATTTGGGCTGCAATCTGAGGTGCAGTAACTCTAATTAACTTATCCTCTGCAGCAGAGGTAACTCTGGGTCTTCCTTTCCTGTGGCGGTCCTCATGAGAGCCAGTTTCATCGTGCGCTTGATGGTTTTTGTGACTGCACTTGAAGAAACTTTCAAAGTTCTTGAAATATTCCGTATTGACTGACCTTCATGTCTTAAAGTAATGATGGACTGTCATTTCTTTTTGCTTATTTGAGCTGTTCTTGCCATAATATGGACTTGGTCTTTTACAAAATAGGGCTATCTTCTGTATACCACCACTACAGTCACACCCTGATCTGTTTCACCTTTCTTTGTGATTGTCTCCACCCCCCTCCAGGTGTCGCCTATGTTCCCCATTATCCCCAGTGTATTTATACCTGTGTTCTCTGTTTGTCTGTTGACAGTTCGTTTTGTTTCGTCAAGCCTACCAGCGTTTTCCCCCTTGCGCCTGTCTTTCTCAAGATCCTGTTTTCTAGTTTTCCCAGATTTGATCATTCTGCCTGCCCTGACCCTGAGCCTGCCTGCCATTCTGTACCTTGTCACACCACCCTGGATCATTGACCTCTGCCTGCCCTGAGACTGTTTGCCATTCTGTACCTTTTGGACTCTGATCTGGATTACTGACCTCTGCCTGCCCTTGACCTGTCATTTGCCTGCCCCCTGTTTTTGTAATAAACTTTTGTTACTTCGACACTGTCTGAATCTGGGTCTTCTCCTTAAACGTGATACCTACCTTGTCACAACACAACTGATTGTCTCAAATGCATTAAGAAGGAAAGAAATTTCACAAATTAACTTTTAACAAGGCACACCTGTTAATTGAAATGCATTCCAGGTGACTACCTCATGATGCTGGTTGAGAGAATGCCAAGAGTGTTCAAAGCTGTCATCAAGGCAAAAGGTGGCTACTTTGAAGAATCTCAAATATAACATATATTTTGATTTGTTTAACACTTTTTTGGTTACTACATGATTCCATATGTGTTACTTCATAGTTGTGATGACTTCACTATTATTCTACAATGTAGAAAATAGTAAAAATAAAGAAAAACCCTTGAATGAGTAGGTCTGTCCAAACTTTTGACTGGTACAGTGTCCAATGGCGGCGAGCTTTACAGCACTCCAGCCGACGCTTGGCATTGCGCATGGTGATCTTACACTTGTGTGCGGCTGCTCGGCCATGGAAATCCATTTCATGAAGCTCCCGACGAACAGTTCTTGTGCTGATTTTGCTTCCAGAGGCTGTCCTGTTATGTGAGCTTGTGTTGCCTACCACTTCGCAGCTGAGCCTTTGTTGCACCTAGACGTAAAAGCACTTAAAGTTGACCGGGGCAGCTTTAGCAGAGCAGAAATTTGAAGAACTGACTTGTTGGAAGGTAGCATCCTATGACAGTGCCACGTTGAAGTCATTGAGCTCTTCAGTAAGGCCATTCTAAACTCTAAAAATGTGAGGTTCAACTGGAGTTCTTCTAAGATCCTCAAAGATCCTCGAAGAACCTTAGGTTGATGTTTGGCTCTGAATATGTATTGAAATAATTTATACAATAATATAAAATACTAATGAATAACGAAGACAATTATGTTCTTCTGTGAATAGCTTCCATAATGTTAGCTGTCACGTTAACTAGCTACTTTAGTTCAGAATAATTAATGTAAATATTAGAAAGCCGAATTTGACCGTTGTATGAGCTACAGTAGCTAGCTACCTAACTTTAGCTAACGTTATGTCCTAACTAGGCAGAACTAGGATTGTATTATTTACTGAACTCATATTCTGTCCCATATGTTGTATATCATTCCATAAAGCCAACATGGCTTTACACTCATTAACGTAAGTTTCCAATCTAGAGCAGTTATCTCACTTTTGTAAGAATGAACTAGCTAGCTTCGTTGACATTAGCTAGCTAATTAACTAACTAACTAACTAACTAACTAACTAACTAACTAACTAACTAACTAATTAACTAAGGACGGTGACTTGTCCAGACGAGATGTCATAACGAACTGAATCTGTCAATGG
The DNA here is from genome assembly GCF_964263955.1 of Coregonus lavaretus. NCBI lineage: Eukaryota > Metazoa > Chordata > Actinopteri > Salmoniformes > Salmonidae > Coregonus > Coregonus lavaretus. The sequence continues at coordinate 376,970 of NC_140017.1, read as the reverse complement.
AGAGCTTCCTCTTTATATAGCCTGCTACAGCATGCAATACTATTATGAACTCACAAGGGGGCATAACATTACATGTACAATACTAACCAATTTTGGAAACGTTACATGTATGCCCCCTTGTGGAGGGAAATGAATAGCTTAGATGGTAGCTATAGATGGGATTCAAATGCATAATGGTATTAATACAGTGACTAGACTACCTCTTTTGTATAAATGCATGCCCTTCAGAATCCAAACACAGGATTGCCACGCAGCAAAATGTGTAAAAGTGTATAATCTTTTAAGTCAGCCTGCTAAAATAGTGAACAATTTCTGTCAAAGATATCACATTTCAAGCTATTAGGCCTGTATGGCAGTACTTTTACTGTATGGCAGTACTGTATTGGCTATTGCTTTCTCCAATATGTTATTCTATTTTGCATTCAATTGGATGTCGATGCCATTTATCTTTCAATATTTTTTAAATATTTGTTTTCTTTAAATGGTTGTAAGACTATTATTTGACACATTTTCCCTTCCTTTGAAATTCTTATAGGACAGAACATGCACACAATGCAATTGGGATTAAGAAGAAGGTAAGGATATGTTGTAGGACAGCTGCATTTCCAGTGTACATTTAACCTACATAGCAGTCAATACAAACTGAAATCTATTAGCACACAAATGGCATTAAAATAAAACACCAAAGTATCTTTGGTAACTGGACTCCGGCATGAAACCTGATTCTGTTGTTTATTTTCATAAATTCTGAAGTATCTGGATGGTCAGTTGAGGACGTCTGCCAGTGGCTTCAGCAAAATCAGTTGGAGGACTACACCTCCTTTCCAAGGTTTTTAATTTATATACATTTTTATCATCAACTGCCTTCAAGGTCCAACCAAAACTTGACTTCTGCTTTAACCCAACTACCGGTTAGCTCTTGTTGTGGAGGTGTTATAACGGCCTTGCTCAAGGACAGAACAACAGATTTACTCACCGTGTCGGCTGGACGATTTAAATGCTTTAACTGCTAGGCTACCTGCCAGTCAACACCAGTCAAAATGCCTGCTTTGTATAACTGCCCAATATGCAACAAGCATTTTTTTCTCTCATAAAACAGATTTGCCACATTGGTCTGTATCACCAGAGTGAGCCAGGGTTCCTGTTAACATGTGTACTTGGAGGTTGCATGAAAACATGTAAATGCTTTGCATCATATAGGACACATTCATACAGAAAACACAAATATTTGCTGAGAGATAGGCCTAATGGTTCTGTAATTCCTGTGCCTGACTACATTGAGGAAAATGTGAACGACGATGACTCTGATCTCGCGTGGGCGCCTGCAACTAATGTTATTGAGTCTGTGGACTTCAAAACTGAAGACCTGGTTAGAAGCCTTAAGATCAAGCGTAAGATCACCATGCGCAATGCCAAGCGTCGGCTGGAGTGGTGTAAAGCTCGCCGCCATTGGACTCTGGAGCAGTGGAAAGCTGGAATGCAATTCAATTAACAGGTGTGCCTTCTTAAAAGTGAATTTGTGGAATTTCTATCCTTCTTAATGCCAATCAGTTGTGTTGTGACAAGGTAGGGGGAGTATACAGAAGATAGCCCTATTTGGTAAAAGACCAAGTCCATATTATGGGAAGAACAGCTCAAATTAGCAAAGAGAAATGACAGTCCATCATTACTTTAAGATATTAAGGTCAGTCAATACGGAACATTTCAAGAACTTTGAATGTTTCTTGATGTGCAGTTGGAACAACCATCAAGCGCTATGATGAAACTGGCTCTCATGAGGACCACCACAGGAATGGAAGACCCAGAGTTACCTCTGCTGCAGAGGATAAATTCATTAGAGTTACTAGCCTCAGAAATTGCAGCCCAAATAAATGCTTCACAGAGTTCAAGTATCAGACACATCACTCAACATCAACTGTTCAGAGGTGACTGTGTGAATCAGGCCTTCAAGGTCGAATTGCTGCAAAGAAACCACTACAAAAGGACACCAATAAGAAGAAGAGACCTGCTTGGGCCAAGAAACACGAGCAATGGACATTAGACCAGTGAAAATTTGGCCATTGTCTGGAGTCCAAATTGGAGATTTTTGGTTCCAACCACCGTGTCTTTGTGAGACGCGGTGTGGGTGAACGGATGATCTCCGCATGTGTAGTTCCCACCGTAAAGCATGGAGGAGGAGGTGTTATGGTGTGGTGCTGCTTTGCTGGTGAAACTGTCTGTGATTTATTTAGAATTCAAGGCACACTTAACCAGCATGGCTACCACAGCATTCTGCAGCGATACGCCATCCCATTTAGTTTGGGCTTAGTGGAACTATCATTTGTTTTTCAACAGGTCAATGACCAAACACACTTCTAGGATGTATAAGGGCTATTTTACCAAGAAGGAGAGTGATGGAGTGCTGCATCAGATGACCTGGCCTCCACAATCCCCCTACTTCAACCCAATTGAGATGGTTTGCGATGAGTCGGATGGCAGAGTGAAGGAAAAGCAGCCAACCAGTGCTAAGCATATGTGGGAACTCCTTCAAGACTGTTGGAAAAGCGTTCCAGGTGAAGCTGGTTGAGAGAATGCCAAGCTGTCATCAAGGCAAAGGGTGGCTATTTGAAGAATCTCACATTTGTTTAACACTTTTTTTGGTTACTACATGATTCCATATGTGTTATTTCATAGTTTTGATGTCTTCACTATTATTCTACAGTGTAGAAAATAGCTAAAATAAAGAAAATCCCTTGAATGAGTAGGTGTGTCCAAACTTTTGAATGGTACTGTATATAAACAAAAAATATATATGGGGGATTGGAAATGATGCAGACAATTACATTGATGGAATCTACAATCTATCTGCAATATTAAAGCTGATCTACCCCCTTTAAAAAATATATTAAATATAATAAAAAGACCAGGGTGGTTTTCCAATGCCTCGCAAAGAAGGGCACCTATTGGTGGATGGTTAAACATTTAAAAAAAGCAGACATTGAATATCCCTTTGACCATTTTGAAGTGTGTGTATCAATACACCCAGTCACTACAAAGATTCAGGCATCCTTCTTAACTCAGTTGCCTGAATACAACGCGTTATGTTTGGTACAAATCCAACACAACACATCACTGAGTACCACTCTTCATATTTTCAAGCATGGTGGTGTTATGAGTCATGTTATGGCTATGCTTGTCATCGGCAAGGACTAGGGAGTTTTTTGGATAAAAGGAAATGGAATAGAGCTAAGCACAGGCAACATCCTAGAGGAAAACCTGGTTCAGCCTGCTTTCCAACCGACACTGGGTGACAAATTCACCTTTTAGCAGGACAATCAAATAAAACACAAGGCCATACACTGGAGATGCTTACCAAGACGACATTGAATGTACCTGAGTTATAAGACTGTTACTGATCAGGATAGGATAGCTAAAACTCGAGTTTCAGACTCCCAATAGCTGAGAGAACACACACACACACTTTCCCTGATACAGACCAGCTTTAATCCTAGTCTAATCCCAGTCCTGACACTAGCTGCAATCTGACTCCATTCCTAATCCAAACATTCCAGCTCCATTCACAGTGTACAGGTGTCATACCTTACTCTACCATGCAAACATTGGACAGACCCAGATCTTATTATGATAATTATCTCTCTGCTGCTCATTAAAAGAGGTGGGGGAGGAGGGATGGGGGTAGAGACTCGGCCAAAGTCACTTTCATCTTTAATACCGACTATGGTCACAGAGACACAAAGAACATGCTCTGACCAGTTGGCAAGTGCCTTCTCTGATATTATCAATCTCTCCCTGACCCGGTCTGTAATACCGACATGTTTCAAGCAGACCACCACTGTCCCTGTGCCCAAGAACGGCAAGGCAACCTGTCTGAATGGCTATTGCCCCATAGCACTCACATCTGTAGCCATGAAATATTTTGAAAGGCTTATCATGGCTCACATCACATAACTAAGGATCTATTTTGGTCCGCACACATCAACACAGTTGTGAAGAGGGCACGACAACGCTTTTTCCCCCTCAGGATGCTGAAAAGATTTGGCATGGGCCCTCAGATCCTCAAAAAGCTGCACCATTGAGAGCATCTTGACTGGCTGCATCACCGCTTTGTACGGTAACTGCTTGGCATCCGACCACAAGGCGGTACAGAGGGTAGTGCATATGGCCCAGTACTTCACTGGGGCCGAGCTCCTTGCCATCCATTACATTACATTTACGTCATTTAGCAGACGCTCTTATCCAGAGCGACATACAATTTAGTGAGTGGATACATTATTTTTATTTTTTATTTTTTCATACTGGCCCCCCGTGGGAAACGAACCCACAACTCTGGCATTGCAAACGCCATGCTCTACCAACTGAGCTACATCCCTGCCGGCCATTCCCTCCCCTACCCTGGACGACGCTGGGCCAATTGTGCGCCGCCCCATGGGTCTTTATACCAGGCGGTGTAAAACAAAAGACCCTAAAAGTTGTCAAAGACTCCAGCCATCCAAGTCATAGACTGTTCTCTCTGCTACCGAGTGGCAAGCAGTACCGATGCACCAAGTCTGGAACCAACAGGACCCTGAACAGCTTCTACCCCCAAACAATAAGACTGCAAAAAAACGTACTTAAATAGTTAACCAAATAGCTACCCGGACTATCTGCATTGACCCATTTTTGCACTAACTTTTTTGGCTCATCACATACGCTGCTGCTACTGTTTATTATCTGTCCTGTTGACTAGTCACTTTATTCCTAGTTATATGTCAATTACCTCATAACCCTGCAAATCGACTCAGTACTGGTACCCCGTGTACAGTGGGGAAAAAAAGTATTTAGTCAGCCACCAATTGTGCAAGTTCTCCCACTTAAAAAGATGAGAGAGGCCTGTAATTTTCATCATAGGTACACGTCAACTATGACAGACAAATTGAGAAAAAAATCCAGGAAATCACATTGTTGGATTTTTTATGAATTTATTTGCAAATTATGGTGGAAAATAAGTATTTGGTCACCTACAAACAAGCAAGATTTCTGGCTCTCACAGACCTGTAACTTCTTCTTTAAGAGAATCTTCTGTCCACCACTCGTTACCTGTATTAATGGCACCTGTTTGAACTTGTTATCAGTATAAAAGACACCTGTCCACAACCTCAAACAGTCACACTCCAAACTCCACTATGGCCAAGACCAAAGAGCTGTCAAAGGACACCAGAAACAAAATTGTAGACCTGCACCAGGCTGGGAAGACTGAATCTGCAATAGGTAAGCAGCTTGGATTGAAGAAATCAACTGTGGGAGTAATTATTAGGAAATGGAAGACATACAAGACCACTGATAATTTCCCTCGATCTGGGGCTCCACGCAAGATCTCACCCTGTGGGGTCAAAATGATCACAAGACCTAGTGAATGACCTGCAGAGAGCTGGGACCAAAGTAACAAAGCCTACCATCAGTAACACACTACGCCGCCAGGGACTCAAATCCTGCAGTGCCAGACGTGTCCCCCTGCTTAAGCCAGTACATGTCCAGTCCCGTCTGAAGTTTGCTAGAGTGTATTTGGATGATCCAGAAGAGGATTGGGAGAATGTCATATGGTCAGATGAAACCAAAATATAACTTTTTGGTAAAAACTCAACTCGTCGTGTTTGGAGGACAAAGAATGCTGAGTTGCATCCAAAGAACACCATACCTACTGTGAAGCATGGGTGTGGAAACATCATGCTTTGGGGCTGTTTTTCTGCAAAGGGACCAGGACGACTGATCCGTGTAAAGGAAAGAATGAATGGGGCCATGTATCGTGAGATTTTGAGTGAAAACCTCCTTCCATCAGCAAGGGCATTGAAGATGAAACGTGGCTGGGTCTTTCAGCATGACAATGATCCCAAACACACCGCCCGGGCAACGAAGGAGTGGCTTCGTAAGAAGCATTTCAAGGTCCTGGAGTGGCCTAGCCAGTCTCCAGATCTCAACCCCATAGAAAATCTTTGGAGGGAGTTGAAAGTCCGTGTTGCCCAGCGACAGCCCCAAAACATCACTGCTCTAGAGGAGATCTGCATGGAGGAATGGGCCAAAATACCAGCAACAGTGTGTGAAAACCTTGTGAAGACTTACAGAAAACGTTTGACCTGTGTCATTGCCAACAAAGGGTATATAACAAAGTATTGAGAAACTTTTGTTATTGACCAAATACTTATTTTCCACCATAATTTGCAAATAAATTCATTAAAAATCCTACAATGTGATTTTCAGGAAAAAAAATTCTCATTTTGTCTGTCATAGTTGACGTGTACCTATGATGAAAATTACAGGCCTCTCTCATCTTTTTAAGTGGGAGAACTTGCACAATTGGTGGCTGACTAAATACTTTTTCCCCCCACTGTATATAGCCAAGTTGTCGTTACTCATTGTGTATTTATTATTACATTTATTATTACGTGTTATTATTTTTCTATTATTTCTCTATTTTCTGTCTCTCTGCATTGTTGGGAAGGGCCCGTAGGTAAGCATTTCACTGTTACTCTACACCTGTTGTTTACGAAGCATGTGACAAATAACATTTTCTTTTATTTTATTTGAGAGAGAGATGGTACAAGCAAAAGCAGGGATTTCATTCTGTACAACTTTGCTGCCTCAGTCTGTAGTTGTGTGTGCGTGTACTAGGGGAGAGCCGGGACGAAGGTAACATGGGGCGATAGTAACACGCCCAATTTCTCAGATAACACAGAAGCTAGAATGATGCAGTGAAGTCAGCACGTTCCTAATGTGCAGGATAAAAAAACAGCCCAGCCCCGACCACGTTTCGCAGAGTTATCAACAAAAAGTGCTTTTGAGCGATGTAAGTAAAAAAGAAAAAGGACCCGGAAGTGTTTTTCGGTTGTAGAGTTGTGTTTAGTTGTTTAAGATTCCAAACATATGTCCTTTTCTTAACCCATCTAGTGACTAAACTACAGCATAGGTGTTACCACTACTCCCGCTCTCCCTCTCCGGCGCTTGACGTCACCAGTCTACTAACCACCGGTTCTGGCAACCGATCTTTATCCACACCTGGCAACCATCAATACGCACACCTGCGCCCTATCATCAGTCACACCTGGACTTCATTGCTAACCATTTATCTAGCACTCTGTTTTGTCAGTCATCAGGTAGTATTGTTTGTGTTTCCATGTCAGAAGCTTCCCATGTTTATCATTAAACTCACTAACTGCACCTGCGTCCTGACTCCCTGTGTCTACGTTACAATAGGTTTCAAGTATCATGCTAGCTAGTCTGTGTTAGCCTGGGAGAAGTTACAGGAGAGACGGGTGGGCGAAAGTAACACAATGTAAACTGATGACTTGTATATCTTTATGATTCTGGGGGTCAATTACCTAATGTCAAGCCATGGAAATGTGATAAGCATGATGAGTTTGCTGTTTGTGAAGAGAATCAAGACGTTTATGCTATCAAGACAAATGGAGCGCACATGATTGGTAGGGCTAAGCATGAATAGCCATTGAAAATGGTTAGAAAGATATCCTACTACATTCCCATTAAAGTGAGATGAGAAAATTATGGTTAAAATAGCTATTATGTGATACATTTTATTCCGATTAATATTGTAAGGCAAAATATTGTGGATGCGCAACCTTGCGATGTTGACACATGGTTCATTTTCATAAACGTCAAACCTATAGCATTAATTATTCAAATCGACACAAACATGGCTGATAGTACATTTGTGACCCGTTTCAAGAAATATTCACAGTAGCTAGGCGTAAATCACTACTTCACAGGAGAGGCATTTGAACATGATTTATTTTTCAACGTGCCTTTTTTGGTAGAAATGCCTTCTGGAACATGTGAATTTTCATCTGCATTAATAGCAAATTGGTATGCCATCTGTAAATACGAATACAATTGTTAAATTACGAGCCTAGTTGGTTTAGCCACGGAAAAAGTCAGGAACCTTCCCGCTAGCCATGATTGGCTGAGATAATGGATGGGCTGGACATGCCGAGAGATGAGTTAGGACTGGTCTGCCATGTAGCATACTTCTGTCTATAACATGAGCTGCTCAGTACGTGTAGATAAACCTTGCTACCACAGCTTTTTTGAAAGATATGACGTCAGCCAAGGAGAACTGTAAAAGTGTTGCTACTGCTCTCAACAACATTGCTGCCCAGAATTTAGCAGGCACTATCGACAAATGTCAGTGGGAAGAAGTTGTGATGGACTACTTTCTGCACACGGTCAGTGTGAACCGGAGTGACTTGACACAACAACGGCCCAAACAAGCTGTAGCTAGTTACAAACCAAATGGAGAAGACATACTGCCATGAAGCGTTCATCCATGTATATGGGTAAGAGTCTAACTATCTACATTATTAGATATTATAAGTTTATACTTTTTTCAGGAAGTTGTTTTCTATGCAAGTTAAAGCGTGCTGTTAGCTAGCAAGCGAACGTTAGCTTGGTGGCTTATAATATAATATAATATGCCATTTAGCAGACGCTTTTATCCAAAGCGACTTACAGTCATGCGTGCATACATTATTTATTTTTTGTGTATGGGTGGTCCCGGGGATCGAACCCACTACCTTGGCGTTACAAGCGCCGTGCTCTACCAGCTGAGCTACAGAGGACCACAGGGCTTGCTAGCTAACATAACATAACCAGAGGGCTTGCTAGCTAACATTACGTGTATGATCTATGTAGTAATATTATTTGTATCTCAGAAAGTCATTGGCATTGCTAGTTATAGCCTGTTAGCTAGCTAGCTAACATTGAACCTAGATGGTTAGCTTTAGTTACCTTGTGATGAGGTGTGAATGACGGAGTCAGGCGCAGGAGGTAAAACACAAAAATCAAGAGTTTATTCAGTGTACAATAATGTAGCGCATATAGCGACAGAACTAAACTAGCACAAGGGAAAATCAACAAGTAAAGAGTAGCACAACGAACAATCACTCACAAAGGACAAGGGGGCAGAGGGAACACTTATACACAGACTAATGAGGGAAGGAGTACCAGGTGTGTGTGATTGACAAGACAAGACAAGACAAATGGAGTGATGATAAATGGAGCGGTAGTGGCTAGTAAGGCGGTGACGACGAACGCCAAAACGTGCCCGAGCAAGGAGGAGGGGCAGCCTTGGCTTACACAGCTCCAGCAGCGCGCCGACACCAGCCTCGGGGACGGCCAGGAGGATGCGGAGCAGGGCGAGTCGGATGGCGACGATGGAAGTCCCTCAGCAGAGAGGGATCGAGGATGTCCCTCACCTGGACCCAGCACCGTTCCTCCGGACCGGACCGTACCCTTCCCACTCCACGAGGTACTGAAGGCCCCCCACCCGGCACCTCGAATCCAGGATGGACCGGACAGAGTAATCCGGCGCCCCCTCAATGTCCAAAAGAGGTGGAGGGACCTCCTGCACCTCAGACTCCTGGAGCGGACCAGCCACCACCAGCCTGAGGAGCGACACATGAAACGAGGGGTTAATCCGGTAATCAGGGGGGAGTAATAACCTATATGTGACCTTGTTGATTCTCCTCAGGACTTTGAACGGCCCTACAAACCGCAGGCTCAGCTTCCGGCAGGTCAGGCGGAGGGGCAGATTCCGGATCGAGAGCCAGACCCGATCCCCCGGTACAAAGACGGGGGCCTCACTGCGGTGACGGTCAGCGTTGGCCTTCTGACGATGCACGGCGCGTTGGAGGTGAACATGGGCAGCATTCCACGTCCCCTCCACACACCGAAACCAGTCATCCACCGCAGGAGCTTTGGTCTGGCTCTGGTGCCACGGTGCCAGAACCGGTTGATAACCTAAAACACGTTGGCGTTAGGTTCGTAGAGGAATGGCAGAGAGAGTTCTGGGCATATTCCACTCCCCCGTCCGGTCCTGGTAATAGGACCTCAGGAACCTACCCACATCCTGATTAACCCATTCCACCTGCCCATTACTCTCAGGGTGGAACCCAGAGGTCAGGCTGACCGAGACTCCCAGACGTTCCATGAACGCCTTCCAGACTTTAGACGTGAACTGGGGACCTCGGTCAGACACTATATCCTCTGGTACCCCATAGTGCCAGAAGACGTGTGTAAACAGGGCCTCCGCTGTTTGCAGAGCCGTGGGGAGACCGGGCAGAGGAAGGAGGCGGCAGGCCTTCAAAAAGCGGTCCACAACGGCCAGGATGGTGGTGTTCCCTTGAGAGAGAGGCAGATCAATTTAAAAATCAACACTCAAAAGAGACCATGGTCGTTGTGGAACTGGTAAAGGTTTTAACTTACCCGCTGGGAGGTGCCTACAGTGAGGGAAAAAAGTATTTGTTCCCCTGCTGATTTTTTACGTTTTCCCACTGACAAAGAAATGATCAGTCTATAATTTTAATGGTAGGTGTATTTGAACAGTGAGAGACAGAATAACAACAACAAAAATCCAGAGAAACGCATGTCAAAAATGTTATAAATTGATTTGCATTTTAATGAGGGAAATAAGTATTTGACCCCTCTGCAAAACATGACTTAGGACTTGGTGGCAAAACCCTTGTTGGCAATCACAGAGGTCAGACGTTTCTTATAGTTGGTCACCAGGTTTGCACACATCTCAGGAGGGATTTTTGTCCCACTCCTCTTTGCAGCTCTTCTCCAAGTCATTAAGGTTTTGAGGCTGACGTTTGGCAACTCGAACCTTCAGCTCCCTCCACAGATTGTCTATGGGATTAAGCTCTGGAGACTGGCTAGGCCATTCCAGGACCTTTATGTGCTTCTTCTTGAGCCACTCCTTTGTTGCCTTGGCCGTGTTTTGGGTCATTGTCATGCTGGAATATCCATCCACGAATCATTTTCTATGCCCTGGCTGAGGGAAGGAGATTCTCACCCAAGATTTGACGGTACATGGCCCCATCCATCGTACCTTTGATGCGGTGAAGTTGTCCTGTCCCCTTAGCAGAAAAACACCCCCAAAGCATAATTTTCCACCTCCATGTTTGACGGTGGAGATGGTGTTCTTGAGGTCAATCAATCAATCAATTTTATTTTATATAGCCCTTCTTACATCAGCTAATATCTCGAAGTGCTGTACAGAAACCCAGCCTAAAACCCCAAACAGCTAGTAATGCAGGTGTAGAAGCACGGTGGCTAGGAAAAACTCCCTAGAAAGGCCAAAACCTAGGAAGAAACCTAGAGAGGAACCAGGCTATGAGGGGTGGCCAGTCCTCTTCTGGCTGTGCCGGGTGGAGATTATAACAGAACCATGCCAAGATGTTCAAAAATGTTCATAAGTGACAAGCATGGTCAAATAATAATCAGGAATAAATCTCAGTTGGCTTTTCATAGCCGATCATTAAGAGTTGAAAACAGCAGGTCTGGGACAGGTAGGGGTTCCATAACCGCAGGCAGAACAGTTGAAACTGGAATAGCAGCAAGGCCAGGCGGACTGGGGACAGCAAGGAGTCACCACGGCCGGTAGTCCCGACGTATGGTCCTAGGGCTCAGGTCTCTCAGTTGGCTTTTCATAGCCGATCATTAAGAGTTGAAAACAGCAGGTCTGGGACAGGTAGGGGTTTCGTAACCGCAGGCAGAACAGTTGAAACTGGAATAGCAGCAAGGCCAGGCGGACTGGGGACAGCAAGGTGTCATCATGCCCGGTAGTCCTGACGTATGGTCCTAGGGCTCAGGTTCTCAGAGAGAAAGAGAAAACGAGAGAATTAGAGAGAGCATACTTAAATTCACACAGGACACTGGATAAGACAGGAGAAGTACTCCAGGTATAACCAACTAACCCCAGCCCCCCGACACATAAACTACTGCAGCATAAATACTGGAGGCTGAGACAGGAGCGGTCCGGAGACACTGTGGCCCCATCCGAAGAACAATTGATAGGTCATAGGCAGCATTCCTCCTCCTCCAAACACGGCGAGTTGAGAGCTCCAATTTGGTCTCATCTGACCACAACACTTTCACCCAGTTCTCCTCTGAATCATTCAGATGTTCATTGGCAAACTTCAGACGGGCATGTATATGTGCTTTCTTGAGCAGGGGGACCTTGCGGGCGCTGCATGATTTCAGTCCTTCACGGCATAGTGTGTTATCAATTGTTTTCTTGATGACTATGGTCCCAGCTGCCTTGAGATCATTGACAAGATCCTCCCGTGTAGTTCTGGGCTGATTCCTCACCGTTCTCATGATCATTGCAACTCCACGAGGTGAGAACTTGCATGGAGCCCCAGGCCAAGGGAGATTGACAGATCTTTTGTGTTTCTTCCATTGGCGAATAATCGCACAAACTGTTGTCACCTTCTCACCAAGCTGCTTGGCGATGGTCTTGTAGCCCATTCCAGCCTTGTGTAGGTCTATAATCTTGTCCCTGAAATCCTTGGAGAGCTCTTTGTTCTTGGCCATGGTGGAGAGTTTGGAATCTGATTGATTGATCGCTTCTGTGGACAGGTGTCTTTTATACAGGTAACAAGCTGAGATTAGGAGCACTCCCTTTAAGAGTGTGCTCCTAATCTCAGCTCGTTACCTGTATAAAAGACACCTGGGAGCCAGAAATCTTTCTGATTGAGAGGGTGTCAAATACTTATTTCCCTCATTAAAATGCAAATCAATTTATAACATTTTTGACATGCGTTTTTCTGGATTTCTTTGTTGTTATTCTGTCTCTCACTGTTCAAATAAACCTTCCATTAAAATTATAGACTGATCATTTCTTTGTCAGTGGGCAAACGTACAAAATCAGCAGGGGATCAAATACTTTTTTCCCTCACTGTACACATGGCGTGGTGTGGGCGAGCGGTTTTGCTGATGTCAACATTGTGAACAGAGTGCCCCATGGTGGCAGTGGGTTAATGGTACGGGCAGGAATAAGCTACGGACAATGAACATAATGGCATTTTGTCAATGGCAATATGAATGCACAGAGATAATGTGATGAGATCCTGAGGCCCATTGTCGTAACATTCATCCACCGCCATCACCTCATATTTCAGCATGAGAATGCACAGCCCCATGTTGCAAGGATCTGTACACAATTCCTGGAAGCTGAAAATGTCCTAGTTCTTCCATGGCCTGCATACTCACCAGACATGTCACTCATTGAGCAGGTTTGGGATGCTCTCGATCGACGTGTACGACAGCGTGTTCCAGTTTCCACTGATATCCAGCAACTTCGCACAGCCATTGAAGAGGAGTGGGACAACATTCCACAGGCCACAATCAACAGCCTAATCAACTTTATGCAAAGGAGATGTGTTGTGCTGCATGAGGCAAATGGTGGTCACACCAGATACTGACTGGTTTTCTGATCTACACCCCTACTTTTTTTAAAAGGTATCTGTGACCAACAGATACATATCTGTATTCACAGTTATGTGAAATCCATATATTAGGGCCTAATTTATTTATTTCAATTGACTGATTTCCTTATATGAACTGTAACACAGTAAAATATTTGAAATTGTTGCATGTTAAGGTTTATATTTTTGTTCAGTGTATAAAATATTTATAAAATATTTTTATCTGGACACTTTCCAATTTTGATATTGCTACTATGCAAATATGCAAGTAACCATTTCACTCTACTGTTTACACCTTCTGTATCCTGGGCATGTGACAAAAAAATGTAGATTGTATTTGACATAATGTGTGTTTACAATGGTAATGTGAAGAACGAAATCAGATTAGGATATAGGCCAAGGAGTAGATCAAATGTATTTTTACATATATTTTCTCTACTTTCACTTCTTTTCTTAGTCTTGAAATCTTTGGTTGTTTACTAAACTACCTTAATTACTCTGTTTAGCACATGGCCTCACATGTGAATTCTAAAAGAGAGGGTGGGGCTAAGACTTAAGAGGGTGTGAACGATGCTGAATAGATGTAGACAAAGAAGAGCTCTACAGTAGTTGTACCAAAACATTCAAGGGCCATTTTCTCAAAAGTGGGGTTACAAGTTTATCAACTTCCAAAGCAGAATCACTTTCCCATTGTTCCTCAACTGCAGTGTATGAAATACCATTTTGTAGCTCTGAGTCTCTACTTTTATCCAACGTAAAAAACACAATTTCAAATTTTGCTACATAAGACTGAATTGAGCCAGTCGGTCACATTTTGTTTAAAATAACTTATTACAAAACAGAAACATGGAGATAAGACAGATATTGTGCACTTCTCGCCAGCTGTTACTTCCGTCCAAAGACTGTGTTACTTCCGCCCCACCGGCAGGTACAAAAGTAACGTTATGCTAGTTCTGTTCTCGGTCTATTTAATTTCAACTCATTTACCCTAGAAATGACATCTCAGTTGCTAATGGTGGAGGACATACAGTGGGGGAAAAAAGTATTTAGTCTGCCACCAATTGTGCAAGTTCTCCCACTTAAAAAGATGAGAGAGGCCTGTAATTTTCATCATAGGTACACGTCAACTATGACAAACAAAATTACATTTTCCCCCCAGAAAATCACATTGTAGGATTTTTTATGAATTTATTTGCAAATGATGGTGGAAAATAAGTATTTGGTCAATAACAAAAGTTTCTCAATACTTTGTTATATACCCTTTGTTGGCAATGACACAGGTCAAACGTTTTCTGTAAGTCTTCACAAGGTTTTCACACACTGTTGCTGGTATTTTGGCCCATTCCTCCATGCAGATCTATTCTAGAGCAGTGATGTTTTGGGGCTGTCGCTGGGCAACACAGACTTTCAACTCCCTCCAAAGATTTTCTATGGGGTTGAGATCTGGAGACTGGCTAGGCCACTCCAGGACCTTGAAATGCTTCTTACGAAGCCACTCCTTCGTTGCCCGGGCGGTGTGTTTGGGATCATTGTCATGCTGAAAGACCCAGCCACGTTTCATCTTCAATGCCCTTGCTGATGGAAGGAGGTTTTCACTCAAAATCTCACGATACATGGCCCCATTCATTCTTTCCTTTACACGGATCAGTCGTCCTGGTCCCTTTGCAGAAAAACAGCCCCAAAGCATGATGTTTCCACCCCCATGCTTCACAGTAGGTATGGTGTTCTTTGGATGCAACTCAGCATTCTTTGTCCTCCAAACACGACGAGTTGAGTTTTTACCAAAAAGTTATATTTTGGTTTCATCTGACCATATGACATTCTCCCAATTCTCTTCTGGATCATCCAAATGCACTCTAGCAAACTTCAGACGGGCCTGGACATGTACTGGCTTAAGCAGGGGGACACGTCTGACACTGCAGGATTTGAGTCCCTGTCGGCGTAGTGTGTTACTGATGGTAGGCTTTGTCACTTTGGTCCCAGCTCTCTGCAGGTCATTCACTAGGTCCCCCCGTGTGGTTCTGGGATTTTTGCTCACCGTTCTTGTGATCATTTTGACCCCACGGGGTGAGATCTTGCATGGAGCCCCAGATCGAGGGAGATTATCAGTGGTCTTGTATGTCTTCCATAATTGCTCTCACAGTTGATTTCTTCAAACCAAGCTGCTTACCTATTGCAGATTCAGTCTTCCCAGCCTGGTGCAGGTCTACAATTTTGTTTCTGGTGTCCTTTGACAGCTCTTTGGTCTTGGCCATAGTGGAGTTTGGAGTGTGACTGTTTGAGGTTGTGGACAGGTGTCTTTTATACTGATAACAAGTTCAAACAGGTGCCATTAATACAGGTAACGAGTGGAGGACAGAGGAGCCTCTTAAAGAAGAAGTTAAAGGTCTGTGAGAGCCAGAAATCTTGCTTGTTTGTAGGTGACCAAATACTTATTTTCCACCATAATTTGCAAATAAATTCATAAAAAATCCTACAATGTGATTTTCTGGAGAAAAAAATTCTCAATTTGTCTGTCATAGTTGACGTGTACCTATGATGAAAATTACAGGCCTCTCTCATCTTTTTAAGTGGGAGAACTTGCGCAATTGGTGGCTGACTAAATACTTTTTCCCCCCACTGTATATAAGTTGTTTGTCATAAAAGATGGTGTCTCTAGTTCTATCGATCTCTGAGTATTTACGAAGAAAATAAAAAAGTGTGACTTTCGTCCCGGTTCTCCTCTGCATGGGTGTTGGTACGTATTTCAAATCCAAATCAAATCAAATCAATTTCTCTGTATATGTGTGTGTGAAGTTACTGTCCTGTGAAGTGAAAATGAACACATTCCCACAGTCTGTCATTGTGGTGCTGGAAATAGAACCCCCATCACTTCACACAGGTTTTTATGCATATGACGTGTCTTAGTTCGTATTCGTGTGCATGCGCATGAGCTCTTTGTCTTACCTCTTCATGGCTTCTTCCTGTCTTCTCTTCTTATCATGTTTCTCCTGAAGGTAGGCCCAGTTGGTCTCTTTCCGAATGCGGTCGCTCTCACGGGCGATGTCAGAGGCATTCTGGATGACCAGTCCGTCATAGGCCCTGAGTCCACTGTCCTCCACATACTGGAAGAACCTGCTGAACGATGCTTCCTCTTCTTGAGAAGTCATTGTTCTTCTCTGGCAGTGGAGCAGAAAGCACTGCAAGCAGAGGGATAGGGTAGAGACACAGACAGGGCTGAGTTACATGATAAGGAGGTCAAGTCAATAGTAATGACGTCTGGTGTATAACGACGTTGAGCAGACAAATGAGGGGTGTTCGATATGCAAAGTCCCACTGGGCACACACTGGTTGAATCAACGTTGTTTCAACATAATTTGTCAACGTAGTGTGACGTGGAATCTATGTGGAAAATACATTGTACCATAGGGCGGCAGGTAGCTTAGTGGGTAAGAGCGTTGTGCCAGTAACCGAAAGGTCGCTGGTTCTAATCCCCGAGCCGACTAGGTGAAAAATCTGTCGATGTGCCCTTGAGCAAGGCACTTAACCCTAATTGCTCCTGTAAGTCGCTCTGGATAAGAGCGTCTGCTAAATGAAAAAAATAAATAAATAAAATAAAAATAAACATTGGATTTGAAAAAAGTCATCAAAACTATTGTTTTGAGGGTGACATTTCAACCACAGGATTATGTCATCATTGTAACCAATTTTCAACATAGTCAAATCTTGTATAATATATGTTGAATTTGTACCATTAAAAACAACATCAGATCGTCAACAACATATAGACTATCAGGGGCAGCACCTCCTGCTGGAGAGCTAATCTACAGCTATTAATATGGTCTCCCATCCAGGATTTGAACCAAGCCCAGCCCTTTTGCAAAGTCATCAACAGCAATTGTTTTAATTCAACCGAGGGTTCAACTACAAATAGAAAATACATACATGAATAGGCACAGGGGTTTCAAGCTTTTGTTGATTTGAAATGTAATCTTCAAGTTAATCATTAGAATGTTGGATTCACGTCTACATTATAACCAAAACTCTGAGTTAAAGAATAGGACTAAATCAAATCAAACATTAGTTAAAGTGTATTTAGATTTAGATTAATCAGATTAGATTTAGTCATATTCTTTAACTTAGATTTTTGGTTGAGATGGAGACTAGAATCCAACATTTTAATGACTAACTTGAAGATTAAATTTGTGTCTATTACGTTTTGTTACGGGACAAACAGGATTATAGCCTTGAGGTGGCTATAATATGCCTGCAGGTTCCTCTGCCTCACCTAAAGCCCATTCTGGTGGGAAGCTGCTATAGACCACCAAGTGCTAACAGTCGGTATCTGAATAACGTGTGAAATGCTTGATAATGTATGTGATGTCAATAGAGAGGTATACTTTCTGGGTAATTTAAATATTGATTGGCTTTCATCAGGCTGCCCACTCAAGAAAAAGCTTCAAACTGTAACTAGTGCCTGCACCTTGTTCAGGTTATCAATCAACCTACCAGGGTAGTTACAAACAGTACAGGAATGAAATCATCAACATATATTGATCATATCTTTACTAATGCTGCAGAGATTTGTTTGAAAGCAGTATCCAAATCCATCGGATGTAGTGATCACAATATAGTAGCCATATCTAGGAAGACCAAAGTTCCAAAGGCTGGGCCTAATATTGTGTGTAAGAGGTCATAAAATACGTTTTGTAGTGATTCCTATATTGTTGATGTAAAGCATATTTGTTGGTCCGTGGTTTGTAATGAGGAGCAAACAGACGTTGCACTTGTGATAGAATAATTATTAATGACTAATTATTACACCCTGAAACTGTGTAAAATGTGTTAGAATGTGTGAGTGTAGGACCAGTAAAGATTATGACATTGTGTTACTATTTAGCAATGTGAGTAAGAGTTAGGCCAGACAACAAAGGACAAGGAGAACTGTCTACAGACAACTGAGAAACCAAGATAAAGAGGCCTCCCAATTTAGGGAGGAGAGAAACTGTTAGGCTTGTTAAAGAGTATGAAATATGGTGCAGGATATTGTGAGGACGGCGATAACTAAGGAATGCAGCCTATGATAAGAACATGTTTGTGTGACATGATGGTTAGGAGAGCAGAGGAAAACATGAGCTAAACCCATGTATAGTGGAAATATACAGCCCGCCTACAGCGGGGTGGGATTTTTGTATGACATGTGTGTATAAAAGATGGACTCTGAAATTGTGATAACAGAATTCTCTGAATAAAGACCTGGCTATTGCACTGAGGCTCTGTCCGTTTCTTGATCCAAAAGCCTTACAACCTTTTGGGAGACGCACAGAGACAATAAAATAGTTAGTTAATAAATTCTCTTAACAACTTGACACATTTATTTATTAATGGCTTATTCCAGTTACTAATTAGCATGCACCCATTAAGAAAATGACTGTAAAAACTGTTAAATCCCCATGGATTGATGAGGAATTGAAAAATTGTATGGTTGAGAGGGATGAGGCTAAAGGAATGGCAAATAACTCTGGCTGCACAACCGATTGGCAAACATATTGCAAATTGAGAAATCATGTGACTAAACTGAATAAAAAGAAGAAGAAACTACACTATGAAACAAAGATAAATGACTTTGTGGGAAAAAAGACCAACTCAGCTCCATCATTCATTCAATCAGATGGCTCATTCATCACAAAACCAACTGATATTTCCAACTACTTTCATGATTTTTTCATTGGCAAGATTAGCAAACTTAGGCATGACAGCAACAAATGTCCACTACACATCCAAGTATATATGACCAAATTGTGTAAGACAAGCATTGTAATTTTGAATTCCGTAAAGTGAGTGTGGAAGGATTGCTTTATACTATTCCAGGTATTCCTTAAAGAGGTAGGGTTTCAAGTGTCTCCGGAAGGTGGTCAGTGACTCCACTATCCTGGCGTCGTGGGGGAGCTTGTTCCACCATTGGGGTGCCAGAGCAGCAAATAGCTTTGACTGGGCTGAGCGGGAACTGTGCTTCTGTAGACGTAGGGGAGCTAGCAGGCCAGAGGTGGATGAACGTAGTGCCCTCGTTTGGGTGTAGGGTCTGATCAGAGCGTGAAGGTAAGGAGGTGCCGTTCCCCTCACAGCGCCGTAGGCAAGCACCATGGTCTTGTAGTAGATGCGAGCCTCAACTGGAAGCCAGTGGAGTGTGCGGAGGAGCGGGGTGACATGAGAGAACTTGGGAAGGTCGAACACCAGCTGCGACGTTCTGGATAAGTTGTAGGGGTTTAATGGCACAGGCAGAGAGCCCAGCCAACAGCGAGTTGCAGTAATCTAGACGGGAGATGACAAGTGCCTGGATTAGGACCTGTGCCGCTTTCTGTGTAAGGTAGGGTCGTACTCTGCGAATGTTGTTGAGCATGAACCTGCAGGATCGGGTCACCGCTTTGATGTTAGCAGACAACGACAGGGTGTTGTCCAGGGTCACGCCAAGGCTCTTTGCACTCTGGGAGGAGGACACAATGGAGTTGTCAACCGTGATGGCGAGATCATGGAGCGGGCAGTCCTTCCCAGGGAGGAAGAGCAGCTCCGTCTTGCCGAGGTTCAGCTTGAGGTGGTGATCCGACATCCACACTGATATGTCTGCCAGACATGCAGAGATGCGATTCGCCACCTGGTTATCAGAAGGGTGAAAGGAGAAAATTAATTGTGTGTCACCTGCGTAGCAATGATAGGAGAGACCATGTGAGGATATGACAGAGCCAAGTGACTTGGTGTATAGAGAGAATAGGAGAGGGCCTAGAACTGAGCCCTGGGGGACACCAGTGGTGAGAGCACGTGGTGCGGAGACAGATTCTCGCCACGCCACCTGGTAGGATCGACCTGTCAGGTAGGACGCAATCCAAGAGTGAGCAGCGCCGGATATGCCCAACTCGGAGAGGGTGGAGAGGAGGATCTGATGGTTCACAGTATCAAAGGCAGCGGATAGGTCTAGAAGGATAAGAGCAGAGGAGAGAGAGTTAGCTTTAGCAGTGCGAAGAGCCTCCGTGTTTTGGAGAGAAAAGAAAGAAGGGATACTGGTCTGTAGTTGTTGACATCGGAGGCATCGAGTGTAGGTTTTTTGAGGAGGGGTGCAACTCTCGCTCTCTTGAAGATGGAAGGGACATGGCCAGCGGTCAAGGATGAGTTGATGAGTGAGGTGAGGTGAGGTAAGGGAGAAGGTCTCCGGAAATGGTCTGGAGAAGAGAGGAGGGGATAGGGTCAAGCGGGCAGGTTGTTGGGCGGCCGGCCGTCACAAGTTGCAAGATTTCATCTGGAGAGAGAGGGGAGAAAGAAGTCAAAGCATAGGGTAGGGCAGTGTGAGCAGAACCAGCGGTGTCATTTGACTTAATAAATGAGGATCGGATGTCGTCAACCTTCTTTTCAAAATGGTTGACGAAGTCATCCACAGAGAGGGAGGAGGGAGGGGGAGGAGGAGGAGGATTCAGCAGGGAGGAGAAGGTGGCAAAGAGCTTCCTAGGGTTAGAGGCAGAGGCTTGAAATTTAGAGTGGTAGAAAGTGGCTTTAGCAGCGGAAACAGAGGAAGAGAATGTAGAGAGGAGGGAGTGAAAAGATGACAGGTCCGCAGGGAGTCTAGTTTTCCTCCATTTCCGCTCGGCTGCCCGAAGCCCTCTTCTGTGAGCTCGCAATGAGTCGTCAAGCCACGGAGCAGGAGGGGAGGACCGAGCCGGCCAGGAGGATAGGGGACATAGAGAGTCAAAAGATGCAGAAATGGAGGAGAGGAGGGTTGAGGAGGAGAATCAGGAGATCTGAGGGAGAAGGATTTAGCAGAGGGAAGAGATGATAGGATGGAAGAGGAGAGAGTAGCGGGAGAGAGAGAGCGAAGGTTGCGACGGCACATTACCATCTGAGTAGGGGCAGAGTGAGTAGTGTTGGAGGAGAGCGAGAGAGAAAAGGATACAAAGTAGTGGTCGGAGACTTGGAGGGGAGTCTAGATAATTGATAATTAATTTATTAATTGATAATAAAAAGATTGTGGGGGCTGTTTTGTTAGACTTCAGTGCAGCTTTTGATGTTATTGATCCTAGTCTGCTGCTGGAAAAACGTCCCCAAGCCCAGAACAGACTATGCGAGGCACACAGTACTACATAGCGCCATGACTACATGGAACTCTATTCCACATGAAGTAACTGATGCAAGCAGTAATATTAGATTTAAAGAACAGATAAAAATACACCTTATGGAACAGCGGGGACTGTGAAGCACAGACACATGCATACACACACACGATAGCATACGCACTATACACACACGTACACATGGATTTTGTACTGTAGATACGTGGTAGTGGTGGAGTAGGGGCCTGAGGGCACACAGTGTGCTGTGAAATCTGTGAACGTATTGTAATGTTTTTAAAATTGCATTAACTGCCTTAATTTTGCTGGACTACAGGAAGAGTAGGTGCTGCCTTGGCAGCAGCTAATGGGGATCCATAATAAATACAAATACAAATCTAAATTATTAATTTGTAGACAAGCCCATTTTTAAGCCAGTGGCTATCCCAGCATTAGATATCCTTTAAATGTTGATATTTGGTTGTGTTGTCAACCAAACACAATTAAATTATATTTTTGTAATACAGTAAATAGCCTAAAGTTAAGACTATCTTACAAACTAATGTAACAGTATTTATTCTACCTTAAAGTGAGTAACATATCCATGGCCATATTTTGAGGTTAGCCTACTGTAACTATAAATGTCTTCTTATGTAATCATAGAAAGCGTGCATGTTCAAGATACCGTAGGTCTGTGAAGATCTTCACAATTGCTGTAATAATCTTTGCATGATATTGAATAGCATTGATCTATGTACTTTTAATGTAATCACAAATCCAATCCAGGTTATTTGGTTGTGCTAATATGGTGGTGCTAATATAACATTTACATAAGTATTCAGACTCTTTACTCAGTACTTTGTTGATTCACCTTTGGCAGCGATTACAGCTTTGAGTCTTCTTGGGTATGACGCTACAAGCTTGGCACACCTGTATTTGTGAAGTTTCTCCCATTCTTCTCTGCAGATCCTCTCAAGCTCTGTCAGGTTGGATGGGGAGCGTTGCTGCACAGCTATTTTCAGGTCTCTCCAGAGATGTTCGATCGGGTTCAAGTCTGGGCTCTGGATGGGTGACTCAAGGACATTCTGAGGTCCTGAGTGCTCTGGAGCAGGTTTTCATCAAGGATCTTTCTGCACTTTGTTCCTTTCATCTTTCCCTCGATCCTGACTAGTCTCCCAGTCCCTGCCACTGATAAACATCCCCACAGCATGATGCTGCCACCACCATGCTTCACCCTAGGTATGGTGCAAGGTTTCCTTCAGAAGTGACGCTTGGCATTCAAACCAAAGAGTTCAATCTTGGTTTCATCAGACCTGAGAATCTTGTTTCTTATGTTCAGAGAGTCCTTTAGGTGCCTTTTGGCAAACTCCAAGCGGGCTGTCACGTGCCTTTTACTGAGGAATGGCTTCCGTCTGGCCACTCTACCATAAAGGCCTGATTGGTGGAGTGCTGCAGAGATGGTTGTCCTTCTGGAAGGTTCTCCTATCTCTACAGAGGAACTCTGAAGCTCTGTTAGAGTGACCAGCGCGTTCTTGGTCACCTCCCTGACCAAGGCCCTTCTCCTCCGATTGCTCAGTTTGGCCGGGCGGCCAGCTCTAGGAAGAGTCTTGGTGTTTCCAAACTTCTTCCATTTAAGAATGATGGAGGCCACTGTGTTCTTCGGGACCTTCAATGCTGCAGACATTTTTTGGTACCCTTCCCCAGATCTGTGCCTCGACACAATCCTGTCTTGGAGCAATTCCTTCCTGGTTTTTGCTCTGACATGCACTGTCAACTGTTGGACCTTATATAGACAGGTGTGTGCCTTTCCCAATCAATTGAATTTACCACAGGTGGACTATAATCAAGTTGTAGAAACATCTCAAGGATGATCAATGGAAACAGGATGCACATTTAGATGTCAACTTAACCCAAAATATGACAATGTTTTTCCATTGGAATTTGGTTGTGCTTTTAGATGGTTGAAAGCATAGTGATAACAGATTGGGAATTCAGCACACTTCTGACTGTCTTTTTGAGTGGGTTAATAAAGGTTGAAATCTCATTGATCAACATCTCAACCAAATATTACCCACATTTCCACGTTGAAATGACATGGTGTGCCCAGTGGGGTGTTGGTGAATTTGTTTGTATGGATCTAGATTTGTAGTAGATTTGCATGAATATTAAATGTCATCAAAACTGTCTGTGTGTTTGAGCACGAACAGCATTGTGTATGATTTTAGCTTGAGTTTGAGATATGAGCCTGTCCATGATTGTGGGATTGTGTGTGTACTTGTGTGAGAGCGAATCTAAAGTCAGTGCTAAATGCAAACAAAACAAAATGCATGTTTTTTTCTAGGTCCCATAACCTATATTTAAATTAATTTGTAATGACTAGGTTGCTGACGGGAGAGGTTGTGTTTTCTCTAGCAGGAGAGGTAAGCTTGGCTTCGTTTATGGTGTTGAGTTAAGCTTAAACCATGTATTTAGTTTGTAGGTAGGTATTGTAGTTTGGTATTATAGGTAGCTTACTCCGGTAGTTATTGTAGGTTATTATTGTAGGTAATTATTGTAGGTAAGGATTTTATTCGGCGGAGCCCAGGCGAAGCACGAGGCTAGCTTACCCACTACCTGGACCAACAAAGCTAGCTAGCTAGAGGGTAGCTACCGGTAACTTTTAGCAACGGTGGTTAGCTGTTTCCAATGTTATTTCACGCTTAAGAGTACCTGTAATTGAGCCAGCTAGCTGCCACCTTCAGCTGTTTTTTCTAACCTCATTATCATTAACGTTAGGTGGTCGGTAGCTGCTGTACCTAATTTCGGCTACTGATTGCAGTCTGCCAGTTTGGCTTTATACATAGCTTGGGCTTTGTCGAGTAAGGCTTAAACTATGTATTTTGATTGTAGTTAGGTACTATAGGTAGGCATCGTGGGCTGTATATTATTAAGTAGTATAGGTAGGCATCGTGGGCTGTTGCGGGTAGCTGTTGTGTAGTTATTGTAGGTTACTTTTGTATTCGGCGGTGCCGGATGTAGCACGAAGCTAGCTCGCTAACTCACCTCCTGGATTAGCTGGCGAGTTGCTATTAGCAACGGTAGCAACTAAAAACAATATCCTTTTAGCCAGCTACATTCGCTCACAGCGACGCCGTTTTTCAAACAAAGTCAACACAGTAGCCATTGCTAGCTAGCCAACACTACCAGCAGGCTGTGGTAGCTAAATACAATATCTTTGTGCTAGCTACCCAACGTTTAATCATTGCTGCGTTATGAAAGGTAAGCTTGGCTTCTTATATGGTGTTGAGTTAAGCTTAAACCATGTATTTAGATTGTAGGTAGGTATTGTAGTTTGGTATTATAGGTAGCTTACTCCGGTAGTTATTGTAGGTTATTATTGTAGGTAATTATTGTAGGTAAGGATTTTTATTCGGCGGAGCCCAGGCGAAGCACGAGGCTAGCTTACCCACTACCTGGACCAACAAAGCTTGCTAGCTAGAGGGTAGCTACCGGTAACTTTTAGCAACTGTGGTTAGCTGTTTCCAATGTTATTTCATGCTTGAGAGTACCTGTGATTGAGCCAGCTAGCTGCTACCATTCAGCTGTTTTTCTAACCTCATCCGAGGCATTAACGTTAGGTGGTTGGTAGCTGCTGTACTTAATTACAGCTACTGATAACAGTCTGCTGTAGCTTACAACAATTCTAATTTCTAAAGTGGAAGTTGGGAGAGTTTTATTCGGGTGGTTCAGTGAAACAATTATAGTTTCTGAGGTGGATGTTGGGAGAGTTTTATATTTATTAATTTTTTTGGTGAGGGAGGCCTGCTCTCTCCTTTCCCTGATGTTCAGTTCATTTCATCCCGATCTCCTCTGCATTATTGTAGCCATCTGTTGCAGCCTGTCAACTATGCTTCTGCCTATCCCTGTTCTCTCCTCTCCGCACAGGCTACACAAACGCCCCACACCGCGTGGCTGCTGCCTCTCTAACCTGGTGGTCCCTGCACGCACCCCACACCTGGAGTTCCAGGTCTCAGGCAGCCTCTGGAACTGCCGTTCTGCTGCCAACAAAGCTGACTTCATCCCAGCCTATGCTTATCTCCAGTCCCTCGACTTCCTGGCACTGACGGAAACATGGATTACCACTGAAAACACTGCTACTCCTACTGCTCTCTCCTCATCTGACCATGTGTTCTCGCATACCCCGAGAGCATCTGGTCAGAGGGGTGGTGGCACAGGAATCCTCATCTCTCCCAAGTGGACATTCTCAATTTTTCCCCTAACCCATCTGTCTATCTCCTCATTTGAATTCCATGCTGTCACAGTCACTAGCCCATTTAAGCTTAATATCCTTGTCATCTATCGCCCTCCAGGTTCCCTTGGAGAGTTCATCAATGAGCTTGACGCCTTGATAAGTTCCTTTCCTGAGGATGGCTCACCCCTCACAGTTTTGGGGGATTTCAACCTCCCTATGTCCACATTTGACTCATTTCTCTCTGCCTCCTTCTTTCCACTTCTCTCCTCTTTTGACCTCACCCTCTCACCGTCCCCCCCTACTCACAAGGCAGGCAATACGCTTGACCTCATCTTTACTAGATGCTGCTCTTCTACTAATCTCACTGCAACTCCCCTCCATGTCTCCGACCACTACTTTGTTTCCTTTTCTCTCTCGCTCTCCTCCCACACTACTCACTCTGCCCCTACACAGATGGTAATGCGCCGCCGCAACCTTCGCTCTCTCTCTCCCACTACTCTCTCCTCTTCCATCCTATCATCTCTTCCCTCTGCTCAATCCTTCTCCCTCCAATCTCCTGATTCTGCCTCCTCAACCCTCCTCTCCTCCCTTTCTGCATCCTTTGACTCTCTGTGTCCCCTATCCTCCCGGCCGGCTCGGTCCTCCCCTCCAGCTCCGTGGCTTGATGACTCATTGCGAGCTCACAGAACAGAGCTCCGGGCAGCGGAGCGGAAATGGAAGAAAACTAAACTCCCTGCCGACCTGGCATCTTTTCACTCCCTCCTCTCTACATTTTCTTCATCTGTTTCTGCTGCTAAGGCCACTTTCTACCACTCTAAATTCCAAGCATCTGCCTCTAACCCTAGGAAGCTCTTTGCCACATTTTCCTCCCTCCTGAATCCTCCCCCCCCCCCGCCCCCCCCCCTCTCTCTCTGTGGATGACTTCGTCAACCACTTTGAAAAGAAGGTTGACGACATTCGATCCTCGTTTGTTAAGTCTAATGACACTGCTGGTCCTACTCACACTGCCCTACCCTATGCTTTGACTTCTTTCTCCCCTCTCTCTCCAGATAAAACCTGCGACTTGTGACTGCAGGCCGCCCAACAACCTGCCCGCTTGACCCCATCCCCTCCTCTCTTCTCCAGACCATCTCCGGTGACCTTCTCCCCTACCTCACCTCGCTGATCAACTCATCCTTGACCGCTGGCCATGTCCCTTCCGTCTTCAAGAGAGCGAGAGTTGCTCCCCTTCTCAAGAAACCAACACACGATCCCACTGATGTCAACAACTACAGACCAGTATCCCTTCTTTCTTTTCTTTCCAAAACTATTGAGCGTGCCGTCTTTAGCCAACTCTCTTGCTATCTCTCTCAGAATGACCTTCTTGATCCAAACCAGTCAGGTTTCAG
The DNA here is from genome assembly GCF_964263955.1 of Coregonus lavaretus. NCBI lineage: Eukaryota > Metazoa > Chordata > Actinopteri > Salmoniformes > Salmonidae > Coregonus > Coregonus lavaretus. Next base: position 350,023 of record NC_140017.1, on the reverse strand, counting down.
GACTGGTCATTCAACTGAGACTGCTCTTCTCTGTGTCACGGAGGCTCTCCGCACTGCTAAAGCTAACTCTCTCTCCTCTGCTCTTGTCCTTCTAGACCTGTCTGCTGCCTTTGATACTGTGAACCATCAGATCCTCCTCTCCACCCTCTCCGAGCTGGGCATCTCCGGCGCGGCTCACTCCTGGATTGCGTCCTACCTGACCGGTCGCTCCTACCAAGTGGCGTGGCGAGAAGCTGTCTCCGCACCACGTGCTCTCACCACTGGTGTCCCCCAGGGCTCAGTCCTAGGCCCTCTCCTTTTCTCCCTATACACCAAGTCACTTGGCTCTGTCATATCCTCACATGGCCTCTCCTATCATTGCTACGCTGACGATACACAACTAATCTTCTCCTTTCCCCCTTCTGATAACCAGGTGGCGAATCGCATCTCTGCATGTCTGGCAGACATATCAGTATGGATGACGGATCACCACCTCAAGCTGAACCCTGGCAAGACGGACCTGCTCTTCCTCCCGGGGAAGGACTGCCCGTTCCATGATCTCGCCATCACGGTTGACAACTCCGCTGTGTCCTCCTCCCAGAGTGCGAAGAGCCTAGGCGTGACCCTGGACAACACCCTGTCGTTCTCCGCCAACATCAAGGCGGTGACCCGCTCCTGCAGGTTCATGCTCTACAACATTCGGAGAGTACGACCCTGCCTTACACAGGAAGCGGCACAGGTCCTAATCCAGGCACTTGTCATCTCCCATCTGGACTACTGCAACTCGCTGTTGGCTGGCCTCCCTGCCTGTGCCATTAAACCCCTACAACTCATCCAGAATGCCGCAGCCCGTCTGGTGTTCAACCTTCCCAAGTTCTCTCACGTCACCCCCCTCCTCCGCACACTCCACTGGCTTCCAGTTGAAGCTCGCATCCGCTACAAGACCATGGTGCTTGCCTATGGAGCAGTGAGGGGAACGGCACCTCTGTACCTTCGGGCTCTGATCAGTCCCTACACCCAAACGAGGGCATTGCGTTCATCCACCTCTGGCCTGCTGGCTCCCCTTCCTCTGCGGAAGCATAGTTCCCGCTCAGCCCAGTCAAAACTGTTCGCTGCTCTGGCACCCCAATGGTGGAACAAGCTCCCTCACGACGCCAGGACAGCGGAGTCACTCACCACCTTCCGGAGGCATTTGAAACCCCACCTCTTTAAGGAATACCTGGGATAGGATAAAGTAATCCTTCTACCCCCCCCCCCCCCCCCCCCAAAATTGTAAAGTGGTTATCCCACTGGCTATAGGGTGAACGCACCAATTGGTGAGTCGCTCTGGATAAGAGCGTCTGCTAAATGACGTAAATGTGCCCTTGAGCAAGGCACTTAACCCTAATTGCTCCTGTAAGTCGCTCTGGATAAGAGCGTCTGCTAAATGACTAAAATGTAAATGTAAATGTAGTTTGAACGGTACACAAATTTAGTGAGTTCCATCATTCAAATATCTTGGTATCTGGCTTGTTGACAAAATATCATTTAAAAAACATGTCACTGAGCTGGTGAAGAAGTTAAAGATCAAGGTTGGTTTCTTTTACAGAAACAAATCATGTCTGACTTTTGTTAATAGGAAGGAAATTGTAGAGGCCACTTTTATGTTTATTTTAGACTATGGGGATATTGTCTATATGCATGCAGCAGCATCTACACTTAAACCACTAGATGCTGTTTTCCATTGTGCCCTTAGGTTTATTACTGGTGATGGTTATAGAACTCATCATTATGTTTGTATCAAAAAGTGGGTTGGGCCTCTTTGTATGTAAGGAGAGAGTAGCATTTTCTTGTGTTATCTACAAAGCACTCATGCAGAAACATCCTATGCATCATTAATACAATTTAGACTTACAAATGACCAAATCCGTTCTCAGGCTTGGATAACACTTGAGGCCCCTTCAGTCTCCACAGAGTTGGGTAAAGCTGCTTTTAGTTGTTTTTCACCCTTTATGTGGAACACCTTACAGAGCTCTTTGAAATTCGATGTTCTGGTCCCCCTTGGTCAGTTCAGAGTAATGATCAGATACCTCTATGTTGATAAACGTGTCTGTTTTTCTTAAGATTTGTAGTAATTTTGTGTATGTGTTTGATGTATTTATGCAGGGCTCATCTGTAAAAGAGACCCTAGTCTCAGTATGACTTCACTGTCAAAATAAAGCTTAAATATACTGTAAATTTTTTTGTTAATCATAGAGAGGGAAGAGAGTTCTTTGTGAGGAGGCTATGTTGCTTGCAGTGTGTTTTGGGTGAATTTGGGAAGGTTGTTCTGATCCTATTAGCCACACCAGAGACCACAGAGAGCTCTGATTGGATGAGCAACCTCTCGCTCAGAGTAACAGTTACATCATGTCAGAGACACTGGATGCCTTTAACATTGCAGCCGACATTAAAGTTGTGTCGAGATTGACTGATAAATAACCATTCCATTTTATTTTATTTATTTGTCAGTCAGTGTCAATTTACCAATGATACATCATGGTTTTGATGCTCTTGAACACAGCCAATGGGGGAGTGGTACGGACCTCAGACAGATGGTGATAGCATAGCCTCTTCCAGGCAAGCTGTGTGTAGCCCATTGCAAGACTCTACACAGCTTGCAGGCTAACAGGCTGATCTGCTGCTAGCCCAGACTCTGCCCCCCCCCCCCCCTACTCCCATTGGCTGTGTTCAAGAGCATCAAAACCATGATGTATCATTGGTAAATTGTCACTGACTGACAAATATATAAAATAGAATTGAGGGGGAAGGTATGTGTGTGTGTGTGTGTCCGTGCTCATGGTTGTGCACAAACACAGGTGTGTGAATAAATCAAGGTGCAGAATGTAAAAGCAGTTCATCAATCTCTTTTTCCCCTTTGTCATTCCCTGCCCTCTCACTTACCCACTCTCTTTTTCCTCCTCTATTCCTTGGCCCAATTCTCCTAATCCCCCCATGCTCTCCTGATGGAGTCACAGCTGCATTCTAAAAATGGAATGCAGAGCGAGCCCGGCCGTCGCCAGGCAACAGCATCTCACGGTGGAGGGTGACATAATGCAGAAAAGGGAGTTCCTAATTCATCGTTTGAGACACATTTGTTCCGCCTCAGAGACAGGAAGCGTAAGATTTTATATCTGCAGTGGTTTGTGGTGAGCTGTGCGCTATTAATACAGCTATAATGGACATAGACTGTGTATACAACTGACAATAACAAATGGTGTGAATACAAATAACAATATGGATAGACAGTATGTATAATATAATGGGCTTACTGTATACTCCAAGTCGGTGTTTGAGGACTGTCTTTCCCCGTTGACATGTACTGTATACTACCAACAACATATAGATCAAAGTAGGTAGACTACATTCTACAGACAATCAATGTGGACAGTAGTGCAGTGACACAGATCCACAGGCAGACTGTGAAGCGGAACCGGAAAACAGAACAAAAGCAGGGTAGTGTATCGGGCAAAGGGGAATGATACTTACAGTGGCTGGGTAGTGCTGCGGTCAGATCAAGGTAACCTAGAGGTTGACCACACCAGGCAGGGGTTCAGTCCTGTCCACCACACAGGCTAGGAGGCAGGAGTGGGGGCTGAGCTGCGGGTAAGCAGGATCACCCGGAGCTTAGCTCCATAGAGCTCCCAGTGGCACAGAGCATGACAGAGGAGAGAGCCCGGTACTGCTGCTGCTTCTGTTCGAGATCACAGGGAGGCATGAGGAGGAAGATGAGGAAGAGGAGGAGGAGGTTGGCCATCTTCGAGTGACTGAGTACCGCGTTGTGAAAAAGGAAGGGCCACCTCCAACCTCTGTGACGGACAGATAGACAGGCACAGAAGGGGCCCCCAGGACACTGCAAGCTGGGCTGGACACAGACAGCCGCTGGTTCCCCCTCCCTAGAACAGCTCACACACACATTCTTGCGTCAGTCGTCACTAGAAACAGCAGGCTGTGGTGCTGTCACGGCAACCCGCGAGCATCCAGCTCCCTCCCTGGTTGCTTGGCTCCTCCTTCCTCCGCTGCTGCTGCGGTTCTCTCTGTGTCACACACACATATTCACACAGACATACACTGTTCTCTCACTCACACATACAGACACACACACACACACAACACAACGCAGGAGGCAGCGATCAGAAGCAGAAGGTAGGGGGTGGTTTGGTGGTCCAGGGCAACTCTCCCTCCCTGGTGATGGTGTCACCTCCTAGGCCGTCTGGCTCGCTATCACATTCCAGCAGCCTCCCATGATGATACAGTAGTAGCCTCAAAGGCAGCCTGACAGACACAGAGTGGCAGAGCAGCTGTGAATGAATCCCTCATTCCGAGCGGTAAACCACGACACAGTTGAAGAACAAGTGTGCTCATCTACACTTCGCATCCCTTCCACTACAATCTCCTCCCCTGCTCCTCACTGGCTCGCAACTGCCTGCTCTCTCTCTCTACCCCCACAATGCGGTATCTCTTCCATACTGCCTTATTATCTGTCTCATCTCTCTCTCCAGATAATTAGTTTTCCTGCAAAGGTTGGTATTTATCCATTTGGAACTTGACCGGAAAGTGTGCGTATCATCTAAGACAATGCGTTATGCACAACTTCTAGTTCATCAATTCTATTGCAAGCAAATATTGTTCTTTTGAGGGAAATTAAGGTTTTTTGATGCACAGGAATTATAATAACGGTAGGCTAATAAAAACATTAAAATGTAGGCCTAATGTAAAAACAGATGCATTTGCCGTTGGTAAGGAGATTGCATAGCAGCATCTAGCCTAATATGTTTATTTTACTTATAAGCCTAAATCATAATCATATTGCAGGACTTGTCTCTCCTTTTATGACATGACTGGTTTATTCCCGCTACACAACAAATATTAGGCTGCCATTTCTCCATCACTCATTTCATTGCCAAACATGCTAGAAAGTAAATAGATCAGTAGCCTATTTAAAATATTTAACAGTATGGGTACAGCAGGCTACAGTGTTGCTGTGCGTTAAGGGCGCAACATCATAACTTATTTAAATTCAGAGCCTATACCAAGGCAGGAGATAAAAATACAATAATCTATTGACAAACAAAATATTGAACAACAATTTGTATTTCCATAGAAGTGTGCTGTAGCATTTACTTATAAATTGTTCGAATAGACAATCAAACTTGCAGAATGCATGGCCAGTGTTTGGCACTCGGACAGATAATGACTATCCTCAAGACAGTAATTTTAAGAGGGATACATTGCAAGTAGCACGAAAGTATATAATTGATAATGCAGCAATAAGCAACCTGAAATGGGATTTAGATTGTATGAAAGAGGTGTATAAAGCATGGAATTTAATGTGTGCACAATGTCTGGTAAATATAATTAGGACGGAGGAAAAGTCAGTTATGATATTACGTAATTTGGTAATGGAGCAACATAATCTACTTAATGAGAGTGTCAGTCCACATGGGCTATTCCTATAGCTAAAATAGATAACTTTGAGATCAAACGGTGGTGCGAGGAATGCAGGGCATTGTGATTACAAAGGTTTAGTAGAGCATTTGAAAGGGCAGAAAGAAAGTTTAGAGGTCATACAGGACGAACAAACATTGAAAAAAATGAGATATACTAGAGATCGTGTGGGAAAGGAATATAACATGATATTTACAATAATCAAACAAAACCAAAATGTCGATTTGAACAATAGATTAGCAAATACAATTATGGAATTTTTTGTTGAAGCAAGGGAACGGTAATAATCGGGGGAGATAGAGAGAGGAAATTGGACTCCTGCCCAACCGCACCCTAACTCCCAAAATAAACCTAGAGAGGTTGAAGGTGTCCTTTAAGTAAACAGAAAGTCCAGTGTATGAGAATTATTGAAACTATGCAAAGTGATCATATATCTCTCCCATTGGGAGGATATTAATTTTCAACATTCATTTATAGTAAACGCTACAACTACTACGGTGTTCATGGGAAGAAACCTTTTAAGTAAACTCGATGCAACCATTTTCTGTTCAACAGATGGCATCGAGGTATATGGAACAACAGGCTATTTTATGAACAAAGAGCAGAAAGTAATTTTAATTTGAAAGGGTGCATAATCAATTATATGAATGTGTATGATAAGTTGATATAAGTTTGGATAATAAGCTTTGATATAACATTATATTGTAGTTCCGTACATCAATGCCCATCATATGATATCAAGGATATCCTGAGTGGCGCAGTGGTCTAAGTCACTGCATCGCAGTGCTAACTGTGCCACTAGAGATCCTGGTTCGAATCCAGGCTCTGTCGCAGCCGGCCGCGACCGGGAGACTCATGGGCGGCGCACAATTGGCCCAGCGTCGTCCAGGGTAGGGGAGGGAATGGCCGGCAGGGATGTAGCTCAGTTGATAGAGCATGGCGTTTGCAACGCCAGGGTTGTGGGTTCGATTCCCACGGTGGGCCAGTATAAAAAAAAAAAAAAATATGTATTCACTAACTGTAAGTCGCTCTGGATAAGAGCGTCTGCTAAATGACTAAAATGTAAAAAAAATGTAAATGTAAGGAGTGGTATGGAGAACGTGAGGTTATTTTAGAGTGTAATGGTGAAATACATGTTTTAATGAGAGGCTTGACTTTGACGGGGTTTCCTGAAGGTTGGAAAACCGGCGAGGGTCCAATGACAGGAAGGTCAGTGTCCTTGAAACTACAGTCTGTTTTTTTGGTTCCGCTGGGAGTATGGTTGTAGAAGTTGATTTGTGTCGATTGAGAATCATACCTAGAAGTTTCTAACGTTCTATATGGAGTTTGTGACGATGTGGAAATAGGATGTAGTTTATGTGGGTAATCGATTACTCTAAGTGAGAGAATCATAATTAGAGTGCTATGTATGTATTAACTTGCTTACCCAAACGTAGACGTACGTCATGGGTGGGTAATAATGAATACAGGTTTTCTAAGTTGTACCGTTGTTAGATCCTTTCATAGAAATTAACTGCCCATAAGGAGTGGAATTTATAGACGTAAGTTATAATATAGTACAAAGCCAATTTAGGGTTTCCATTAAACTAATTATCATTGCGGAGCTAAGGTGGTGAAGTGAAGGAACTTCATTTTGTATCAGATGGTAAGAAGACAAACCATTGTAATTGCGCTATTTGTGGGATTTCTGTGTCAGTTCAATAGCATTGGGGCAAAGGCATAGAGTAAACAAATCTGGGTTTCTGAGTGTAATTCAACTGCTGGTATGTGTGGCTTAGACAGATACTACAAAGTAGTTCAAATGGAAAGACTCACTTATTTAAAAGGAATAGCGAGACGATTTCGTGGTAGTCATTATTTTGCGTTGCCTACAGTTTTGCTAGATTAAACGATTGAGAATGGTGGCGTAATATCTATCAATTAATTGGATATTGATAATATGGATATCAATTCATTATATGATGGGCAACTAAAGCAAATGTTTGGTTTATTGCTTGTAGCCTACTTAGAAATGGACAGTTACCTAGATCTGATCCATTCTAATAATGGTGGATTGGTGGTCTCATAAGAGCTGTGGCTATTATCTTGGTTGATAACAGGAGGAATATAGGAACTTGTAGCTGAGGTCACTACATAAGTATTACTGACACAATATCGTAACAGATAAACTGAACCAAACGTTTATTTTTTATTTATTTTTATTTTATTTTTCACCTTTATTTAACCAGGTAAGCCAGTTGAGAACAAGTTCTCATTTACAACTGCGACCTGGCCAAGATAAAGCAAAGCAGTGCGATAAAAACAACACAGAGTTACATATGGGGTAAAAAACATAAAGTCAAAAATACAACAGAAAATATATATACAGTGTGTGCAAATGTAGCAAGTTATGGAGGTAAGGCAATAAATAGGCTATAGTGCAAAATAATTACAATAGTATTAACACTGGAATGCTAGATGTGCAAGAGATTATGTGCAAATAGAGATACTGGGGTGCAAAAGAGCAAAATAAATAACAATATAGGGATGAGGTAGTTGGGTGGGCTAATTTCAGATGGGCTGTGTACAGGTGCAGTGATCGGTAAGGTGCTCTGACAACTGATGCTTAAAGTTAGTGAGGGAGATAAGAGTCTCCAGCTTCAGAGATTTTTGCAATTCGTTCCAGTCATTGGCAGCAGAGAACTGGAAGGAATGGCGGCCAAAGGAGGTGTTGGCTTTGGGAATGACCAGTGAGATATACCTGCTGGAGCGCAGACTACGGGTGGGTGCTGCTATGGTGACCAATGAGCTAAGATAAGGCGGGGATTTGCCTAGCAGTGATTTATAGATGGCCTGGAGCCAGTGGGTTTGACGACGAACATGTAGTGAGGACCAGCCAACAAGAGCGTACAGGTCACAGTGGTGGGTAGCGTATGGGGCTTTGGAGACAAAACGGATTCAGCAGTGAGGAGAATGTGGCAAAGAGCTTCCTAGGGTTAGAGGCAGATGCTTGGAATTTAGAGTGGTAGAAAGTGGCCTTAGCAGCAGAAACAGGTGAAGAAAATGTAGAGAGGAGGGAGTGAAAAGATGCCAGGTCGGCAGGGAGTTTAGTTTTCTTCCATTTCCGCTCAGCTGCCCGGAGCTCTGTTCTGTGAGCTCGCAATGAGTCATCAAGCCACGGAGCTGGAGGGGAGGACCGAGCCGGCCGGGAGGATAGGGGACACAGGGAGTCAAAGGATGCAGAAAGGGAGGAGAGGAGGGTTGAGGAGGCAGAATCAGGAGATTGGAGGGAGAAGGATTGAGCAGAGGGAAGAGATGATAGGATGGAAGAGGAGAGAGTAGTGGGAGAGAGAGAGCGAAGGTTGCGGCGGCGCGTTACCATCTGTGTAGGGGCAGAGTGAGTAGTGTTGGAGGAGAGCGAGAGAGAAAAGGATACAAAGTAGTGGTCGGAGACATGGAGGGGAGTTGCAGTGAGATTAGTAGAAGAGCAACATCTAGTAAAGATGAAGTCAAGCGTATTGCCTGCCTTGTGAGTGGGGGGGGGGGATGGTGAGAGGGTGAGGTCAAAAGAGGAGAGGAGTGGAAAGAAGGAGGCAGAGAGAAATGAGTCAAATGTAGACGTAGGGAGGTTGAAATCCCCCAAAACTGCATGAAAAGGGTCTAAAATATTTTTTTAATGTTCAGCACTAGAAGGACATATGTAGAATTCAACATACAAGGGTTTTCAAATGTGATTAAAAAAAATGTTTTCAATTAACATTTTCAAAAATCTTGTTTTAGGCAAAATCCACAATGCAACTAGTTCGGCATATGAAGGGATACATTTTTTTTTATAACAAACGTGAAAAATATTTTTTATACATTTTGGATGAAAAGGGTCTAAAATATTTTTCTTACGTTCAGCACTAGAAGGACATATGTAGAATTCAACATACAAGGGTTTTCAAATGTGATTAAAAAAATGTTTTCAATTAACATTTTCAAAAATCTTGTTTTAGGCAAAATCCACAATGCAACTAGTTCGGTATATGAAGGGATACAATTTTTTTTATAACAAACGTGAAAAATATTTTTTAGACATTTTGGATGAAAAGGGTCTAAAATATTTTTCTTACGTTCAGCACTAGAAGGACATATGTAGAATATAACATACAAGGGTTTTCAAATGTGATTTAAAAAAAAAAAATTCAATGAATATTTTCTAAAATCATGTTTTAGGCAAAATCCACAATGCAACTAGTTCGGCATATGAAGGGATACAATTTTTTTTATAACAAACGTGAAAAATATTTTTTATACATTTTGCATGAAAAGGGTCTAAAATATTTTTTTACGTTCAGCACTAGAAGGACATATGTAGAATATAACATACAAGGGTTTTCAAATGTGATAAAAAAAAATATTCTATGAATATTTTCTAAAATCATGTTATTGGCAAAATCCACAATGCAACTAGTTCGGCATATGAAGGGATACAATTATTTTTATAACAAACGTGAAAAATATTTTTTATACATTTTGCATGAAAAGGGTCTAAAATATTTTTTTAACGTTCAGCACTAGAAGGACATATGTAGAATTCAACATACAAGGGTTTTCAAATGTGATTTTAAAAAAATTTAATGAATATTTTCTAAAATCATGTTTTAGGCAAAATCCACAATGCAACTAGTTCGGCATATGAAGGGATAATTTTTTTTTTATAACAAACGTGAAAAATATTTTTTATACATTTTGCATGAAAAGGGTCTAAAATATTTTTTTAACGTTCAGCACTAGAAGGACAGATGTAGAATTCAACATACAAGGGTTTTCAAATGTGATTTTTTAAAAAGCTTTTTTCAATTAATATTATCTAAAATCATGTTTTAGGCAAAATCCTCAAAAAAACTAGTTCGGCATATGAAGGGATACAAAGTTTTTTTTATAAAAAATGTGAAAAATATTTTTTATAAATTTTGCATGAAAAGGGTCTAAAATATTTTTTTAATGTTCAGCACTAAAAGGACATATGTAGAATTCAACATACAAGGGTTTTCAAATGTGATTAAAAAAAATGTTTTCAATTAACATTTTCTAAAATCTTGTTTTAGGCAAAATCCACAATGCAACTAGTTCGGCATATGAAGGGATACCATGTTTTTTATAACAAACGTGAAAAATATGTTTTATACATTTTGCATGAAAAGGGTCTAAAATATTTTTTTTACGTTCAGCACTAGAAGGACAGACGTAGAATACAATTTAGAAGGGTTTTCAAATGTGATTTTTTAAAAAGCTTTTTTCAATGAATATTGTCTAAAATCATGTTTTAGGCAAAATCCACAATGCAACTAGTTCGGCATATGAAGGGATACCATTTTTTTTATAACAAACGTGAAAAATATTTTTTATACATTTTGCATGAAAAGGGTCTAAAATATTTTTTTACGTTCAGCACTAGAAGGACATATGTAGAATATAACATACAAGGGTTTTCAAATGTGATTAAAAAAAAATATTCTATGAATATTTTCTAAAATCATGTTATTGGCAAAATCCACAATGCAACTAGTTCGGCATATGAAGGGATACAATTCTTTTTATAACAAACGTGTAAAATATTTTTTATACATTTTGCATGAAAAGGGTCTAAAATATTTTTTTTAACGTTCAGCACTAGAAGGACATATGTAGAATTCAACATACAAGGGTTTTCAAATGTGATTAAAAAAAAAATGTTTTCAATTAACATTTTCTAAAATCTTGTTTTAGGCAAAATCCACAATGCAACTAGTTCGGCATATGAACGGATACATTTTTTTAAATAACAAACGTGAAAAATATTTTTTATACATTTTGCATGAAAAGGGTCTAACATATTTTTTTTACGTTCAGCACTAGAAGGACAGACGTAGAATACAATTTAGAAGGGTTTTCAAATGTGATTTTTTAAAAAGCTTTTTTCAATGAATATTGTCTAAAATCATGTTTTAGGCAAAATCCACAAAATAACTAGTTCGGCATATGAAGGGATGCAAAGTTTTTTTTATAAAAAACGTTAAACATATTTTTTATAAATTTTGCATGAAAAGGGTCTAAAATATTTTTTTACGTTCAGCACTAGAAGGACATATGTAGAATATAACATACAAGGGTTTTCAAATGTGATTAAAAAAAAAAATTCTATGTATATTTTCTAAAATCATGTTTTAGGCAAAATCCACAATGCAACTAGTTCAGCATATGAAGGGATACAATTTTTTTTATAACAAACATGAAAAATATTTTTTATACATTTTGCATGAAAAGGGTCTAAAATATTTTTTTTACGTTCAGCACTAGAAGGACAGACGTAGAATACAATTTAGAAGGGTTTTCAAATGTGATTTTTTAAAAAGCTTTTTTCAATGAATATTGTCTAAAATCATATTTTAGGCAAAATCCACAACAAAACTAGTTCGGCATATGAAGGGATACAAAGTTTTTTTTATAAAAAAAGTGAAAAATATTTTTTATAAATTTGTCATGAAAAGGGTCTAAAATATTTTTTTACGTTCAGCACTAGAAGGACATATGTAGAATATAACATACAAGGGTTTTCAAATGTGATTCAAAAAAAAAAATATTCTATGAATATTTTCTAAAATCAAGTTTTAGGCAAAATCCACAATGTAACTAGTTCGGCATATGAAGGGATACAATTTTTTTAATAACAAACGTGAAAAATATTTTTTATACATTTTGCATGAAAAGGGTCTAAAATATTTTTTTTACGTTCAGCACTAGAAGGACTGATGTAGAATACAATATACAAGGGTTTTCAAATGTGAGTCTGCAAGTACGTTTTAAGCTGAGTTCCATGAACATTGTCCAAAATCATGTTTTAGGCCAAATCCACAATGCGACCAGTTCAGCATATGACAGGAGACACTGTTTGAGTGTAACAAACGTGAAACATTTCTTTTAGCCATTTCGCATGAAAACAGGGTCCAAAATCATGGGTTTTCGTTCAGCACTGGAAGGACAGGCGCGCTCTACAATAGGCAAGGGTTTTCAAGTCTGCAAGTACGTTTTAAGCTGAGTTCCATGAACATTGTCCAAAATCATGTTTTAGGCCAAATCCACAATGCGACCAGTTCAGCATATGACAGGAGACACTGTTTGAGTGTAACAAACGTGAAACATTTCTTTTAGCCATTTCGCATGAAAACAGGGTCCAAAATCATGGGTTTTCGTTCAGCACTGGAAGGACAGGCGCGCTCTACAATAGGCAAGGGTTTTCAAGTCTGCAAGTACGTTTTAAGCTGAGTTCCATGAACATTGTCCAAAATCATGTTTTAGGCCAAATCCGCAATGTGACCAGTTCAGCATATGACAGGAGACACTGTTTGAGTGTAACAAACGTGAAACAATTCTTTTAGCCATTTCGCATGAAAACAGGGTCCAAAATCATGGATTTTCGTTCAGCACTGGAAGTACAGGCGCGCTCTACAATAGGCAAGTGTTTTCAAGTCTGCAAGTACGTTTTAAGCTGAGTTCCATGAACATTGTCCAAAATCATGTTTTAGGCCAAATCCACAATGCGACCAGTTCAGCATATGACAGGAGACACTGTTTGAGTGTAACAAACGTGAAACATTTCTTTTAGCCATTTCGCATGAAAACAGGGTCCAAAATCATGGGTTTTCGTTCAGCACTGGAAGGACAGGCGCGCTCTACAATAGGCAAGGGTTTTCAAGTCTGCAAGTACGTTTTAAGCTGAGTTCCATGAACATTGTCCAAAATCATGTTTTAGGCCAAATCCACAATGCGACCAGTTCAGCATATGACAGGAGACACTGTTTGAGTGTAACAAACGTGAAACAATTCTTTTAGCCATTTTGCATAAAAACAGGGTCCAAAATCATGGGTTTTCGTTCAGCACTGGAAGGACAGGCGCGCTCTACAATAGGCAAGGGTTTTCAAGTCTGCAAGTACGTTTTAAGCTGAGTTCCATGAACATTGTCCAAAATCATGTTTTAGGCCAAATCCGCAATGTGACCAGTTTTGCATATGACAGGAGACACTGTTTGAGTGTAACAAACGTGAAACAATTCTTTTAGCCATTTCGCATGAAAACAGGGTCCAAAATCATGGGTTTTCGTTCAGCACTGGAAGGACAGGCGCGCTCTACAATAGGCAAGGGTTTTCAAGTCTGCAAGTACGTTTTAAGCTGAGTTCCATGAACATTGTCCAAAATCATGTTTTAGGCCAAATCCGCAATGCGACCAGTTCAGCATATGACAGGAGACACTGTTTGAGTGTAACAAACGTGAAACAATTCTTTTAGCCATTTCGCATGAAAACAGGGTCCAAAATCATGGGTTTTCGTTCAGCACTGGAATGACAGGCGCGCTCTACAATAGGCAAGGGTTTTCAAGTCTGCAAGTACGTTTTAAGCTGAGTTCCATGAACATTGTCCAAAATCATGTTTTAGGCCAAATCCACAATGCGACCAGTTCAGCATATGACAGGAGACACTGTTTGAGTGTAACAAACGTGAAACAATTCTTTTAGCCATTTCGCATGAAAACAGGGTCCAAAATCATGGATTTTCGTTCAGCACTGGAAGTACAGGCGCGCTCTACAATAGGCAAGTGTTTTCAAGTCTGCAAGTACGTTTTAAGCTGAGTTCCATGAACATTGTCCAAAATCATGTTTTAGGCCAAATCCACAATGCGACCAGTTCAGCATATGACAGGAGACACTGTTTGAGTGTAACAAACGTGAAACATTTCTTTTAGCCATTTCGCATGAAAACAGGGTCCAAAATCATGGGTTTTCGTTCAGCACTGGAAGGACAGGCGCGCTCTACAATAGGCAAGGGTTTTCAAGTCTGCAAGTACGTTTTAAGCTGAGTTCCATGAACATTGTCCAAAATCATGTTTTAGGCCAAATCCACAATGCGACCAGTTCAGCATATGACAGGAGACACTGTTTGAGTGTAACAAACGTGAAACAATTCTTTTAGCCATTTTGCATAAAAACAGGGTCCAAAATCATGGGTTTTCGTTCAGCACTGGAAGGACAGGCGCGCTCTACAATAGGCAAGGGTTTTCAAGTCTGCAAGTACGTTTTAAGCTGAGTTCCATGAACATTGTCCAAAATCATGTTTTAGGCCAAATCCGCAATGTGACCAGTTTTGCATATGACAGGAGACACTGTTTGAGTGTAACAAACGTGAAACAATTCTTTTAGCCATTTCGCATGAAAACAGGGTCCAAAATCATGGGTTTTCGTTCAGCACTGGAAGGACAGGCGCGCTCTACAATAGGCAAGGGTTTTCAAGTCTGCAAGTACGTTTTAAGCTGAGTTCCATGAACATTGTCCAAAATCATGTTTTAGGCCAAATCCGCAATGCGACCAGTTCAGCATATGACAGGAGACACTGTTTGAGTGTAACAAACGTGAAACAATTCTTTTAGCCATTTCGCATGAAAACAGGGTCCAAAATCATGGGTTTTCGTTCAGCACTGGAATGACAGGCGCGCTCTACAATAGGCAAGGGTTTTCAAGTCTGCAAGTACGTTTTAAGCTGAGTTCCATGAACATTGTCCAAAATCATGTTTTAGGCCAAATCCACAATGCGACCAGTTCAGCATATGACAGGAGACACTGTTTGAGTGTAACAAACGTGAAACATTTCTTTTAGCCATTTCGCATGAAAACAGGGTCCAAAATCATGGGTTTTCCTTCAGCACTGGAAGGACAGGCGCGCTCTACAATAGGCAAGGGTTTTCAAGTCTGCAAGTACGTTTTAAGCTGAGTTCCATGAACATTGTCCAAAATCATGTTTTAGGCCAAATCCGCAATGTGACCAGTTTTGCATATGACAGGAGACACTGTTTGAGTGTAACGAACGTGAAACAATTCTTTTAGCCATTTCGCATGAAAACAGGGTCCAAAATCATGGGTTTTCGTTCAGCACTGGAAGGACAGGCGCGCTCTACAATAGGCAAGGGTTTTCAAGTCTGCAAGTACGTTTTAAGCTGAGTTCCATGAACATTGTCCAAAATCATGTTTTAGGCCAAATCCACAATGCGACCAGTTCAGCATATGACAGGAGACACTGTTTGAGTGTAACAAACGTGAAACAATTCTTTTAGCCATTTCGCATGAAAACAGGGTCCAAAATCATGGGTTTTCGTTCAGCACTGGAATGACAGGCGCGCTCTACAATAGGCAAGGGTTTTCAAGTCTGCAAGTACGTTTTAAGCTGAGTTCCATGAACATTGTCCAAAATCATGTTTTAGGCCAAATCCACAATGCGACCAGTTCAGCATATGACAGGAGACACTGTTTGAGTGTAACAAACGTGAAACATTTCTTTTAGCCATTTCGCATGAAAACAGGGTCCAAAATCATGGGTTTTCCTTCAGCACTGGAAGGACAGGCGCGCTCTACAATAGGCAAGGGTTTTCAAGTCTGCAAGTACGTTTTAAGCTGAGTTCCATGAACATTGTCCAAAATCATGTTTTAGGCCAAATCCGCAATGTGACCAGTTCAGCATATGACAGGAGACACTGTTTGAGTGTAACAAATGTGAAACATTTCTTTTAGCCATTTCGCATGAAAACAGGGTCCAAAATCATGGGTTTTCCTTCAGCACTGGAAGGACAGGCGCGCTCTACAATAGGCAAGGGTTTTCAAGTCTGCAAGTACGTTTTAAGCTGAGTTCCATGAAAATTTTCCAAAATCATGTTTTAGGCCAAATCCACAATGCGACCACTTCAGCATATGACAGGAGACACTGTTTGAGTGTAACAAACGTGAAACATTTCTTTTAGCCATTTCGCATGAAAACAGGGTCCAAAATCATGGGTTTTCCTTCAGCACTGGAAGGACAGGCGCGCTCTACAATAGGCAAGGGTTTTCAAGTCTGCAAGTACGTTTTAAGCTGAGTTCCATGAACATTGTCCAAAATCATGTTTTAGGCCAAATCCACAATGCGACCAGTTCAGCATATGACAGGAGACACTGTTTGAGTGTAACAAACGTGAAACAATTCTTTTAGCCATTTTGCATGAAAACAGGGTCCAAAATCATGGGTTTTCGTTCAGCACTGGAAGGACAGGCGCGCTCTACAATAGGCAAGGGTTTTCAAGTCTGCAAGTACGTTTTAAGCTGAGTTCCATGAACATTGTCCAAAATCATGTTTTAGGCCAAATCCGCAATGTGACCAGTTTTGCATATGACAGTAGACACTGTTTGAGTGTAACAAACGTGAAACATTTCTTTTAGCCATTTCGCATGAAAACAGGGTCCAAAATCATGGGTTTTCCTTCAGCACTGGAAGGACAGGCGCGCTCTACAATAAGCAAGGGTTTTCAAGTCTGCAAGTACGTTTTAAGCTGAGTTCCATGAACATTGTCCAAAATCATGTTTTAGGCCAAATCCGCAATGTGACCAATTTTGCATATGACAGGAGACACTGTTTGAGTGTAACGAACGTGAAACAATTCTTTTAGCCATTTCGCATGAAAACAGGGTCCAAAATCATGGGTTTTCGTTCAGCACTGGAAGGACAGGCGCGCTCTACAATAGGCAAGGGTTTTCAAGTCTGCAAGTACGTTTTAAGCTGAGTTCCATGAACATTGTCCAAAATCATGTTTTAGGCCAAATCCACAATGCGACCAGTTCAGCATATGACAGGAGACACTGTTTGAGTGTAACAAACGTGAAACAATTCTTTTAGCCATTTCGCATGAAAACAGGGTCCAAAATCATGGGTTTTCGTTCAGCACTGGAATGACAGGCGCGCTCTACAATAGGCAAGGGTTTTCAAGTCTGCAAGTACGTTTTAAGCTGAGTTCCATGAACATTGTCCAAAATCATGTTTTAGGCCAAATCCGCAATGTGACCAGTTTTGCATATGACAGTAGACACTGTTTGAGTGTAACAAACGTGAAACATTTCTTTTAGCCATTTCGCATGAAAACAGGGTCCAAAATCATGGGTTTTCCTTCAGCACTGGAAGGACAGGCGCGCTCTACAATAAGCAAGGGTTTTCAAGTCTGCAAGTACGTTTTAAGCTGAGTTCCATGAACATTGTCCAAAATCATGTTTTAGGCCAAATCCGCAATGTGACCAATTTTGCATATGACAGGAGACACTGTTTGAGTGTAACGAACGTGAAACAATTCTTTTAGCCATTTCGCATGAAAACAGGGTCCAAAATCATGGGTTTTCGTTCAGCACTGGAAGGACAGGCGCGCTCTACAATAGGCAAGGGTTTTCAAGTCTGCAAGTACGTTTTAAGCTGAGTTCCATGAACATTGTCCAAAATCATGTTTTAGGCCAAATCCACAATGCGACCAGTTCAGCATATGACAGGAGACACTGTTTGAGTGTAACAAACGTGAAACAATTCTTTTAGCCATTTCGCATGAAAACAGGGTCCAAAATCATGGGTTTTCGTTCAGCACTGGAATGACAGGCGCGCTCTACAATAGGCAAGGGTTTTCAAGTCTGCAAGTACGTTTTAAGCTGAGTTCCATGAACATTGTCCAAAATCATGTTTTAGGCCAAATCCACAATGCGACCAGTTCAGCATATGACAGGAGACACTGTTTGAGTGTAACAAACGTGAAACATTTCTTTTAGCCATTTCGCATGAAAACAGGGTCCAAAATCATGGGTTTTCCTTCAGCACTGGAAGGACAGGCGCGCTCTACAATAGGCAAGGGTTTTCAAGTCTGCAAGTACGTTTTAAGCTGAGTTCCATGAACATTGTCCAAAATCATGTTTTAGGCCAAATCCGCAATGTGACCAGTTCAGCATATGACAGGAGACACTGTTTGAGTGTAACAAATGTGAAACATTTCTTTTAGCCATTTCGCATGAAAACAGGGTCCAAAATCATGGGTTTTCCTTCAGCACTGGAAGGACAGGCGCGCTCTACAATAGGCAAGGGTTTTCAAGTCTGCAAGTACGTTTTAAGCTGAGTTCCATGAAAATTTTCCAAAATCATGTTTTAGGCCAAATCCACAATGCGACCAGTTCAGCATATGACAGGAGACACTGTTTGAGTGTAACAAACGTGAAACATTTCTTTTAGCCATTTCGCATGAAAACAGGGTCCAAAATCATGGGTTTTCCTTCAGCACTGGAAGGACAGGCGCGCTCTACAATAGGCAAGGGTTTTCAAGTCTGCAAGTACGTTTTAAGCTGAGTTCCATGAACATTGTCCAAAATCATGTTTTAGGCCAAATCCACAATGCGACCAGTTCAGCATATGACAGGAGACACTGTTTGAGTGTAACAAACGTGAAACAATTCTTTTAGCCATTTTGCATGAAAACAGGGTCCAAAATCATGGGTTTTCGTTCAGCACTGGAAGGACAGGCGCGCTCTACAATAGGCAAGGGTTTTCAAGTCTGCAAGTACGTTTTAAGCTGAGTTCCATGAACATTGTCCAAAATCATGTTTTAGGCCAAATCCACAATGCGACCAGTTCAGCATATGACAGGAGACACTGTTTGAGTGTAACAAACGTGAAACAATTCTTTTAGCCATTTTGCATGAAAACAGGGTCCAAAATCATGGGTTTTCGTTCAGCACTGGAAGGACAGGCGCGCTCTACAATAGGCAAGGGTTTTCAAGTCTGCAAGTACGTTTTAAGCTGAGTTCCATGAACATTGTCCAAAATCATGTTTTAGGCCAAATCCGCAATGTGACCAGTTTTGCATATGACAGTAGACACTGTTTGAGTGTAACAAACGTGAAACATTTCTTTTAGCCATTTCGCATGAAAACAGGGTCCAAAATCATGGGTTTTCCTTCAGCACTGGAAGGACAGGCGCGCTCTACAATAAGCAAGGGTTTTCAAGTCTGCAAGTACGTTTTAAGCTGAGTTCCATGAACATTGTCCAAAATCATGTTTTAGGCCAAATCCACAATGCGACCAGTTCAGCATATGACAGGAGACACTGTTTGAGTGTAACAAACGTGAAACATTTCTTTTAGCCATTTCGCATGAAAACAGGGTCCAAAATCATGGGTTTTCCTTCAGCACTGGAAGGACAGGCGCGCTCTACAATAAGCAAGGGTTTTCAAGTCTGCAAGTACGTTTTAAGCTGAGTTCCATGAACATTGTCCAAAATCATGTTTTAGGCCAAATCCGCAATGTGACCAGTTCAGCATATGACAGGAGACACTGTTTGAGTGTAACAAATGTGAAACATTTCTTTTAGCCATTTCGCATGAAAACAGGGTCCAAAATCATGGGTTTTCGTTCAGCACTGGAAGGACAGGCGCGCTCTACAATAGGCAAGGGTTTTCAAGTCTGCAAGTACGTTTTAAGCTGAGTTCCATGAACATTGTCCAAAATCATGTTTTAGGCCAAATCCACAATGCGACCAGTTCAGCATATGACAGGAGACACTGTTTGAGTGTAACAAACGTGAAACATTTCTTTTAGCCATTTCGCATGAAAACAGGGTCCAAAATCATGGGTTTTCCTTCAGCACTGGAAGGACAGGCGCGCTCTACAATAGGCAAGGGTTTTCAAGTCTGCAAGTACGTTTTAAGCTGAGTTCCATGAACATTGTCCAAAATCATGTTTTAGGCCAAATCCACAATGCGACCAGTTCAGCATATGACAGGAGACACTGTTTGAGTGTAACAAACGTGAAACAATTCTTTTAGCCATTTTGCATGAAAACAGGGTCCAAAATCATGGGTTTTCGTTCAGCACTGGAAGGACAGGCGCGCTCTACAATAGGCAAGGGTTTTCAAGTCTGCAAGTACGTTTTAAGCTGAGTTCCATGAACATTGTCCAAAATCATGTTTTAGGCCAAATCCACAATGCGACCAGTTCAGCATATGACAGGAGACACTGTTTGAGTGTAATAAACGTGAAACAATTATTTTAGCCATTTTGCATGAAAACAGGGTCCAAAATCTTTGGTTTTCGTTCAGCACTGGAATGACAGGCGCGCTCTACAATAGGCAAGGGTTTTCAAGTCTGCAAGTACGTTTTAAGCTGAGTTCCATGAACATTGTCCAAAATCATGTTTTAGGCCAAATCCACAATGCGACCAGTTCAGCATATGACAGGAGACACTGTTTGAGTGTAACAAACGTGAAACATTTCTTTTAGCCATTTCGCATGAAAACAGGGTCCAAAATCATGGGTTTTCCTTCAGCACTGGAAGGACAGGCGCGCTCTACAATAGGCAAGGGTTTTCAAGTCTGCAAGTACGTTTTAAGCTGAGTTCCATGAACATTGTCCAAAATCATGTTTTAGGCCAAATCCGCAATGTGACCAGTTCAGCATATGACAGGAGACACTGTTTGAGTGTAACAAACGTGAAACAATTCTTTTAGCCATTTTGCATGAAAACAGGGTCCAAAATCATGGGTTTTCGTTCAGCACTGGAAGGACAGGCGCGCTCTACAATAGGCAAGGGCTTTCAAGTCTGCAAGTACGTTTTAAGCTGAGTTCCATGAAAATTGTCCAAAATCATGTTTTAGGCCAAATCCACAATGCGACCAGTTCAGCATATGACAGGAGACACTGTTTGAGTGTAACAAACGTGAAACATTTCTTTTAGCCATTTCGCATGAAAACAGGGTCCAAAATCATGGGTTTTCCTTCAGCACTGGAAGGACAGGCGCGCTCTACAATAGGCAAGGGTTTTCAAGTCTGCAAGTACGTTTTAAGCTGAGTTCCATGAACATTGTCCAAAATCATGTTTTAGGCCAAATCCACAATGCGACCAGTTCAGCATATGACAGGAGACACTGTTTGAGTGTAACAAACGTGAAACAATTCTTTTAGCCATTTTGCATGAAAACAGGGTCCAAAATCATGGGTTTTCGTTCAGCACTGGAAGGACAGGCGCACTCTACAATAGGCAAGGGTTTTCAAGTCTGCAAGTACGTTTTAAGCTGAGTTCCATGAACATTGTCCAAAATCATGTTTTAGGCCAAATCCACAATGCGACCAGTTCAGCATATGACAGGAGACACTGTTTGAGTGTAACAAACGTGAAACATTTCTTTTAGCCATTTCGCATGAAAACAGGGTCCAAAATCATGGGTTTTCCTTCAGCACTGGAAGGACAGGCGCGCTCTACAATAGGCAAGGGTTTTCAAGTCTGCAAGTACGTTTTAAGCTGAGTTCCATGAACATTGTCCAAAATCATGTTTTTTAGGCCAAATCCACAATGCGACCAGTTCAGCATATGACAGGAGACACTGTTTGAGTGTAACAAACGTGAAACAATTCTTTTAGCCATTTTGCATGAAAACAGGGTCCAAAATCATGGGTTTTCGTTCAGCACTGGAAGGACAGGCGCGCTCTACAATAGGCAAGGGTTTTCAAGTCTGCAAGTACGTTTTAAGCTGAGTTCCATGAACATTGTCCAAAATCATGTTTTAGGCCAAATCCACAATGCGACCAGTTCAGCATATGACAGGAGACACTGTTTGAGTGTAACAAACGTGAAACAATTCTTTTAGCCATTTTGCATGAAAACAGGGTCCAAAATCATGGGTTTTCATTCAGCAGTGGAAGTAGGAGGCGCGCTCTACAATAGGCAAGGGTTTTCAAGTCTGCAAGTACGTTTTAAGCTGAGTTCCATGAACATTGTCCAAAATCATGTTTTAGGCCAAATCCACATTGCGACCAGTTCAGCATATGACAGGAGACACTGTTTGAGTGTAACAAACGTGAAACAATTCTTTTAGCCTTTTCTTATGAAAACAGGGTCCAAAATCATGGGTTTTCGTTCAGCAGTGGAAGTAGGAGGCGCGCTCTACAATAGGCAAGGGTTTTCAAGTCTGCAAGTACGTTTTAAGCTGAGTTCCATGAACATTGTCCAAAATCATGTTTTAGGCCAAATCCACAATGCGACCAGTTCAGCATATGACAGGAGACACTGTTTGAGTGTAACAAACGTGAAACATTTCTTTTAGCCTTTTTGCATGAAAACAGGGTCCAAAATCATGGGTTTTCGTTCAGCAGTGGAAGTAGGAGGCGCGCTCTACAATAGGCAAGGGTTTTCAAGTCTGCAAGTACGTTTTAAGCTGAGTTCCATGAACATTGTCCAAAATCATGTTTTAACCAAAATCCACAATGCGACCAGTTCAGCATATGAGAGGAGACACTGTTTGAGTGTAACAAACGTGAAACATTTCTTTTAGCCTTTTCGCATGAAAACAGGGTCCAAAATCATGGGTTTTCGTTCAGCAGTGGAAGTAGGAGGCGCGCTCTACAATAGGCAAGGGTTTTCAAGTCTGCAAGTACGTTTTAAGCTGAGTTCCATGAACATTGTCCAAAATCATGTTTTATCCAAAATCCACAATGCGACCAGTTCAGCATATGAGAGGAGACACTGTTTGAGTGTAACAAACGTGAAACATTTCTTTTAGCCTTTTCGCATGAAAACAGGGTCCAAAATCATGGGTTTTCGTTCAGCAGTGGAAGTAGGAGGCGCGCTCTACAATAGGCAAGGGTTTTCAAGTCTGCAAGTACGTTTTAAGCTGAGTTCCATGAACATTGTCCAAAATCATGTTTTAGGCCAAATCCACAATGCGACCAGTTCAGCATATGACAGGAGACACTGTTTGAGTGTAACAAACGTAAAACAATTCTTTTAGCCATTTTGCATGAAAACAGGGTCCAAAATCATGGGTTTTCGTTCAGCACTGGAAGGACAGGCGCGTTCTACAATAGGCAAGGGTTTTCAAGTCTGCAAGTACGTTTTAAGCTGAGTTCCATGAACATTGTCCAAAATCATGTTTTAGGCCAAATCCACAATGCGACCAGTTCAGCATATGACAGGAGACACTGTTTGAGTGTAACAAACGTGAAACAATTCTTTTAGCCATTTCGCATGAAAACAGGGTCCAAAATCATGGGTTTTCGTTCAGCACTGGAATGACAGGCGCGCTCTACAATAGGCAAGGGTTTTCAAGTCTGCAAGTACGTTTTAAGCTGAGTTCCATGAACATTGTCCAAAATCATGTTTTAGGCCAAATCCACAATGCGACCAGTTCAGCATATGACAGGAGACACTGTTTGAGTGTAACAAACGTGAAACATTTCTTTTAGCCATTTCGCATGAAAACAGGGTCCAAAATCATGGGTTTTCCTTCAGCACTGGAAGGACAGGCGCGCTCTACAATAGGCAAGGGTTTTCAAGTCTGCAAGTACGTTTTAAGCTGAGTTCCATGAACATTGTCCAAAATCATGTTTTAGGCCAAATCCGCAATGTGACCAGTTCAGCATATGACAGGAGACACTGTTTGAGTGTAACAAACGTGAAACAATTCTTTTAGCCATTTTGCATGAAAACAGGGTCCAAAATCATGGGTTTTCGTTCAGCACTGGAAGGACAGGCGCGCTCTACAATAGGCAAGGGTTTTCAAGTCTGCAAGTACGTTTTAAGCTGAGTTCCATGAAAATTGTCCAAAATCATGTTTTAGGCCAAATCCACAATGCGACCAGTTCAGCATATGACAGGAGACACTGTTTGAGTGTAACAAACGTGAAACATTTCTTTTAGCCATTTCGCATGAAAACAGGGTCCAAAATCATGGGTTTTCCTTCAGCACTGGAAGGACAGGCGCGCTCTACAATAGGCAAGGGTTTTCAAGTCTGCAAGTACGTTTTAAGCTGAGTTCCATGAACATTGTCCAAAATCATGTTTTAGGCCAAATCCACAATGCGACCAGTTCAGCATATGACAGGAGACACTGTTTGAGTGTAACAAACGTGAAACAATTCTTTTAGCCATTTTGCATGAAAACAGGGTCCAAAATCATGGGTTTTCGTTCAGCACTGGAAGGACAGGCGCGCTCTACAATAGGCAAGGGTTTTCAAGTCTGCAAGTACGTTTTAAGCTGAGTTCCATGAACATTGTCCAAAATCATGTTTTAGGCCAAATCCACAATGCGACCAGTTCAGCATATGACAGGAGACACTGTTTGAGTGTAACAAACGTGAAACATTTCTTTTAGCCATTTCGCATGAAAACAGGGTCCAAAATCATGGGTTTTCCTTCAGCACTGGAAGGACAGGCGCGCTCTACAATAGGCAAGGGTTTTCAAGTCTGCAAGTACGTTTTAAGCTGAGTTCCATGAACATTGTCCAAAATCATGTTTTAGGCCAAATCCACAATGCGACCAGTTCAGCATATGACAGGAGACACTGTTTGAGTGTAACAAACGTGAAACAATTCTTTTAGCCATTTTGCATGAAAACAGGGTCCAAAATCATGGGTTTTCGTTCAGCACTGGAAGGACAGGCGCGCTCTACAATAGGCAAGGGTTTTCAAGTCTGCAAGTACGTTTTAAGCTGAGTTCCATGAACATTGTCCAAAATCATGTTTTAGGCCAAATCCACAATGCGACCAGTTCAGCATATGACAGGAGACACTGTTTGAGTGTAACAAACGTGAAACAATTCTTTTAGCCATTTTGCATGAAAACAGGGTCCAAAATAATGGGTTTTCATCCAGCAGTGGAAGTAGGAGGCGCGCTCTACAATAGGCAAGGGTTTTCAAGTCTGCAAGTACGTTTTAAGCTGAGTTCCATGAACATTGTCCAAAATCATGTTTTAGGCCAAATCCACATTGCGACCAGTTCAGCATATGACAGGAGACACTGTTTGAGTGTAACAAACGTGAAACAATTCTTTTAGCCTTTTCTTATGAAAACAGGGTCCAAAATCATGGGTTTTCGTTCAGCAGTGGAAGTAGGAGGCGCGCTCTACAATAGGCAAGGGTTTTCAAGTCTGCAAGTACGTTTTAAGCTGAGTTCCATGAACATTGTCCAAAATCATGTTTTAGGCCAAATCCACAATGCGACCAGTTCAGCATATGAGAGGAGACACTGTTTGAGTGTAACAAACGTGAAACATTTCTTTTAGCCTTTTCGCATGAAAACAGGGTCCAAAATCATGGGTTTTCGTTCAGCAGTGGAAGTAGGAGGCGCGCTCTACAATAGGCAAGGGTTTTCAAGTCTGCAAGTACGTTTTAAGCTGAGTTCCATGAACATTGTCCAAAATCATGTTTTATCCAAAATCCACAATGCGACCAGTTCAGCATATGAGAGGAGACACTGTTTGAGTGTAACAAACGTGAAACATTTCTTTTAGCATTTTCGCATGAAAACAGGGTCCAAAATCATGGGTTTTCGTTCAGCAGTGGAAGTAGGAGGCGCGCTCTACAATAGGCAAGGGTTTTCAAGTCTGCAAGTACGTTTTAAGCTGAGTTCCATGAACATTGTCCAAAATCATGTTTTAACCAAAATCCACAATGCGACCAGTTCAGCACATGAGAGGAGACACTGTTTGAGTGTAACAAACGTGAAACATTTCTTTTAGCCTTTTCGCATGAAAACAGGGTCCAAAATCATGGGTTTTCGTTCAGCACTGGAAGTAGGTGTTAGGCCTACTGCTGCTAGGTAGCTCTCTCTCTGCTCTTCCCCTCCCCTCTGTTTGTCCTTGATTGCAGGAGTGAAGTCTGGTGTGCGGGAGTCAGGGTTCCAGCTGCAGCTCATTCACCATAATCACCTCAGCCCTTTAAGACCCGGTCAAACTTGCCACTCATCGTCAGATCATAGTCAAGACAACCATGTTAGTCTCGCTGCCGACTCAACCTGTCTGTTTTCGCGCTTGTGTTTTTGGCCTGTCTATTTACTTTTTCTCCTGTGCCACAGATATTTGGAACCTGACTCCTGCCTTCGCTTCACTCCTGCCACCACCATCCTGCTCTCCACTATCGGACCTCTCCTTTGGACTCACCACGGACACTAGGACATTACGGTACCACACCTGCCCTGACCTGGATCTGTTACCCTCCCTGTAACCTGGACTTGCTCTTCCCCATTTATTGGAAACCTGGACTATTGAACATTATAATAAACCTGTTAAAACTTCTCTGGCTTGGTGTACTTGTCTGCATTTGGGTTCTATCCAGTTAAATCATAACAGTAGGAGGCGCGCTCTACAATAGGCAAGGGTTTTCAAGTCTGCAAGTACGTTTTAAGCTGAGTTCCATGAACATTGTCCAAAATCATGTTTTATCCAAAATCCACAATGCGACCAGTTCAGCATATGAGAGGAGACACTGTTTGAGTGTAACAAACGTGAAACAATTCTTTTAGCCATTTTGCATGAAAACAGGGTCCAAAATCATGGGTTTTCGTTCAGCACTGGAAGGACAGGCGCGCTCTACAATAGGCAAGGTTTTTCAAGTCTGCAAGTACGTTTTAAGCTGAGTTCCATGAAAATTGTCCAAAATCATGTTTTAGGCCAAATCCACAATGCGACCAGTTCAGCATATGACAGGAGACACTGTTTGAGTGTAACAAACGTGAAACATTTCTTTTAGCCATTTCGCATGAAAACAGGGTCCAAAATCATGGGTTTTCCTTCAGCACTGGAAGGACAGGCGCGCTCTACAATAGGCAAGGGTTTTCAAGTCTGCAAGTACGTTTTAAGCTGAGTTCCATGAACATTGTCCAAAATCATGTTTTAGGCCAAATCCACAATGCGACCAGTTCAGCATATGACAGGAGACACTGTTTGAGTGTAACAAACGTGAAACAATTCTTTTAGCCATTTTGCATGAAAACAGGGTCCAAAATCATGGGTTTTCGTTCAGCACTGGAAGGACAGGCGCGCTCTACAATAGGCAAGGGTTTTCAAGTCTGCAAGTACGTTTTAAGCTGAGTTCCATGAACATTGTCCAAAATCATGTTTTAGGCCAAATCCACAATGCGACCAGTTCAGCATATGACAGGAGACACTGTTTGAGTGTAACAAACGTGAAACATTTCTTTTAGCCATTTCGCATGAAAACAGGGTCCAAAATCATGGGTTTTCCTTCAGCACTGGAAGGACAGGCGCGCTCTACAATAGGCAAGGGTTTTCAAGTCTGCAAGTACGTTTTAAGCTGAGTTCCATGAACATTGTCCAAAATCATGTTTTAGGCCAAATCCACAATGCGACCAGTTCAGCATATGACAGGAGACACTGTTTGAGTGTAACAAACGTGAAACAATTCTTTTAGCCATTTTGCATGAAAACAGGGTCCAAAATAATGGGTTTTCATCCAGCAGTGGAAGTAGGAGGCGCGCTCTACAATAGGCAAGGGTTTTCAAGTCTGCAAGTACGTTTTAAGCTGAGTTCCATGAACATTGTCCAAAATCATGTTTTAGGACAAATCCACATTGCGACCAGTTCAGCATATGACAGGAGACACTGTTTGAGTGTAACAAACGTGAAACAATTCTTTTAGCCTTTTCTTATGAAAACAGGGTCCAAAATCATGGGTTTTCGTTCAGCAGTGGAAGTAGGAGGCGCGCTCTACAATAGGCAAGGGTTTTCAAGTCTGCAAGTACGTTTTAAGCTGAGTTCCATGAACATTGTCCAAAATCATGTTTTAGGCCAAATCCACAATGCGACCAGTTCAGCATATGAGAGGAGACACTGTTTGAGTGTAACAAACGTGAAACATTTCTTTTAGCCTTTTTGCATGAAAACAGGGTCCAAAATCATGGGTTTTCGTTCAGCAGTGGAAGTAGGAGGCGCGCTCTACAATAGGCAAGGGTTTTCAAGTCTGCAAGTACGTTTTAAGCTGAGTTCCATGAACATTGTCCAAAATCATGTTTTAACCAAAATCCACAATGCGACCAGTTCAGCATATGAGAGGAGACACTGTTTGAGTGTAACAAACGTGAAACATTTCTTTTAGCCTTTTCGCATGAAAACAGGGTCCAAAATCATGGGTTTTCGTTCAGCAGTGGAAGTAGGAGGCGCGCTCTACAATAGGCAAGGGTTTTCAAGTCTGCAAGTACGTTTTAAGCTGAGTTCCATGAACATTGTCCAAAATCATGTTTTATCCAAAATCCACAATGCGACCAGTTCAGCATATGAGAGGAGACACTGTTTGAGTGTAACAAACGTGAAACATTTCTTTTAGCATTTTCGCATGAAAACAGGGTCCAAAATCATGGGTTTTCGTTCAGCAGTGGAAGTAGGAGGCGCGCTCTACAATAGGCAAGGGTTTTCAAGTCTGCAAGTACGTTTTAAGCTGAGTTCCATGAACATTGTCCAAAATCATGTTTTAACCAAAATCCACAATGCGACCAGTTCAGCACATGAGAGGAGACACTGTTTGAGTGTAACAAACGTGAAACATTTCTTTTAGCCTTTTCGCATGAAAACAGGGTCCAAAATCATGGGTTTTCGTTCAGCACTGGAAGTAGGTGTTAGGCCTACTGCTGCTAGGTAGCTCTCTCTCTGCTCTTCCCCTCCCCTCTGTTTGTCCTTGATTGCAGGAGTGAAGTCTGGTGTGCGGGAGTCAGGGTTCCAGCTGCAGCTCATTCACCATAATCACCTCAGCCCTTTAAGACCCGGTCAAACTTGCCACTCATCGTCAGATCATAGTCAAGACAACCATGTTAGTCTCGCTGCCGACTCAACCTGTCTGTTTTCGCGCTTGTGTTTTTGGCCTGTCTATTTACTTTTTCTCCTGTGCCACAGATATTTGGAACCTGACTCCTGCCTTCGCTTCACTCCTGCCACCACCATCCTGCTCTCCACTATCGGACCTCTCCTTTGGACTCACCACGGACACTAGGACATTACGGTACCACACCTGCCCTGACCTGGATCTGTTACCCTCCCTGTAACCTGGACTTGCTCTTCCCCATTTATTGGAAACCTGGACTATTGAACATTATAATAAACCTGTTAAAACTTCTCTGGCTTGGTGTACTTGTCTGCATTTGGGTTCTATCCAGTTAAATCATAACAGTAGGAGGCGCGCTCTACAATAGGCAAGGGTTTTCAAGTCTGCAAGTACGTTTTAAGCTGAGTTCCATGAACATTGTCCAAAATCATGTTTTATCCAAAATCCACAATGCGACCAGTTCAGCATATGAGAGGAGACACTGTTTGAGTGTAACAAACGTGAAACATTTCTTTTAGCCTTTTCGCATGAAAACAGGGTCCAAAATCATGGGTTTTCGTTCAGCACTGGAAGTAGGAGGCGCGCTCTACAATAGGCAAGGGTTTTCAAGTCTGCAAGTACGTTTTAAGCTGAGTTCCATGAACATTGTCCAAAATCATGTTTTAGGCCAAATCCACAATGCGACCAGTTCAGCATATGAGAGGAGACACTGTTTGAGTGTAACAAGCGTGAAACATTTCTTTTAGCCTTTTCGCATGAAAACAGGGTCCAAAATCATGGGTTTTCGTTCAGCAGTGGAAGTAGGAGGCGCGCTCTACAATAGGCAAGGGTTTTCAAGTCTGCAAGTACGTTTTAAGCTGAGTTCCATGAACATTGTCCAAAATCATGTTTTATCCAAAATCCACAATGCGACCAGTTCAGCATATGAGAGGAGACACTGTTTGAGTGTAACAAACGTGAAACATTTCTTTTAGCCTTTTCGCATGAAAACAGGGTCCAAAATCATGGGTTTTCATTCAGCAGTGGAAGTAGGAGGCGCGCTCTACAATAGGCAAGGGTTTTCAAGTCTGCAAGTACGTTTTAAGCTGAGTTCCATGAACATTGTCCAAAATCATGTTTTAGGCCAAATCCACATTGCGACCAGTTCAGCATATGACAGGAGACACTGTTTGAGTGTAACAAACGTGAAACAATTCTTTTAGCCTTTTCTTATGAAAACAGGGTCCAAAATCATGGGTTTTCGTTCAGCAGTGGAAGTAGGAGGCGCGCTCTACAATAGGCAAGGGTTTTCAAGTCTGCAAGTACGTTTTAAGCTGAGTTCCATGAACATTGTCCAAAATCACGTTTTAGGCCAAATCCACAATGCGACCAGTTCAGCATATGAGAGGAGACACTGTTTGAGTGTAACAAACGTGAAACATTTCTTTTAGCCTTTTTGTATGAAAACAGGGTCCAAAATCATGGGTTTTCGTTCAGCAGTGGAAGTAGGAGGCGCGCTCTACAATAGGCAAGGGTTTTCAAGTCTGCAAGTACGTTTTAAGCTGAGTTCCATGAACATTGTCCAAAATCATGTTTTAGGCCAAATCCACAATGCGACCAGTTCAGCATATGACAGGAGACACTGTTTGAGTGTAGCAAACGTGAAACATTTCTTTTAGCCTTTTCGCATGAAAACAGGGTCCAAAATCATGGGTTTTCGTTCAGCAGTGGAAGTAGGAGGCGCGCTCTACAATAGGCAAGGGTTTTCAAGTCTGCAAGTACGTTTTAAGCTGAGTTCCATGAACATTGTCCAAAATCATGTTTTAGGCCAAATCCACATTGCGACCAGTTCAGCATATGACAGGAGACACTGTTTGAGTGTAACAAACGTGAAACAATTCTTTTAGCCTTTTCTTATGAAAACAGGGTCCAAAATCATGGGTTTTCGTTCAGCAGTGGAAGTAGGAGGCGCGCTCTACAATAGGCAAGGGTTTTCAAGTCTGCAAGTACGTTTTAAGCTGATTTCCATGAACATTGTCCAAAATCATGTTTTAGGCCAAATCCACATTGCGACCAGTTCAGCATATGACAGGAGACACTGTTTGAGTGTAACAAACGTGAAACAATTCTTTTAGCCTTTTCTTATGAAAACAGTGTCCAAAATCATGGGTTTTCGTTCAGCAGTGGAAGTAGGAGGCGCGCTCTACAATAGGCAAGGGTTTTCAAGTCTGCAAGTACGTTTTAAGCTGAGTTCCATGAACATTGTCCAAAATCATGTTTTAGGCCAAATCCACAATGCGACCAGTTCAGCATATGAGAGGAGACACTGTTTGAGTGTAACAAACGTGAAACATTTCTTTTAGCCTTTTTGCATGAAAACAGGGTCCAAAATCATGGGTTTTCGTTAAGCAGTGGAAGTAGGAGGCGCGCTCTACAATAGGCAAGGGTTTTCAAGTCTGCAAGTACGTTTTAAGCTGAGTTCCATGAACATTGTCCAAAATCATGTTTTAACCAAAATCCACAATGCGACCAGTTCAGCATATGAGAGGAGACACTGTTTGAGTGTAACAAACGTGAAACATTTCTTTTAGCCTTTTCGCATGAAAACAGGGTCCAAAATCATGGGTTTTCGTTCAGCAGTGGAAGTAGGAGGCGCGCTCTACAATAGGCAAGGGTTTTCAAGTCTGCAAGTACGTTTTAAGCTGAGTTCCATGAACATTGTCCAAAATCACGTTTTAGGCCAAATCCACAATGCGACCAGTTCAGCATATGAGAGGAGACACTGTTTGAGTGTAACAAACGTGAAACATTTCTTTTAGCCTTTTTGTATGAAAACAGGGTCCAAAATCATGGGTTTTCGTTCAGCAGTGGAAGTAGGAGGCGCGCTCTACAATAGGCAAGGGTTTTCAAGTCTGCAAGTACGTTTTAAGCTGAGTTCCATGAACATTGTCCAAAATCATGTTTTAGGCCAAATCCACAATGCGACCAGTTCAGCATATGACAGGAGACACTGTTTGAGTGTAGCAAACGTGAAACATTTCTTTTAGCCTTTTCGCATGAAAACAGGGTCCAAAATCATGGGTTTTCGTTCAGCAGTGGAAGTAGGAGGCGCGCTCTACAATAGGCAAGGGTTTTCAAGTCTGCAAGTACGTTTTAAGCTGAGTTCCATGAACATTGTCCAAAATCATGTTTTAGGCCAAATCCACATTGCGACCAGTTCAGCATATGACAGGAGACACTGTTTGAGTGTAACAAACGTGAAACAATTCTTTTAGCCTTTTCTTATGAAAACAGGGTCCAAAATCATGGGTTTTCGTTCAGCAGTGGAAGTAGGAGGCGCGCTCTACAATAGGCAAGGGTTTTCAAGTCTGCAAGTACGTTTTAAGCTGATTTCCATGAACATTGTCCAAAATCATGTTTTAGGCCAAATCCACATTGCGACCAGTTCAGCATATGACAGGAGACACTGTTTGAGTGTAACAAACGTGAAACAATTCTTTTAGCCTTTTCTTATGAAAACAGGGTCCAAAATCATGGGTTTTCGTTCAGCAGTGGAAGTAGGAGGCGCGCTCTACAATAGGCAAGGGTTTTCAAGTCTGCAAGTACGTTTTAAGCTGAGTTCCATGAACATTGTCCAAAATCATGTTTTAGGCCAAATCCACAATGCGACCAGTTCAGCATATGAGAGGAGACACTGTTTGAGTGTAACAAACGTGAAACATTTCTTTTAGCCTTTTTGCATGAAAACAGGGTCCAAAATCATGGGTTTTCGTTAAGCAGTGGAAGTAGGAGGCGCGCTCTACAATAGGCAAGGGTTTTCAAGTCTGCAAGTACGTTTTAAGCTGAGTTCCATGAACATTGTCCAAAATCATGTTTTAACCAAAATCCACAATGCGACCAGTTCAGCATATGAGAGGAGACACTGTTTGAGTGTAACAAACGTGAAACATTTCTTTTAGCCTTTTCGCATGAAAACAGGGTCCAAAATCATGGGTTTTCGTTCAGCAGTGGAAGTAGGAGGCGCGCTCTACAATAGGCAAGGGTTTTCAAGTCTGCAAGTACGTTTTAAGCTGAGTTCCATGAACATTGTCCAAAATCATGTTTTATCCAAAATCCACAATGCGACCAGTTCAGCATATGAGAGGAGACACTGTTTGAGTGTAACAAACGTGAAACATTTCTTTTAGCATTTTCGCATGAAAACAGGGTCCAAAATCATGGGTTTTCGTTCAGCAGTGGAAGTAGGAGGCGCGCTCTACAATAGGCAAGGGTTTTCAAGTCTGCAAGTACGTTTTAAGCTGAGTTCCATGAACATTGTCCAAAATCATGTTTTAACCAAAATCCACAATGCGACCAGTTCAGCACATGAGAGGAGACACTGTTTGAGTGTAACAAACGTGAAACATTTCTTTTAGCCTTTTCGCATGAAAACAGGGTCCAAAATCATGGGTTTTCGTTCAGCACTGGAAGTAGGAGGCGCGCTCTACAATAGGCAAGGGTTTTCAAGTCTGCAAGTACGTTTTAAGCTGAGTTCCATGAACATTGTCCAAAATCATGTTTTATCCAAAATCCACAATGCGACCAGTTCAGCATATGAGAGGAGACACTGTTTGATTGTAACAAACGTGAAACATTTCTTTTAGCCTTTTCGCATGAAAACAGGGTCCAAAATCATGGGTTTTCGTTCAGCACTGGAAGTAGGAGGCGCGCTCTACAATAGGCAAGGGTTTTCAAGTCTGCAAGTACGTTTTAAGCTGAGTTCCATGAACATTGTCCAAAATCATGTTTTAGGCCAAATCCACAATGCGACCAGTTCAGCATATGAGAGGAGACACTGTTTGAGTGTAACAAGCGTGAAACATTTCTTTTAGCCTTTTCGCATGAAAACAGGGTCCAAAATCATGGGTTTTCGTTCAGCAGTGGAAGTAGGAGGCGCGCTCTACAATAGGCAAGGGTTTTCAAGTCTGCAAGTACGTTTTAAGCTGAGTTCCATGAACATTGTCCAAAATCATGTTTTATCCAAAATCCACAATGCGACCAGTTCAGCATATGAGAGGAGACACTGTTTGAGTGTAACAAACGTGAAACATTTCTTTTAGCCTTTTCGCATGAAAACAGGGTCCAAAATCATGGGTTTTCATTCAGCAGTGGAAGTAGGAGGCGCGCTCTACAATAGGCAAGGGTTTTCAAGTCTGCAAGTACGTTTTAAGCTGAGTTCCATGAACATTGTCCAAAATCATGTTTTAGGCCAAATCCACAATGCGACCAGTTCAGCATATGAGAGGAGACACTGTTTGAGTGTAACAAACGTGAAACATTTCTTTTAGCCTTTTTGTATGAAAACAGGGTCCAAAATCATGGGTTTTCGTTCAGCAGTGGAAGTAGGAGGCGCGCTCTACAATAGGCAAGGGTTTTCAAGTCTGCAAGTACGTTTTAAGCTGAGTTCCATGAACATTGTCCAAAATCATGTTTTAGGCCAAATCCACAATGCGACCAGTTCAGCATATGACAGGAGACACTGTTTGAGTGTAGCAAACGTGAAACATTTCTTTTAGCCTTTTCGCATGAAAACAGGGTCCAAAATCATGGGTTTTCATTCAGCAGTGGAAGTAGGAGGCGCGCTCTACAATAGGCAAGGGTTTTCAAGTCTGCAAGTACGTTTTAAGCTGAGTTCCATGAACATTGTCCAAAATCATGTTTTAGGCCAAATCCACATTGCGACCAGTTCAGCATATGACAGGAGACACTGTTTGAGTGTAACAAACGTGAAACAATTCTTTTAGCCTTTTCTTATGAAAACAGGGTCCAAAATCATGGGTTTTCGTTCAGCAGTGGAAGTAGGAGGCGCGCTCTACAATAGGCAAGGGTTTTCAAGTCTGCAAGTACGTTTTAAGCTGAGTTCCATGAACATTGTCCAAAATCATGTTTTAGGCCAAATCCACATTGCGACCAGTTCAGCATATGACAGGAGACACTGTTTGAGTGTAACAAACGTGAAACAATTCTTTTAGCCTTTTCTTATGAAAACAGGGTCCAAAATCATAGGTTTTCGTTCAGCAGTGGAAGTAGGAGGCGCGCTCTACAATAGGCAAGGGTTTTCAAGTCTGCAAGTACGTTTTAAGCTGAGTTCCATGAACATTGTCCAAAATCATGTTTTAGGCCAAATCCACAATGCGACCAGTTCAGCATATGAGAGGAGACACTGTTTGAGTGTAACAAACGTGAAACATTTCTTTTAGCCTTTTTGCATGAAAACAGGGTCCAAAATCATGGGTTTTCGTTCAGCAGTGGAAGTAGGAGGCGCGCTCTACAATAGGCAAGGGTTTTCAAGTCTGCAAGTACGTTTTAAGCTGAGTTCCATGAACATTGTCCAAAATCATGTTTTAGGCCAAATCCACAATGCGACCAGTTCAGCATATGAGAGGAGACACTGTTTGAGTGTAACAAACGTGAAACATTTCTTTTAGCCTTTTCGCATGAAAACAGGGTCCAAAATCATGGGTTTTCGTTCAGCACTGGAAGTAGGAGGCGCGCTCTACAATAGGCAAGGGTTTTCAAGTCTGCAAGTACGTTTTAAGCTGAGTTCCATGAACATTGTCCAAAATCATGTTTTATCCAAAATCCACAATGCGACCAGTTCAGCATATGAGAGGAGACACTGTTTGAGTGTAACAAACGTGAAACATTTCTTTTAGCCTTTTCGCATGAAAACAGGGTCCAAAATCATGGGTTTTCGTTCAGCACTGGAAGTAGGAGGCGCGCTCTACAATAGGCAAGGGTTTTCAAGTCTGCAAGTACGTTTTAAGCTGAGTTCCATGAACATTGTCCAAAATCATGTTTTAGGCCAAATCCACAATGCGACCAGTTCAGCATATGAGAGGAGACACTGTTTGAGTGTAACAAGCGTGAAACATTTCTTTTAGCCTTTTCGCATGAAAACAGGGTCCAAAATCATGGGTTTTCATTCAGCAGTGGAAGTAGGAGGCGCGCTCTACAATAGGCAAGGGTTTTCAAGTCTGCAAGTACGTTTTAAGCTGAGTTCCATGAACATTGTCCAAAATCATGTTTTAGGCCAAATCCACATTGCGACCAGTTCAGCATATGACAGGAGACACTGTTTGAGTGTAACAAACGTGAAACAATTCTTTTAGCCTTTTCTTATGAAAACAGGGTCCAAAATCATGGGTTTTCGTTCAGCAGTGGAAGTAGGAGGCGCGCTCTACAATAGGCAAGGGTTTTCAAGTCTGCAAGTACGTTTTAAGCTGAGTTCCATGAACATTGTCCAAAATCATGTTTTAGGCCAAATCCACATTGCGACCAGTTCAGCATATGACAGGAGACACTGTTTGAGTGTAACAAACGTGAAACAATTCTTTTAGCCTTTTCTTATGAAAACAGGGTCCAAAATCATAGGTTTTC
Source organism: Coregonus lavaretus (assembly GCF_964263955.1). Classification (NCBI taxonomy): domain Eukaryota; kingdom Metazoa; phylum Chordata; class Actinopteri; order Salmoniformes; family Salmonidae; genus Coregonus; species Coregonus lavaretus. The sequence continues at coordinate 313,754 of NC_140017.1, read as the reverse complement.
GTTCAGCAGTGGAAGTAGGAGGCGCGCTCTACAATAGGCAAGGGTTTTCAAGTCTGCAAGTACGTTTTAAGCTGAGTTCCATGAACATTGTCCAAAATCATGTTTTATCCAAAATCCACAATGCGACCAGTTCAGCATATGAGAGGAGACACTGTTTGAGTGTAACAAACGTGAAACATTTCTTTTAGCCTTTTCGCATGAAAACAGGGTCCAAAATCATGGGTTTTCGTTCAGCACTGGAAGTAGGAGGCGCGCTCTACAATAGGCAAGGGTTTTCAAGTCTGCAAGTACGTTTTAAGCTGAGTTCCATGAACATTGTCCAAAATCATGTTTTAGGCCAAATCCACAATGCGACCAGTTCAGCATATGAGAGGAGACACTGTTTGAGTGTAACAAGCGTGAAACATTTCTTTTAGCCTTTTCGCATGAAAACAGGGTCCAAAATCATGGGTTTTCGTTCAGCAGTGGAAGTAGGAGGCGCGCTCTACAATAGGCAAGGGTTTTCAAGTCTGCAAGTACGTTTTAAGCTGAGTTCCATGAACATTGTCCAAAATCATGTTTTAGGCCAAATCCACATTGCGACCAGTTCAGCATATGACAGGAGACACTGTTTGAGTGTAACAAACGTGAAACAATTCTTTTAGCCTTTTCTTATGAAAACAGGGTCCAAAATCATAGGTTTTCGTTCAGCAGTGGAAGTAGGAGGCGCGCTCTACAATAGGCAAGGGTTTTCAAGTCTGCAAGTACGTTTTAAGCTGAGTTCCATGAACATTGTCCAAAATCATGTTTTAGGCCAAATCCACATTGCGACCAGTTCAGCATATGACAGGAGACACTGTTTGAGTGTAACAAACGTGAAACAATTCTTTTAGCCTTTTCTTATGAAAACAGGGTCCAAAATCATAGGTTTTCGTTCAGCAGTGGAAGTAGGAGGCGCGCTCTACAATAGGCAAGGGTTTTCAAGTCTGCAAGTACGTTTTAAGCTGAGTTCCATGAACATTGTCCAAAATCATGTTTTATCCAAAATCCACAATGCGACCAGTTCAGCATATGAGAGGAGACACTGTTTGAGTGTAACAAACGTGAAACATTTCTTTTAGCCTTTTCGCATGAAAACAGGGTCCAAAATCATGGGTTTTCGTTCAGCACTGGAAGTAGGAGGCGCGCTCTACAATAGGCAAGGGTTTTCAAGTCTGCAAGTACGTTTTAAGCTGAGTTCCATGAACATTGTCCAAAATCATGTTTTAGGCCAAATCCACAATGCGACCAGTTCAGCATATGAGAGGAGACACTGTTTGAGTGTAACAAGCGTGAAACATTTCTTTTAGCCTTTTCGCATGAAAACAGGGTCCAAAATCATGGGTTTTCGTTCAGCAGTGGAAGTAGGAGGCGCGCTCTACAATAGGCAAGGGTTTTCAAGTCTGCAAGTACGTTTTAAGCTGAGTTCCATGAACATTGTCCAAAATCATGTTTTATCCAAAATCCACAATGCGACCAGTTCAGCATATGAGAGGAGACACTGTTTGAGTGTAACAAACGTGAAACATTTCTTTTAGCCTTTTCGCATGAAAACAGGGTCCAAAATCATGGGTTTTCATTCAGCAGTGGAAGTAGGAGGCGCGCTCTACAATAGGCAAGGGTTTTCAAGTCTGCAAGTACGTTTTAAGCTGAGTTCCATGAACATTGTCCAAAATCATGTTTTAGGCCAAATCCACAATGCGACCAGTTCAGCATATGAGAGGAGACACTGTTTGAGTGTAACAAACGTGAAACATTTCTTTTAGCCTTTTTGTATGAAAACAGGGTCCAAAATCATGGGTTTTCGTTCAGCAGTGGAAGTAGGAGGCGCGCTCTACAATAGGCAAGGGTTTTCAAGTCTGCAAGTACGTTTTAAGCTGAGTTCCATGAACATTGTCCAAAATCATGTTTTAGGCCAAATCCACAATGCGACCAGTTCAGCATATGACAGGAGACACTGTTTGAGTGTAGCAAACGTGAAACATTTCTTTTAGCCTTTTCGCATGAAAACAGGGTCCAAAATCATGGGTTTTCATTCAGCAGTGGAAGTAGGAGGCGCGCTCTACAATAGGCAAGGGTTTTCAAGTCTGCAAGTACGTTTTAAGCTGAGTTCCATGAACATTGTCCAAAATCATGTTTTAGGCCAAATCCACATTGCGACCAGTTCAGCATATGACAGGAGACACTGTTTGAGTGTAACAAACGTGAAACAATTCTTTTAGCCTTTTCTTATGAAAACAGGGTCCAAAATCATGGGTTTTCGTTCAGCAGTGGAAGTAGGAGGCGCGCTCTACAATAGGCAAGGGTTTTCAAGTCTGCAAGTACGTTTTAAGCTGAGTTCCATGAACATTGTCCAAAATCATGTTTTAGGCCAAATCCACATTGCGACCAGTTCAGCATATGACAGGAGACACTGTTTGAGTGTAACAAACGTGAAACAATTCTTTTAGCCTTTTCTTATGAAAACAGGGTCCAAAATCATAGGTTTTCGTTCAGCAGTGGAAGTAGGAGGCGCGCTCTACAATAGGCAAGGGTTTTCAAGTCTGCAAGTACGTTTTAAGCTGAGTTCCATGAACATTGTCCAAAATCATGTTTTAGGCCAAATCCACAATGCGACCAGTTCAGCATATGAGAGGAGACACTGTTTGAGTGTAACAAACGTGAAACATTTCTTTTAGCCTTTTTGCATGAAAACAGGGTCCAAAATCATGGGTTTTCGTTCAGCAGTGGAAGTAGGAGGCGCGCTCTACAATAGGCAAGGGTTTTCAAGTCTGCAAGTACGTTTTAAGCTGAGTTCCATGAACATTGTCCAAAATCATGTTTTAGGCCAAATCCACAATGCGACCAGTTCAGCATATGAGAGGAGACACTGTTTGAGTGTAACAAACGTGAAACATTTCTTTTAGCCTTTTCGCATGAAAACAGGGTCCAAAATCATGGGTTTTCGTTCAGCACTGGAAGTAGGAGGCGCGCTCTACAATAGGCAAGGGTTTTCAAGTCTGCAAGTACGTTTTAAGCTGAGTTCTATGAACATTGTCCAAAATCATGTTTTATCCAAAATCCACAATGCGACCAGTTCAGCATATGAGAGGAGACACTGTTTGAGTGTAACAAACGTGAAACATTTCTTTTAGCCTTTTCGCATGAAAACAGGGTCCAAAATCATGGGTTTTCGTTCAGCACTGGAAGTAGGAGGCGCGCTCTACAATAGGCAAGGGTTTTCAAGTCTGCAAGTACGTTTTAAGCTGAGTTCCATGAACATTGTCCAAAATCATGTTTTAGGCCAAATCCACAATGCGACCAGTTCAGCATATGAGAGGAGACACTGTTTGAGTGTAACAAGCGTGAAACATTTCTTTTAGCCTTTTCGCATGAAAACAGGGTCCAAAATCATGGGTTTTCGTTCAGCAGTGGAAGTAGGAGGCGCGCTCTACAATAGGCAAGGGTTTTCAAGTCTGCAAGTACGTTTTAAGCTGAGTTCCATGAACATTGTCCAAAATCATGTTTTATCCAAAATCCACAATGCGACCAGTTCAGCATATGAGAGGAGACACTGTTTGAGTGTAACAAACGTGAAACATTTCTTTTAGCCTTTTCGCATGAAAACAGGGTCCAAAATCATGGGTTTTCATTCAGCAGTGGAAGTAGGAGGCGCGCTCTACAATAGGCAAGGGTTTTCAAGTCTGCAAGTACGTTTTAAGCTGAGTTCCATGAACATTGTCCAAAATCATGTTTTAGGCCAAATCCACAATGCGACCAGTTCAGCATATGAGAGGAGACACTGTTTGAGTGTAACAAACGTGAAACATTTCTTTTAGCCTTTTTGTATGAAAACAGGGTCCAAAATCATGGGTTTTCGTTCAGCAGTGGAAGTAGGAGGCGCGCTCTACAATAGGCAAGGGTTTTCAAGTCTGCAAGTACGTTTTAAGCTGAGTTCCATGAACATTGTCCAAAATCATGTTTTAGGCCAAATCCACAATGCGACCAGTTCAGCATATGACAGGAGACACTGTTTGAGTGTAGCAAACGTGAAACATTTCTTTTAGCCTTTTCGCATGAAAACAGGGTCCAAAATCATGGGTTTTCATTCAGCAGTGGAAGTAGGAGGCGCGCTCTACAATAGGCAAGGGTTTTCAAGTCTGCAAGTACGTTTTAAGCTGAGTTCCATGAACATTGTCCAAAATCATGTTTTAGGCCAAATCCACATTGCGACCAGTTCAGCATATGAGAGGAGACACTGTTTGAGTGTAACAAACGTGAAACATTTCTTTTAGCCTTTTCGCATGAAAACAGGGTCCAAAATCATGGGTTTTCGTTCAGCAGTGGAAGTAGGAGGCGCGCTCTACAATAGGCAAGGGTTTTCAAGTCTGCAAGTACGTTTTAAGCTGAGTTCCATGAACATTGTCCAAAATCATGTTTTAGGCCAAATCCACAATGCGACCAGTTCAGCATATGACAGGAGACACTGTTTGAGTGTAACAAACGTAAAACAATTCTTTTAGCCATTTTGCATGAAAACAGGGTCCAAAATCATGGGTTTTCGTTCAGCACTGGAAGGACAGGCGCGTTCTACAATAGGCAAGGGTTTTCAAGTCTGCAAGTACGTTTTAAGCTGAGTTCCATGAACATTGTCCAAAATCATGTTTTAGGCCAAATCCACAATGCGACCAGTTCAGCATATGACAGGAGACACTGTTTGAGTGTAACAAACGTGAAACAATTCTTTTAGCCATTTCGCATGAAAACAGGGTCCAAAATCATGGGTTTTCGTTCAGCACTGGAATGACAGGCGCGCTCTACAATAGGCAAGGGTTTTCAAGTCTGCAAGTACGTTTTAAGCTGAGTTCCATGAACATTGTCCAAAATCATGTTTTAGGCCAAATCCACAATGCGACCAGTTCAGCATATGACAGGAGACACTGTTTGAGTGTAACAAACGTGAAACATTTCTTTTAGCCATTTCGCATGAAAACAGGGTCCAAAATCATGGGTTTTCCTTCAGCACTGGAAGGACAGGCGCGCTCTACAATAGGCAAGGGTTTTCAAGTCTGCAAGTACGTTTTAAGCTGAGTTCCATGAACATTGTCCAAAATCATGTTTTAGGCCAAATCCGCAATGTGACCAGTTCAGCATATGACAGGAGACACTGTTTGAGTGTAACAAACGTGAAACAATTCTTTTAGCCATTTTGCATGAAAACAGGGTCCAAAATCATGGGTTTTCGTTCAGCACTGGAAGGACAGGCGCGCTCTACAATAGGCAAGGGTTTTCAAGTCTGCAAGTACGTTTTAAGCTGAGTTCCATGAAAATTGTCCAAAATCATGTTTTAGGCCAAATCCACAATGCGACCAGTTCAGCATATGACAGGAGACACTGTTTGAGTGTAACAAACGTGAAACATTTCTTTTAGCCATTTCGCATGAAAACAGGGTCCAAAATCATGGGTTTTCCTTCAGCACTGGAAGGACAGGCGCGCTCTACAATAGGCAAGGGTTTTCAAGTCTGCAAGTACGTTTTAAGCTGAGTTCCATGAACATTGTCCAAAATCATGTTTTAGGCCAAATCCACAATGCGACCAGTTCAGCATATGACAGGAGACACTGTTTGAGTGTAACAAACGTGAAACAATTCTTTTAGCCATTTTGCATGAAAACAGGGTCCAAAATCATGGGTTTTCGTTCAGCACTGGAAGGACAGGCGCGCTCTACAATAGGCAAGGGTTTTCAAGTCTGCAAGTACGTTTTAAGCTGAGTTCCATGAACATTGTCCAAAATCATGTTTTAGGCCAAATCCACAATGCGACCAGTTCAGCATATGACAGGAGACACTGTTTGAGTGTAACAAACGTGAAACATTTCTTTTAGCCATTTCGCATGAAAACAGGGTCCAAAATCATGGGTTTTCCTTCAGCACTGGAAGGACAGGCGCGCTCTACAATAGGCAAGGGTTTTCAAGTCTGCAAGTACGTTTTAAGCTGAGTTCCATGAACATTGTCCAAAATCATGTTTTAGGCCAAATCCACAATGCGACCAGTTCAGCATATGACAGGAGACACTGTTTGAGTGTAACAAACGTGAAACAATTCTTTTAGCCATTTTGCATGAAAACAGGGTCCAAAATCATGGGTTTTCGTTCAGCACTGGAAGGACAGGCGCGCTCTACAATAGGCAAGGGTTTTCAAGTCTGCAAGTACGTTTTAAGCTGAGTTCCATGAACATTGTCCAAAATCATGTTTTAGGCCAAATCCACAATGCGACCAGTTCAGCATATGACAGGAGACACTGTTTGAGTGTAACAAACGTGAAACATTTCTTTTAGCCATTTCGCATGAAAACAGGGTCCAAAATCATGGGTTTTCCTTCAGCACTGGAAGGACAGGCGCGCTCTACAATAGGCAAGGGTTTTCAAGTCTGCAAGTACGTTTTAAGCTGAGTTCCATGAACATTGTCCAAAATCATGTTTTAGGCCAAATCCACAATGCGACCAGTTCAGCATATGACAGGAGACACTGTTTGAGTGTAACAAACGTGAAACAATTCTTTTAGCCATTTTGCATGAAAACAGGGTCCAAAATCATGGGTTTTCGTTCAGCACTGGAAGGACAGGCGCGCTCTACAATAGGCAAGGGTTTTCAAGTCTGCAAGTACGTTTTAAGCTGAGTTCCATGAACATTGTCCAAAATCATGTTTTAGGCCAAATCCACAATGCGACCAGTTCAGCATATGACAGGAGACACTGTTTGAGTGTAACAAACGTGAAACATTTCTTTTAGCCATTTCGCATGAAAACAGGGTCCAAAATCATGGGTTTTCCTTCAGCACTGGAAGGACAGGCGCGCTCTACAATAGGCAAGGGTTTTCAAGTCTGCAAGTACGTTTTAAGCTGAGTTCCATGAACATTGTCCAAAATCATGTTTTAGGCCAAATCCGCAATGTGACCAGTTCAGCATATGACAGGAGACACTGTTTGAGTGTAACAAACGTGAAACAATTCTTTTAGCCATTTTGCATGAAAACAGGGTCCAAAATCATGGGTTTTCGTTCAGCACTGGAAGGACAGGCGCGCTCTACAATAGGCAAGGGTTTTCAAGTCTGCAAGTACGTTTTAAGCTGAGTTCCATGAAAATTGTCCAAAATCATGTTTTAGGCCAAATCCACAATGCGACCAGTTCAGCATATGACAGGAGACACTGTTTGAGTGTAACAAACGTGAAACATTTCTTTTAGCCATTTCGCATGAAAACAGGGTCCAAAATCATGGGTTTTCCTTCAGCACTGGAAGGACAGGCGCGCTCTACAATAGGCAAGGGTTTTCAAGTCTGCAAGTACGTTTTAAGCTGAGTTCCATGAACATTGTCCAAAATCATGTTTTAGGCCAAATCCACAATGCGACCAGTTCAGCATATGACAGGAGACACTGTTTGAGTGTAACAAACGTGAAACAATTCTTTTAGCCATTTTGCATGAAAACAGGGTCCAAAATCATGGGTTTTCGTTCAGCACTGGAAGGACAGGCGCGCTCTACAATAGGCAAGGGTTTTCAAGTCTGCAAGTACGTTTTAAGCTGAGTTCCATGAACATTGTCCAAAATCATGTTTTAGGCCAAATCCACAATGCGACCAGTTCAGCATATGACAGGAGACACTGTTTGAGTGTAACAAACGTGAAACATTTCTTTTAGCCATTTCGCATGAAAACAGGGTCCAAAATCATGGGTTTTCCTTCAGCACTGGAAGGACAGGCGCGCTCTACAATAGGCAAGGGTTTTCAAGTCTGCAAGTACGTTTTAAGCTGAGTTCCATGAACATTGTCCAAAATCATGTTTTAGGCCAAATCCACAATGCGACCAGTTCAGCATATGACAGGAGACACTGTTTGAGTGTAACAAACGTGAAACAATTCTTTTAGCCATTTTGCATGAAAACAGGGTCCAAAATCATGGGTTTTCGTTCAGCACTGGAAGGACAGGCGCGCTCTACAATAGGCAAGGGTTTTCAAGTCTGCAAGTACGTTTTAAGCTGAGTTCCATGAACATTGTCCAAAATCATGTTTTAGGCCAAATCCACAATGCGACCAGTTCAGCATATGACAGGAGACACTGTTTGAGTGTAACAAACGTGAAACAATTCTTTTAGCCATTTTGCATGAAAACAGGGTCCAAAATAATGGGTTTTCATCCAGCAGTGGAAGTAGGAGGCGCGCTCTACAATAGGCAAGGGTTTTCAAGTCTGCAAGTACGTTTTAAGCTGAGTTCCATGAACATTGTCCAAAATCATGTTTTAGGCCAAATCCACATTGCGACCAGTTCAGCATATGACAGGAGACACTGTTTGAGTGTAACAAACGTGAAACAATTCTTTTAGCCTTTTCTTATGAAAACAGGGTCCAAAATCATGGGTTTTCGTTCAGCAGTGGAAGTAGGAGGCGCGCTCTACAATAGGCAAGGGTTTTCAAGTCTGCAAGTACGTTTTAAGCTGAGTTCCATGAACATTGTCCAAAATCATGTTTTAGGCCAAATCCACAATGCGACCAGTTCAGCATATGAGAGGAGACACTGTTTGAGTGTAACAAACGTGAAACATTTCTTTTAGCCTTTTTGTATGAAAACAGGGTCCAAAATCATGGGTTTTCGTTCAGCAGTGGAAGTAGGAGGCGCGCTCTACAATAGGCAAGGGTTTTCAAGTCTGCAAGTACGTTTTAAGCTGAGTTCCATGAACATTGTCCAAAATCATGTTTTAACCAAAATCCACAATGCGACCAGTTCAGCATATGAGAGGAGACACTGTTTGAGTGTAACAAACGTGAAACATTTCTTTTAGCCTTTTCGCATGAAAACAGGGTCCAAAATCATGGGTTTTCGTTCAGCAGTGGAAGTAGGAGGCGCGCTCTACAATAGGCAAGGGTTTTCAAGTCTGCAAGTACGTTTTAAGCTGAGTTCCATGAACATTGTCCAAAATCATGTTTTATCCAAAATCCACAATGCGACCAGTTCAGCATATGAGAGGAGACACTGTTTGAGTGTAACAAACGTGAAACATTTCTTTTAGCATTTTCGCATGAAAACAGGGTCCAAAATCATGGGTTTTCGTTCAGCAGTGGAAGTAGGAGGCGCGCTCTACAATAGGCAAGGGTTTTCAAGTCTGCAAGTACGTTTTAAGCTGAGTTCCATGAACATTGTCCAAAATCATGTTTTAACCAAAATCCACAATGCGACCAGTTCAGCACATGAGAGGAGACACTGTTTGAGTGTAACAAACGTGAAACATTTCTTTTAGCCTTTTCGCATGAAAACAGGGTCCAAAATCATGGGTTTTCGTTCAGCACTGGAAGTAGGTGTTAGGCCTACTGCTGCTAGGTAGCTCTCTCTCTGCTCTTCCCCTCCCCTCTGTTTGTCCTTGATTGCAGGAGTGAAGTCTGGTGTGCGGGAGTCAGGGTTCCAGCTGCAGCTCATTCACCATAATCACCTCAGCCCTTTAAGACCCGGTCAAACTTGCCACTCATCGTCAGATCATAGTCAAGACAACCATGTTAGTCTCGCTGCCGACTCAACCTGTCTGTTTTCGCGCTTGTGTTTTTGGCCTGTCTATTTACTTTTTCTCCTGTGCCACAGATATTTGGAACCTGACTCCTGCCTTCGCTTCACTCCTGCCACCACCATCCTGCTCTCCACTATCGGACCTCTCCTTTGGACTCACCACGGACACTAGGACATTACGGTACCACACCTGCCCTGACCTGGATCTGTTACCCTCCCTGTAACCTGGACTTGCTCTTCCCCATTTATTGGAAACCTGGACTATTGAACATTATAATAAACCTGTTAAAACTTCTCTGGCTTGGTGTACTTGTCTGCATTTGGGTTCTATCCAGTTAAATCATAACAGTAGGAGGCGCGCTCTACAATAGGCAAGGGTTTTCAAGTCTGCAAGTACGTTTTAAGCTGAGTTCCATGAACATTGTCCAAAATCATGTTTTATCCAAAATCCACAATGCGACCAGTTCAGCATATGAGAGGAGACACTGTTTGAGTGTAACAAACGTGAAACAATTCTTTTAGCCATTTTGCATGAAAACAGGGTCCAAAATCATGGGTTTTCGTTCAGCACTGGAAGGACAGGCGCGCTCTACAATAGGCAAGGGTTTTCAAGTCTGCAAGTACGTTTTAAGCTGAGTTCCATGAAAATTGTCCAAAATCATGTTTTAGGCCAAATCCACAATGCGACCAGTTCAGCATATGACAGGAGACACTGTTTGAGTGTAACAAACGTGAAACATTTCTTTTAGCCATTTCGCATGAAAACAGGGTCCAAAATCATGGGTTTTCCTTCAGCACTGGAAGGACAGGCGCGCTCTACAATAGGCAAGGGTTTTCAAGTCTGCAAGTACGTTTTAAGCTGAGTTCCATGAACATTGTCCAAAATCATGTTTTAGGCCAAATCCACAATGCGACCAGTTCAGCATATGACAGGAGACACTGTTTGAGTGTAACAAACGTGAAACAATTCTTTTAGCCATTTTGCATGAAAACAGGGTCCAAAATCATGGGTTTTCGTTCAGCACTGGAAGGACAGGCGCGCTCTACAATAGGCAAGGGTTTTCAAGTCTGCAAGTACGTTTTAAGCTGAGTTCCATGAACATTGTCCAAAATCATGTTTTAGGCCAAATCCACAATGCGACCAGTTCAGCATATGACAGGAGACACTGTTTGAGTGTAACAAACGTGAAACATTTCTTTTAGCCATTTCGCATGAAAACAGGGTCCAAAATCATGGGTTTTCCTTCAGCACTGGAAGGACAGGCGCGCTCTACAATAGGCAAGGGTTTTCAAGTCTGCAAGTACGTTTTAAGCTGAGTTCCATGAACATTGTCCAAAATCATGTTTTAGGCCAAATCCACAATGCGACCAGTTCAGCATATGACAGGAGACACTGTTTGAGTGTAACAAACGTGAAACAATTCTTTTAGCCATTTTGCATGAAAACAGGGTCCAAAATCATGGGTTTTCGTTCAGCACTGGAAGGACAGGCGCGCTCTACAATAGGCAAGGGTTTTCAAGTCTGCAAGTACGTTTTAAGCTGAGTTCCATGAACATTGTCCAAAATCATGTTTTAGGCCAAATCCACAATGCGACCAGTTCAGCATATGACAGGAGACACTGTTTGAGTGTAACAAACGTGAAACAATTCTTTTAGCCATTTTGCATGAAAACAGGGTCCAAAATAATGGGTTTTCATCCAGCAGTGGAAGTAGGAGGCGCGCTCTACAATAGGCAAGGGTTTTCAAGTCTGCAAGTACGTTTTAAGCTGAGTTCCATGAACATTGTCCAAAATCATGTTTTAGGCCAAATCCACATTGCGACCAGTTCAGCATATGACAGGAGACACTGTTTGAGTGTAACAAACGTGAAACAATTCTTTTAGCCTTTTCTTATGAAAACAGGGTCCAAAATCATGGGTTTTCGTTCAGCAGTGGAAGTAGGAGGCGCGCTCTACAATAGGCAAGGGTTTTCAAGTCTGCAAGTACGTTTTAAGCTGAGTTCCATGAACATTGTCCAAAATCATGTTTTAGGCCAAATCCACAATGCGACCAGTTCAGCATATGAGAGGAGACACTGTTTGAGTGTAACAAACGTGAAACATTTCTTTTAGCCTTTTTGCATGAAAACAGGGTCCAAAATCATGGGTTTTCGTTCAGCAGTGGAAGTAGGAGGCGCGCTCTACAATAGGCAAGGGTTTTCAAGTCTGCAAGTACGTTTTAAGCTGAGTTCCATGAACATTGTCCAAAATCATGTTTTAACCAAAATCCACAATGCGACCAGTTCAGCATATGAGAGGAGACACTGTTTGAGTGTAACAAACGTGAAACATTTCTTTTAGCCTTTTCGCATGAAAACAGGGTCCAAAATCATGGGTTTTCGTTCAGCAGTGGAAGTAGGAGGCGCGCTCTACAATAGGCAAGGGTTTTCAAGTCTGCAAGTACGTTTTAAGCTGAGTTCCATGAACATTGTCCAAAATCATGTTTTATCCAAAATCCACAATGCGACCAGTTCAGCATATGAGAGGAGACACTGTTTGAGTGTAACAAACGTGAAACATTTCTTTTAGCATTTTCGCATGAAAACAGGGTCCAAAATCATGGGTTTTCGTTCAGCAGTGGAAGTAGGAGGCGCGCTCTACAATAGGCAAGGGTTTTCAAGTCTGCAAGTACGTTTTAAGCTGAGTTCCATGAACATTGTCCAAAATCATGTTTTAACCAAAATCCACAATGCGACCAGTTCAGCACATGAGAGGAGACACTGTTTGAGTGTAACAAACGTGAAACATTTCTTTTAGCCTTTTCGCATGAAAACAGGGTCCAAAATCATGGGTTTTCGTTCAGCACTGGAAGTAGGTGTTAGGCCTACTGCTGCTAGGTAGCTCTCTCTCTGCTCTTCCCCTCCCCTCTGTTTGTCCTTGATTGCAGGAGTGAAGTCTGGTGTGCGGGAGTCAGGGTTCCAGCTGCAGCTCATTCACCATAATCACCTCAGCCCTTTAAGACCCGGTCAAACTTGCCACTCATCGTCAGATCATAGTCAAGACAACCATGTTAGTCTCGCTGCCGACTCAACCTGTCTGTTTTCGCGCTTGTGTTTTTGGCCTGTCTATTTACTTTTTCTCCTGTGCCACAGATATTTGGAACCTGACTCCTGCCTTCGCTTCACTCCTGCCACCACCATCCTGCTCTCCACTATCGGACCTCTCCTTTGGACTCACCACGGACACTAGGACATTACGGTACCACACCTGCCCTGACCTGGATCTGTTACCCTCCCTGTAACCTGGACTTGCTCTTCCCCATTTATTGGAAACCTGGACTATTGAACATTATAATAAACCTGTTAAAACTTCTCTGGCTTGGTGTACTTGTCTGCATTTGGGTTCTATCCAGTTAAATCATAACAGTAGGAGGCGCGCTCTACAATAGGCAAGGGTTTTCAAGTCTGCAAGTACGTTTTAAGCTGAGTTCCATGAACATTGTCCAAAATCATGTTTTATCCAAAATCCACAATGCGACCAGTTCAGCATATGAGAGGAGACACTGTTTGAGTGTAACAAACGTGAAACATTTCTTTTAGCCTTTTCGCATGAAAACAGGGTCCAAAATCATGGGTTTTCGTTCAGCACTGGAAGTAGGAGGCGCGCTCTACAATAGGCAAGGGTTTTCAAGTCTGCAAGTACGTTTTAAGCTGAGTTCCATGAACATTGTCCAAAATCATGTTTTAGGCCAAATCCACAATGCGACCAGTTCAGCATATGAGAGGAGACACTGTTTGAGTGTAACAAGCGTGAAACATTTCTTTTAGCCTTTTCGCATGAAAACAGGGTCCAAAATCATGGGTTTTCGTTCAGCAGTGGAAGTAGGAGGCGCGCTCTACAATAGGCAAGGGTTTTCAAGTCTGCAAGTACGTTTTAAGCTGAGTTCCATGAACATTGTCCAAAATCATGTTTTATCCAAAATCCACAATGCGACCAGTTCAGCATATGAGAGGAGACACTGTTTGAGTGTAACAAACGTGAAACATTTCTTTTAGCCTTTTCGCATGAAAACAGGGTCCAAAATCATGGGTTTTCATTCAGCAGTGGAAGTAGGAGGCGCGCTCTACAATAGGCAAGGGTTTTCAAGTCTGCAAGTACGTTTTAAGCTGAGTTCCATGAACATTGTCCAAAATCATGTTTTAGGCCAAATCCACATTGCGACCAGTTCAGCATATGACAGGAGACACTGTTTGAGTGTAACAAACGTGAAACAATTCTTTTAGCCTTTTCTTATGAAAACAGGGTCCAAAATCATGGGTTTTCGTTCAGCAGTGGAAGTAGGAGGCGCGCTCTACAATAGGCAAGGGTTTTCAAGTCTGCAAGTACGTTTTAAGCTGAGTTCCATGAACATTGTCCAAAATCACGTTTTAGGCCAAATCCACAATGCGACCAGTTCAGCATATGAGAGGAGACACTGTTTGAGTGTAACAAACGTGAAACATTTCTTTTAGCCTTTTTGTATGAAAACAGGGTCCAAAATCATGGGTTTTCGTTCAGCAGTGGAAGTAGGAGGCGCGCTCTACAATAGGCAAGGGTTTTCAAGTCTGCAAGTACGTTTTAAGCTGAGTTCCATGAACATTGTCCAAAATCATGTTTTAGGCCAAATCCACAATGCGACCAGTTCAGCATATGTGAGGAGACACTGTTTGAGTGTAGCAAACGTGAAACATTTCTTTTAGCCTTTTCGCATGAAAACAGGGTCCAAAATCATGGGTTTTCGTTCAGCAGTGGAAGTAGGAGGCGCGCTCTACAATAGGCAAGGGTTTTCAAGTCTGCAAGTACGTTTTAAGCTGAGTTCCATGAACATTGTCCAAAATCATGTTTTAGGCCAAATCCACATTGCGACCAGTTCAGCATATGACAGGAGACACTGTTTGAGTGTAACAAACGTGAAACAATTCTTTTAGCCTTTTCTTATGAAAACAGGGTCCAAAATCATGGGTTTTCGTTCAGCAGTGGAAGTAGGAGGCGCGCTCTACAATAGGCAAGGGTTTTCAAGTCTGCAAGTACGTTTTAAGCTGATTTCCATGAACATTGTCCAAAATCATGTTTTAGGCCAAATCCACATTGCGACCAGTTCAGCATATGACAGGAGACACTGTTTGAGTGTAACAAACGTGAAACAATTCTTTTAGCCTTTTCTTATGAAAACAGTGTCCAAAATCATGGGTTTTCGTTCAGCAGTGGAAGTAGGAGGCGCGCTCTACAATAGGCAAGGGTTTTCAAGTCTGCAAGTACGTTTTAAGCTGAGTTCCATGAACATTGTCCAAAATCATGTTTTAGGCCAAATCCACAATGCGACCAGTTCAGCATATGAGAGGAGACACTGTTTGAGTGTAACAAACGTGAAACATTTCTTTTAGCCTTTTTGCATGAAAACAGGGTCCAAAATCATGGGTTTTCGTTAAGCAGTGGAAGTAGGAGGCGCGCTCTACAATAGGCAAGGGTTTTCAAGTCTGCAAGTACGTTTTAAGCTGAGTTCCATGAACATTGTCCAAAATCATGTTTTAACCAAAATCCACAATGCGACCAGTTCAGCATATGAGAGGAGACACTGTTTGAGTGTAACAAACGTGAAACATTTCTTTTAGCCTTTTCGCATGAAAACAGGGTCCAAAATCATGGGTTTTCGTTCAGCAGTGGAAGTAGGAGGCGCGCTCTACAATAGGCAAGGGTTTTCAAGTCTGCAAGTACGTTTTAAGCTGAGTTCCATGAACATTGTCCAAAATCACGTTTTAGGCCAAATCCACAATGCGACCAGTTCAGCATATGAGAGGAGACACTGTTTGAGTGTAACAAACGTGAAACATTTCTTTTAGCCTTTTTGTATGAAAACAGGGTCCAAAATCATGGGTTTTCGTTCAGCAGTGGAAGTAGGAGGCGCGCTCTACAATAGGCAAGGGTTTTCAAGTCTGCAAGTACGTTTTAAGCTGAGTTCCATGAACATTGTCCAAAATCATGTTTTAGGCCAAATCCACAATGCGACCAGTTCAGCATATGACAGGAGACACTGTTTGAGTGTAGCAAACGTGAAACATTTCTTTTAGCCTTTTCGCATGAAAACAGGGTCCAAAATCATGGGTTTTCGTTCAGCAGTGGAAGTAGGAGGCGCGCTCTACAATAGGCAAGGGTTTTCAAGTCTGCAAGTACGTTTTAAGCTGAGTTCCATGAACATTGTCCAAAATCATGTTTTAGGCCAAATCCACATTGCGACCAGTTCAGCATATGACAGGAGACACTGTTTGAGTGTAACAAACGTGAAACAATTCTTTTAGCCTTTTCTTATGAAAACAGGGTCCAAAATCATGGGTTTTCGTTCAGCAGTGGAAGTAGGAGGCGCGCTCTACAATAGGCAAGGGTTTTCAAGTCTGCAAGTACGTTTTAAGCTGATTTCCATGAACATTGTCCAAAATCATGTTTTAGGCCAAATCCACATTGCGACCAGTTCAGCATATGACAGGAGACACTGTTTGAGTGTAACAAACGTGAAACAATTCTTTTAGCCTTTTCTTATGAAAACAGGGTCCAAAATCATGGGTTTTCGTTCAGCAGTGGAAGTAGGAGGCGCGCTCTACAATAGGCAAGGGTTTTCAAGTCTGCAAGTACGTTTTAAGCTGAGTTCCATGAACATTGTCCAAAATCATGTTTTAGGCCAAATCCACAATGCGACCAGTTCAGCATATGAGAGGAGACACTGTTTGAGTGTAACAAACGTGAAACATTTCTTTTAGCCTTTTTGCATGAAAACAGGGTCCAAAATCATGGGTTTTCGTTAAGCAGTGGAAGTAGGAGGCGCGCTCTACAATAGGCAAGGGTTTTCAAGTCTGCAAGTACGTTTTAAGCTGAGTTCCATGAACATTGTCCAAAATCATGTTTTAACCAAAATCCACAATGCGACCAGTTCAGCATATGAGAGGAGACACTGTTTGAGTGTAACAAACGTGAAACATTTCTTTTAGCCTTTTCGCATGAAAACAGGGTCCAAAATCATGGGTTTTCGTTCAGCAGTGGAAGTAGGAGGCGCGCTCTACAATAGGCAAGGGTTTTCAAGTCTGCAAGTACGTTTTAAGCTGAGTTCCATGAACATTGTCCAAAATCATGTTTTATCCAAAATCCACAATGCGACCAGTTCAGCATATGAGAGGAGACACTGTTTGAGTGTAACAAACGTGAAACATTTCTTTTAGCATTTTCGCATGAAAACAGGGTCCAAAATCATGGGTTTTCGTTCAGCAGTGGAAGTAGGAGGCGCGCTCTACAATAGGCAAGGGTTTTCAAGTCTGCAAGTACGTTTTAAGCTGAGTTCCATGAACATTGTCCAAAATCATGTTTTAACCAAAATCCACAATGCGACCAGTTCAGCACATGAGAGGAGACACTGTTTGAGTGTAACAAACGTGAAACATTTCTTTTAGCCTTTTCGCATGAAAACAGGGTCCAAAATCATGGGTTTTCGTTCAGCACTGGAAGTAGGAGGCGCGCTCTACAATAGGCAAGGGTTTTCAAGTCTGCAAGTACGTTTTAAGCTGAGTTCCATGAACATTGTCCAAAATCATGTTTTATCCAAAATCCACAATGCGACCAGTTCAGCATATGAGAGGAGACACTGTTTGAGTGTAACAAACGTGAAACATTTCTTTTAGCCTTTTCGCATGAAAACAGGGTCCAAAATCATGGGTTTTCGTTCAGCACTGGAAGTAGGAGGCGCGCTCTACAATAGGCAAGGGTTTTCAAGTCTGCAAGTACGTTTTAAGCTGAGTTCCATGAACATTGTCCAAAATCATGTTTTAGGCCAAATCCACAATGCGACCAGTTCAGCATATGAGAGGAGACACTGTTTGAGTGTAACAAGCGTGAAACATTTCTTTTAGCCTTTTCGCATGAAAACAGGGTCCAAAATCATGGGTTTTCGTTCAGCAGTGGAAGTAGGAGGCGCGCTCTACAATAGGCAAGGGTTTTCAAGTCTGCAAGTACGTTTTAAGCTGAGTTCCATGAACATTGTCCAAAATCATGTTTTATCCAAAATCCACAATGCGACCAGTTCAGCATATGAGAGGAGACACTGTTTGAGTGTAACAAACGTGAAACATTTCTTTTAGCCTTTTCGCATGAAAACAGGGTCCAAAATCATGGGTTTTCATTCAGCAGTGGAAGTAGGAGGCGCGCTCTACAATAGGCAAGGGTTTTCAAGTCTGCAAGTACGTTTTAAGCTGAGTTCCATGAACATTGTCCAAAATCATGTTTTAGGCCAAATCCACAATGCGACCAGTTCAGCATATGAGAGGAGACACTGTTTGAGTGTAACAAACGTGAAACATTTCTTTTAGCCTTTTTGTATGAAAACAGGGTCCAAAATCATGGGTTTTCGTTCAGCAGTGGAAGTAGGAGGCGCGCTCTACAATAGGCAAGGGTTTTCAAGTCTGCAAGTACGTTTTAAGCTGAGTTCCATGAACATTGTCCAAAATCATGTTTTAGGCCAAATCCACAATGCGACCAGTTCAGCATATGACAGGAGACACTGTTTGAGTGTAGCAAACGTGAAACATTTCTTTTAGCCTTTTCGCATGAAAACAGGGTCCAAAATCATGGGTTTTCATTCAGCAGTGGAAGTAGGAGGCGCGCTCTACAATAGGCAAGGGTTTTCAAGTCTGCAAGTACGTTTTAAGCTGAGTTCCATGAACATTGTCCAAAATCATGTTTTAGGCCAAATCCACATTGCGACCAGTTCAGCATATGACAGGAGACACTGTTTGAGTGTAACAAACGTGAAACAATTCTTTTAGCCTTTTCTTATGAAAACAGGGTCCAAAATCATGGGTTTTCGTTCAGCAGTGGAAGTAGGAGGCGCGCTCTACAATAGGCAAGGGTTTTCAAGTCTGCAAGTACGTTTTAAGCTGAGTTCCATGAACATTGTCCAAAATCATGTTTTAGGCCAAATCCACATTGCGACCAGTTCAGCATATGACAGGAGACACTGTTTGAGTGTAACAAACGTGAAACAATTCTTTTAGCCTTTTCTTATGAAAACAGGGTCCAAAATCATAGGTTTTCGTTCAGCAGTGGAAGTAGGAGGCGCGCTCTACAATAGGCAAGGGTTTTCAAGTCTGCAAGTACGTTTTAAGCTGAGTTCCATGAACATTGTCCAAAATCATGTTTTAGGCCAAATCCACAATGCGACCAGTTCAGCATATGAGAGGAGACACTGTTTGAGTGTAACAAACGTGAAACATTTCTTTTAGCCTTTTTGCATGAAAACAGGGTCCAAAATCATGGGTTTTCGTTCAGCAGTGGAAGTAGGAGGCGCGCTCTACAATAGGCAAGGGTTTTCAAGTCTGCAAGTACGTTTTAAGCTGAGTTCCATGAACATTGTCCAAAATCATGTTTTAGGCCAAATCCACAATGCGACCAGTTCAGCATATGAGAGGAGACACTGTTTGAGTGTAACAAACGTGAAACATTTCTTTTAGCCTTTTCGCATGAAAACAGGGTCCAAAATCATGGGTTTTCGTTCAGCACTGGAAGTAGGAGGCGCGCTCTACAATAGGCAAGGGTTTTCAAGTCTGCAAGTACGTTTTAAGCTGAGTTCCATGAACATTGTCCAAAATCATGTTTTATCCAAAATCCACAATGCGACCAGTTCAGCATATGAGAGGAGACACTGTTTGAGTGTAACAAACGTGAAACATTTCTTTTAGCCTTTTCGCATGAAAACAGGGTCCAAAATCATGGGTTTTCGTTCAGCACTGGAAGTAGGAGGCGCGCTCTACAATAGGCAAGGGTTTTCAAGTCTGCAAGTACGTTTTAAGCTGAGTTCCATGAACATTGTCCAAAATCATGTTTTAGGCCAAATCCACAATGCGACCAGTTCAGCATATGAGAGGAGACACTGTTTGAGTGTAACAAGCGTGAAACATTTCTTTTAGCCTTTTCGCATGAAAACAGGGTCCAAAATCATGGGTTTTCATTCAGCAGTGGAAGTAGGAGGCGCGCTCTACAATAGGCAAGGGTTTTCAAGTCTGCAAGTACGTTTTAAGCTGAGTTCCATGAACATTGTCCAAAATCATGTTTTAGGCCAAATCCACATTGCGACCAGTTCAGCATATGACAGGAGACACTGTTTGAGTGTAACAAACGTGAAACAATTCTTTTAGCCTTTTCTTATGAAAACAGGGTCCAAAATCATGGGTTTTCGTTCAGCAGTGGAAGTAGGAGGCGCGCTCTACAATAGGCAAGGGTTTTCAAGTCTGCAAGTACGTTTTAAGCTGAGTTCCATGAACATTGTCCAAAATCATGTTTTATCCAAAATCCACAATGCGACCAGTTCAGCATATGAGAGGAGACACTGTTTGAGTGTAACAAACGTGAAACATTTCTTTTAGCCTTTTCGCATGAAAACAGGGTCCAAAATCATGGGTTTTCATTCAGCAGTGGAAGTAGGAGGCGCGCTCTACAATAGGCAAGGGTTTTCAAGTCTGCAAGTACGTTTTAAGCTGAGTTCCATGAACATTGTCCAAAATCATGTTTTAGGCCAAATCCACAATGCGACCAGTTCAGCATATGAGAGGAGACACTGTTTGAGTGTAACAAACGTGAAACATTTCTTTTAGCCTTTTTGTATGAAAACAGGGTCCAAAATCATGGGTTTTCGTTCAGCAGTGGAAGTAGGAGGCGCGCTCTACAATAGGCAAGGGTTTTCAAGTCTGCAAGTACGTTTTAAGCTGAGTTCCATGAACATTGTCCAAAATCATGTTTTAGGCCAAATCCACAATGCGACCAGTTCAGCATATGACAGGAGACACTGTTTGAGTGTAGCAAACGTGAAACATTTCTTTTAGCCTTTTCGCATGAAAACAGGGTCCAAAATCATGGGTTTTCATTCAGCAGTGGAAGTAGGAGGCGCGCTCTACAATAGGCAAGGGTTTTCAAGTCTGCAAGTACGTTTTAAGCTGAGTTCCATGAACATTGTCCAAAATCATGTTTTAGGCCAAATCCACATTGCGACCAGTTCAGCATATGACAGGAGACACTGTTTGAGTGTAACAAACGTGAAACAATTCTTTTAGCCTTTTCTTATGAAAACAGGGTCCAAAATCATGGGTTTTCGTTCAGCAGTGGAAGTAGGAGGCGCGCTCTACAATAGGCAAGGGTTTTCAAGTCTGCAAGTACGTTTTAAGCTGAGTTCCATGAACATTGTCCAAAATCATGTTTTAGGCCAAATCCACATTGCGACCAGTTCAGCATATGACAGGAGACACTGTTTGAGTGTAACAAACGTGAAACAATTCTTTTAGCCTTTTCTTATGAAAACAGGGTCCAAAATCATAGGTTTTCGTTCAGCAGTGGAAGTAGGAGGCGCGCTCTACAATAGGCAAGGGTTTTCAAGTCTGCAAGTACGTTTTAAGCTGAGTTCCATGAACATTGTCCAAAATCATGTTTTAGGCCAAATCCACAATGCGACCAGTTCAGCATATGAGAGGAGACACTGTTTGAGTGTAACAAACGTGAAACATTTCTTTTAGCCTTTTTGCATGAAAACAGGGTCCAAAATCATGGGTTTTCGTTCAGCAGTGGAAGTAGGAGGCGCGCTCTACAATAGGCAAGGGTTTTCAAGTCTGCAAGTACGTTTTAAGCTGAGTTCCATGAACATTGTCCAAAATCATGTTTTAGGCCAAATCCACAATGCGACCAGTTCAGCATATGAGAGGAGACACTGTTTGAGTGTAACAAACGTGAAACATTTCTTTTAGCCTTTTCGCATGAAAACAGGGTCCAAAATCATGGGTTTTCGTTCAGCACTGGAAGTAGGAGGCGCGCTCTACAATAGGCAAGGGTTTTCAAGTCTGCAAGTACGTTTTAAGCTGAGTTCCATGAACATTGTCCAAAATCATGTTTTATCCAAAATCCACAATGCGACCAGTTCAGCATATGAGAGGAGACACTGTTTGAGTGTAACAAACGTGAAACATTTCTTTTAGCCTTTTCGCATGAAAACAGGGTCCAAAATCATGGGTTTTCGTTCAGCACTGGAAGTAGGAGGCGCGCTCTACAATAGGCAAGGGTTTTCAAGTCTGCAAGTACGTTTTAAGCTGAGTTCCATGAACATTGTCCAAAATCATGTTTTAGGCCAAATCCACAATGCGACCAGTTCAGCATATGAGAGGAGACACTGTTTGAGTGTAACAAGCGTGAAACATTTCTTTTAGCCTTTTCGCATGAAAACAGGGTCCAAAATCATGGGTTTTCGTTCAGCAGTGGAAGTAGGAGGCGCGCTCTACAATAGGCAAGGGTTTTCAAGTCTGCAAGTACGTTTTAAGCTGAGTTCCATGAACATTGTCCAAAATCATGTTTTATCCAAAATCCACAATGCGACCAGTTCAGCATATGAGAGGAGACACTGTTTGAGTGTAACAAACGTGAAACATTTCTTTTAGCCTTTTCGCATGAAAACAGGGTCCAAAATCATGGGTTTTCATTCAGCAGTGGAAGTAGGAGGCGCGCTCTACAATAGGCAAGGGTTTTCAAGTCTGCAAGTACGTTTTAAGCTGAGTTCCATGAACATTGTCCAAAATCATGTTTTAGGCCAAATCCACAATGCGACCAGTTCAGCATATGAGAGGAGACACTGTTTGAGTGTAACAAACGTGAAACATTTCTTTTAGCCTTTTTGTATGAAAACAGGGTCCAAAATCATGGGTTTTCGTTCAGCAGTGGAAGTAGGAGGCGCGCTCTACAATAGGCAAGGGTTTTCAAGTCTGCAAGTACGTTTTAAGCTGAGTTCCATGAACATTGTCCAAAATCATGTTTTAGGCCAAATCCACAATGCGACCAGTTCAGCATATGACAGGAGACACTGTTTGAGTGTAGCAAACGTGAAACATTTCTTTTAGCCTTTTCGCATGAAAACAGGGTCCAAAATCATGGGTTTTCATTCAGCAGTGGAAGTAGGAGGCGCGCTCTACAATAGGCAAGGGTTTTCAAGTCTGCAAGTACGTTTTAAGCTGAGTTCCATGAACATTGTCCAAAATCATGTTTTAGGCCAAATCCACATTGCGACCAGTTCAGCATATGACAGGAGACACTGTTTGAGTGTAACAAACGTGAAACAATTCTTTTAGCCTTTTCTTATGAAAACAGGGTCCAAAATCATGGGTTTTCGTTCAGCAGTGGAAGTAGGAGGCGCGCTCTACAATAGGCAAGGGTTTTCAAGTCTGCAAGTACGTTTTAAGCTGAGTTCCATGAACATTGTCCAAAATCATGTTTTAGGCCAAATCCACATTGCGACCAGTTCAGCATATGACAGGAGACACTGTTTGAGTGTAACAAACGTGAAACAATTCTTTTAGCCTTTTCTTATGAAAACAGGGTCCAAAATCATAGGTTTTCGTTCAGCAGTGGAAGTAGGAGGCGCGCTCTACAATAGGCAAGGGTTTTCAAGTCTGCAAGTACGTTTTAAGCTGAGTTCCATGAACATTGTCCAAAATCATGTTTTAGGCCAAATCCACAATGCGACCAGTTCAGCATATGAGAGGAGACACTGTTTGAGTGTAACAAACGTGAAACATTTCTTTTAGCCTTTTTGCATGAAAACAGGGTCCAAAATCATGGGTTTTCGTTCAGCAGTGGAAGTAGGAGGCGCGCTCTACAATAGGCAAGGGTTTTCAAGTCTGCAAGTACGTTTTAAGCTGAGTTCCATGAACATTGTCCAAAATCATGTTTTAGGCCAAATCCACAATGCGACCAGTTCAGCATATGAGAGGAGACACTGTTTGAGTGTAACAAACGTGAAACATTTCTTTTAGCCTTTTTGCATGAAAACAGGGTCCAAAATCATGGGTTTTCGTTCAGCAGTGGAAGTAGGAGGCGCGCTCTACAATAGGCAAGGGTTTTCAAGTCTGCAAGTACGTTTTAAGCTGAGTTCCATGAACATTGGCCAAAATCATGTTTTAACCAAAATCCACAATGCGACCAGTTCAGCATATGAGAGGAGACACTGTTTGAGTGTAACAAACGTGAAACATTTCTTTTAGCCTTTTCGCATGAAAACAGGGTCCAAAATCATGGGTTTTCGTTCAGCAGTGGAAGTAGGAGGCGCGCTCTACAATAGGCAAGGGTTTTCAAGTCTGCAAGTACGTTTTAAGCTGAGTTCCATGAACATTGTCCAAAATCATGTTTTATCCAAAATCCACAATGCGACCAGTTCAGCATATGAGAGGAGACACTGTTTGAGTGTAACAAACGTGAAACATTTCTTTTAGCATTTTCGCATGAAAACAGGGTCCAAAATCATGGGTTTTCGTTCAGCAGTGGATGTAGGAGGCGCGCTCTACAATAGGCAAGGGTTTTCAAGTCTGCAAGTACGTTTTAAGCTGAGTTCCATGAACATTGTCCAAAATCATGTTTTAACCAAAATCCACAATGCGACCAGTTCAGCATATGAGAGGAGACACTGTTTGAGTGTAACAAACGTGAAACATTTCTTTTAGCCTTTTCGCATGAAAACAGGGTCCAAAATCATGGGTTTTCGTTCAGCAGTGGAAGTAGGAGGCGCGCTCTACAATAGGCAAGGGTTTTCAAGTCTGCAAGTACGTTTTAAGCTGAGTTCCATGAACATTGTCCAAAATCATGTTTTATCCAAAATCCACAATGCGACCAGTTCAGCATATGAGAGGAGACACTGTTTGAGTGTAACAAACGTGAAACATTTCTTTTAGCATTTTCTCATGAAAACAGGGTCCAAAATCATGGGTTTTCGTTCAGCAGTGGAAGTAGGAGGCGCGCTCTACAATAGGCAAGGGTTTTCAAGTCTGCAAGTACGTTTTAAGCTGAGTTCCATGAACATTGTCCAAAATCATGTTTTAGGCCAAATCCACAATGCGACCAGTTCAGCATATGACAGGAGACACTGTTTGAGTGTAGCAAACGTGAAACATTTCTTTTAGCCTTTTCGCATGAAAACAGGGTCCAAAATCATGGGTTTTCATTCAGCAGTGGAAGTAGGAGGCGCGCTCTACAATAGGCAAGGGTTTTCAAGTCTGCAAGTACGTTTTAAGCTGAGTTCCATGAACATTGTCCAAAATCATGTTTTAGGCCAAATCCACATTGCGACCAGTTCAGCATATGACAGGAGACACTGTTTGAGTGTAACAAACGTGAAACAATTCTTTTAGCCTTTTCTTATGAAAACAGGGTCCAAAATCATGGGTTTTCGTTCAGCAGTGGAAGTAGGAGGCGCGCTCTACAATAGGCAAGGGTTTTCAAGTCTGCAAGTACGTTTTAAGCTGAGTTCCATGAACATTGTCCAAAATCATGTTTTAGGCCAAATCCACATTGCGACCAGTTCAGCATATGACAGGAGACACTGTTTGAGTGTAACAAACGTGAAACAATTCTTTTAGCCTTTTCTTATGAAAACAGGGTCCAAAATCATAGGTTTTCGTTCAGCAGTGGAAGTAGGAGGCGCGCTCTACAATAGGCAAGGGTTTTCAAGTCTGCAAGTACGTTTTAAGCTGAGTTCCATGAACATTGTCCAAAATCATGTTTTAGGCCAAATCCACAATAAGACCAGTTCTGCATATGAGAGGAGACACTGTTTGAGTGTAACAAACGTGAAACATTTCTTTTAGCCTTTTTGCATGAAAACAGGGTCCAAAATCATGGGTTTTCGTTCAGCAGTGGAAGTAGGAGGCGCACTCTACAATAGGCAAGGGTTTTCAAGTCTGCAAGTACGTTTTAAGCTGAGTTCCATGAACATTGTCCAAAATCATGTTTTAGGCCAAATCCACAATGCGACCAGTTCAGCATATGAGAGGAGACACTGTTTGAGTGTAACAAACGTGAAACATTTCTTTTAGCCTTTTTGCATGAAAACAGGGTCCAAAATCATGGGTTTTCGTTCAGCAGTGGAAGTAGGAGGCGCGCTCTACAATAGGCAAGGGTTTTCAAGTCTGCAAGTACGTTTTAAGCTGAGTTCCATGAACATTGTCCAAAATCATGTTTTATCCAAAATCCACAATGCGACCAGTTCAGCATATGAGAGGAGACACTGTTTGAGTGTAACAAACGTGAAACATTTCTTTTAGCATTTTCGCATGAAAACAGGGTCCAAAATCATGGGTTTTCGTTCAGCAGTGGAAGTAGGAGGCGCGCTCTACAATAGGCAAGGGTTTTCAAGTCTGCAAGTACGTTTTAAGCTGAGTTCCATGAACATTGTCCAAAATCATGTTTTAACCAAAATCCACAATGCGACCAGTTCAGCACATGAGAGGAGACACTGTTTGAGTGTAACAAACGTGAAACATTTATTTTAGCCTTTTCGCATGAAAACAGGGTCCAAAATCATGGGTTTTCGTTCAGCACTGGAAGTAGGAGGCGCGCTCTACAATAGGCAAGGGTTTTCAAGTCTGCAAGTACGTTTTAAGCTGAGTTCCATGAACATTGTCCAAAATCATGTTTTATCCAAAATCCACAATGCGACCAGTTCAGCATATGACAGGAGACACTGTTTGAGTGTAGCAAACGTGAAACATTTCTTTTAGCCTTTTCGCATGAAAACAGGGTCCAAAATCATGGGTTTTCATTCAGCAGTGGAAGTAGGAGGCGCGCTCTACAATAGTCAAGGGTTTTCAAGTCTGCAAGTACGTTTTAAGCTGAGTTCCATGAACATTGTCCAAAATCATGTTTTAGGCCAAATCCACATTGCGACCAGTTCAGCATATGACAGGAGACACTGTTTGAGTGTAACAAACGTGAAACAATTCTTTTAGCCTTTTCTTATGAAAACAGGGTCCAAAATCATGGGTTTTCGTTCAGCAGTGGAAGTAGGAGGCGCGCTCTACAATAGGCAAGGGTTTTCAAGTCTGCAAGTACGTTTTAAGCTGAGTTCCATGAACATTGTCCAAAATCATGTTTTAGGCCAAATCCACATTGCGACCAGTTCAGCATATGACAGGAGACACTGTTTGAGTGTAACAAACGTGAAACAATTCTTTTAGCCTTTTCTTATGAAAACAGGGTCCAAAATCATAGGTTTTCGTTCAGCAGTGGAAGTAGGAGGCGCGCTCTACAATAGGCAAGGGTTTTCAAGTCTGCAAGTACGTTTTAAGCTGAGTTCCATGAACATTGTCCAAAATCATGTTTTAGGCCAAATCCACAATAAGACCAGTTCTGCATATGAGAGGAGACACTGTTTGAGTGTAACAAACGTGAAACATTTATTTTAGCCTTTTTGCATGAAAACAGGGTCCAAAATCATGGGTTTTCGTTCAGCAGTGGAAGTAGGAGGCGCGCTCTACAATAGGCAAGGGTTTTCAAGTCTGCAAGTACGTTTTAAGCTGAGTTCCATGAACATTGTCCAAAATCATGTTTTATCCAAAATCCACAATGCGACCAGTTCAGCATATGAGAGGAGACACTGTTTGAGTGTAACAAGCGTGAAACATTTCTTTTAGCCTTTTCGCATGAAAACAGGGTCCAAAATCATGGGTTTTCGTTCAGCAGTGGAAGTAGGAGGCGCGCTCTACAATAGGCAAGGGTTTTCAAGTCTGCAAGTACGTTTTAAGCTGAGTTCCATGAACATTGTCCAAAATCATGTTTTATCCAAAATCCACAATGCGACCAGTTCAGCATATGAGAGGAGACACTGTTTGAGTGTAACAAACGTGAAACATTTCTTTTAGCCTTTTCGCATGAAAACAGGGTCCAGAATCATGGGTTTTCGTTCAGCAGTGGAAGTAGGAGGCGCGCTCTACAATAGGCAAGGGTTTTCAAGTCTGCAAGTACGTTTTAAGCTGAGTTCCATGAACATTGTCCAAAATCATGTTTTAGGCCAAATCCACAATGCGACCAGTTCAGCATATGAGAGGAGACACTGTTTGAGTGTAACAAATGTGAAACATTTCTTTTAGCCTTTTTGCATGAAAACAGGGTCCAAAATCATGGGTTTTCGTTCAGCAGTGGAAGTAGGAGGCGCGCTCTACAATAGGCAAGGGTTTTCAAGTCTGCAAGTACGTTTTAAGCTGAGTTCCATGAACATTGTCCAAAATCATGTTTTAACCAAAATCCACAATGCGACCAGTTCAGCATATGAGAGGAGACACTGTTTGAGTGTAACAAACGTGAAACATTTCTTTTAGCCTTTTCGCATGAAAACAGGGTCCAAAATCATGGGTTTTCGTTCAGCAGTGGAAGTAGGAGGCGCGCTCTACAATAGGCAAGGGTTTTCAAGTCTGCAAGTACGTTTTAAGCTGAGTTCCATGAACATTGTCCAAAATCATGTTTTATCCAAAATCCACAATGCGACCAGTTCAGCATATGAGAGGAGACACTGTTTGAGTGTAACAAACGTGAAACATTTCTTTTAGCATTTTCGCATGAAAACAGGGTCCAAAATCATGGGTTTTCGTTCAGCAGTGGAAGTAGGAGGCGCGCTCTACAATAGGCAAGGGTTTTCAAGTCTGCAAGTACGTTTTAAGCTGAGTTCCATGAACATTGGCCAAAATCATGTTTTAACCAAAATCCACAATGCGACCAGTTCAGCATATGAGAGGAGACACTGTTTGAGTGTAACAAACGTGAAACATTTCTTTTAGCCTTTTCGCATGAAAACAGGGTCCAAAATCATGGGTTTTCGTTCAGCAGTGGAAGTAGGAGGCGCGCTCTACAATAGGCAAGGGTTTTCAAGTCTGCAAGTACGTTTTAAGCTGAGTTCCATGAACATTGTCCAAAATCATGTTTTAACCAAAATCCACAATGCGACCAGTTCAGCACATGAGAGGAGACACTGTTTGAGTGTAACAAACGTGAAACATTTATTTTAGCCTTTTCGCATGAAAACAGGGTCCAAAATCATGGGTTTTCGTTCAGCACTGGAAGTAGGAGGCGCGCTCTACAATAGGCAAGGGTTTTCAAGTCTGCAAGTACGTTTTAAGCTGAGTTCCATGAACATTGTCCAAAATCATGTTTTATCCAAAATCCACAATGCGACCAGTTCAGCATATGAGAGGAGACACTGTTTGAGTGTAACAAGCGTGAAACATTTCTTTTAGCCTTTTCGCATGAAAACAGGGTCCAAAATCATGGGTTTTCGTTCAGCAGTGGAAGTAGGAGGCGCGCTCTACAATAGGCAAGGGTTTTCAAGTCTGCAAGTACGTTTTAAGCTGAGTTCCATGAACATTGTCCAAAATCATGTTTTATCCAAAATCCACAATGCGACCAGTTCAGCATATGAGAGGAGACACTGTTTGAGTGTAACAAACGTGAAACATTTCTTTTAGCCTTTTCGCATGAAAACAGGGTCCAGAATCATGGGTTTTCGTTCAGCAGTGGAAGTAGGAGGCGCGCTCTACAATAGGCAAGGGTTTTCAAGTCTGCAAGTACGTTTTAAGCTGAGTTCCATGAACATTGTCCAAAATCATGTTTTAGGCCAAATCCACAATGCGACCAGTTCAGCATATGAGAGGAGACACTGTTTGAGTGTAACAAACGTGAAACATTTCTTTTAGCCTTTTTGCATGAAAACAGGGTCCAAAATCATGGGTTTTCGTTCAGCAGTGGAAGTAGGAGGCGCGCTCTACAATAGGCAAGGGTTTTCAAGTCTGCAAGTACGTTTTAAGCTGAGTTCCATGAATATCGTCCAAAATCATGTTTTAACCAAAATCCACAATGCGACCAGTTCAGCATATGAGAGGAGACACTGTTTGAGTGTAACAAACGTGAAACATTTCTTTTAGCCTTTTCGCATGAAAACAGGGTCCAAAATCATGGGTTTTCGTTCAGCAGTGGAAGTAGGAGGCGCGCTCTACAATAGGCAAGGGTTTTCAAGTCTGCAAGTACGTTTTAAGCTGAGTTCCATGAACATTGTCCAAAATCATGTTTTATCCAAAATCCACAATGCGACCAGTTCAGCATATGAGAGGAGACACTGTTTGAGTGTAACAAACGTGAAACATTTCTTTTAGCATTTTCGCATGAAAACAGGGTCCAAAATCATGGGTTTTCGTTCAGCAGTGGAAGTAGGAGGCGCGCTCTACAATAGGCAAGGGTTTTCAAGTCTGCAAGTACGTTTTAAGCTGAGTTCCATGAACATTGTCCAAAATCATGTTTTATCCAAAATCCACAATGCGACCAGTTCAGCATATGAGAGGAGACACTGTTTGAGTGTAACAAACGTGAAACATTTCTTTTAGCCTTTTCGCATGAAAACAGGGTCCAAAATCATGGGTTTTCGTTCAGCAGTGGAAGTAGGAGGCGCGCTCTACAATAGGCAAGGGTTTTCAAGTCTGCAAGTACGTTTTAAGCTGAGTTCCATGAACATTGTCCAAAATCATGTTTTATCCAAAATCCACAATGCGACCAGTTCAGCATATGAGAGGAGACACTGTTTGAGTGTAACAAACGTGAAACATTTCTTTTAGCATTTTCGCATGAAAACAGGGTCCAAAATCATGGGTTTTCGTTCAGCAGTGGAAGTAGGAGGCGCGCTCTACAATAGGCAAGGGTTTTCAAGTCTGCAAGTACGTTTTAAGCTGAGTTCCATGAACATTGGCCAAAATCATGTTTTAACCAAAATCCACAATGCGACCAGTTCAGCATATGAGAGGAGACACTGTTTGAGTGTAACAAACGTGAAACATTTCTTTTAGCCTTTTCGCATGAAAACAGGGTCCAAAATCATGGGTTTTCGTTCAGCAGTGGAAGTAGGAGGCGCGCTCTACAATAGGCAAGGGTTTTCAAGTCTGCAAGTACGTTTTAAGCTGAGTTCCATGAACATTGTCCAAAATCATGTTTTAACCAAAATCCACAATGCGACCAGTTCAGCACATGAGAGTTGACACTGTTTGAGTGTAACAAACGTGAAACATTTATTTTAGCCTTTTCGCATGAAAACAGGGTCCAAAATCATGGGTTTTCGTTCAGCACTGGAAGTAGGAGGCGCGCTCTACAATAGGCAAGGGTTTTCAAGTCTGCAAGTACGTTTTAAGCTGAGTTCCATGAACATTGTCCAAAATCATGTTTTATCCAAAATCCACAATGCGACCAGTTCAGCATATGAGAGGAGACACTGTTTGAGTGTAACAAGCGTGAAACATTTCTTTTAGCCTTTTCGCATGAAAACAGGGTCCAAAATCATGGGTTTTCGTTCAGCAGTGGAAGTAGGAGGCGCGCTCTACAATAGGCAAGGGTTTTCAAGTCTGCAAGTACGTTTTAAGCTGAGTTCCATGAACATTGTCCAAAATCATGTTTTATCCAAAATCCACAATGCGACCAGTTCAGCATATGAGAGGAGACACTGTTTGAGTGTAACAAACGTGAAACATTTCTTTTAGCCTTTTCGCATGAAAACAGGGTCCAGAATCATGGGTTTTCGTTCAGCAGTGGAAGTAGGAGGCGCGCTCTACAATAGGCAAGGGTTTTCAAGTCTGCAAGTACGTTTTAAGCTGAGTTCCATGAACATTGTCCAAAATCATGTTTTAGGCCAAATCCACAATGCGACCAGTTCAGCATATGAGAGGAGACACTGTTTGAGTGTAACAAACGTGAAACATTTCTTTTAGCCTTTTTGCATGAAAACAGGGTCCAAAATCATGGGTTTTCGTTCAGCAGTGGAAGTAGGAGGCGCGCTCTACAATAGGCAAGGGTTTTCAAGTCTGCAAGTACGTTTTAAGCTGAGTTCCATGAATATTGTCCAAAATCATGTTTTAACCAAAATCCACAATGCGACCAGTTCAGCATATGAGAGGAGACACTGTTTGAGTGTAACAAACGTGAAACATTTCTT
This sequence comes from Coregonus lavaretus, assembly GCF_964263955.1. Lineage (NCBI taxonomy): Eukaryota > Metazoa > Chordata > Actinopteri > Salmoniformes > Salmonidae > Coregonus > Coregonus lavaretus. Next base: position 282,387 of record NC_140017.1, on the reverse strand, counting down.
TTAGCCTTTTCGCATGAAAACAGGGTCCAAAATCATGGGTTTTCGTTCAGCAGTGGAAGTAGGAGGCGCGCTCTACAATAGGCAAGGGTTTTCAAGTCTGCAAGTACGTTTTAAGCTGAGTTCCATGAACATTGTCCAAAATCATGTTTTATCCAAAATCCACAATGCGACCAGTTCAGCATATGAGAGGAGACACTGTTTGAGTGTAACAAACGTGAAACATTTCTTTTAGCATTTTCGCATGAAAACAGGGTCCAAAATCATGGGTTTTCGTTCAGCAGTGGAAGTAGGAGGCGCGCTCTACAATAGGCAAGGGTTTTCAAGTCTGCAAGTACGTTTTAAGCTGAGTTCCATGAACATTGTCCAAAATCATGTTTTATCCAAAATCCACAATGCGACCAGTTCAGCATATGAGAGGAGACACTGTTTGAGTGTAACAAGCGTGAAACATTTATTTTAGCCTTTTCGCATGAAAACAGGGTCCAAAATCATGGGTTTTCGTTCAGCAGTGGAAGTAGGAGGCGCGCTCTACAATAGGCAAGGGTTTTCAAGTCTGCAAGTACGTTTTAAGCTGAGTTCCATGAACATTGTCCAAAATCATGTTTTATCCAAAATCCACAATGCGACCAGTTCAGCATATGAGAGGAGACACTGTTTGAGTGTAACAAACGTGAAACATTTCTTTTAGCCTTTTCGCATGAAAACAGGGTCCAGAATCATGGGTTTTCATTCAGCAGTGGAAGTAGGAGGCGCGCTCTACAATAGGCAAGGGTTTTCAAGTCTGCAAGTACGTTTTAAGCTGAGTTCCATGAACATTGTCCAAAATCATGTTTTAGGCCAAATACACATTGCGACCAGTTCAGCATATGACAGGAGACACTGTTTGAGTGTAACAAACGTGAAACAATTCTTTTAGCCTTTTCTTATGAAAACAGGGTCCAAAATCATGGGTTTTCGTTCAGCAGTGGAAGTAGGAGGCGCGCTCTACAATAGGCAAGGGTTTTCAAGTCTGCAAGTACGTTTTAAGCTGAGTTCCATGAACATTGTCCAAAATCATGTTTTATCCAAAATCCACAATGCGACCAGTTCAGCATATGAGAGGAGACACTGTTTGAGTGTAACAAACGTGAAACATTTCTTTTAGCCTTTTTGTATGAAAACAGGGTCCAAAATCATGGGTTTTCGTTCAGCAGTGGAAGTAGGAGGCGCGCTCTACAATAGGCAAGGGTTTTCAAGTCTGCAAGTACGTTTTAAGCTGAGTTCCATGAACATTGTCCAAAATCATGTTTTAGGCCAAATCCACAATGCGACCAGTTCAGCATATGACAGGAGACACTGTTTGAGTGTAGCAAACGTGAAACATTTCTTTTAGCCTTTTCGCATGAAAACAGGGTCCAAAATCATGGGTTTTCGTTCAGCAGTGGAAGTAGGAGGCGCGCTCTACAATATGCAAGGGTTTTCAAGTCTGCAAGTACGTTTTAAGCTGAGTTCCATGAACATTGTCCAAAATCATGTTTTAGACCAAATCCACATTGCGACCAGTTCAGCATATGAGAGGAGACACTGTTTGAGTGTAACAAACGTGAAACATTTCTTTTAGCCTTTTTGCATGAAAACAGGGTCCAAAATCATGGGTTTTCGTTCAGCAGTGGAAGTAGGAGGCGCGCTCTACAATAGGCAAGGGTTTTCAAGTCTGCAAGTACGTTTTAAGCTGAGTTCCATGAACATTGTCCAAAATCATGTTTTAAACAAAATCCACAATGCGACCAGTTCAGCATATGAGAGGAGACACTGTTTGAGTGTAACAAACGTGAAACATTTCTTTTAGCCTTTTCGCATGAAAACAGGGTCCAAAATCATGGGTTTTCGTTCAGCAGTGGAAGTAGGAGGCGCGCTCTACAATAGGCAAGGGTTTTCAAGTCTGCAAGTACGTTTTAAGCTGAGTTCCATGAACATTGTCCAAAATCATGTTTTATCCAAAATCCACAATGCGACCAGTTCAGCATATGAGAGGAGACACTGTTAGAGTGTAACAAACGTGAAACATTTCTTTTAGCATTTTCGCATGAAAACAGGGTCCAAAATCATGGGTTTTCGTTCAGCAGTGGAAGTAGGAGGCGCGCTCTACAATAGGCAAGGGTTTTCAAGTCTGCAAGTACGTTTTAAGCTGAGTTCCATGAACATTGTCCAAAATCATGTTTTAACCAAAATCCACAATGCGACCAGTTCAGCATATGAGAGGAGACACTGTTTGAGTGTAACAAACGTGAAACATTTCTTTTAGCCTTTTCGCATGAAAACAGGGTCCAAAATCATGGGTTTTCGTTCAGCAGTGGAAGTAGGAGGCGCGCTCTACAATAGGCAAGGGTTTTCAAGTCTGCAAGTACGTTTTAAGCTGAGTTCCATGAACATTGTCCAAAATCATGTTTTATCCCAAATCCACAATGCGACCAGTTCAGCATATGAGAGGAGACACTGTTTGAGTGTAACAAACGTGAAACATTTCTTTTAGCATTTTCGCATGAAAACAGGGTCCAAAATCATGGGTTTTCGTTCAGCAGTGGAAGTAGGAGGCGCGCTCTACAATAGGCAAGGGTTTTCAAGTCTGCAAGTACGTTTTAAGCTGAGTTCCATGAACATTGTCCAAAATCATGTTTTAACCAAAATCCACAATGCGACCAGTTCAGCACATGAGAGGAGACACTGTTTGAGTGTAACAAACGTGAAACATTTATTTTAGCCTTTTCGCATGAAAACAGGGTCCAAAATCATGGGTTTTCGTTCAGCACTGGAAGTAGGAGGCGCGCTCTACAATAGGCAAGGGTTTTCAAGTCTGCAAGTACGTTTTAAGCTGAGTTCCATGAACATTGTCCAAAATCATGTTTTATCCAAAATCCACAATGCGACCAGTTCAGCATATGAGAGGAGACACTGTTTGAGTGTAACAAGCGTGAAACATTTCTTTTAGCCTTTTCGCATGAAAACAGGGTCCAAAATCATGGGTTTTCGTTCAGCAGTGGAAGTAGGAGGCGCGCTCTACAATAGGCAAGGGTTTTCAAGTCTGCAAGTACGTTTTAAGCTGAGTTCCATGAACATTGTCCAAAATCATGTTTTATCCAAAATCCACAATGCGACCAGTTCAGCATATGAGAGGAGACACTGTTTGAGTGTAACAAACGTGAAACATTTCTTTTAGCCTTTTCGCATGAAAACAGGGTCCAGAATCATGGGTTTTCGTTCAGCAGTGGAAGTAGGAGGCGCGCTCTACAATAGGCAAGGGTTTTCAAGTCTGCAAGTACGTTTTAAGCTGAGTTCCATGAACATTGTCCAAAATCATGTTTTAGGCCAAATCCACAATGCGACCAGTTCAGCATATGAGAGGAGACACTGTTTGAGTGTAACAAACGTGAAACATTTCTTTTAGCCTTTTTGCATGAAAACAGGGTCCAAAATCATGGGTTTTCGTTCAGCAGTGGAAGTAGGAGGCGCGCTCTACAATAGGCAAGGGTTTTCAAGTCTGCAAGTACGTTTTAAGCTGAGTTCCATGAACATTGTCCAAAATCATGTTTTAACCAAAATCCACAATGCGACCAGTTCAGCATATGAGAGGAGACACTGTTTGAGTGTAACAAACGTGAAACATTTCTTTTAGCCTTTTCGCATGAAAACAGGGTCCAAAATCATGGGTTTTCGTTCAGCAGTGGAAGTAGGAGGCGCGCTCTACAATAGGCAAGGGTTTTCAAGTCTGCAAGTACGTTTTAAGCTGAGTTCCATGAACATTGTCCAAAATCATGTTTTATCCAAAATCCACAATGCGACCAGTTCAGCATATGAGAGGAGACACTGTTTGAGTGTAACAAACGTGAAACATTTCTTTTAGCCTTTTCGCATGAAAACAGGGTCCAAAATCATGGGTTTTCGTTCAGCAGTGGAAGTAGGAGGCGCGCTCTACAATATGCAAGGGTTTTCAAGTCTGCAAGTACGTTTTAAGCTGAGTTCCATGAACATTGTCCAAAATCATGTTTTAGACCAAATCCACATTGCGACCAGTTCAGCATATGAGAGGAGACACTGTTTGAGTGTAACAAACGTGAAACATTTCTTTTAGCCTTTTTGCATGAAAACAGGGTCCAAAATCATGGGTTTTCGTTCAGCAGTGGAAGTAGGAGGCGCGCTCTACAATAGGCAAGGGTTTTCAAGTCTGCAAGTACGTTTTAAGCTGAGTTCCATGAACATTGTCCAAAATCATGTTTTAACCAAAATCCACAATGCGACCAGTTCAGCATATGAGAGGAGACACTGTTTGAGTGTAACAAACGTGAAACATTTCTTTTAGCCTTTTCGCATGAAAACAGGGTCCAAAATCATGGGTTTTCGTTCAGCAGTGGAAGTAGGAGGCGCGCTCTACAATAGGCAAGGGTTTTCAAGTCTGCAAGTACGTTTTAAGCTGAGTTCCATGAACATTGTCCAAAATCATGTTTTATCCAAAATCCACAATGCGACCAGTTCAGCATATGAGAGGAGACACTGTTAGAGTGTAACAAACGTGAAACATTTCTTTTAGCATTTTCGCATGAAAACAGGGTCCAAAATCATGGGTTTTCGTTCAGCAGTGGAAGTAGGAGGCGCGCTCTACAATAGGCAAGGGTTTTCAAGTCTGCAAGTACGTTTTAAGCTGAGTTCCATGAACATTGGCCAAAATCATGTTTTAACCAAAATCCACAATGCGACCAGTTCAGCATATGAGAGGAGACACTGTTTGAGTGTAACAAACGTGAAACATTTCTTTTAGCCTTTTCGCATGAAAACAGGGTCCAAAATCATGGGTTTTCGTTCAGCAGTGGAAGTAGGAGGCGCGCTCTACAATAGGCAAGGGTTTTCAAGTCTGCAAGTACGTTTTAAGCTGAGTTCCATGAACATTGTCCAAAATCATGTTTTATCCCAAATCCACAATGCGACCAGTTCAGCATATGAGAGGAGACACTGTTTGAGTGTAACAAACGTGAAACATTTCTTTTAGCATTTTCGCATGAAAACAGGGTCCAAAATCATGGGTTTTCGTTCAGCAGTGGAAGTAGGAGGCGCGCTCTACAATAGGCAAGGGTTTTCAAGTCTGCAAGTACGTTTTAAGCTGAGTTCCATGAACATTGTCCAAAATCATGTTTTAACCAAAATCCACAATGCGACCAGTTCAGCACATGAGAGGAGACACTGTTTGAGTGTAACAAACGTGAAACATTTATTTTAGCCTTTTCGCATGAAAACAGGGTCCAAAATCATGGGTTTTCGTTCAGCACTGGAAGTAGGAGGCGCGCTCTACAATAGGCAAGGGTTTTCAAGTCTGCAAGTACGTTTTAAGCTGAGTTCCATGAACATTGTCCAAAATCATGTTTTATCCAAAATCCACAATGCGACCAGTTCAGCATATGAGAGGAGACACTGTTTGAGTGTAACAAGCGTGAAACATTTCTTTTAGCCTTTTCGCATGAAAACAGGGTCCAAAATCATGGGTTTTCGTTCAGCAGTGGAAGTAGGAGGCGCGCTCTACAATAGGCAAGGGTTTTCAAGTCTGCAAGTACGTTTTAAGCTGAGTTCCATGAACATTGTCCAAAATCATGTTTTATCCAAAATCCACAATGCGACCAGTTCAGCATATGAGAGGAGACACTGTTTGAGTGTAACAAACGTGAAACATTTCTTTTAGCCTTTTCGCATGAAAACAGGGTCCAGAATCATGGGTTTTCGTTCAGCAGTGGAAGTAGGAGGCGCGCTCTACAATAGGCAAGGGTTTTCAAGTCTGCAAGTACGTTTTAAGCTGAGTTCCATGAACATTGTCCAAAATCATGTTTTAGGCCAAATCCACAATGCGACCAGTTCAGCATATGAGAGGAGACACTGTTTGAGTGTAACAAACGTGAAACATTTCTTTTAGCCTTTTTGCATGAAAACAGGGTCCAAAATCATGGGTTTTCGTTCAGCAGTGGAAGTAGGAGGCGCGCTCTACAATAGGCAAGGGTTTTCAAGTCTGCAAGTACGTTTTAAGCTGAGTTCCATGAACATTGTCCAAAATCATGTTTTAACCAAAATCCACAATGCGACCAGTTCAGCATATGAGAGGAGACACTGTTTGAGTGTAACAAACGTGAAACATTTCTTTTAGCCTTTTCGCATGAAAACAGGGTCCAAAATCATGGGTTTTCGTTCAGCAGTGGAAGTAGGAGGCGCGCTCTACAATAGGCAAGGGTTTTCAAGTCTGCAAGTACGTTTTAAGCTGAGTTCCATGAACATTGTCCAAAATCATGTTTTATCCAAAATCCACAATGCGACCAGTTCAGCATATGAGAGGAGACACTGTTTGAGTGTAACAAACGTGAAACATTTCTTTTAGCATTTTCGCATGAAAACAGGGTCCAAAATCATGGGTTTTCGTTCAGCAGTGGAAGTAGGAGGCGCGCTCTACAATAGGCAAGGGTTTTCAAGTCTGCAAGTACGTTTTAAGCTGAGTTCCATGAACATTGTCCAAAATCATGTTTTATCCAAAATCCACAATGCGACCAGTTCAGCATATGAGAGGAGACACTGTTTGAGTGTAACAAGCGTGAAACATTTCTTTTAGCCTTTTCGCATGAAAACAGGGTCCAAAATCATGGGTTTTCGTTCAGCAGTGGAAGTAGGAGGCGCGCTCTACAATAGGCAAGGGTTTTCAAGTCTGCAAGTACGTTTTAAGCTGAGTTCCATGAACATTGTCCAAAATCATGTTTTATCCAAAATCCACAATGCGACCAGTTCAGCATATGAGAGGAGACACTGTTTGAGTGTAACAAACGTGAAACATTTCTTTTAGCCTTTTCGCATGAAAACAGGGTCCAGAATCATGGGTTTTCATTCAGCAGTGGAAGTAGGAGGCGCGCTCTACAATAGGCAAGGGTTTTCAAGTCTGCAAGTACGTTTTAAGCTGAGTTCCATGAACATTGTCCAAAATCATGTTTTAGGCCAAATACACATTGCGACCAGTTCAGCATATGACAGGAGACACTGTTTGAGTGTAACAAACGTGAAACAATTCTTTTAGCCTTTTCTTATGAAAACAGGGTCCAAAATCATGGGTTTTCGTTCAGCAGTGGAAGTAGGAGGCGCGCTCTACAATAGGCAAGGGTTTTCAAGTCTGCAAGTACGTTTTAAGCTGAGTTCCATGAACATTGTCCAAAATCATGTTTTATCCAAAATCCACAATGCGACCAGTTCAGCATATGAGAGGAGACACTGTTTGAGTGTAACAAACGTGAAACATTTCTTTTAGCCTTTTTGTATGAAAACAGGGTCCAAAATCATGGGTTTTCGTTCAGCAGTGGAAGTAGGAGGCGCGCTCTACAATAGGCAAGGGTTTTCAAGTCTGCAAGTACGTTTTAAGCTGAGTTCCATGAACATTGTCCAAAATCATGTTTTAGGCCAAATCCACAATGCGACCAGTTCAGCATATGACAGGACACACTGTTTGAGTGTAGCAAACGTGAAACATTTATTTTAGCCTTTTCGCATGAAAACAGGGTCCAAAATCATGGGTTTTCGTTCAGCAGTGGAAGTAGGAGGCGCGCTCTACAATATGCAAGGGTTTTCAAGTCTGCAAGTACGTTTTAAGCTGAGTTCCATGAACATTGTCCAAAATCATGTTTTATCCAAAATCCACAATGCGACCAGTTCAGCATATGAGAGGAGACACTGTTTGAGTGTAACAAGCGTGAAACATTTCTTTTAGCCTTTTCGCATGAAAACAGGGTCCAAAATCATGGGTTTTCGTTCAGCAGTGGAAGTAGGAGGCGCGCTCTACAATAGGCAAGGGTTTTCAAGTCTGCAAGTACGTTTTAAGCTGAGTTCCATGAACATTGTCCAAAATCATGTTTTAACCAAAATCCACAATGCGACCAGTTCAGCATATGAGAGGAGACACTGTTTGAGTGTAACAAACGTGAAACATTTCTTTTAGCCTTTTCGCATGAAAACAGGGTCCAAAATCATGGGTTTTCGTTCAGCAGTGGAAGTAGGAGGCGCGCTCTACAATAGGCAAGGGTTTTCAAGTCTGCAAGTACGTTTTAAGCTGAGTTCCATGAACATTGTCCAAAATCATGTTTTATCCAAAATCCACAATGCGACCAGTTCAGCATATGAGAGGAGACACTGTTTGAGTGTAACAAACGTGAAACATTTCTTTTAGCCTTTTCGCATGAAAACAGGGTCCAAAATCATGGGTTTTCGTTCAGCAGTGGAAGTAGGAGGCGCGCTCTACAATATGCAAGGGTTTTCAAGTCTGCAAGTACGTTTTAAGCTGAGTTCCATGAACATTGTCCAAAATCATGTTTTATCCAAAATCCACAATGCGACCAGTTCAGCATATGAGAGGAGACACTGTTTGAGTGTAACAAACGTGAAACATTTCTTTTAGCCTTTTCGCATGAAAACAGGGTCCAGAATCATGGGTTTTCGTTCAGCAGTGGAAGTAGGAGGCGCGCTCTACAATAGGCAAGGGTTTTCAAGTCTGCAAGTACGTTTTAAGCTGAGTTCCATGAACATTGTCCAAAATCATGTTTTAGGCCAAATCCACAATGCGACCAGTTCAGCATATGAGAGGAGACACTGTTTGAGTGTAACAAACGTGAAACATTTCTTTTAGCCTTTTTGCATGAAAACAGGGTCCAAAATCATGGGTTTTCGTTCAGCAGTGGAAGTAGGAGGCGCGCTCTACAATAGGCAAGGGTTTTCAAGTCTGCAAGTACGTTTTAAGCTGAGTTCCATGAACATTGTCCAAAATCATGTTTTATCCAAAATCCACAATGCGACCAGTTCAGCATATGAGAGGAGACACTGTTTGAGTGTAACAAACGTGAAACATTTCTTTTAGCCTTTTCGCATGAAAACAGGGTCCAGAATCATGGGTTTTCGTTCAGCAGTGGAAGTAGGAGGCGCGCTCTACAATAGGCAAGGGTTTTCAAGTCTGCAAGTACGTTTTAAGCTGAGTTCCATGAACATTGTCCAAAATCATGTTTTAGGCCAAATCCACAATGCGACCAGTTCAGCATATGAGAGGAGACACTGTTTGAGTGTAACAAACGTGAAACATTTCTTTTAGCCTTTTTGCATGAAAACAGGGTCCAAAATCATGGGTTTTCGTTCAGCAGTGGAAGTAGGAGGCGCGCTCTACAATAGGCAAGGGTTTTCAAGTCTGCAAGTACGTTTTAAGCTGAGTTCCATGAACATTGTCCAAAATCATGTTTTAACCAAAATCCACAATGCGACCAGTTCAGCATATGAGAGGAGACACTGTTTGAGTGTAACAAACGTGAAACATTTCTTTTAGCCTTTTCGCATGAAAACAGGGTCCAAAATCATGGGTTTTCGTTCAGCAGTGGAAGTAGGAGGCGCGCTCTACAATAGGCAAGGGTTTTCAAGTCTGCAAGTACGTTTTAAGCTGAGTTCCATGAACATTGTCCAAAATCATGTTTTATCCAAAATCCACAATGCGACCAGTTCAGCATATGAGAGGAGACACTGTTTGAGTGTAACAAACGTGAAACATTTCTTTTAGCATTTTCGCATGAAAACAGGGTCCAAAATCATGGGTTTTCGTTCAGCAGTGGAAGTAGGAGGCGCGCTCTACAATAGGCAAGGGTTTTCAAGTCTGCAAGTACGTTTTAAGCTGAGTTCCATGAACATTGTCCAAAATCATGTTTTATCCAAAATCCACAATGCGACCAGTTCAGCATATGAGAGGAGACACTGTTTGAGTGTAACAAGCGTGAAACATTTCTTTTAGCCTTTTCGCATGAAAACAGGGTCCAAAATCATGGGTTTTCGTTCAGCAGTGGAAGTAGGAGGCGCGCTCTACAATAGGCAAGGGTTTTCAAGTCTGCAAGTACGTTTTAAGCTGAGTTCCATGAACATTGTCCAAAATCATGTTTTATCCAAAATCCACAATGCGACCAGTTCAGCATATGAGAGGAGACACTGTTTGAGTGTAACAAACGTGAAACATTTCTTTTAGCCTTTTCGCATGAAAACAGGGTCCAGAATCATGGGTTTTCATTCAGCAGTGGAAGTAGGAGGCGCGCTCTACAATAGGCAAGGGTTTTCAAGTCTGCAAGTACGTTTTAAGCTGAGTTCCATGAACATTGTCCAAAATCATGTTTTAGGCCAAATACACATTGCGACCAGTTCAGCATATGACAGGAGACACTGTTTGAGTGTAACAAACGTGAAACAATTCTTTTAGCCTTTTCTTATGAAAACAGGGTCCAAAATCATGGGTTTTCGTTCAGCAGTGGAAGTAGGAGGCGCGCTCTACAATAGGCAAGGGTTTTCAAGTCTGCAAGTACGTTTTAAGCTGAGTTCCATGAACATTGTCCAAAATCATGTTTTATCCAAAATCCACAATGCGACCAGTTCAGCATATGAGAGGAGACACTGTTTGAGTGTAACAAACGTGAAACATTTCTTTTAGCCTTTTTGTATGAAAACAGGGTCCAAAATCATGGGTTTTCGTTCAGCAGTGGAAGTAGGAGGCGCGCTCTACAATATGCAAGGGTTTTCAAGTCTGCAAGTACGTTTTAAGCTGAGTTCCATGAACATTGTCCAAAATCATGTTTTATCCAAAATCCACAATGCGACCAGTTCAGCATATGAGAGGAGACACTGTTTGAGTGTAACAAGCGTGAAACATTTCTTTTAGCCTTTTCGCATGAAAACAGGGTCCAAAATCATGGGTTTTCGTTCAGCAGTGGAAGTAGGAGGCGCGCTCTACAATAGGCAAGGGTTTTCAAGTCTGCAAGTACGTTTTAAGCTGAGTTCCATGAACATTGTCCAAAATCATGTTTTAACCAAAATCCACAATGCGACCAGTTCAGCATATGAGAGGAGACACTGTTTGAGTGTAACAAACGTGAAACATTTCTTTTAGCCTTTTCGCATGAAAACAGGGTCCAAAATCATGGGTTTTCGTTCAGCAGTGGAAGTAGGAGGCGCGCTCTACAATAGGCAAGGGTTTTCAAGTCTGCAAGTACGTTTTAAGCTGAGTTCCATGAACATTGTCCAAAATCATGTTTTATCCAAAATCCACAATGCGACCAGTTCAGCATATGAGAGGAGACACTGTTTGAGTGTAACAAACGTGAAACATTTCTTTTAGCCTTTTCGCATGAAAACAGGGTCCAAAATCATGGGTTTTCGTTCAGCAGTGGAAGTAGGAGGCGCGCTCTACAATATGCAAGGGTTTTCAAGTCTGCAAGTACGTTTTAAGCTGAGTTCCATGAACATTGTCCAAAATCATGTTTTATCCAAAATCCACAATGCGACCAGTTCAGCATATGAGAGGAGACACTGTTTGAGTGTAACAAACGTGAAACATTTCTTTTAGCCTTTTCGCATGAAAACAGGGTCCAGAATCATGGGTTTTCGTTCAGCAGTGGAAGTAGGAGGCGCGCTCTACAATAGGCAAGGGTTTTCAAGTCTGCAAGTACGTTTTAAGCTGAGTTCCATGAACATTGTCCAAAATCATGTTTTAGGCCAAATCCACAATGCGACCAGTTCAGCATATGAGAGGAGACACTGTTTGAGTGTAACAAACGTGAAACATTTCTTTTAGCCTTTTTGCATGAAAACAGGGTCCAAAATCATGGGTTTTCGTTCAGCAGTGGAAGTAGGAGGCGCGCTCTACAATAGGCAAGGGTTTTCAAGTCTGCAAGTACGTTTTAAGCTGAGTTCCATGAACATTGTCCAAAATCATGTTTTATCCAAAATCCACAATGCGACCAGTTCAGCATATGAGAGGAGACACTGTTTGAGTGTAACAAACGTGAAACATTTCTTTTAGCCTTTTCGCATGAAAACAGGGTCCAGAATCATGGGTTTTCGTTCAGCAGTGGAAGTAGGAGGCGCGCTCTACAATAGGCAAGGGTTTTCAAGTCTGCAAGTACGTTTTAAGCTGAGTTCCATGAACATTGTCCAAAATCATGTTTTAGGCCAAATCCACAATGCGACCAGTTCAGCATATGAGAGGAGACACTGTTTGAGTGTAACAAACGTGAAACATTTCTTTTAGCCTTTTTGCATGAAAACAGGGTCCAAAATCATGGGTTTTCGTTCAGCAGTGGAAGTAGGAGGCGCGCTCTACAATAGGCAAGGGTTTTCAAGTCTGCAAGTACGTTTTAAGCTGAGTTCCATGAACATTGTCCAAAATCATGTTTTAACCAAAATCCACAATGCGACCAGTTCAGCATATGAGAGGAGACACTGTTTGAGTGTAACAAACGTGAAACATTTCTTTTAGCCTTTTCGCATGAAAACAGGGTCCAAAATCATGGGTTTTCGTTCAGCAGTGGAAGTAGGAGGCGCGCTCTACAATAGGCAAGGGTTTTCAAGTCTGCAAGTACGTTTTAAGCTGAGTTCCATGAACATTGTCCAAAATCATGTTTTATCCAAAATCCACAATGCGACCAGTTCAGCATATGAGAGGAGACACTGTTTGAGTGTAACAAACGTGAAACATTTCTTTTAGCATTTTCGCATGAAAACAGGGTCCAAAATCATGGGTTTTCGTTCAGCAGTGGAAGTAGGAGGCGCGCTCTACAATAGGCAAGGGTTTTCAAGTCTGCAAGTACGTTTTAAGCTGAGTTCCATGAACATTGTCCAAAATCATGTTTTATCCAAAATCCACAATGCGACCAGTTCAGCATATGAGAGGAGACACTGTTTGAGTGTAACAAGCGTGAAACATTTCTTTTAGCCTTTTCGCATGAAAACAGGGTCCAAAATCATGGGTTTTCGTTCAGCAGTGGAAGTAGGAGGCGCGCTCTACAATAGGCAAGGGTTTTCAAGTCTGCAAGTACGTTTTAAGCTGAGTTCCATGAACATTGTCCAAAATCATGTTTTATCCAAAATCCACAATGCGACCAGTTCAGCATATGAGAGGAGACACTGTTTGAGTGTAACAAACGTGAAACATTTCTTTTAGCCTTTTCGCATGAAAACAGGGTCCAGAATCATGGGTTTTCATTCAGCAGTGGAAGTAGGAGGCGCGCTCTACAATAGGCAAGGGTTTTCAAGTCTGCAAGTACGTTTTAAGCTGAGTTCCATGAACATTGTCCAAAATCATGTTTTAGGCCAAATACACATTGCGACCAGTTCAGCATATGACAGGAGACACTGTTTGAGTGTAACAAACGTGAAACAATTCTTTTAGCCTTTTCTTATGAAAACAGGGTCCAAAATCATGGGTTTTCGTTCAGCAGTGGAAGTAGGAGGCGCGCTCTACAATAGGCAAGGGTTTTCAAGTCTGCAAGTACGTTTTAAGCTGAGTTCCATGAACATTGTCCAAAATCATGTTTTATCCAAAATCCACAATGCGACCAGTTCAGCATATGAGAGGAGACACTGTTTGAGTGTAACAAACGTGAAACATTTCTTTTAGCCTTTTTGTATGAAAACAGGGTCCAAAATCATGGGTTTTCGTTCAGCAGTGGAAGTAGGAGGCGCGCTCTACAATAGGCAAGGGTTTTCAAGTCTGCAAGTACGTTTTAAGCTGAGTTCCATGAACATTGTCCAAAATCATGTTTTAGGCCAAATCCACAATGCGACCAGTTCAGCATATGACAGGACACACTGTTTGAGTGTAGCAAACGTGAAACATTTATTTTAGCCTTTTCGCATGAAAACAGGGTCCAAAATCATGGGTTTTCGTTCAGCAGTGGAAGTAGGAGGCGCGCTCTACAATATGCAAGGGTTTTCAAGTCTGCAAGTACGTTTTAAGCTGAGTTCCATGAACATTGTCCAAAATCATGTTTTATCCAAAATCCACAATGCGACCAGTTCAGCATATGAGAGGAGACACTGTTTGAGTGTAACAAGCGTGAAACATTTCTTTTAGCCTTTTCGCATGAAAACAGGGTCCAAAATCATGGGTTTTCGTTCAGCAGTGGAAGTAGGAGGCGCGCTCTACAATAGGCAAGGGTTTTCAAGTCTGCAAGTACGTTTTAAGCTGAGTTCCATGAACATTGTCCAAAATCATGTTTTAACCAAAATCCACAATGCGACCAGTTCAGCATATGAGAGGAGACACTGTTTGAGTGTAACAAACGTGAAACATTTCTTTTAGCCTTTTCGCATGAAAACAGGGTCCAAAATCATGGGTTTTCGTTCAGCAGTGGAAGTAGGAGGCGCGCTCTACAATAGGCAAGGGTTTTCAAGTCTGCAAGTACGTTTTAAGCTGAGTTCCATGAACATTGTCCAAAATCATGTTTTATCCAAAATCCACAATGCGACCAGTTCAGCATATGAGAGGAGACACTGTTTGAGTGTAACAAACGTGAAACATTTCTTTTAGCCTTTTCGCATGAAAACAGGGTCCAAAATCATGGGTTTTCGTTCAGCAGTGGAAGTAGGAGGCGCGCTCTACAATATGCAAGGGTTTTCAAGTCTGCAAGTACGTTTTAAGCTGAGTTCCATGAACATTGTCCAAAATCATGTTTTATCCAAAATCCACAATGCGACCAGTTCAGCATATGAGAGGAGACACTGTTTGAGTGTAACAAACGTGAAACATTTCTTTTAGCCTTTTCGCATGAAAACAGGGTCCAGAATCATGGGTTTTCGTTCAGCAGTGGAAGTAGGAGGCGCGCTCTACAATAGGCAAGGGTTTTCAAGTCTGCAAGTACGTTTTAAGCTGAGTTCCATGAACATTGTCCAAAATCATGTTTTAGGCCAAATCCACAATGCGACCAGTTCAGCATATGAGAGGAGACACTGTTTGAGTGTAACAAACGTGAAACATTTCTTTTAGCCTTTTTGCATGAAAACAGGGTCCAAAATCATGGGTTTTCGTTCAGCAGTGGAAGTAGGAGGCGCGCTCTACAATAGGCAAGGGTTTTCAAGTCTGCAAGTACGTTTTAAGCTGAGTTCCATGAACATTGTCCAAAATCATGTTTTAACCAAAATCCACAATGCGACCAGTTCAGCATATGAGAGGAGACACTGTTTGAGTGTAACAAACGTGAAACATTTCTTTTAGCCTTTTCGCATGAAAACAGGGTCCAAAATCATGGGTTTTCGTTCAGCAGTGGAAGTAGGAGGCGCGCTCTACAATAGGCAAGGGTTTTCAAGTCTGCAAGTACGTTTTAAGCTGAGTTCCATGAACATTGTCCAAAATCATGTTTTATCCAAAATCCACAATGCGACCAGTTCAGCATATGAGAGGAGACACTGTTTGAGTGTAACAAACGTGAAACATTTCTTTTAGCATTTTCGCATGAAAACAGGGTCCAAAATCATGGGTTTTCGTTCAGCAGTGGAAGTAGGAGGCGCGCTCTACAATAGGCAAGGGTTTTCAAGTCTGCAAGTACGTTTTAAGCTGAGTTCCATGAACATTGTCCAAAATCATGTTTTATCCAAAATCCACAATGCGACCAGTTCAGCATATGAGAGGAGACACTGTTTGAGTGTAACAAGCGTGAAACATTTCTTTTAGCCTTTTCGCATGAAAACAGGGTCCAAAATCATGGGTTTTCGTTCAGCAGTGGAAGTAGGAGGCGCGCTCTACAATAGGCAAGGGTTTTCAAGTCTGCAAGTACGTTTTAAGCTGAGTTCCATGAACATTGTCCAAAATCATGTTTTATCCAAAATCCACAATGCGACCAGTTCAGCATATGAGAGGAGACACTGTTTGAGTGTAACAAACGTGAAACATTTCTTTTAGCCTTTTCGCATGAAAACAGGGTCCAGAATCATGGGTTTTCATTCAGCAGTGGAAGTAGGAGGCGCGCTCTACAATAGGCAAGGGTTTTCAAGTCTGCAAGTACGTTTTAAGCTGAGTTCCATGAACATTGTCCAAAATCATGTTTTAGGCCAAATACACATTGCGACCAGTTCAGCATATGACAGGAGACACTGTTTGAGTGTAACAAACGTGAAACAATTCTTTTAGCCTTTTCTTATGAAAACAGGGTCCAAAATCATGGGTTTTCGTTCAGCAGTGGAAGTAGGAGGCGCGCTCTACAATAGGCAAGGGTTTTCAAGTCTGCAAGTACGTTTTAAGCTGAGTTCCATGAACATTGTCCAAAATCATGTTTTATCCAAAATCCACAATGCGACCAGTTCAGCATATGAGAGGAGACACTGTTTGAGTGTAACAAACGTGAAACATTTCTTTTAGCCTTTTTGTATGAAAACAGGGTCCAAAATCATGGGTTTTCGTTCAGCAGTGGAAGTAGGAGGCGCGCTCTACAATAGGCAAGGGTTTTCAAGTCTGCAAGTACGTTTTAAGCTGAGTTCCATGAACATTGTCCAAAATCATGTTTTAGGCCAAATCCACAATGCGACCAGTTCAGCATATGACAGGACACACTGTTTGAGTGTAGCAAACGTGAAACATTTATTTTAGCCTTTTCGCATGAAAACAGGGTCCAAAATCATGGGTTTTCGTTCAGCAGTGGAAGTAGGAGGCGCGCTCTACAATATGCAAGGGTTTTCAAGTCTGCAAGTACGTTTTAAGCTGAGTTCCATGAACATTGTCCAAAATCATGTTTTATCCAAAATCCACAATGCGACCAGTTCAGCATATGAGAGGAGACACTGTTTGAGTGTAACAAGCGTGAAACATTTCTTTTAGCCTTTTCGCATGAAAACAGGGTCCAAAATCATGGGTTTTCGTTCAGCAGTGGAAGTAGGAGGCGCGCTCTACAATAGGCAAGGGTTTTCAAGTCTGCAAGTACGTTTTAAGCTGAGTTCCATGAACATTGTCCAAAATCATGTTTTATCCAAAATCCACAATGCGACCAGTTCAGCATATGAGAGGAGACACTGTTTGAGTGTAACAAACGTGAAACATTTCTTTTAGCCTTTTCGCATGAAAACAGGGTCCAGAATCATGGGTTTTCGTTCAGCAGTGGAAGTAGGAGGCGCGCTCTACAATAGGCAAGGGTTTTCAAGTCTGCAAGTACGTTTTAAGCTGAGTTCCATGAACATTGTCCAAAATCATGTTTTAGGCCAAATCCACAATGCGACCAGTTCAGCATATGAGAGGAGACACTGTTTGAGTGTAACAAACGTGAAACATTTCTTTTAGCCTTTTTGCATGAAAACAGGGTCCAAAATCATGGGTTTTCGTTCAGCAGTGGAAGTAGGAGGCGCGCTCTACAATAGGCAAGGGTTTTCAAGTCTGCAAGTACGTTTTAAGCTGAGTTCCATGAACATTGTCCAAAATCATGTTTTAACCAAAATCCACAATGCGACCAGTTCAGCATATGAGAGGAGACACTGTTTGAGTGTAACAAACGTGAAACATTTCTTTTAGCCTTTTCGCATGAAAACAGGGTCCAAAATCATGGGTTTTCGTTCAGCAGTGGAAGTAGGAGGCGCGCTCTACAATAGGCAAGGGTTTTCAAGTCTGCAAGTACGTTTTAAGCTGAGTTCCATGAACATTGTCCAAAATCATGTTTTATCCAAAATCCACAATGCGACCAGTTCAGCATATGAGAGGAGACACTGTTTGAGTGTAACAAACGTGAAACATTTCTTTTAGCCTTTTCGCATGAAAACAGGGTCCAAAATCATGGGTTTTCGTTCAGCAGTGGAAGTAGGAGGCGCGCTCTACAATATGCAAGGGTTTTCAAGTCTGCAAGTACGTTTTAAGCTGAGTTCCATGAACATTGTCCAAAATCATGTTTTAGACCAAATCCACATTGCGACCAGTTCAGCATATGAGAGGAGACACTGTTTGAGTGTAACAAACGTGAAACATTTCTTTTAGCCTTTTTGCATGAAAACAGGGTCCAAAATCATGGGTTTTCGTTCAGCAGTGGAAGTAGGAGGCGCGCTCTACAATAGGCAAGGGTTTTCAAGTCTGCAAGTACGTTTTAAGCTGAGTTCCATGAACATTGTCCAAAATCATGTTTTAACCAAAATCCACAATGCGACCAGTTCAGCATATGAGAGGAGACACTGTTTGAGTGTAACAAACGTGAAACATTTCTTTTAGCCTTTTCGCATGAAAACAGGGTCCAAAATCATGGGTTTTCGTTCAGCAGTGGAAGTAGGAGGCGCGCTCTACAATAGGCAAGGGTTTTCAAGTCTGCAAGTACGTTTTAAGCTGAGTTCCATGAACATTGTCCAAAATCATGTTTTATCCAAAATCCACAATGCGACCAGTTCAGCATATGAGAGGAGACACTGTTAGAGTGTAACAAACGTGAAACATTTCTTTTAGCATTTTCGCATGAAAACAGGGTCCAAAATCATGGGTTTTCGTTCAGCAGTGGAAGTAGGAGGCGCGCTCTACAATAGGCAAGGGTTTTCAAGTCTGCAAGTACGTTTTAAGCTGAGTTCCATGAACATTGGCCAAAATCATGTTTTAACCAAAATCCACAATGCGACCAGTTCAGCATATGAGAGGAGACACTGTTTGAGTGTAACAAACGTGAAACATTTCTTTTAGCCTTTTCGCATGAAAACAGGGTCCAAAATCATGGGTTTTCGTTCAGCAGTGGAAGTAGGAGGCGCGCTCTACAATAGGCAAGGGTTTTCAAGTCTGCAAGTACGTTTTAAGCTGAGTTCCATGAACATTGTCCAAAATCATGTTTTATCCCAAATCCACAATGCGACCAGTTCAGCATATGAGAGGAGACACTGTTTGAGTGTAACAAACGTGAAACATTTCTTTTAGCATTTTCGCATGAAAACAGGGTCCAAAATCATGGGTTTTCGTTCAGCAGTGGAAGTAGGAGGCGCGCTCTACAATAGGCAAGGGTTTTCAAGTCTGCAAGTACGTTTTAAGCTGAGTTCCATGAACATTGTCCAAAATCATGTTTTAACCAAAATCCACAATGCGACCAGTTCAGCACATGAGAGGAGACACTGTTTGAGTGTAACAAACGTGAAACATTTATTTTAGCCTTTTCGCATGAAAACAGGGTCCAAAATCATGGGTTTTCGTTCAGCACTGGAAGTAGGAGGCGCGCTCTACAATAGGCAAGGGTTTTCAAGTCTGCAAGTACGTTTTAAGCTGAGTTCCATGAACATTGTCCAAAATCATGTTTTATCCAAAATCCACAATGCGACCAGTTCAGCATATGAGAGGAGACACTGTTTGAGTGTAACAAGCGTGAAACATTTCTTTTAGCCTTTTCGCATGAAAACAGGGTCCAAAATCATGGGTTTTCGTTCAGCAGTGGAAGTAGGAGGCGCGCTCTACAATAGGCAAGGGTTTTCAAGTCTGCAAGTACGTTTTAAGCTGAGTTCCATGAACATTGTCCAAAATCATGTTTTATCCAAAATCCACAATGCGACCAGTTCAGCATATGAGAGGAGACACTGTTTGAGTGTAACAAACGTGAAACATTTCTTTTAGCCTTTTCGCATGAAAACAGGGTCCAGAATCATGGGTTTTCGTTCAGCAGTGGAAGTAGGAGGCGCGCTCTACAATAGGCAAGGGTTTTCAAGTCTGCAAGTACGTTTTAAGCTGAGTTCCATGAACATTGTCCAAAATCATGTTTTAGGCCAAATCCACAATGCGACCAGTTCAGCATATGAGAGGAGACACTGTTTGAGTGTAACAAACGTGAAACATTTCTTTTAGCCTTTTTGCATGAAAACAGGGTCCAAAATCATGGGTTTTCGTTCAGCAGTGGAAGTAGGAGGCGCGCTCTACAATAGGCAAGGGTTTTCAAGTCTGCAAGTACGTTTTAAGCTGAGTTCCATGAACATTGTCCAAAATCATGTTTTAACCAAAATCCACAATGCGACCAGTTCAGCATATGAGAGGAGACACTGTTTGAGTGTAACAAACGTGAAACATTTCTTTTAGCCTTTTCGCATGAAAACAGGGTCCAAAATCATGGGTTTTCGTTCAGCAGTGGAAGTAGGAGGCGCGCTCTACAATAGGCAAGGGTTTTCAAGTCTGCAAGTACGTTTTAAGCTGAGTTCCATGAACATTGTCCAAAATCATGTTTTATCCAAAATCCACAATGCGACCAGTTCAGCATATGAGAGGAGACACTGTTTGAGTGTAACAAACGTGAAACATTTCTTTTAGCATTTTCGCATGAAAACAGGGTCCAAAATCATGGGTTTTCGTTCAGCAGTGGAAGTAGGAGGCGCGCTCTACAATAGGCAAGGGTTTTCAAGTCTGCAAGTACGTTTTAAGCTGAGTTCCATGAACATTGTCCAAAATCATGTTTTATCCAAAATCCACAATGCGACCAGTTCAGCATATGAGAGGAGACACTGTTTGAGTGTAACAAGCGTGAAACATTTCTTTTAGCCTTTTCGCATGAAAACAGGGTCCAAAATCATGGGTTTTCGTTCAGCAGTGGAAGTAGGAGGCGCGCTCTACAATAGGCAAGGGTTTTCAAGTCTGCAAGTACGTTTTAAGCTGAGTTCCATGAACATTGTCCAAAATCATGTTTTATCCAAAATCCACAATGCGACCAGTTCAGCATATGAGAGGAGACACTGTTTGAGTGTAACAAACGTGAAACATTTCTTTTAGCCTTTTCGCATGAAAACAGGGTCCAGAATCATGGGTTTTCATTCAGCAGTGGAAGTAGGAGGCGCGCTCTACAATAGGCAAGGGTTTTCAAGTCTGCAAGTACGTTTTAAGCTGAGTTCCATGAACATTGTCCAAAATCATGTTTTAGGCCAAATACACATTGCGACCAGTTCAGCATATGACAGGAGACACTGTTTGAGTGTAACAAACGTGAAACAATTCTTTTAGCCTTTTCTTATGAAAACAGGGTCCAAAATCATGGGTTTTCGTTCAGCAGTGGAAGTAGGAGGCGCGCTCTACAATAGGCAAGGGTTTTCAAGTCTGCAAGTACGTTTTAAGCTGAGTTCCATGAACATTGTCCAAAATCATGTTTTATCCAAAATCCACAATGCGACCAGTTCAGCATATGAGAGGAGACACTGTTTGAGTGTAACAAACGTGAAACATTTCTTTTAGCCTTTTTGTATGAAAACAGGGTCCAAAATCATGGGTTTTCGTTCAGCAGTGGAAGTAGGAGGCGCGCTCTACAATAGGCAAGGGTTTTCAAGTCTGCAAGTACGTTTTAAGCTGAGTTCCATGAACATTGTCCAAAATCATGTTTTAGGCCAAATCCACAATGCGACCAGTTCAGCATATGACAGGAGACACTGTTTGAGTGTAGCAAACGTGAAACATTTCTTTTAGCCTTTTCGCATGAAAACAGGGTCCAAAATCATGGGTTTTCGTTCAGCAGTGGAAGTAGGAGGCGCGCTCTACAATATGCAAGGGTTTTCAAGTCTGCAAGTACGTTTTAAGCTGAGTTCCATGAACATTGTCCAAAATCATGTTTTAGACCAAATCCACATTGCGACCAGTTCAGCATATGAGATGAGACACTGTTTGAGTGTAACAAACGTGAAACATTTCTTTTAGCCTTTTTGCATGAAAACAGGGTCCAAAATCATGGGTTTTCGTTCAGCAGTGGAAGTAGGAGGCGCGCTCTACAATAGGCAAGGGTTTTCAAGTCTGCAAGTACGTTTTAAGCTGAGTTCCATGAACATTGTCCAAAATCATGTTTTAACCAAAATCCACAATGCGACCAGTTCAGCATATGAGAGGAGACACTGTTTGAGTGTAACAAACGTGAAACATTTCTTTTAGCCTTTTCGCATGAAAACAGGGTCCAAAATCATGGGTTTTCGTTCAGCAGTGGAAGTAGGAGGCGCGCTCTACAATAGGCAAGGGTTTTCAAGTCTGCAAGTACGTTTTAAGCTGAGTTCCATGAACATTGTCCAAAATCATGTTTTAACCAAAATCCACAATGCGACCAGTTCAGCATATGAGAGGAGACACTGTTTGAGTGTAACAAACGTGAAACAATTCTTTTAGCCTTTTCTTATGAAAACAGGGTCCAAAATCATAGGTTTTCGTTCAGCAGTGGAAGTAGGAGGCGCGCTCTACAATAGGCAAGGGTTTTCAAGTCTGCAAGTACGTTTTAAGCTGAGTTCCATGAACATTGTCCAAAATCATGTTTTAGGCCAAATCCACAATGCGACCAGTTCAGCATATGAGAGGAGACACTGTTTGAGTGTAACAAACGTGAAACATTTCTTTTAGCCTTTTTGCATGAAAACAGGGTCCAAAATCATGGGTTTTCGTTCAGCAGTGGAAGTAGGAGGCGCGCTCTACAATAGGCAAGGGTTTTCAAGTCTGCAAGTACGTTTTAAGCTGAGTTCCATGAACATTGTCCAAAATCATGTTTTAGGCCAAATCCACAATGCGACCAGTTCAGCATATGAGAGGAGACACTGTTTGAGTGTAACAAACGTGAAACATTTCTTTTAGCCTTTTTGCATGAAAACAGGGTCCAAAATCATGGGTTTTCGTTCAGCAGTGGAAGTAGGAGGCGCGCTCTACAATAGGCAAGGGTTTTCAAGTCTGCAAGTACGTTTTAAGCTGAGTTCCATGAACATTGGCCAAAATCATGTTTTAACCAAAATCCACAATGCGACCAGTTCAGCATATGAGAGGAGACACTGTTTGAGTGTAACAAACGTGAAACATTTCTTTTAGCCTTTTCGCATGAAAACAGGGTCCAAAATCATGGGTTTTCGTTCAGCAGTGGAAGTAGGAGGCGCGCTCTACAATAGGCAAGGGTTTTCAAGTCTGCAAGTACGTTTTAAGCTGAGTTCCATGAACATTGTCCAAAATCATGTTTTATCCAAAATCCACAATGCGACCAGTTCAGCATATGAGAGGAGACACTGTTTGAGTGTAACAAACGTGAAACATTTCTTTTAGCATTTTCGCATGAAAACAGGGTCCAAAATCATGGGTTTTCGTTCAGCAGTGGATGTAGGAGGCGCGCTCTACAATAGGCAAGGGTTTTCAAGTCTGCAAGTACGTTTTAAGCTGAGTTCCATGAACATTGTCCAAAATCATGTTTTAACCAAAATCCACAATGCGACCAGTTCAGCATATGAGAGGAGACACTGTTTGAGTGTAACAAACGTGAAACATTTCTTTTAGCCTTTTCGCATGAAAACAGGGTCCAAAATCATGGGTTTTCGTTCAGCAGTGGAAGTAGGAGGCGCGCTCTACAATAGGCAAGGGTTTTCAAGTCTGCAAGTACGTTTTAAGCTGAGTTCCATGAACATTGTCCAAAATCATGTTTTATCCAAAATCCACAATGCGACCAGTTCAGCATATGAGAGGAGACACTGTTTGAGTGTAACAAACGTGAAACATTTCTTTTAGCATTTTCTCATGAAAACAGGGTCCAAAATCATGGGTTTTCGTTCAGCAGTGGAAGTAGGAGGCGCGCTCTACAATAGGCAAGGGTTTTCAAGTCTGCAAGTACGTTTTAAGCTGAGTTCCATGAACATTGTCCAAAATCATGTTTTAGGCCAAATCCACAATGCGACCAGTTCAGCATATGACAGGAGACACTGTTTGAGTGTAGCAAACGTGAAACATTTCTTTTAGCCTTTTCGCATGAAAACAGGGTCCAAAATCATGGGTTTTCATTCAGCAGTGGAAGTAGGAGGCGCGCTCTACAATAGGCAAGGGTTTTCAAGTCTGCAAGTACGTTTTAAGCTGAGTTCCATGAACATTGTCCAAAATCATGTTTTAGGCCAAATCCACATTGCGACCAGTTCAGCATATGACAGGAGACACTGTTTGAGTGTAACAAACGTGAAACAATTCTTTTAGCCTTTTCTTATGAAAACAGGGTCCAAAATCATGGGTTTTCGTTCAGCAGTGGAAGTAGGAGGCGCGCTCTACAATAGGCAAGGGTTTTCAAGTCTGCAAGTACGTTTTAAGCTGAGTTCCATGAACATTGTCCAAAATCATGTTTTAGGCCAAATCCACATTGCGACCAGTTCAGCATATGACAGGAGACACTGTTTGAGTGTAACAAACGTGAAACAATTCTTTTAGCCTTTTCTTATGAAAACAGGGTCCAAAATCATAGGTTTTCGTTCAGCAGTGGAAGTAGGAGGCGCGCTCTACAATAGGCAAGGGTTTTCAAGTCTGCAAGTACGTTTTAAGCTGAGTTCCATGAACATTGTCCAAAATCATGTTTTAGGCCAAATCCACAATGCGACCAGTTCAGCATATGAGAGGAGACACTGTTTGAGTGTAACAAACGTGAAACATTTCTTTTAGCCTTTTTGCATGAAAACAGGGTCCAAAATCATGGGTTTTCGTTCAGCAGTGGAAGTAGGAGGCGCGCTCTACAATAGGCAAGGGTTTTCAAGTCTGCAAGTACGTTTTAAGCTGAGTTCCATGAACATTGTCCAAAATCATGTTTTATCCAAAATCCACAATGCGACCAGTTCAGCATATGAGAGGAGACACTGTTTGAGTGTAACAAACGTGAAACATTTCTTTTAGCATTTTCGCATGAAAACAGGGTCCAAAATCATGGGTTTTCGTTCAGCAGTGGAAGTAGGAGGCGCGCTCTACAATAGGCAAGGGTTTTCAAGTCTGCAAGTACGTTTTAAGCTGAGTTCCATGAACATTGTCCAAAATCATGTTTTAACCAAAATCCACAATGCGACCAGTTCAGCACATGAGAGGAGACACTGTTTGAGTGTAACAAACGTGAAACATTTATTTTAGCCTTTTCGCATGAAAACAGGGTCCAAAATCATGGGTTTTCGTTCAGCACTGGAAGTAGGAGGCGCGCTCTACAATAGGCAAGGGTTTTCAAGTCTGCAAGTACGTTTTAAGCTGAGTTCCATGAACATTGTCCAAAATCATGTTTTATCCAAAATCCACAATGCGACCAGTTCAGCATATGAGAGGAGACACTGTTTGAGTGTAACAAGCGTGAAACATTTCTTTTAGCCTTTTCGCATGAAAACAGGGTCCAAAATCATGGGTTTTCGTTCAGCAGTGGAAGTAGGAGGCGCGCTCTACAATAGGCAAGGGTTTTCAAGTCTGCAAGTACGTTTTAAGCTGAGTTCCATGAACATTGTCCAAAATCATGTTTTATCCAAAATCCACAATGCGACCAGTTCAGCATATGAGAGGAGACACTGTTTGAGTGTAACAAACGTGAAACATTTCTTTTAGCCTTTTCGCATGAAAACAGGGTCCAGAATCATGGGTTTTCGTTCAGCAGTGGAAGTAGGAGGCGCGCTCTACAATAGGCAAGGGTTTTCAAGTCTGCAAGTACGTTTTAAGCTGAGTTCCATGAACATTGTCCAAAATCATGTTTTAGGCCAAATCCACAATGCGACCAGTTCAGCATATGAGAGGAGACACTGTTTGAGTGTAACAAACGTGAAACATTTCTTTTAGCCTTTTTGCATGAAAACAGGGTCCAAAATCATGGGTTTTCGTTCAGCAGTGGAAGTAGGAGGCGCGCTCTACAATAGGCAAGGGTTTTCAAGTCTGCAAGTACGTTTTAAGCTGAGTTCCATGAACATTGTCCAAAATCATGTTTTAACCAAAATCCACAATGCGACCAGTTCAGCATATGAGAGGAGACACTGTTTGAGTGTAACAAACGTGAAACATTTCTTTTTGCCTTTTCGCATGAAAACAGGGTCCAAAATCATGGGTTTTCGTTCAGCAGTGGAAGTAGGAGGCGCGCTCTACAATAGGCAAGGGTTTTCAAGTCTGCAAGTACGTTTTAAGCTGAGTTCCATGAACATTGTCCAAAATCATGTTTTATCCAAAATCCACAATGCGACCAGTTCAGCATATGAGAGGAGACACTGTTTGAGTGTAACAAACGTGAAACATTTCTTTTAGCATTTTCGCATGAAAACAGGGTCCAAAATCATGGGTTTTCGTTCAGCAGTGGAAGTAGGAGGCGCGCTCTACAATAGGCAAGGGTTTTCAAGTCTGCAAGTACGTTTTAAGCTGAGTTCCATGAACATTGGCCAAAATCATGTTTTAACCAAAATCCACAATGCGACCAGTTCAGCATATGAGAGGAGACACTGTTTGAGTGTAACAAACGTGAAACATTTCTTTTAGCCTTTTCGCATGAAAACAGGGTCCAAAATCATGGGTTTTCGTTCAGCAGTGGAAGTAGGAGGCGCGCTCTACAATAGGCAAGGGTTTTCAAGTCTGCAAGTACGTTTTAAGCTGAGTTCCATGAACATTGTCCAAAATCATGTTTTATCCAAAATCCACAATGCGACCAGTTCAGCATATGAGAGGAGACACTGTTTGAGTGTAACAAACGTGAAACATTTCTTTTAGCATTTTCGCATGAAAACAGGGTCCAAAATCATGGGTTTTCGTTCAGCAGTGGAAGTAGGAGGCGCGCTCTACAATAGGCAAGGGTTTTCAAGTCTGCAAGTACGTTTTAAGCTGAGTTCCATGAACATTGTCCAAAATCATGTTTTAACCAAAATCCACAATGCGACCAGTTCAGCACATGAGAGGAGACACTGTTTGAGTGTAACAAACGTGAAACATTTATTTTAGCCTTTTCGCATGAAAACAGGGTCCAAAATCATGGGTTTTCGTTCAGCACTGGAAGTAGGAGGCGCGCTCTACAATAGGCAAGGGTTTTCAAGTCTGCAAGTACGTTTTAAGCTGAGTTCCATGAACATTGTCCAAAATCATGTTTTATCCAAAATCCACAATGCGACCAGTTCAGCATATGAGAGGAGACACTGTTTGAGTGTAACAAGCGTGAAACATTTATTTTAGCCTTTTCGCATGAAAACAGGGTCCAAAATCATGGGTTTTCGTTCAGCAGTGGAAGTAGGAGGCGCGCTCTACAATAGGCAAGGGTTTTCAAGTCTGCAAGTACGTTTTAAGCTGAGTTCCATGAACATTGTCCAAAATCATGTTTTATCCAAAATCCACAATGCGACCAGTTCAGCATATGAGAGGAGACACTGTTTGAGTGTAACAAACGTGAAACATTTCTTTTAGCCTTTTCGCATGAAAACAGGGTCCAGAATCATGGGTTTTCGTTCAGCAGTGGAAGTAGGAGGCGCGCTCTACAATAGGCAAGGGTTTTCAAGTCTGCAAGTACGTTTTAAGCTGAGTTCCATGAACATTGTCCAAAGTCATGTTTTAGGCCAAATCCACAATGCGACCAGTTCAGCATATGAGAGGAGACACTGTTTGAGTGTAACAAACGTGAAACATTTCTTTTAGCCTTTTTGCATGAAAACAGGGTCCAAAATCATGGGTTTTCGTTCAGCAGTGGAAGTAGGAGGCGCGCTCTACAATAGGCAAGGGTTTTCAAGTCTGCAAGTACGTTTTAAGCTGAGTTCCATGAACATTGTCCAAAATCATGTTTTAACCAAAATCCACAATGCGACCAGTTCAGCATATGAGAGGAGACACTGTTTGAGTGTAACAAACGTGAAACATTTCTTTTAGCCTTTTCGCATGAAAACAGGGTCCAAAATCATGGGTTTTCGTTCAGCAGTGGAAGTAGGAGGCGCGCTCTACAATAGGCAAGGGTTTTCAAGTCTGCAAGTACGTTTTAAGCTGAGTTCCATGAACATTGTCCAAAATCATGTTTTATCCAAAATCCACAATGCGACCAGTTCAGCATATGAGAGGAGACACTGTTTGAGTGTAACAAACGTGAAACATTTCTTTTAGCATTTTCGCATGAAAACAGGGTCCAAAATCATGGGTTTTCGTTCAGCAGTGGAAGTAGGAGGCGCGCTCTACAATAGGCAAGGGTTTTCAAGTCTGCAAGTACGTTTTAAGCTGAGTTCCATGAACATTGTCCAAAATCATGTTTTATCCAAAATCCACAATGCGACCAGTTCAGCATATGAGAGGAGACACTGTTTGAGTGTAACAAGCGTGAAACATTTCTTTTAGCCTTTTCGCATGAAAACAGGGTCCAAAATCATGGGTTTTCGTTCAGCAGTGGAAGTAGGAGGCGCGCTCTACAATAGGCAAGGGTTTTCAAGTCTGCAAGTACGTTTTAAGCTGAGTTCCATGAACATTGTCCAAAATCATGTTTTATCCAAAATCCACAATGCGACCAGTTCAGCATATGAGAGGAGACACTGTTTGAGTGTAACAAACGTGAAACATTTCTTTTAGCCTTTTCGCATGAAAACAGGGTCCAGAATCATGGGTTTTCATTCAGCAGTGGAAGTAGGAGGCGCGCTCTACAATAGGCAAGGGTTTTCAAGTCTGCAAGTACGTTTTAAGCTGAGTTCCATGAACATTGTCCAAAATCATGTTTTAGGCCAAATACACATTGCGACCAGTTCAGCATATGACAGGAGACACTGTTTGAGTGTAACAAACGTGAAACAATTCTTTTAGCCTTTTCTTATGAAAACAGGGTCCAAAATCATGGGTTTTCGTTCAGCAGTGGAAGTAGGAGGCGCGCTCTACAATAGGCAAGGGTTTTCAAGTCTGCAAGTACGTTTTAAGCTGAGTTCCATGAACATTGTCCAAAATCATGTTTTATCCAAAATCCACAATGCGACCAGTTCAGCATATGAGAGGAGACACTGTTTGAGTGTAACAAACGTGAAACATTTCTTTTAGCCTTTTTGTATGAAAACAGGGTCCAAAATCATGGGTTTTCGTTCAGCAGTGGAAGTAGGAGGCGCGCTCTACAATAGGCAAGGGTTTTCAAGTCTGCAAGTACGTTTTAAGATGAGTTCCATGAACATTGTCCAAAATCATGTTTTAGGCCAAATCCACAATGCGACCAGTTCAGCATATGACAGGAGACACTGTTTGAGTGTAGCAAACGTGAAACATTTCTTTTAGCCTTTTCTTATGAAAACAGGGTCCAAAATCATGGGTTTTCGTTCAGCAGTGGAAGTAGGAGGCGCGCTCTACAGTATGCAAGGTTTTTCAAGTCTGCAAGTACGTTTTAAGCTGAGTTCCATGAACATTGTCCAAAATCATGTTTTAGACCAAATCCACATTGCGACCAGTTCAGCATATGAGAGGAGACACTGTTTGAGTGTAACAAACGTGAAACATTTCTTTTAGCCTTTTTGCATGAAAACAGGGTCCAAAATCATGGGTTTTCGTTCAGCAGTGGAAGTAGGAGGCGCGCTCTACAATAGGCAAGGGTTTTCAAGTCTGCAAGTACGTTTTAAGCTGAGTTCCATGAACATTGTCCAAAATCATGTTTTAACCAAAATCCACAATGCGACCAGTTCAGCATATGAGAGGAGACACTGTTTGAGTGTAACAAACGTGAAACATTTCTTTTAGCCTTTTCGCATGAAAACAGGGTCCAAAATCATGGGTTTTCGTTCAGCAGTGGAAGTAGGAGGCGCGCTCTACAATAGGCAAGGGTTTTCAAGTCTGCAAGTACGTTTTAAGCTGAGTTCCATGAACATTGTCCAAAATCATGTTTTATCCAAAATCCACAATGCGACCAGTTCAGCATATGAGAGGAGACACTGTTAGAGTGTAACAAACGTGAAACATTTCTTTTAGCATTTTCGCATGAAAACAGGGTCCAAAATCATGGGTTTTCGTTCAGCAGTGGAAGTAGGAGGCGCGCTCTACAATAGGCAAGGGTTTTCAAGTCTGCAAGTACGTTTTAAGCTGAGTTCCATGAACATTGGCCAAAATCATGTTTTAACCAAAATCCACAATGCGACCAGTTCAGCATATGAGAGGAGACACTGTTTGAGTGTAACAAACGTGAAACATTTCTTTTAGCCTTTTCGCATGAAAACAGGGTCCAAAATCATGGGTTTTCGTTCAGCAGTGGAAGTAGGAGGCGCGCTCTACAATAGGCAAGGGTTTTCAAGTCTGCAAGTACGTTTTAAGCTGAGTTCCATGAACATTGTCCAAAATCATGTTTTATCCAAAATCCACAATGCGACCAGTTCAGCATATGAGAGGAGACACTGTTTGAGTGTAACAAACGTGAAACATTTATTTTAGCCTTTTCGCATGAAAACAGGGTCCAAAATCATGGGTTTTCGTTCAGCACTGGAAGTAGGAGGCGCGCTCTACAATAGGCAAGGGTTTTCAAGTCTGCAAGTACGTTTTAAGCTGAGTTCCATGAACATTGTCCAAAATCATGTTTTATCCAAAATCCACAATGCGACCAGTTCAGCATATGAGAGGAGACACTGTTTGAGTGTAACAAGCGTGAAACATTTCTTTTAGCCTTTTCGCATGAAAACAGGGTCCAAAATCATGGGTTTTCGTTCAGCAGTGGAAGTAGGAGGCGCGCTCTACAATAGGCAAGGGTTTTCAAGTCTGCAAGTACGTTTTAAGCTGAGTTCCATGAACATTGTCCAAAATCATGTTTTATCCAAAATCCACAATGCGACCAGTTCAGCATATGAGAGGAGACACTGTTTGAGTGTAACAAACGTGAAACATTTCTTTTAGCCTTTTCGCATGAAAACAGGGTCCAGAATCATGGGTTTTCGTTCAGCAGTGGAAGTAGGAGGCGCGCTCTACAATAGGCAAGGGTTTTCAAGTCTGCAAGTACGTTTTAAGCTGAGTTCCATGAACATTGTCCAAAATCATGTTTTAGGCCAAATCCACAATGCGACCAGTTCAGCATATGAGAGGAGACACTGTTTGAGTGTAACAAACGTGAAACATTTCTTTTAGCCTTTTTGCATGAAAACAGGGTCCAAAATCATGGGTTTTCGTTCAGCAGTGGAAGTAGGAGGCGCGCTCTACAATAGGCAAGGGTTTTCAAGTCTGCAAGTACGTTTTAAGCTGAGTTCCATGAACATTGTCCAAAATCATGTTTTAACCAAAATCCACAATGCGACCAGTTCAGCATATGAGAGGAGACACTGTTTGAGTGTAACAAACGTGAAACATTTCTTTTAGCCTTTTCGCATGAAAACAGGGTCCAAAATCATGGGTTTTCGTTCAGCAGTGGAAGTAGGAGGCGCGCTCTACAATAGGCAAGGGTTTTCAAGTCTGCAAGTATGTTTTAAGCTGAGTTCCATGAACATTGTCCAAAATCATGTTTTATCCAATATCCACAATGCGACCAGTTCAGCATATGAGAGGAGACACTGTTTGAGTGTAACAAACGTGAAACATTTCTTTTAGCATTTTCGCATGAAAACAGGGTCCAAAATCATGGGTTTTCGTTCAGCAGTGGAAGTAGGAGGCGCGCTCTACAATAGGCAAGGGTTTTCAAGTCTGCAAGTACGTTTTAAGCTGAGTTCCATGAACATTGTCCAAAATCATGTTTTATCCAAAATCCACAATGCGACCAGTTCAGCATATGAGAGGAGACACTGTTTGAGTGTAACAAGCGTGAAACATTTCTTTTAGCCTTTTCGCATGAAAACAGGGTCCAAAATCATGGGTTTTCGTTCAGCAGTGGAAGTAGGAGGCGCGCTCTACAATAGGCAAGGGTTTTCAAGTCTGCAAGTACGTTTTAAGCTGAGTTCCATGAACATTGTCCAAAATCATGTTTTATCCAAAATCCACAATGCGACCAGTTCAGCATATGAGAGGAGACACTGTTTGAGTGTAACAAACGTGAAACATTTCTTTTAGCCTTTTCGCATGAAAACAGGGTCCAGAATCATGGGTTTTCATTCAGCAGTGGAAGTAGGAGGCGCGCTCTACAATAGGCAAGGGTTTTCAAGTCTGCAAGTACGTTTTAAGCTGAGTTCCATGAACATTGTCCAAAATCATGTTTTAGGCCAAATACACATTGCGACCAGTTCAGCATATGACAGGAGACACTGTTTGAGTGTAACAAACGTGAAACAATTCTTTTAGCCTTTTCTTATGAAAACAGGGTCCAAAATCATGGGTTTTCGTTCAGCAGTGGAAGTAGGAGGCGCGCTCTACAATAGGCAAGGGTTTTCAAGTCTGCAAGTACGTTTTAAGCTTAGTTCCATGAACATTGTCCAAAATCATGTTTTATCCAAAATCCACAATGCGACCAGTTCAGCATATGAGAGGAGACACTGTTTGAGTGTAACAAACGTGAAACATTTCTTTTAGCCTTTTTGTATGAAAACAGGGTCCAAAATCATGGGTTTTCGTTCAGCAGTGGAAGTAGGAGGCGCGCTCTACAATAGGCAAGGGTTTTCAAGTCTGCAAGTACGTTTTAAGCTGAGTTCCATGAACATTGTCCAAAATCATGTTTTAGGCCAAATCCACAATGCGACCAGTTCAGCATATGACAGGAGACACTGTTTGAGTGTAGCAAACGTGAAACATTTCTTTTAGCCTTTTCGCATGAAAACAGGGTCCAAAATCATGGGTTTTCGTTCAGCAGTGGAAGTAGGAGGCGCGCTCTACAATATGCAAGGGTTTTCAAGTCTGCAAGTACGTTTTAAGCTGAGTTCCATGAACATTGTCCAAAATCATGTTTTAGACCAAATCCACATTGCGACCAGTTCAGCATATGAGAGGAGACACTGTTTGAGTGTAACAAACGTGAAACATTTCTTTTAGCCTTTTTGCATGAAAACAGGGTCCAAAATCATGGGTTTTCGTTCAGCAGTGGAAGTAGGAGGCGCGCTCTACAATAGGCAAGGGTTTTCAAGTCTGCAAGTACGTTTTAAGCTGAGTTCCATGAACATTGTCCAAAATCATGTTTTAACCAAAATCCACAATGCGACCAGTTCAGCATATGAGAGGAGACACTGTTTGAGTGTAACAAACGTGAAACATTTCTTTTAGCCTTTTCGCATGAAAACAGGGTCCAAAATCATGGGTTTTCGTTCAGCAGTGGAAGTAGGAGGCGCGCTCTACAATAGGCAAGGGTTTTCAAGTCTGCAAGTACGTTTTAAGCTGAGTTCCATGAACATTGTCCAAAATCATGTTTTATCCAAAATCCACAATGCGACCAGTTCAGCATATGAGAGGAGACACTGTTAGAGTGTAACAAACGTGAAACATTTCTTTTAGCATTTTCGCATGAAAACAGGGTCCAAAATCATGGGTTTTCGTTCAGCAGTGGACGTAGGAGGCGCGCTCTACAATAGGCAAGGGTTTTCAAGTCTGCAAGTACGTTTTAAGCTGAGTTCCATGAACATTGTCCAAAATCATGTTTTAACCAAAATCCACAATGCGACCAGTTCAGCACATGAGAGGAGACACTGTTTGAGTGTAACAAACGTGAAACATTTCTTTTAGCCTTTTCGCATGAAAACAGGGTCCAAAATCATGGGTTTTCGTTCAGCACTGGAAGTAGGAGGCGCGCTCTACAATAGGCAAGGGTTTTCAAGTCTGCAAGTACGTTTTAAGCTGAGTTCCATGAACATTGTCCAAAATCATGTTTTATCCAAAATCCACAATGCGACCAGTTCAGCATATGAGAGGAGACACTGTTTGAGTGTAACAAACGTGAAACATTTCTTTTAGCCTTTTCGCATGAAAACAGGGTCCAAAATCATGGGTTTTCGTTCAGCACTGGAAGTAGGAGGCGCGCTCTACAATAGGCAAGGGTTTTCAAGTCTGCAAGTACGTTTTAAGCTGAGTTCCATGAACATTGTCCAAAATCATGTTTTAGGCCAAATCCACATTGCGACCAGTTCAGCATATGACAGGAGACACTGTTTGAGTGTAACAAACGTGAAACAATTCTTTTAGCCTTTTCTTATGAAAACAGGGTCCAAAATCATGGGTTTTCGTTCAGCAGTGGAAGTAGGAGGCGCGCTCTACAATAGGCAAGGGTTTTCAAGTCTGCAAGTACGTTTTAAGCTGAGTTCCATGAACATTGTCCAAAATCACGTTTTAGGCCAAATCCACAATGCGACCAGTTCAGCATATGAGAGGAGACACTGTTTGAGTGTAACAAACGTGAAACATTTCTTTTAGCATTTTCGCATGAAAACAGGGTCCAAAATCATGGGTTTTCGTTCAGCAGTGGAAGTAGGAGGCGCGCTCTACAATAGGCAAGGGTTTTCAAGTCTGCAAGTACGTTTTAAGCTGAGTTCCATGAACATTGTCCAAAATCATGTTTTAACCAAAATCCACAATGCGACCAGTTCAGCACATGAGAGGAGACACTGTTTGAGTGTAACAAACGTGAAACATTTATTTTAGCCTTTTCGCATGAAAACAGGGTCCAAAATCATGGGTTTTCGTTCAGCACTGGAAGTAGGAGGCGCGCTCTACAATAGGCAAGGGTTTTCAAGTCTGCAAGTACGTTTTAAGCTGAGTTCCATGAACATTGTCCAAAATCATGTTTTAGGCCAAATCCACAATGCGACCAGTTCAGCATATGAGAGGAGACACTGTTTGAGTGTAACAAGCGTGAAACATTTCTTTTAGCCTTTTCGCATGAAAACAGGGTCCAAAATCATGGGTTTTCGTTCAGCAGTGGAAGTAGGAGGCGCGCTCTACAATAGGCAAGGGTTTTCAAGTCTGCAAGTACGTTTTAAGCTGAGTTCCATGAACATTGTCCAAAATCATGTTTTATCCAAAATCCACAATGCGACCAGTTCAGCATATGAGAGGAGACACTGTTTGAGTGTAACAAACGTGAAACATTTCTTTTAGCCTTTTCGCATGAAAACAGGGTCCAGAATCATGGGTTTTCATTCAGCAGTGGAAGTAGGAGGCGCGCTCTACAATAGGCAAGGGTTTTCAAGTCTGTAAGTACGTTTTAAGCTGAGTTCCATGAACATTGTCCAAAATCATGTTTTAGGCCAAATCCACATTGCGACCAGTTCAGCATATGACAGGAGACACTGTTTGAGTGTAACAAACGTGAAACAATTCTTTTAGCCTTTTCTTATGAAAACAGGGTCCAAAATCATGGGTTTTCGTTCAGCAGTGGAAGTAGGATAGGCAAGGGTTTTCAAGTCTGCAAGTACGTTTTAAGCTGAGTTCCATGAACAATGTCCAAAATCACGTTTTAGGCCAAATCCACAATGCGACCAGTTCAGCATATGAGAGGAGACACTGTTTGAGTGTAACAAACGTGAAACATTTCTTTTAGCCTTTTTGCATGAAAACAGGGTCCAAAATCATGGGTTTTCGTTCAGCAGTGGAAGTAGGAGGCGCGCTCTACAATAGGCAAGGGTTTTCAAGTCTGCAAGTACGTTTTAAGCTGAGTTCCATGAACATTGTCCAAAATCATGTTTTAGGCCAAATCCACATTGCGACCAGTTCAGCATATGACAGGAGACACTGTTTGAGTGTAACAAACGTGAAACAATTCTTTTAGCCTTTTCTTATGAAAACAGGGTCCAAAATCATGGGTTTTCGTTCAGCAGTGGAAGTAGGAGGCGCGCTCTACAATAGGCAAGGGTTTTCAAGTCTGCAAGTACGTTTTAAGCTGAGTTCCATGAACATTGTCCAAAATCACGTTTTAGGCCAAATCCACAATGCGACCAGTTCAGCATATGAGAGGAGACACTGTTTGAGTGTAACAAACGTGAAACATTTCTTTTAGCATTTTCGCATGAAAACAGGGTCCAAAATCATGGGTTTTCGTTCAGCAGTGGAAGTAGGAGGCGCGCTCTACAATAGGCAAGGGTTTTCAAGTCTGCAAGTACGTTTTAAGCTGAGTTCCATGAACATTGTCCAAAATCATGTTTTAACCAAAATCCACAATGCGACCAGTTCAGCACATGAGAGGAGACACTGTTTGAGTGTAACAAACGTGAAACATTTATTTTAGCCTTTTCGCATGAAAACAGGGTCCAAAATCATGGGTTTTCGTTCAGCACTGGAAGTAGGAGGCGCGCTCTACAATAGGCAAGGGTTTTCAAGTCTGCAAGTACGTTTTAAGCTGAGTTCCATGAACATTGTCCAAAATCATGTTTTAACCAAAATCCACAATGCGACCAGTTCAGCACATGAGAGGAGACACTGTTTGAGTGTAACAAACGTGAAACATTTATTTTAGCCTTTTCACATGAAAACAGGGTCCAAAATCGTGGGTTTTCGTTCAGCACTGGAAGTAGGAGGCGCGCTCTACAATAGGCAAGGGTTTTCAAGTCTGCAAGTACGTTTTAAGCTGAGTTCCATGAACATTGTCCAAAATCATGTTTTATCCAAAATCCACAATGCGACCAGTTCAGCATATGAGAGGAGACACTGTTTGAGTGTAACAAACGTGAAACATTTCTTTTAGCCTTTTCGCATGAAAACAGGGTCCGAAATCATGGGTTTTCATTCAGCAGTGGAAGTAGGAGGCGCGCTCTACAATAGGCAAGGGTTTTCAAGTCTGCAAGTACGTTTTAAGCTGAGTTCCATGAACATTGTCCAAAATCATGTTTTAGGCCAAATCCACATTGCGACCAGTTCAGCATATGACAGGAGACACTGTTTGAGTGCAACAAATGTGAAACAATTCTTTTAGCCTTTTCTTATGAAAACAGGGTCCAAAATCATGGGTTTTCGTTCAGCAGTGGAAGTAGGAGGCGCGCTCTACAATAGGCAAGGGTTTTCAAGTCTGCAAGTACGTTTTAAGCTGAGTTCCATGAACATTGTCCAAAATCACGTTTTAGGCCAAATCCACAATGCGACCAGTTCAGCATATGAGAGGAGACACTGTTTGAGTGTAACAAACGTGAAACATTTCTTTTAGCATTTTCGCATGAAAACAGGGTCCAAAATCATGGGTTTTCGTTCAGCAGTGGAAGTAGGAGGCGCGCTCTACAATAGGCAAGGATTTTCAAGTCTGCAAGTACGTTTTAAGCTGAGTTCCATGAACATTGTCCAAAATCATGTTTTAACCAAAATCCACAATGCGACCAGTTCAGCACATGAGAGGAGACACTGTTTGAGTGTAACAAACGTGAAACATTTATTTTAGCCTTTTCGCATGAAAACAGGGTCCAAAATCATGGGTTTTCGTTCAGCACTGGAAGTAGGAGGCGCGCTCTACAATAGGCAAGGGTTTTCAAGTCTGCAAGTACGTTTTAAGCTGAGTTCCATGAACATTGTCCAAAATCATGTTTTATCCAAAATCCACAATGCGACCAGTTCAGCATATGAGAGGAGACACTGTTTGAGTGTAACAAACGTGAAACATTTCTTTTAGCCTTTTCGCATGAAAACAGGGTCCAAAATCATGGGTTTTCGTTCAGCAGTGGAAGTAGGAGGTGCGCTCTACAATAGGCAAGGGTTTTCAAGTCTGCAAGTACGTTTTAAGCTGAGTTCCATGAACATTGTCCAAAATCATGTTTTATCCAAAATCCACAATGCGACCAGTCCTGCATATGAGAGGAGACACTGTTTGAGTGTAACAAACGTGAAACATTTCTTTTAGCATTTTCGCATGAAAACAGGGTCCAAAATCATGGGTTTTCGTTCAGCAGTGGACGTAGGAGGCGCGCTCTACAATAGGCAAGGGTTTTCAAGTCTGCAAGTACGTTTTAAGCTGAGTTCCATGAACATTGTCCAAAATCATGTTTTAACCAAAATCCACAATGCGACCAGTTCAGCACATGAGAGGAGACACTGTTTGAGTGTAACAAACGTGAAACATTTCTTTTAGCCTTTTCGCATGAAAACAGGGTCCAAAATCATGGGTTTTCGTTCAGCACTGGAAGTAGGAGGCGCGCTCTACAATAGGCAAGGGTTTTCAAGTCTGCAAGTACGTTTTAAGCTGAGTTCCATGAACATTGTCCAAAATCATGTTTTATCCAAAATCCACAATGCGACCAGTTCAGCATATGAGAGGAGACACTGTTTGAGTGTAACAAACGTGAAACATTTCTTTTAGCCTTTTCGCATGAAAACAGGGTCCAAAATCATGGGTTTTCGTTCAGCACTGGAAGTAGGAGGCGCGCTCTACAATAGGCAAGGGTTTTCAAGTCTGCAAGTACGTTTTAAGCTGAGTTCCATGAACATTGTCCAAAATCATGTTTTAGGCCAAATCCACATTGCGACCAGTTCAGCATATGACAGGAGACACTGTTTGAGTGTAACAAACGTGAAACAATTCTTTTAGCCTTTTCTTATGAAAACAGGGTCCAAAATCATGGGTTTTCGTTCAGCAGTGGAAGTAGGAGGCGCGCTCTACAATAGGCAAGGGTTTTCAAGTCTGCAAGTACGTTTTAAGCTGAGTTCCATGAACATTGTCCAAAATCACGTTTTAGGCCAAATCCACAATGCGACCAGTTCAGCATATGAGAGGAGACACTGTTTGAGTGTAACAAACGTGAAACATTTCTTTTAGCATTTTCGCATGAAAACAGGGTCCAAAATCATGGGTTTTCGTTCAGCAGTGGAAGTAGGAGGCGCGCTCTACAATAGGCAAGGGTTTTCAAGTCTGCAAGTACGTTTTAAGCTGAGTTCCATGAACATTGTCCAAAATCATGTTTTAACCAAAATCCACAATGCGACCAGTTCAGCACATGAGAGGAGACACTGTTTGAGTGTAACAAACGTGAAACATTTATTTTAGCCTTTTCGCATGAAAACAGGGTCCAAAATCATGGGTTTTCGTTCAGCACTGGAAGTAGGAGGCGCGCTCTACAATAGGCAAGGGTTTTCAAGTCTGCAAGTACGTTTTAAGCTGAGTTCCATGAACATTGTCCAAAATCATGTTTTATCCAAAATCCACAATGCGACCAGTTCAGCATATGAGAGGAGACACTGTTTGAGTGTAACAAACGTGAAACATTTCTTTTAGCCTTTTCGCATGAAAACAGGGTCCAAAATCATGGGTTTTCGTTCAGCACTGGAAGTAGGAGGCGCGCTCTACAATAGGCAAGGGTTTTCAAGTCTGCAAGTACGTTTTAAGCTGAGTTCCATGAACATTGTCCAAAATCATGTTTTAGGCCAAATCCACAATGCGACCAGTTCAGCATATGAGAGGAGACACTGTTTGAGTGTAACAAGCGTGAAACATTTCTTTTAGCCTTTTCGCATGAAAACAGGGTCCAAAATCATGGGTTTTCGTTCAGCAGTGGAAGTAGGAGGCGCGCTCTACAATAGGCAAGGGTTTTCAAGTCTGCAAGTACGTTTTAAGCTGAGTTCCATGAACATTGTCCAAAATCATGTTTTATCCAAAATCCACAATGCGACCAGTTCAGCATATGAGAGGAGACACTGTTTGAGTGTAACAAACGTGAAACATTTCTTTTAGCCTTTTCGCATGAAAACAGGGTCCAGAATCATGGGTTTTCATTCAGCAGTGGAAGTAGGAGGCGCGCTCTACAATAGGCAAGGGTTTTCAAGTCTGTAAGTACGTTTTAAGCTGAGTTCCATGAACATTGTCCAAAATCATGTTTTAGGCCAAATCCACATTGCGACCAGTTCAGCATATGACAGGAGACACTGTTTGAGTGTAACAAACGTGAAACAATTCTTTTAGCCTTTTCTTATGAAAACAGGGTCCAAAATCATGGGTTTTCGTTCAGCAGTGGAAGTAGGATAGGCAAGGGTTTTCAAGTCTGCAAGTACGTTTTAAGCTGAGTTCCATGAACATTGTCCAAAATCACGTTTTAGGCCAAATCCACAATGCGACCAGTTCAGCATATGAGAGGAGACACTGTTTGAGTGTAACAAACGTGAAACATTTCTTTTAGCCTTTTTGCATGAAAACAGGGTCCAAAATCATGGGTTTTCGTTCAGCAGTGGAAGTAGGAGGCGCGCTCTACAATAGGCAAGGGTTTTCAAGTCTGCAAGTACGTTTTAAGCTGAGTTCCATGAACATTGTCCAAAATCATGTTTTAGGCCAAATCCACATTGCGACCAGTTCAGCATATGACAGGAGACACTGTTTGAGTGTAACAAACGTGAAACAATTCTTTTAGCCTTTTCTTATGAAAACAGGGTCCAAAATCATGGGTTTTCGTTCAGCAGTGGAAGTAGGAGGCGCGCTCTACAATAGGCAAGGGTTTTCAAGTCTGCAAGTACGTTTTAAGCTGAGTTCCATGAACATTGTCCAAAATCACGTTTTAGGCCAAATCCACAATGCGACCAGTTCAGCATATGAGAGGAGACACTGTTTGAGTGTAACAAACGTGAAACATTTCTTTTAGCATTTTCGCATGAAAACAGGGTCCAAAATCATGGGTTTTCGTTCAGCAGTGGAAGTAGGAGGCGCGCTCTACAATAGGCAAGGGTTTTCAAGTCTGCAAGTACGTTTTAAGCTGAGTTCCATGAACATTGTCCAAAATCATGTTTTAACCAAAATCCACAATGCGACCAGTTCAGCACATGAGAGGAGACACTGTTTGAGTGTAACAAACGTGAAACATTTATTTTAGCCTTTTCGCATGAAAACAGGGTCCAAAATCATGGGTTTTCGTTCAGCACTGGAAGTAGGAGGCGCGCTCTACAATAGGCAAGGGTTTTCAAGTCTGCAAGTACGTTTTAAGCTGAGTTCCATGAACATTGTCCAAAATCATGTTTTATCCAAAATCCACAATGCGACCAGTTCAGCATATGAGAGGAGACACTGTTTGAGTGTAACAAACGTGAAACATTTCTTTTAGCCTTTTCGCATGAAAACAGGGTCCAAAATCATGGGTTTTCGTTCAGCACTGGAAGTAGGAGGCGCGCTCTACAATAGGCAAGGGTTTTCAAGTCTGCAAGTACGTTTTAAGCTGAGTTCCATGAACATTGTCCAAAATCATGTTTTAGGCCAAATCCACAATGCGACCAGTTCAGCATATGAGAGGAGACACTGTTTGAGTGTAACAAGCGTGAAACATTTCTTTTAGCCTTTTCGCATGAAAACAGGGTCCAAAATCATGGGTTTTCGTTCAGCAGTGGAAGTAGGAGGCGCGCTCTACAATAGGCAAGGGTTTTCAAGTCTGCAAGTACGTTTTAAGCTGAGTTCCATGAACATTGTCCAAAATCATGTTTTATCCAAAATCCACAATGCGACCAGTTCAGCATATGAGAGGAGACACTGTTTGAGTGTAACAAACGTGAAACATTTCTTTTAGCCTTTTCGCATGAAAACAGGGTCCAGAATCATGGGTTTTCATTCAGCAGTGGAAGTAGGAGGCGCGCTCTACAATAGGCAAGGGTTTTCAAGTCTGTAAGTACGTTTTAAGCTGAGTTCCATGAACATTGTCCAAAATCATGTTTTAGGCCAAATCCACATTGCGACCAGTTCAGCATATGACAGGAGACACTGTTTGAGTGTAACAAACGTGAAACAATTCTTTTAGCCTTTTCTTATGAAAACAGGGTCCAAAATCATGGGTTTTCGTTCAGCAGTGGAAGTAGGATAGGCAAGGGTTTTCAAGTCTGCAAGTACGTTTTAAGCTGAGTTCCATGAACATTGTCCAAAATCACGTTTTAGGCCAAATCCACAATGCGACCAGTTCAGCATATGAGAGGAGACACTGTTTGAGTGTAACAAACGTGAAACATTTCTTTTAGCCTTTTTGCATGAAAACAGGGTCCAAAATCATGGGTTTTCGTTCAGCAGTGGAAGTAGGAGGCGCGCTCTACAATAGGCAAGGGTTTTCAAGTCTGCAAGTACGTTTTAAGCTGAGTTCCATGAACATTGTCCAAAATCATGTTTTAGGCCAAATCCACAATGCGACCAGTTCAGCATATGAGAGGAGACACTGTTTGAGTGTAACAAACGTTAAACATTTCTTTTAGCCTTTTTGCATGAAAACAGGGTCCAAAATCATGGGTTTTCGTTCAGCAGTGGAAGTAGGAGGCGCGCTCTACAATAGGCAAGGGTTTTCAAGTCTGCAAGTACGTTTTAAGCTGAGTTCCATGAACATTGTCCAAAATCATGTTTTAACCAAAATCCACAATGCGACCAGTTCAGCATATGAGAGGAGACACTGTTTGAGTGTAACAAACGTGAAACATTTCTTTTAGCATTTTCGCATGAAAACAGGGTCCAAAATCATGGGTTTTCGTTCAGCAGTGGACGTAGGAGGCGCGCTCTACAATAGGCAAGGGTTTTCAAGTCTGCAAGTACGTTTTAAGCTGAGTTCCATGAACATTGTCCAAAATCATGTTTTAACCAAAATCCACAATGCGACCAGTTCAGCACATGAGAGGAGACACTGTTTGAGTGTAACAAACGTGAAACATTTCTTTTAGCCTTTTCGCATGAAAACAGGGTCCAAAATCATGGGTTTTCGTTCAGCACTGGAAGTAGGAGGCGCGCTCTACAATAGGCAAGGGTTTTCAAGTCTGCAAGTACGTTTTAAGCTGAGTTCCATGAACATTGTCCAAAATCATGTTTTATCCAAAATCCACAATGCGACCAGTTCAGCATATGAGAGGAGACACTGTTTGAGTGTAACAAACGTGAAACATTTCTTTTAGCCTTTTCGCATGAAAACAGGGTCCAAAATCATGGGTTTTCGTTCAGCACTGGAAGTAGGAGGCGCGCTCTACAATAGGCAAGGGTTTTCAAGTCTGCAAGTACGTTTTAAGCTGAGTTCCATGAACATTGTCCAAAATCATTTTTTATCCAAAATCCACAATGCGACCAGTTCAGCATATGAGAGGAGACACTGTTTGAGTGTAACAAGCGTGAAACATTTCTTTTAGCCTTTTCGCATGAAAACAGGGTCCAAAATCATGGGTTTTCGTTCAGCAGTGGAAGTAGGAGGCGCGCTCTACAATAGGCAAGGGTTTTCAAGTCTGCAAGTACGTTTTAAGCTGAGTTCCATGAACATTGTCCAAAATCATGTTTTATCCAAAATCCACAATGCGACCAGTTCAGCATATAAGAGGAGACACTGTTTGAGTGTAACAAACGTGAAACATTTCTTTTAGCCTTTTCGCATGAAAACAGGGTCCAAAATCATGGGTTTTCATTCAGCAGTGGAAGTAGGAGGCGCGCTCTACAATAGGCAAGGGTTTTCAAGTCTGCAAGTACGTTTTAAGCTGAGTTCCATGAACATTGTCCAAAATCATGTTTTAGGCCAAATCCACATTGCGACCAGTTCAGCATATGACAGGAGACACTGTTTCAGTGTAACAAACGTGAAACAATTCTTTTAGCCTTTTCTTATGAAAACAGGGTCCAAAATCATGGGTTTTCGTTCAGCAGTGGAAGTAGGAGGCGCGCTCTACAATAGGCAAGGGTTTTCAAGTCTGCAAGTACGTTTTAAGCTGAGTTCCATGAACATTGTCCAAAATCATGTTTTAGGCCAAATCCACAATGCGACCAGTTCAGCATATGACAGGAGACACTGTTTGAGTGTAACAAACGTGAAACATTTCTTTTAGCCTTTTCGCATGAAAACAGGGTCCAAAATCATGGGTTTTCATTCAGCAGTGGAAGTAGGAGGCGCGCTCTACAATAGGCAAGGGTTTTCAAGTCTGCAAGTACGTTTTAAGCTGAGTTCCATGAACATTGTCCAAAATCATGTTTTAGGCCAAATCCACATTGCGACCAGTTCAGCATATGACAGGAGACACTGTTTGAGTGTAACAAACGTGAAACAT
The DNA here is from genome assembly GCF_964263955.1 of Coregonus lavaretus. Classification (NCBI taxonomy): domain Eukaryota; kingdom Metazoa; phylum Chordata; class Actinopteri; order Salmoniformes; family Salmonidae; genus Coregonus; species Coregonus lavaretus. Next base: position 239,114 of record NC_140017.1, on the reverse strand, counting down.
TTCTTTTAGCCTTTTCGCATGAAAACAGGGTCCAAAATCATGGGTTTTCGTTCAGCACTGGAAGTAGGAGGCGCGCTCTACAATAGGCAAGGGTTTTCAAGTCTGCAAGTACGTTTTAAGCTGAGTTCCATGAACATTGTCCAAAATCATGTTTTATCCAAAATCCACAATGCGACCAGTTCAGCATATGAGAGGAGACACTGTTTGAGTGTAACAAGCGTGAAACATTTCTTTTAGCCTTTTCGCATGAAAACAGGGTCCAAAATCATGGGTTTTCGTTCAGCAGTGGAAGTAGGAGGCGCGCTCTACAATAGGCAAGGGTTTTCAAGTCTGCAAGTACGTTTTAAGCTGAGTTCCATGAACATTGTCCAAAATCATGTTTTATCCAAAATCCACAATGCGACCAGTTCAGCATATAAGAGGAGACACTGTTTGAGTGTAACAAACGTGAAACATTTCTTTTAGCCTTTTCGCATGAAAACAGGGTCCAAAATCATGGGTTTTCATTCAGCAGTGGAAGTAGGAGGCGCGCTCTACAATAGGCAAGGGTTTTCAAGTCTGCAAGTACGTTTTAAGCTGAGTTCCATGAACATTGTCCAAAATCATGTTTTAGGCCAAATCCACATTGCGACCAGTTCAGCATATGACAGGAGACACTGTTTCAGTGTAACAAACGTGAAACAATTCTTTTAGCCTTTTCTTATGAAAACAGGGTCCAAAATCATGGGTTTTCGTTCAGCAGTGGAAGTAGGAGGCGCGCTCTACAATAGGCAAGGGTTTTCAAGTCTGCAAGTACGTTTTAAGCTGAGTTCCATGAACATTGTCCAAAATCATGTTTTAGGCCAAATCCACAATGCGACCAGTTCAGCATATGACAGGAGACACTGTTTGAGTGTAACAAACGTGAAACATTTCTTTTAGCCTTTTCGCATGAAAACAGGGTCCAAAATCATGGGTTTTCATTCAGCAGTGGAAGTAGGAGGCGCGCTCTACAATAGGCAAGGGTTTTCAAGTCTGCAAGTACGTTTTAAGCTGAGTTCCATGAACATTGTCCAAAATCATGTTTTAGGCCAAATCCACATTGCGACCAGTTCAGCATATGACAGGAGACACTGTTTGAGTGTAACAAATGTGAAACAATTATTTTAGCCTTTTCTTATGAAAACAGGGTCCAAAATCATGGGTTTTCGTTCAGCAGTGGAAGTAGGAGGCGCGCTCTACAATAGGCAAGGGTTTTCAAGTCTGCAAGTACGTTTTAAGCTGAGTTCCATGAACATTGTCCAAAATCATGTTTTAGGCCAAATCCACATTGCGACCAGTTCAGCATATGACAGGAGACACTGTTTGAGTGTAACAAACGTGAAACAATTCTTTTAGCCTTTTCTTATGAAAACAGGGTCCAAAATCATGGGTTTTCGTTCAGCAGTGGAAGTAGGAGGCGCGCTCTACAATAGGCAAGGGTTTTCAAGTCTGCAAGTACGTTTTAAGCTGAGTTCCATGAACATTGTCCAAAATCATGTTTTAGGCCAAATCCACAATGCGACCAGTTCAGCATATGACAGGAGACACTGTTTGAGTGTAACAAACGTGAAACATTTCTTTTAGCCTTTTAGCATTAAAACAGGGTCCAAAATCATGGGTTTTCATTCAGCAGTGGAAGTAGGAGGCGCGCTCTACAATAGGCAAGGGTTTTCAAGTCTGCAAGTACGTTTTAAGCTGAGTTCCATGAACATTGTCCAAAATCATGTTTTAGGCCAAATCCACATTGCGACCAGTTCAGCATATGACAGGAGACACTGTTTGAGTGTAACAAACGTGAAACAATTCTTTTAGCCTTTTCTTATGAAAACAGGGTCCAAAATCATGGGTTTTCGTTCAGCAGTGGAAGTAGGAGGCGCGCTCTACAATAGGCAAGGGTTTTCAAGTCTGCAAGTACGTTTTAAGCTGAGTTCCATGAACATTGTCCAAAATCATGTTTTAGGTCAAATCCACAATGCGACCAGTTCAGCATATGACAGGAGACACTGTTTGAGTGTAACAAACGTGAAACATTTCTTTTAGCCTTTTCGCATGAAAACAGGGTCCAAAATCATGGGTTTTCATTCAGCAGTGGAAGTAGGAGGCGCGCTCTACAATAGGCAAGGGTTTTCAAGTCTGCAAGTACGTTTTAAGCTGAGTTCCATGAACATTGTCCAAAATCATGTTTTAGGCCAAATCCACATTGCGACCAGTTCAGCATATGACAGGAGACACTGTTTGAGTGTAACAAACGTGAAACAATTCTTTTAGCCTTTTCTTATGAAAACAGGGTCCAAAATCATGGGTTTTCGTTCAGCAGTGGAAGTAGGAGGCGCGCTCTACAATAGGCAAGGGTTTTCAAGTCTGCAAGTACGTTTTAAGCTGAGTTCCATGAACATTGTCCAAAATCATGTTTTAGGCCAAATCCACAATGCGACCAGTTCAGCATATGAGAGGAGACACTGTTTGAGTGTAACAAACGTGAAACATTTCTTTTAGCCTTTTTGCATGAAAACAGGGTCCAAAATCATGGGTTTTCGTTCAGCAGTGGAAGTAGGAGGCGCACTCTACAATAGGCAAGGGTTTTCAAGTCTGCAAGTACGTTTTAAGCTGAGTTCCATGAACATTGTCCAAAATCATGTTTTTTACCAAAATCCACAATGCGACCAGTTCAGCATATGAGAGGAGACACTGTTTGAGTGTAACAAACGTGAAACATTTCTTTTAGCCTTTTCTTATGAAAACAGGGTCCAAAATCATGGGTTTTCGTTCAGCAGTGGAAGTAGGAGGCGCGCTCTACAATAGGCAAGGGTTTTCAAGTCTGCAAGTACGTTTTAAGCTGAGTTGCATGAACATTGTCCAAAATCATGTTTTAACCAAAATCCACAATGCGACCAGTTCAGCATATGAGAGGAGACACTGTTTGAGTGTAACAACGTGAAACATTTCTTTTAGCCTTTTCGCATGAAAACAGGGTCCAAAATCATGGGTTTTCGTTCAGCAGTGGAAGTAGGAGGCGCGCTCTACAATAGGCAAGGGTTTTCAAGTCTGCAAGTACGTTTTAAGCTGAGTTCCATGAACATTGTCCAAAATCATGTTTTAGGCCAAATCCACATTGCGACCAGTTCAGCATATGACAGGAGACACTGTTTGAGTGTAACAAATGTGAAACAATTCTTTTAGCCTTTTCTTATGAAAACAGGGTCCAAAATCATGGGTTTTCGTTCAGCAGTGGAAGTAGGAGGCGCGCTCTACAATAGGCAAGGGTTTTCAAGTCTGCAAGTACGTTTTAAGCTGAGTTCCATGAACATTGTCCAAAATCATGTTTTAGGCCAAATCCACATTGCGACCAGTTCAGCATATGACAGGAGACACTGTTTGAGTGTAACAAACGTGAAACAATTCTTTTAGCCTTTTCTTATGAAAACAGGGTCCAAAATCATGGGTTTTCGTTCAGCAGTGGAAGTAGGAGGCGCGCTCTACAATAGGCAAGGGTTTTCAAGTCTGCAAGTACGTTTTAAGCTGAGTTCCATGAACATTGTCCAAAATCATGTTTTAGGCCAAATCCACAATGCGACCAGTTCAGCATATGACAGGAGACACTGTTTGAGTGTAACAAACGTGAAACATTTCTTTTAGCCTTTTAGCATTAAAACAGGGTCCAAAATCATGGGTTTTCATTCAGCAGTGGAAGTAGGAGGCGCGCTCTACAATAGGCAAGGGTTTTCAAGTCTGCAAGTACGTTTTAAGCTGAGTTCCATGAACATTGTCCAAAATCATGTTTTAGGCCAAATCCACATTGCGACCAGTTCAGCATATGACAGGAGACACTGTTTGAGTGTAACAAACGTGAAACAATTCTTTTAGCCTTTTCTTATGAAAACAGGGTCCAAAATCATGGGTTTTCGTTCAGCAGTGGAAGTAGGAGGCGCGCTCTACAATAGGCAAGGGTTTTCAAGTCTGCAAGTACGTTTTAAGCTGAGTTCCATGAACATTGTCCAAAATCATGTTTTAGGTCAAATCCACAATGCGACCAGTTCAGCATATGACAGGAGACACTGTTTGAGTGTAACAAACGTGAAACATTTCTTTTAGCCTTTTCGCATGAAAACAGGGTCCAAAATCATGGGTTTTCATTCAGCAGTGGAAGTAGGAGGCGCGCTCTACAATAGGCAAGGGTTTTCAAGTCTGCAAGTACGTTTTAAGCTGAGTTCCATGAACATTGTCCAAAATCATGTTTTAGGCCAAATCCACATTGCGACCAGTTCAGCATATGACAGGAGACACTGTTTGAGTGTAACAAACGTGAAACAATTCTTTTAGCCTTTTCTTATGAAAACAGGGTCCAAAATCATGGGTTTTCGTTCAGCAGTGGAAGTAGGAGGCGCGCTCTACAATAGGCAAGGGTTTTCAAGTCTGCAAGTACGTTTTAAGCTGAGTTCCATGAACATTGTCCAAAATCATGTTTTAGGCCAAATCCACAATGCGACCAGTTCAGCATATGAGAGGAGACACTGTTTGAGTGTAACAAACGTGAAACATTTCTTTTAGCCTTTTTGCATGAAAACAGGGTCCAAAATCATGGGTTTTCGTTCAGCAGTGGAAGTAGGAGGCGCGCTCTACAATAGGCAAGGGTTTTCAAGTCTGCAAGTACGTTTTAAGCTGAGTTCCATGAACATTGTCCAAAATCATGTTTTTTACCAAAATCCACAATGCGACCAGTTCAGCATATGAGAGGAGACACTGTTTGAGTGTAACAAACGTGAAACATTTCTTTTAGCCTTTTCTTATGAAAACAGGGTCCAAAATCATGGGTTTTCGTTCAGCAGTGGAAGTAGGAGGCGCGCTCTACAATAGGCAAGGGTTTTCAAGTCTGCAAGTACGTTTTAAGCTGAGTTGCATGAACATTGTCCAAAATCATGTTTTAACCAAAATCCACAATGCGACCAGTTCAGCATATGAGAGGAGACACTGTTTGAGTGTAACAACGTGAAACATTTCTTTTAGCCTTTTCGCATGAAAACAGGGTCCAAAATCATGGGTTTTCGTTCAGCAGTGGAAGTAGGAGGCGCGCTCTACAATAGGCAAGGGTTTTCAAGTCTGCAAGTACGTTTTAAGCTGAGTTCCATGAACATTGTCCAAAATCATGTTTTAGGCCAAATCCACATTGCGACCAGTTCAGCATATGACAGGAGACACTGTTTGAGTGTAACAAACGTGAAACAATTCTTTTAGCCTTTTCTTATGAAAACAGGGTCCAAAATCATGGGTTTTCGTTCAGCAGTGGAAGTAGGAGGCGCGCTCTACAATAGGCAAGGGTTTTCAAGTCTGCAAGTACGTTTTAAGCTGAGTTCCATGAACATTGTCCAAAATCATGTTTTAGGCCAAATCCACAATGCGACCAGTTCAGCATATGAGAGGAGACACTGTTTGAGTGTAACAAACGTGAAACATTTCTTTGAGCCTTTTTGCATGAAAACAGGGTCCAAAATCATGGGTTTTCGTTCAGCAGTGGAAGTAGGAGGCGCGCTCTACAATAGGCAAGGGTTTTCAAGTCTGCAAGTACGTTTTAAGCTGAGTTCCATGAACATTGTCCAAAATCATGTTTTAGGCCAAATCCACAATGCGACCAGTTCAGCATATGAGAGGAGACACTGTTTGAGTGTAACAAACGTGAAACATTTCTTTTAGCCTTTTTGCATGAAAACAGGGTCCAAAATCATGGGTTTTCGTTCAGCAGTGGAAGTAGGAGGCGCGCTCTACAATAGGCAAGGGTTTTCAAGTCTGCAAGTACGTTTTAAGCTGAGTTCCATGAACATTGTCCAAAATCATGTTTTAGGCCAAATCCACAATGCGACCAGTTCAGCATATGAGAGGAGACACTGTTTGAGTGTAACAAACGTGAAACATTTCTTTTAGCCTTTTCGCATGAAAACAGGGTCCAAAATCATGGGTTTTCATTCAGCAGTGGAAGTAGGAGGCGCGCTCTACAATAGGCAAGGGTTTTCAAGTCTGCAAGTACGTTTTAAGCTGAGTTCCATGAACATTGTCCAAAATCATGTTTTAGGCCAAATCCACATTGCGACCAGTTCAGCATATGACAGGAGACACTGTTTGAGTGTAACAAACGTGAAACAATTCTTTTAGCCTTTTCTTATGAAAACAGGGTCCAAAATCATGGGTTTTCGTTCAGCAGTGGAAGTAGGAGGCGCGCTCTACAATAGGCAAGGGTTTTCAAGTCTGCAAGTACGTTTTAAGCTGAGTTCCATGAACATTGTCCAAAATCATGTTTTAGGCCAAATCCACAATGCGACCAGTTCAGCATATGAGAGGAGACACTGTTTGAGTGTAACAAACGTGAAACATTTCTTTGAGCCTTTTTGCATGAAAACAGGGTCCAAAATCATGGGTTTTCGTTCAGCAGTGGAAGTAGGAGGCGCGCTCTACAATAGGCAAGGGTTTTCAAGTCTGCAAGTACGTTTTAAGCTGAGTTCCATGAACATTGTCCAAAATCATGTTTTAGGCCAAATCCACAATGCGACCAGTTCAGCATATGAGAGGAGACACTGTTTGAGTGTAACAAACGTGAAACATTTCTTTTAGCCTTTTTGCATGAAAACAGGGTCCAAAATCATGGGTTTTCGTTCAGCAGTGGAAGTAGGAGGCGCGCTCTACAATAGGCAAGGGTTTTCAAGTCTGCAAGTACGTTTTAAGCTGAGTTCCATGAACATTGTCCAAAATCATGTTTTAGGCCAAATCCACAATGCGACCAGTTCAGCATATGAGAGGAGACACTGTTTGAGTGTAACAAACGTGAAACATTTCTTTTAGCCTTTTCGCATGAAAACAGGGTCCAAAATCATGGGTTTTCATTCAGCAGTGGAAGTAGGAGGCGCGCTCTACAATAGGCAAGGGTTTTCAAGTCTGCAAGTACGTTTTAAGCTGAGTTCCATGAACATTGTCCAAAATCATGTTTTAGGCCAAATCCACATTGCGACCAGTTCAGCATATGACAGGAGACACTGTTTGAGTGTAACAAACGTGAAACAATTCTTTTAGCCTTTTCTTATGAAAACAGGGTCCAAAATCATGGGTTTTCGTTCAGCAGTGGAAGTAGGAGGCGCGCTCTACAATAGGCAAGGGTTTTCAAGTCTGCAAGTACGTTTTAAGCTGAGTTCCATGAACATTGTCCAAAATCATGTTTTAGGCCAAATCCACAATGCGACCAGTTCAGCATATGAGAGGAGACACTGTTTGAGTGTAACAAACGTGAAACATTTCTTTTAGCCTTTTTGCATGAAAACAGGGTCCAAAATCATGGGTTTTCGTTCAGCAGTGGAAGTAGGAGGCGCGCTCTACAATAGGCAAGGGTTTTCAAGTCTGCAAGTACGTTTTAAGCTGAGTTCCATGAACATTGTCCAAAATCATGTTTTAGGCCAAATCCACAATGCGACCAGTTCAGCATATGAGAGGAGACACTGTTTGAGTGTAACAAACGTGAAACATTTCTTTTAGCCTTTTCGCATGAAAACAGGGTCCAAAATCATGGGTTTTCATTCAGCAGTGGAAGTAGGAGGCGCGCTCTACAATAGGCAAGGGTTTTCAAGTCTGCAAGTACGTTTTAAGCTGAGTTCCATGAACATTGTCCAAAATCATGTTTTAGGCCAAATCCACATTGCGACCAGTTCAGCATATGACAGGAGACACTGTTTGAGTGTAACAAACGTGAAACAATTCTTTTAGCCTTTTCTTATGAAAACAGGGTCCAAAATCATGGGTTTTCGTTCAGCAGTGGAAGTAGGAGGCGCGCTCTACAATAGGCAAGGGTTTTCAAGTCTGCAAGTACGTTTTAAGCTGAGTTCCATGAACATTGTCCAAAATCATGTTTTAGGCCAAATCCACAATGCGACCAGTTCAGCATATGAGAGGAGACACTGTTTGAGTGTAACAAACGTGAAACATTTCTTTTAGCCTTTTCTTATGAAAACAGGGTCCAAAATCATGGGTTTTCGTTCAGCAGTGGAAGTAGGAGGCGCGCTCTACAATAGGCAAGGGTTTTCAAGTCTGCAAGTACGTTTTAAGCTGAGTTGCATGAACATTGTCCAAAATCATGTTTTAACCAAAATCCACAATGCGACCAGTTCAGCATATGAGAGGAGACACTGTTTGAGTGTAACAACGTGAAACATTTCTTTTAGCCTTTTCGCATGAAAACAGGGTCCAAAATCATGGGTTTTCGTTCAGCAGTGGAAGTAGGAGGCGCGCTCTACAATAGGCAAGGGTTTTCAAGTCTGCAAGTACGTTTTAAGCTGAGTTCCATGAACATTGTCCAAAATCATGTTTTAGGCCAAATCCACATTGCGACCAGTTCAGCATATGACAGGAGACACTGTTTGAGTGTAACAAACGTGAAACAATTCTTTTAGCCTTTTCTTATGAAAACAGGGTCCAAAATCATGGGTTTTCGTTCAGCAGTGGAAGTAGGAGGTGCGCTCTACAATAGGCAAGGGTTTTCAAGTCTGCAAGTACGTTTTAAGCTGAGTTCCATGAACATTGTCCAAAATCATGTTTTAGGCCAAATCCACAATGCGACCAGTTCAGCATATGAGAGGAGACACTGTTTGAGTGTAACAAACGTGAAACATTTCTTTGAGCCTTTTTGCATGAAAACAGGGTCCAAAATCATGGGTTTTCGTTCAGCAGTGGAAGTAGGAGGCGCGCTCTACAATAGGCAAGGGTTTTCAAGTCTGCAAGTACGTTTTAAGCTGAGTTCCATGAACATTGTCCAAAATCATGTTTTAGGCCAAATCCACAATGCGACCAGTTCAGCATATGAGAGGAGACACTGTTTGAGTGTAACAAACGTGAAACATTTCTTTTAGCCTTTTTGCATGAAAACAGGGTCCAAAATCATGGGTTTTCGTTCAGCAGTGGAAGTAGGAGGCGCGCTCTACAATAGGCAAGGGTTTTCAAGTCTGCAAGTACGTTTTAAGCTGAGTTCCATGAACATTGTCCAAAATCATGTTTTAGGCCAAATCCACAATGCGACCAGTTCAGCATATGACAGGAGACACTGTTTGAGTGTAACAAACGTGAAACATTTCTTTTAGCCTTTTCGCATGAAAACAGGGTCCAAAATCATGGGTTTTCGTTCAGCAGTGGAAGTAGGAGGCGCGCTCTACAATAGGCAAGGGTTTTCAAGTCTGCAAGTACGTTTTAAGCTGAGTTCCATGAACATTGTCCAAAATCATGTTTTAGGCCAAATCCACATTGCGACCAGTTCAGCATATGACAGGAGACACTGTTTGAGTGTAACAAACGTGAAACAATTCTTTTAGCCTTTTCTTATGAAAACAGGGTCCAAAATCATGGGTTTTCGTTCAGCAGTGGAAGTAGGAGGCGCGCTCTACAATAGGCAAGGGTTTTCAAGTCTGCAAGTACGTTTTAAGCTGAGTTCCATGAACATTGTCCAAAATCATGTTTTAGGCCAAATCCACAATGCGACCAGTTCAGCATATGAGAGGAGACACTGTTTGAGTGTAACAAACGTGAAACATTTCTTTTAGCCTTTTTGCATGAAAACAGGGTCCAAAATCATGGGTTTTCGTTCAGCAGTGGAAGTAGGAGGCGCGCTCTACAATAGGCAAGGGTTTTCAAGTCTGCAAGTACGTTTTAAGCTGAGTTCCATGAACATTGTCCAAAATCATGTTTTAGGCCAAATCCACAATGCGACCAGTTCAGCATATGAGAGGAGACACTGTTTGAGTGTAACAAACGTGAAACATTTCTTTTAGCCTTTTTGCATGAAAACAGGGTCCAAAATCATGGGTTTTCGTTCAGCAGTGGAAGTAGGAGGCGCGCTCTACAATAGGCAAGGGTTTTCAAGTCTGCAAGTACGTTTTAAGCTGAGTTGCATGAACATTGTCCAAAATCATGTTTTAACCAAAATCCACAATGCGACCAGTTCAGCATATGAGAGGAGACACTGTTTGAGTGTAACAACGTGAAACATTTCTTTTAGCCTTTTCGCATGAAAACAGGGTCCAAAATCATGGGTTTTCGTTCAGCAGTGGAAGTAGGAGGCGCGCTCTACAATAGGCAAGGGTTTTCAAGTCTGCAAGTACGTTTTAAGCTGAGTTCCATGAACATTGTCCAAAATCATGTTTTAGGCCAAATCCACATTGCGACCAGTTCAGCATATGACAGGAGACACTGTTTGAGTGTAACAAACGTGAAACAATTCTTTTAGCCTTTTCTTATGAAAACAGGGTCCAAAATCATGGGTTTTCGTTCAGCAGTGGAAGTAGGAGGTGCGCTCTACAATAGGCAAGGGTTTTCAAGTCTGCAAGTACGTTTTAAGCTGAGTTCCATGAACATTGTCCAAAATCATGTTTTAGGCCAAATCCACAATGCGACCAGTTCAGCATATGAGAGGAGACACTGTTTGAGTGTAACAAACGTGAAACATTTCTTTGAGCCTTTTTGCATGAAAACAGGGTCCAAAATCATGGGTTTTCGTTCAGCAGTGGAAGTAGGAGGCGCGCTCTACAATAGGCAAGGGTTTTCAAGTCTGCAAGTACGTTTTAAGCTGAGTTCCATGAACATTGTCCAAAATCATGTTTTAGGCCAAATCCACAATGCGACCAGTTCAGCATATGAGAGGAGACACTGTTTGAGTGTAACAAACGTGAAACATTTCTTTTAGCCTTTTTGCATGAAAACAGGGTCCAAAATCATGGGTTTTCGTTCAGCAGTGGAAGTAGGAGGCGCGCTCTACAATAGGCAAGGGTTTTCAAGTCTGCAAGTACGTTTTAAGCTGAGTTCCATGAACATTGTCCAAAATCATGTTTTAGGCCAAATCCACAATGCGACCAGTTCAGCATATGACAGGAGACACTGTTTGAGTGTAACAAACGTGAAACATTTCTTTTAGCCTTTTCGCATGAAAACAGGGTCCAAAATCATGGGTTTTCATTCAGCAGTGGAAGTAGGAGGCGCGCTCTACAATAGGCAAGGTTTTTCAAGTCTGCAAGTACGTTTTAAGCTGAGTTCCATGAACATTGTCCAAAATCATGTTTTAGGCCAAATCCACATTGCGACCAGTTCAGCATATGACAGGAGACACTGTTTGAGTGTAACAAACGTGAAACAATTCTTTTAGCCTTTTCTTATGAAAACAGTTTTAGGCCAAATCCACAATGCGACCAGTTCAGCATATGACAGGAGACACTGTTTGAGTGTAACAAACGTGAAACATTTCTTTTAGCCTTTTCGCATGAAAACAGGGTCCAAAATCATGGGTTTTCATTCAGCAGTGGAAGTAGGAGGCGCGCTCTACAATAGGCAAGGGTTTTCAAGTCTGCAAGTACGTTTTAAGCTGAGTTCCATGAACATTGTCCAAAATCATGTTTTAACCAAAATCCACAATGCGACCAGTTCAGCATATGAGAGGAGACACTGTTTGAGTGTAACAAACGTGAAACATTTCTTTTAGCCTTTTCGCATGAAAACAGGGTCCAAAATCATGGGTTTTCGTTCAGCAGTGGAAGTAGGAGGCGCGCTCTACAATAGGCAAGGGTTTTCAAGTCTGCAAGTACGTTTTAAGCTGAGTTCCATGAACATTGTCCAAAATCATGTTTTATCCAAAATCCACAATGCGACCAGTTCAGCATATGAGAGGAGACACTGTTTGAGTGTAACAAACGTGAAACATTTCTTTTAGCCTTTTCGCATGAAAACAGGGTCCAAAATCATGGGTTTTCATTCAGCAGTGGAAGTAGGAGGCGCGCTCTACAATAGGCAAGGGTTTTCAAGTCTGCAAGTACGTTTTAAGCTGAGTTCCATGAACATTGTCCAAAATCATGTTTTAACCAAAATCCACAATGCGACCAGTTCAGCATATGAGAGGAGACACTGTTTGAGTGTAACAAACGTGAAACATTTCTTTTAGCCTTTTCGCATGAAAACAGGGTCCAAAATCATGGGTTTTCATTCAGCAGTGGAAGTAGGAGGCGCGCTCTACAATAGGCAAGGGTTTTCAAGTCTGCAAGTACGTTTTAAGCTGAGTTCCATGAACATTGTCCAAAATCATGTTTTAGGCCAAATCCATATTGCGACCAGTTAAGCATATGACAGGAGACACTGTTTGAGTGTAACAAACGTGAAACAATTCTTTTAGCCTTTTCTTATGAAAACAGGGTCCAAAATCATGGGTTTTCGTTCAGCAGTGGAAGTAGGAGGCGCACTCTACAATAGGCAAGGGTTTTCAAGTCTGCAAGTACGTTTTAAGCTGAGTTCCATGAACATTGTCCAAAATCATGTTTTAGGCCAAATCCACATTGCGACCAGTTCAGCATATGACAGGAGACACTGTTTGAGTGTAACAACCGTGAAACAATTCTTTTAGCCTTTTCTTATGAAAACAGGGTCCAAAATCATGGGTTTTCGTTCAGCAGTGGAAGTAGGAGGCGCGCTCTACAATAGGCAAGGGTTTTCAAGTCTGCAAGTACGTTTTAAGCTGAGTTCCATGAACATTGTCCAAAATCATGTTTTAGGCCAAATCCACAATGCGACCAGTTCAGCATATGACAGGAGACACTGTTTGAGTGTAACAAACGTGAAACATTTCTTTTAGTCTTTTCGCATGAAAACAGGGTCCAAAATCATGGGTTTTCATTCAGCAGTGGAAGTAGGAGGCGCGCTCTACAATAGGCAAGGGTTTTCAAGTCTGCAAGTACGTTTTAAGCTGAGTTCCATGAACATTGTCCAAAATCATGTTTTAGGCCAAATCCACATTGCGACCAGTTCAGCATATGACAGGAGACACTGTTTGAGTGTAACAAACGTGAAACAATTCTTTTAGCCTTTTCTTATGAAAACAGGGTCCAAAATCATGGGTTTTCGTTCAGCAGTGGAAGTAGGAGGCGCGCTCTACAATAGGCAAGGGTTTTCAAGTCTGCAAGTACGTTTTAAGCTGAGTTCCATGAACATTGTCCAAAATCATGTTTTAGGCCAAATCCACAATGCGACCAGTTCAGCATATGACAGGAGACACTGTTTGAGTGTAACAAACGTGAAACATTTCTTTTAGCCTTTTCGCATGAAAACAGGGTCCAAAATCATGGGTTTTCATTCAGCAGTGGAAGTAGGAGGCGCGCTCTACAATAGGCAAGGGTTTTCAAGTCTGCAAGTACGTTTTAAGCTGAGTTCCATGAACATTGTCCAAAATCATGTTTTAACCAAAATCCACAATGCGACCAGTTCAGCATATGAGAGGAGACACTGTTTGAGTGTAACAAACGTGAAACATTTCTTTTAGCCTTTTCGCATGAAAACAGGGTCCAAAATCATGGGTTTTCATTCAGCAGTGGAAGTAGGAGGCGCGCTCTACAATAGGCAAGGGTTTTCAAGTCTGCAAGTACGTTTTAAGCTGAGTTCCATGAACATTGTCCAAAATCATGTTTTAGGCCAAATCCACAATGTGACCAGTTCAGCATATGAGAGGAGACACTGTTTGAGTGTAACAAACGTGAAACATTTCTTTTAGCCTTTTTGCATGAAAACAGGGTCCAAAATCATGGGTTTTCGTTCAGCAGTGGAAGTAGGAGGCGCGCTCTACAATAGGCAAGGGTTTTCAAGTCTGCAAGTACGTTTTAAGCTGAGTTCCATGAACATTGTCCAAAATCATGTTTTAACCAAAATCCACAATGCGACCAGTTCAGCATATGAGAGGAGACACTGTTTGAGTGTAACAAACGTGAAACATTTCTTTTAGCCTTTTCGCATGAAAACAGGGTCCAAAATCATGGGTTTTCATTCAGCAGTGGAAGTAGGAGGCGCGCTCTACAATAGGCAAGGGTTTTCAAGTCTGCAAGTACGTTTTAAGCTGAGTTCCATGAACATTGTCCAAAATCATGTTTTAGGCCAAATCCACAATGTGACCAGTTCAGCATATGAGAGGAGACACTGTTTGAGTGTAACAAACGTGAAACATTTCTTTTAGCCTTTTTGCATGAAAACAGGGTCCAAAATCATGGGTTTTCGTTCAACAGTGGAAGTAGGAGGCGCGCTCTACAATAGGCAAGGGTTTTCAAGTCTGCAAGTACGTTTTAAGCTGAGTTCCATGAACATTGTCCAAAATCATGTTTTAGGCCAAATCCATATTGCGACCAGTTAAGCATATGACAGGAGACACTGTTTGAGTGTAACAAACGTGAAACAATTCTTTTAGCCTTTTCTTATGAAAACAGGGTCCAAAATCATGGGTTTTCGTTCAGCAGTGGAAGTAGGAGGCGCGCTCTACAATAGGCAAGGGTTTTCAAGTCTGCAAGTACGTTTTAAGCTGAGTTCCATGAACATTGTCCAAAATCATGTTTTAGGCCAAATCCACATTGCGACCAGTTCAGCATATGAGAGGAGACACTGTTTGAGTGTAACAAACGTGAAACATTTCTTTTAGCCTTTTTGCATGAAAACAGGGTCCAAAATCATGGGTTTTCGTTCAGCAGTGGAAGTAGGAGGCGCGCTCTACAATAGGCAAGGGTTTTCAAGTCTGCAAGTACGTTTTAAGCTGAGTTCCATGAACATTGTCCAAAATCATGTTTTAGGCCAAATCCACAATGCGACCAGTTCAGCATATGACAGGAGACACTGTTTGAGTGTAACAAACGTGAAACATTTCTTTTAGCCTTTTCGCATGAAAACAGGGTCCAAAATCATGGGTTTTCATTCAGCAGTGGAAGTAGGAGGCGCGCTCTACAATAGGCAAGGGTTTTCAAGTCTGCAAGTACGTTTTAAGCTGAGTTCCATGAACATTGTCCAAAATCATGTTTTAGGCCAAATCCACAATGCGACCAGTTCAGCATATGACAGGAGACACTGTTTGAGTGTAACAAACGTGAAACATTTCTTTTAGCCTTTTCGCATGAAAACAGGGTCCAAAATCATGGGTTTTCATTCAGCAGTGGAAGTAGGAGGCGCGCTCTACAATAGCCAAGGGTTTTCAAGTCTGCAAGTACGTTTTAAGCTGAGTTCCATGAACATTGTCCAAAATCATGTTTTAGGCCAAATCCACAATGCGACCAGTTCAGCATATGACAGGAGACACTGTTTGAGTGTAACAAACGTGAAACATTTCTTTTAGCCTTTTCGCATGAAAACAGGGTCCAAAATCATGGGTTTTCATTCAGCAGTGGAAGTAGGAGGCGCGCTCTACAATAGGCAAGGGTTTTCAAGTCTGCAAGTACGTTTTAAGCTGAGTTCCATGAACATTGTCCAAAATCATGTTTTAGGCCAAATCCACAATGCGACCAGTTCAGCATATGACAGGAGACACTGTTTGAGTGTAACAAACGTGAAACATTTCTTTTAGCCTTTTCGCATGAAAACAGGGTCCAAAATCATGGGTTTTCATTCAGCAGTGGAAGTAGGAGGCGCGCTCTACAATAGGCAAGGGTTTTCAAGTCTGCAAGTACGTTTTAAGCTGAGTTCCATGAACATTGTCCAAAATCATGTTTTAGGCCAAATCCACAATGCGACCAGTTCAGCATATGACAGGAGACACTGTTTGAGTGTAACAAACGTGAAACATTTCTTTTAGCCTTTTCTTATGAAAACAGGGTCCAAAATCATGGGTTTTCGTTCAGCAGTGGAAGTAGGAGGCACGCTCTACAATAGGCAAGGGTTTTCAAGTCTGCAAGTACGTTTTAAGCTGAGTTCCATGAACATTGTCCAAAATCATGTTTTAGGCCAAATCCACAATGCGACCAGTTCAGCATATGACAGGAGACACTGTTTGAGTGTAACAAACGTGAAACATTTCTTTTAGTCTTTTCGCATGAAAACAGGGTCCAAAATCATGGGTTTTCATTCAGCAGTGGAAGTAGGAGGCGCGCTCTACAATAGGCAAGGGTTTTCAAGTCTGCAAGTACGTTTTAAGCTGAGTTCCATGAACATTGTCCAAAATCATGTTTTAGGCCAAATCCACATTGCGACCAGTTCAGCATATGACAGGAGACACTGTTTGAGTGTAACAAACATGAAACAATTCTTTTAGCCTTTTCTTATGAAAACAGGGTCCAAAATCATGGGTTTTCATTCAGCAGTGGAAGTAGGAGGCGCGCTCTACAATAGGCAAGGGTTTTCAAGTCTGCAAGTACGTTTTAAGCTGAGTTCCATGAACATTGTCCAAAATCATGTTTTAACCAAAATCCACAATGCGACCAGTTCAGCATATGAGAGGAGACACTGTTTGAGTGTAACAAACGTGAAACATTTCTTTTAGCCTTTTCGCATGAAAACAGGGTCCAAAATCATGGGTTTTCATTCAGCAGTGGAAGTAGGAGGCGCGCTCTACAATAGGCAAGGGTTTTCAAGTCTGCAAGTACGTTTTAAGCTGAGTTCCATGAACATTGTCCAAAATCATGTTTTAGGCCAAATCCACATTGCGACCAGTTCAGCATATGACAGGAGACACTGTTTGAGTGTAACAAACGTGAAACAATTCTTTTAGCCTTTTCTTATGAAAACAGGGTCCAAAATCATGGGTTTTCGTTCAGCAGTGGAAGTAGGAGGCGCGCTCTACAATAGGCAAGGGTTTTCAAGTCTGCAAGTACGTTTTAAGCTGAGTTCCATGAACATTGTCCAAAATCATGTTTTAGGCCAAATCCACAATGCGACCAGTTCAGCATATGACAGGAGACACTGTTTGAGTGTAACAAACGTGAAACATTTCTTTTAGCCTTTTCGCATGAAAACAGGGTCCAAAATCATGGGTTTTCATTCAGCAGTGGAAGTAGGAGGCGCGCTCTACAATAGGCAAGGGTTTTCAAGTCTGCAAGTACGTTTTAAGCTGAGTTCCATGAACATTGTCCAAAATCATGTTTTAACCAAAATCCACAATGCGACCAGTTCAGCATATGAGAGGAGACACTGTTTGAGTGTAACAAACGTGAAACATTTCTTTTAGCCTTTTCGCATGAAAACAGGGTCCAAAATCATGGGTTTTCGTTCAGCAGTGGAAGTAGGAGGCGCGCTCTACAATAGGCAAGGGTTTTCAAGTCTGCAAGTACGTTTTAAGCTGAGTTCCATGAACATTGTCCAAAATCATGTTTTATCCAAAATCCACAATGCGACCAGTTCAGCATATGAGAGGAGACACTGTTTGAGTGTAACAAACGTGAAACATTTCTTTTAGCCTTTTCGCATGAAAACAGGGTCCAAAATCATGGGTTTTCATTCAGCAGTGGAAGTAGGAGGCGCGCTCTACAATAGGCAAGGGTTTTCAAGTCTGCAAGTACGTTTTAAGCTGAGTTCCATGAACATTGTCCAAAATCATGTTTTAGGCCAAATCCACAATGTGACCAGTTCAGCATATGAGAGGAGACACTGTTTGAGTGTAACAAACGTGAAACATTTCTTTTAGCCTTTTTGCATGAAAACAGGGTCCAAAATCATGGGTTTTCGTTCAACAGTGGAAGTAGGAGGCGCGCTCTACAATAGGCAAGGGTTTTCAAGTCTGCAAGTACGTTTTAAGCTGAGTTCCATGAACATTGTCCAAAATCATGTTTTAGGCCAAATCCATATTGCGACCAGTTAAGCATATGACAGGAGACACTGTTTGAGTGTAACAAACGTGAAACAATTCTTTTAGCCTTTTCTTATGAAAACAGGGTCCAAAATCATGGGTTTTCGTTCAGCAGTGGAAGTAGGAGGCGCGCTCTACAATAGGCAAGGGTTTTCAAGTCTGCAAGTACGTTTTAAGCTGAGTTCCATGAACATTGTCCAAAATCATGTTTTAGGCCAAATCCACAATGCGACCAGTTCAGCATATGACAGGAGACACTGTTTGAGTGTAACAAACGTGAAACATTTCTTTTAGCCTTTTCGCATGAAAACAGGGTCCAAAATCATGGGTTTTCATTCAGCAGTGGAAGTAGGAGGCGCGCTCTACAATAGGCAAGGGTTTTCAAGTCTGCAAGTACGTTTTAAGCTGAGTTCCATGAACATTGTCCAAAATCATGTTTTAGGCCAAATCCACAATGCGACCAGTTCAGCATATGACAGGAGACACTGTTTGAGTGTAACAAACGTGAAACATTTCTTTTAGCCTTTTCGCATGAAAACAGGGTCCAAAATCATGGGTTTTCATTCAGCAGTGGAAGTAGGAGGCGCGCTCTACAATAGGCAAGGGTTTTCAAGTCTGCAAGTACGTTTTAAGCTGAGTTCCATGAACATTGTCCAAAATCATGTTTTAGGCCAAATCCACAATGCGACCAGTTCAGCATATGACAGGAGACACTGTTTGAGTGTAACAAACGTGAAACATTTCTTTTAGCCTTTTCGCATGAAAACAGGGTCCAAAATCATGGGTTTTCATTCAGCAGTGGAAGTAGGAGGCGCGCTCTACAATAGGCAAGGGTTTTCAAGTCTGCAAGTACGTTTTAAGCTGAGTTCCATGAACATTGTCCAAAATCATGTTTTAGGCCAAATCCACAATGCGACCAGTTCAGCATATGACAGGAGACACTGTTTGAGTGTAACAAACGTGAAACATTTCTTTTAGCCTTTTCGCATGAAAACAGGGTCCAAAATCATGGGTTTTCATTCAGCAGTGGAAGTAGGAGGCGCGCTCTACAATAGGCAAGGGTTTTCAAGTCTGCAAGTACGTTTTAAGCTGAGTTCCATGAACATTGTCCAAAATCATGTTTTAGGCCAAATCCACAATGCGACCAGTTCAGCATATGACAGGAGACACTGTTTGAGTGTAACAAACGTGAAACATTTCTTTTAGCCTTTTCGCATGAAAACAGGGTCCAAAATCATGGGTTTTCATTCAGCAGTGGAAGTAGGAGGCGCGCTCTACAATAGGCAAGGGTTTTCAAGTCTGCAAGTACGTTTTAAGCTGAGTTCCATGAACATTGTCCAAAATCATGTTTTAGGCCAAATCCACAATGCGACCAGTTCAGCATATGACAGGAGACACTGTTTGAGTGTAACAAACGTGAAACATTTCTTTTAGCCTTTTCTTATGAAAACAGGGTCCAAAATCATGGGTTTTCGTTCAGCAGTGGAAGTAGGAGGCACGCTCTACAATAGGCAAGGGTTTTCAAGTCTGCAAGTACGTTTTAAGCTGAGTTCCATGAACATTGTCCAAAATCATGTTTTAGGCCAAATCCACAATGCGACCAGTTCAGCATATGACAGGAGACACTGTTTGAGTGTAACAAACGTGAAACATTTCTTTTAGTCTTTTCGCATGAAAACAGGGTCCAAAATCATGGGTTTTCATTCAGCAGTGGAAGTAGGAGGCGCGCTCTACAATAGGCAAGGGTTTTCAAGTCTGCAAGTACGTTTTAAGCTGAGTTCCATGAACATTGTCCAAAATCATGTTTTAGGCCAAATCCACATTGCGACCAGTTCAGCATATGACAGGAGACACTGTTTGAGTGTAACAAACATGAAACAATTCTTTTAGCCTTTTCTTATGAAAACAGGGTCCAAAATCATGGGTTTTCATTCAGCAGTGGAAGTAGGAGGCGCGCTCTACAATAGGCAAGGGTTTTCAAGTCTGCAAGTACGTTTTAAGCTGAGTTCCATGAACATTGTCCAAAATCATGTTTTAACCAAAATCCACAATGCGACCAGTTCAGCATATGAGAGGAGACACTGTTTGAGTGTAACAAACGTGAAACATTTCTTTTAGCCTTTTCGCATGAAAACAGGGTCCAAAATCATGGGTTTTCATTCAGCAGTGGAAGTAGGAGGCGCGCTCTACAATAGGCAAGGGTTTTCAAGTCTGCAAGTACGTTTTAAGCTGAGTTCCATGAACATTGTCCAAAATCATGTTTTAGGCCAAATCCATATTGCGACCAGTTAAGCATATGACAGGAGACACTGTTTGAGTGTAACAAACGTGAAACATTTCTTTTAGCCTTTTCGCATGAAAACAGGGTCCAAAATCATGGGTTTTCATTCAGCAGTGGAAGTAGGAGGCGCGCTCTACAATAGGCAAGGGTTTTCAAGTCTGCAAGTACGTTTTAAGCTGAGTTCCATGAACATTGTCCAAAATCATGTTTTAGGCCAAATCCACAATGCGACCAGTTCAGCATATGACAGGAGACACTGTTTGAGTGTAACAAACGTGAAACATTTCTTTTAGCCTTTTCGCATGAAAACAGGGTCCAAAATCATGGGTTTTCATTCAGCAGTGGAAGTAGGAGGCGCGCTCTACAATAGGCAAGGGTTTTCAAGTCTGCAAGTACGTTTTAAGCTGAGTTCCATGAACATTGTCCAAAATCATGTTTTAGGCCAAATCCACAATGCGACCAGTTCAGCATATGACAGGAGACACTGTTTGAGTGTAACAAACGTGAAACATTTCTTTTAGCCTTTTCGCATGAAAACAGGGTCCAAAATCATGGGTTTTCATTCAGCAGTGGAAGTAGGAGGCGCGCTCTACAATAGGCAAGGGTTTTCAAGTCTGCAAGTACGTTTTAAGCTGAGTTCCATGAACATTGTCCAAAATCATGTTTTAGGCCAAATCCACAATGCGACCAGTTCAGCATATGACAGGAGACACTGTTTGAGTGTAACAAACGTGAAACATTTCTTTTAGCCTTTTCGCATGAAAACAGGGTCCAAAATCATGGGTTTTCATTCAGCAGTGGAAGTAGGAGGCGCGCTCTACAATAGGCAAGGGTTTTCAAGTCTGCAAGTACGTTTTAAGCTGAGTTCCATGAACATTGTCCAAAATCATGTTTTAGGCCAAATCCACAATGCGACCAGTTCAGCATATGACAGGAGACACTGTTTGAGTGTAACAAACGTGAAACATTTCTTTTAGCCTTTTCGCATGAAAACAGGGTCCAAAATCATGGGTTTTCATTCAGCAGTGGAAGTAGGAGGCGCGCTCTACAATAGGCAAGGGTTTTCAAGTCTGCAAGTACGTTTTAAGCTGAGTTCCATGAACATTGTCCAAAATCATGTTTTAGGCCAAATCCACAATGCGACCAGTTCAGCATATGACAGGAGACACTGTTTGAGTGTAACAAACGTGAAACATTTCTTTTAGCCTTTTCGCATGAAAACAGGGTCCAAAATCATGGGTTTTCATTCAGCAGTGGAAGTAGGAGGCGCGCTCTACAATAGGCAAGGGTTTTCAAGTCTGCAAGTACGTTTTAAGCTGAGTTCCATGAACATTGTCCAAAATCATGTTTTAGGCCAAATCCACAATGCGACCAGTTCAGCATATGACAGGAGACACTGTTTGAGTGTAACAAACGTGAAACATTTCTTTTAGCCTTTTCTTATGAAAACAGGGTCCAAAATCATGGGTTTTCGTTCAGCAGTGGAAGTAGGAGGCACGCTCTACAATAGGCAAGGGTTTTCAAGTCTGCAAGTACGTTTTAAGCTGAGTTCCATGAACATTGTCCAAAATCATGTTTTAGGCCAAATCCACAATGCGACCAGTTCAGCATATGACAGGAGACACTGTTTGAGTGTAACAAACGTGAAACATTTCTTTTAGTCTTTTCGCATGAAAACAGGGTCCAAAATCATGGGTTTTCATTCAGCAGTGGAAGTAGGAGGCGCGCTCTACAATAGGCAAGGGTTTTCAAGTCTGCAAGTACGTTTTAAGCTGAGTTCCATGAACATTGTCCAAAATCATGTTTTAGGCCAAATCCACATTGCGACCAGTTCAGCATATGACAGGAGACACTGTTTGAGTGTAACAAACATGAAACAATTCTTTTAGCCTTTTCTTATGAAAACAGGGTCCAAAATCATGGGTTTTCATTCAGCAGTGGAAGTAGGAGGCGCGCTCTACAATAGGCAAGGGTTTTCAAGTCTGCAAGTACGTTTTAAGCTGAGTTCCATGAACATTGTCCAAAATCATGTTTTAACCAAAATCCACAATGCGACCAGTTCAGCATATGAGAGGAGACACTGTTTGAGTGTAACAAACGTGAAACATTTCTTTTAGCCTTTTCGCATGAAAACAGGGTCCAAAATCATGGGTTTTCATTCAGCAGTGGAAGTAGGAGGCGCGCTCTACAATAGGCAAGGGTTTTCAAGTCTGCAAGTACGTTTTAAGCTGAGTTCCATGAACATTGTCCAAAATCATGTTTTAGGCCAAATCCATATTGCGACCAGTTAAGCATATGACAGGAGACACTGTTTGAGTGTAACAAACGTGAAACAATTCTTTTAGCCTTTTCTTATGAAAACAGGGTCCAAAATCATGGGTTTTCGTTCAGCAGTGGAAGTAGGAGGCGCGCTCTACAATAGGCAAGGGTTTTCAAGTCTGCAAGTACGTTTTAAGCTGAGTTCCATGAACATTGTCCAAAATCATGTTTTAGGCCAAATCCACATTGCGACCAGTTCAGCATATGACAGGAGACACTGTTTGAGTGTAACAACCGTGAAACAATTCTTTTAGCCTTTTCTTATGAAAACAGGGTCCAAAATCATGGGTTTTCGTTCAGCAGTGGAAGTAGGAGGCGCGCTCTACAATAGGCAAGGGTTTTCAAGTCTGCAAGTACGTTTTAAGCTGAGTTCCATGAACATTGTCCAAAATCATGTTTTAGGCCAAATCCACAATGCGACCAGTTCAGCATATGACAGGAGACACTGTTTGAGTGTAACAAACGTGAAACATTTCTTTTAGTCTTTTCGCATGAAAACAGGGTCCAAAATCATGGGTTTTCATTCAGCAGTGGAAGTAGGAGGCGCGCTCTACAATAGGCAAGGGTTTTCAAGTCTGCAAGTACGTTTTAAGCTGAGTTCCATGAACATTGTCCAAAATCATGTTTTAGGCCAAATCCACATTGCGACCAGTTCAGCATATGACAGGAGACACTGTTTGAGTGTAACAAACGTGAAACAATTCTTTTAGCCTTTTCTTATGAAAACAGGGTCCAAAATCATGGGTTTTCGTTCAGCAGTGGAAGTAGGAGGCGCGCTCTACAATAGGCAAGGGTTTTCAAGTCTGCAAGTACGTTTTAAGCTGAGTTCCATGAACATTGTCCAAAATCATGTTTTAGGCCAAATCCACAATGCGACCAGTTCAGCATATGACAGGAGACACTGTTTGAGTGTAACAAACGTGAAACATTTCTTTTAGCCTTTTCGCATGAAAACAGGGTCCAAAATCATGGGTTTTCATTCAGCAGTGGAAGTAGGAGGCGCGCTCTACAATAGGCAAGGGTTTTCAAGTCTGCAAGTACGTTTTAAGCTGAGTTCCATGAACATTGTCCAAAATCATGTTTTAACCAAAATCCACAATGCGACCAGTTCAGCATATGAGAGGAGACACTGTTTGAGTGTAACAAACGTGAAACATTTCTTTTAGCCTTTTCGCATGAAAACAGGGTCCAAAATCATGGGTTTTCGTTCAGCAGTGGAAGTAGGAGGCGCGCTCTACAATAGGCAAGGGTTTTCAAGTCTGCAAGTACGTTTTAAGCTGAGTTCCATGAACATTGTCCAAAATCATGTTTTATCCAAAATCCACAATGCGACCAGTTCAGCATATGAGAGGAGACACTGTTTGAGTGTAACAAACGTGAAACATTTCTTTTAGCCTTTTCGCATGAAAACAGGGTCCAAAATCATGGGTTTTCGTTCAGCAGTGGAAGTAGGAGGCGCGCTCTACAATAGGCAAGGGTTTTCAAGTCTGCAAGTACGTTTTAAGCTGAGTTCCATGAACATTGTCCAAAATCATGTTTTATCCAAAATCCACAATGCGACCAGTTCAGCATATGAGAGGAGACACTGTTTGAGTGTAACAAACGTGAAACATTTCTTTTAGCCTTTTCGCATGAAAACAGGGTCCAAAATCATGGGTTTTCATTCAGCAGTGGAAGTAGGAGGCGCGCTCTACAATAGGCAAGGGTTTTCAAGTCTGCAAGTACGTTTTAAGCTGAGTTCCATGAACATTGTCCAAAATCATGTTTTTTACCAAAATCCACAATGCGACCAGTTCAGCATATGAGAGGAGACACTGTTTGAGTGTAACAAACGTGAAACATTTCTTTTAGCCTTTTCGCATGAAAGAGGGTCCAAAATCATGGGTTTTCATTCAGCAGTGGAAGTAGGAGGCGCCGCTCTACAATAGGCAAGGGTTTTCAAGTCTGCAAGTACGTTTTAAGCTGAGTTCCATGAACATTGTCCAAAATCATGTTTTAACCAAAATCCACAATGCGACCAGTTCAGCATATGAGAGGAGACACTGTTTGAGTGTAACAAACGTGAAACATTTCTTTTAGCCTTTTCGCATGAAAACAGGGTCCAAAATCATGGGTTTTCATTCAGCAGTGGAAGTAGGAGGCGCGCTCTACAATAGGCAAGGGTTTTCAAGTCTGCAAGTACGTTTTAAGCTGAGTTCCATGAACATTGTCCAAAATCATGTTTTAGGCCAAATCCATATTGCGACCAGTTAAGCATATGACAGGAGACACTGTTTGAGTGTAACAAACGTGAAACAATTCTTTTAGCCTTTTCTTATGAAAACAGGGTCCAAAATCATGGGTTTTCGTTCAGCAGTGGAAGTAGGAGGCGCGCTCTACAATAGGCAAGGGTTTTCAAGTCTGCAAGTACGTTTTAAGCTGAGTTCCATGAACATTGTCCAAAATCATGTTTTAGACCAAATCCACAATGCGACCAGTTCAGCATATGACAGGAGACACTGTTTGAGTGTAACAAACGTGAAACATTTCTTTTAGCCTTTTCGCATGAAAACAGGGTCCAAAATAATGGGTTTTCATTCAGCAGTGGAAGTAGGAGGCGCGCTCTACAATAGGCAAGGGTTTTCAAGTCTGCAAGTACGTTTTAAGCTGAGTTCCATGAACATTGTCCAAAATCATGTTTTAGGCCAAATCCACAATGCGACCAGTTCAGCATATGACAGGAGACACTGTTTGAGTGTAACAAACGTGAAACATTTCTTTTAGCCTTTTCGCATGAAAACAGGGTCCAAAATCATGGGTTTTCATTCAGCAGTGGAAGTAGGAGGCGCGCTCTACAATAGGCAAGGGTTTTCAAGTCTGCAAGTACGTTTTAAGCTGAGTTCCATGAACATTGTCCAAAATCATGTTTTAGGCCAAATCCACATTGCGACCAGTTCAGCATATGAGAGGAGACACTGTTTGAGTGTAACAAACGTGAAACATTTCTTTTAGCCTTTTTGCATGAAAACAGGGTCCAAAATCATGGGTTTTCGTTCAGCAGTGGAAGTAGGAGGCGCGCTCTACAATAGGCAAGGGTTTTCAAGTCTGCAAGTACGTTTTAAGCTGAGTTCCATGAACATTGTCCAAAATCATGTTTTAGGCCAAATCCACAATGCGACCAGTTCAGCATATGACAGGAGACACTGTTTGAGTGTAACAAACGTGAAACATTTCTTTTAGCCTTTTCGCATGAAAACAGGGTCCAAAATCATGGGTTTTCATTCAGCAGTGGAAGTAGGAGGCGCGCTCTACAATAGGCAAGGGTTTTCAAGTCTGCAAGTACGTTTTAAGCTGAGTTCCATGAACATTGTCCAAAATCATGTTTTAGGCCAAATCCACAATGCGACCAGTTCAGCATATGACAGGAGACACTGTTTGAGTGTAACAAACGTGAAACATTTCTTTTAGTCTTTTCGCATGAAAACAGGGTCCAAAATCATGGGTTTTCATTCAGCAGTGGAAGTAGGAGGCGCGCTCTACAATAGGCAAGGGTTTTCAAGTCTGCAAGTACGTTTTAAGCTGAGTTCCATGAACATTGTCCAAAATCATGTTTTAGGCCAAATCCACATTGCGACCAGTTCAGCATATGACAGGAGACACTGTTTGAGTGTAACAAACGTGAAACAATTCTTTTAGCCTTTTCTTATGAAAACAGGGTCCAAAATCATGGGTTTTCATTCAGCAGTGGAAGTAGGAGGCGCGCTCTACAATAGGCAAGGGTTTTCAAGTCTGCAAGTACGTTTTAAGCTGAGTTCCATGAACATTGTCCAAAATCATGTTTTAGGCCAAATCCACAATGCGACCAGTTCAGCATATGACAGGAGACACTGTTTGAGTGTAACAAACGTGAAACATTTCTTTTAGTCTTTTCGCATGAAAACAGGGTCCAAAATCATGGGTTTTCATTCAGCAGTGGAAGTAGGAGGCGCGCTCTACAATAGGCAAGGGTTTTCAAGTCTGCAAGTACGTTTTAAGCTGAGTTCCATGAACATTGTCCAAAATCATGTTTTAGGCCAAATCCACATTGCGACCAGTTAAGCATATGACAGGAGACACTGTTTGAGTGTAACAAACGTGAAACAATTCTTTTAGCCTTTTCTTATGAAAACAGGGTCCAAAAACATGGGTTTTCGTTCAGCAGTGGAAGTAGGAGGCGCGCTCTACAATAGGCAAGGGTTTTCAAGTCTGCAAGTACGTTTTAAGCTGAGTTCCATGAACATTGTCCAAAATCATGTTTTAACCAAAATCCACAATGCGACCAGTTCAGCATATGAGAGGAGACACTGTTTGAGTGTAACAAACGTGAAACATTTCTTTTAGCCTTTTCGCATGAAAACAGGGTCCAAAATCATGGGTTTTCGTTCAGCAGTGGAAGTAGGAGGCGCGCTCTACAATAGGCAAGGGTTTTCAAGTCTGCAAGTACGTTTTAAGCTGAGTTCCATGAACATTGTCCAAAATCATGTTTTAGGCCAAATCCACATTGCGACCAGTTAAGCATATGACAGGAGACACTGTTTGAGTGTAACAAACGTGAAACAATTCTTTTAGCCTTTTCTTATGAAAACAGGGTCCAAAATCATGGGTTTTCGTTCAGCAGTGGAAGTAGGAGGCGCGCTCTACAATAGGCAAGGGTTTTCAAGTCTGCAAGTACGTTTTAAGCTGAGTTCCATGAACATTGTCCAAAATCATGTTTTAGACCAAATCCACAATGCGACCAGTTCAGCATATGACAGGAGACACTGTTTGAGTGTAACAAACGTGAAACATTTCTTTTAGCCTTTTCGCATGAAAACAGGGTCCAAAATCATGGGTTTTCATTCAGCAGTGGAAGTAGGAGGCGCGCTCTACAATAGGCAAGGGTTTTCAAGTCTGCAAGTACGTTTTAAGCTGAGTTCCATGAACATTGTCCAAAATCATGTTTTAGGCCAAATCCACAATGCGACCAGTTCAGCATATGACAGGAGACACTGTTTGAGTGTAACAAACGTGAAACATTTCTTTTAGCCTTTTCGCATGAAAACAGGGTCCAAAATCATGGGTTTTCATTCAGCAGTGGAAGTAGGAGGCGCGCTCTACAATAGGCAAGGGTTTTCAAGTCTGCAAGTACGTTTTAAGCTGAGTTCCATGAACATTGTCCAAAATCATGTTTTAGGCCAAATCCACATTGCGACCAGTTCAGCATATGAGAGGAGACACTGTTTGAGTGTAACAAACGTGAAACATTTCTTTTAGCCTTTTTGCATGAAAACAGGGTCCAAAATCATGGGTTTTCGTTCAGCAGTGGAAGTAGGAGGCGCGCTCTACAATAGGCAAGGGTTTTCAAGTCTGCAAGTACGTTTTAAGCTGAGTTCCATGAACATTGTCCAAAATCATGTTTTAGGCCAAATCCACAATGCGACCAGTTCAGCATATGACAGGAGACACTGTTTGAGTGTAACAAACGTGAAACATTTCTTTTAGCCTTTTCGCATGAAAACAGGGTCCAAAATCATGGGTTTTCATTCAGCAGTGGAAGTAGGAGGCGCGCTCTACAATAGGCAAGGGTTTTCAAGTCTGCAAGTACGTTTTAAGCTGAGTTCCATGAACATTGTCCAAAATCATGTTTTAGGCCAAATCCACAATGCGACCAGTTCAGCATATGACAGGAGACACTGTTTGAGTGTAACAAACGTGAAACATTTCTTTTAGTCTCTTCGCATGAAAACAGGGTCCAAAATCATGGGTTTTCATTCAGCAGTGGAAGTAGGAGGCGCGCTCTACAATAGGCAAGGGTTTTCAAGTCTGCAAGTACGTTTTAAGCTGAGTTCCATGAACATTGTCCAAAATCATGTTTTAGGCCAAATCCACATTGCGACCAGTTCAGCATATGACAGGAGACACTGTTTGAGTGTAACAAACGTGAAACAATTCTTTTAGCCTTTTCTTATGAAAACAGGGTCCAAAATCATGGGTTTTCATTCAGCAGTGGAAGTAGGAGGCGCGCTCTACAATAGGCAAGGGTTTTCAAGTCTGCAAGTACGTTTTAAGCTGAGTTCCATGAACATTGTCCAAAATCATGTTTTAGGCCAAATCCACAATGCGACCAGTTCAGCATATGACAGGAGACACTGTTTGAGTGTAACAAACGTGAAACATTTCTTTTAGTCTTTTCGCATGAAAACAGGGTCCAAAATCATGGGTTTTCATTCAGCAGTGGAAGTAGGAGGCGCGCTCTACAATAGGCAAGGGTTTTCAAGTCTGCAAGTACGTTTTAAGCTGAGTTCCATGAACATTGTCCAAAATCATGTTTTAGGCCAAATCCACATTGCGACCAGTTAAGCATATGACAGGAGACACTGTTTGAGTGTAACAAACGTGAAACAATTCTTTTAGCCTTTTCTTATGAAAACAGGGTCCAAAATCATGGGTTTTCGTTCAGCAGTGGAAGTAGGAGGCGCGCTCTACAATAGGCAAGGGTTTTCAAGTCTGCAAGTACGTTTTAAGCTGAGTTCCATGAACATTGTCCAAAATCATGTTTTAACCAAAATCCACAATGCGACCAGTTCAGCATATGAGAGGAGACACTGTTTGAGTGTAACAAACGTGAAACATTTCTTTTAGCCTTTTCGCATGAAAACAGGGTCCAAAATCATGGGTTTTCGTTCAGCAGTGGAAGTAGGAGGCGCGCTCTACAATAGGCAAGGGTTTTCAAGTCTGCAAGTACGTTTTAAGCTGAGTTCCATGAACATTGTCCAAAATCATGTTTTATCCAAAATCCACAATGCGACCAGTTCAGCATATGAGAGGAGACACTGTTTGAGTGTAACAAACGTGAAACATTTATTTTAGCCTTTTCGCATGAAAACAGGGTCCAAAATCATGGGTTTTCATTCAGCAGTGGAAGTAGGAGGCGCGCTCTACAATAGGCAAGGGTTTTCAAGTCTGCAAGTACGTTTTAAGCTGAGTTCCATGAACATTGTCCAAAATCATGTTTTAGGCCAAATCCACAATGTGACCAGTTCAGCATATGAGAGGAGACACTGTTTGAGTGTAACAAACGTGAAACATTTCTTTTATCCTTTTTGCATGAAAACAGGGTCCAAAATCATGGGTTTTCGTTCAGCAGTGGAAGTAGGAGGCGCGCTCTACAATAGGCAAGGGTTTTCAAGTCTGCAAGTACGTTTTAAGCTGAGTTCCATGAACATTGTCCAAAATCATGTTTTTTACCAAAATCCACAATGCGACCAGTTCAGCATATGAGAGGAGACACTGTTTGAGTGTAACAAACGTGAAACATTTCTTTTAGCCTTTTCGCATGAAAGAGGGTCCAAAATCATGGGTTTTCGTTCAGCAGTGGAAGTAGGAGGCGCCGCTCTACAATAGGCAAGGGTTTTCAAGTCTGCAAGTACGTTTTAAGCTGAGTTCCATGAACATTGTCCAAAATCATGTTTTATCCAAAATCCACAATGCGACCAGTTCAGCATATGACAGGAGACACTGTTTGAGTGTAACAAACGTGAAACATTTCTTTTAGCCTTTTCGCATGAAAACAGGGTCCAAAATCATGGGTTTTCATTCAGCAGTGGAAGTAGGAGGCGCGCTCTACAATAGGCAAGGGTTTTCAAGTCTGCAAGTACGTTTTAAGCTGAGTTCCATGAACATTGTCCAAAATCATGTTTTAGGCCAAATCCATATTGCGACCAGTTCAGCATATGACAGGAGACACTGTTTGAGTGTAACAAACGTGAAACAATTCTTTTAGCCTTTTCTTATGAAAACAGGGTCCAAAATCATGGGTTTTCGTTCAGCAGTGGAAGTAGGAGGCGCGCTCTACAATAGGCAAGGGTTTTCAAGTCTGCAAGTACGTTTTAAGCTGAGTTCCATGAACATTGTCCAAAATCATGTTTTAGGCCAAATCCACAATGCGACCAGTTCAGCATATGACAGGAGACACTGTTTGAGTGTAACAAACGTGAAACATTTCTTTTAGTCTTTTCGCATGAAAACAGGGTCCAAAATCATGGGTTTTCATTCAGCAGTGGAAGTAGGAGGCGCGCTCTACAATAGGCAAGGGTTTTCAAGTCTGCAAGTACGTTTTAAGCTGAGTTCCATGAACATTGTCCAAAATCATGTTTTAGGCCAAATCCACATTGCGACCAGTTCAGCATATGACAGGAGACACTGTTTGAGTGTAACAAACGTGAAACAATTCTTTTAGCCTTTTCTTATGAAAACAGGGTCCAAAATCATGGGTTTTCATTCAGCAGTGGAAGTAGGGCGCGCTCTACAATAGGCAAGGGTTTTCAAGTCTGCAAGTACGTTTTAAGCTGAGTTCCATGAACATTGTCCAAAATCATGTTTTAACCAAAATCCACAATGCGACCAGTTCAGCATATGAGAGGAGACACTGTTTGAGTGTAACAAACGTGAAACATTTCTTTTAGCCTTTTCGCATGAAAACAGGGTCCAAAATCATGGGTTTTCATTCAGCAGTGGAAGTAGGAGGCGCGCTCTACAATAGGCAAGGGTTTTCAAGTCTGCAAGTACGTTTTAAGCTGAGTTCCATGAACATTGTCCAAAATCATGTTTTAGGCCAAATCCATATTGCGACCAGTTAAGCATATGACAGGAGACACTGTTTGAGTGTAACAAACGTGAAACAATTCTTTTAGCCTTTTCTTATGAAAACAGGGTCCAAAATCATGGGTTTTCGTTCAGCAGTGGAAGTAGGAGGCGCGCTCTACAATAGGCAAGGGTTTTCAAGTCTGCAAGTACGTTTTAAGCTGAGTTCCATGAACATTGTCCAAAATCATGTTTTAGGCCAAATCCACATTGCGACCAGTTCAGCATATGACAGGAGACACTGTTTGAGTGTAACAACCGTGAAACAATTCTTTTAGCCTTTTCTTATGAAAACAGGGTCCAAAATCATGGGTTTTCATTCAGCAGTGGAAGTAGGAGGCGCGCTCTACAATAGGCAAGGGTTTTCAAGTCTGCAAGTACGTTTTAAGCTGAGTTCCATGAACATTGTCCAAAATCATGTTTTAGGCCAAATCCACATTGCGACCAGTTCAGCATATGACAGGAGACACTGTTTGAGTGTAACAAACGTGAAACATTTCTTTTAGTCTTTTCGCATGAAAACAGGGTCCAAAATCATGGGTTTTCATTCAGCAGTGGAAGTAGGAGGCGCGCTCTACAATAGGCAAGGGTTTTCAAGTCTGCAAGTACGTTTTAAGCTGAGTTCCATGAACATTGTCCAAAATCATGTTTTAGGCCAAATCCATATTGCGACCAGTTAAGCATATGACAGGAGACACTGTTTGAGTGTAACAAACGTGAAACAATTCTTTTAGCCTTTTCTTATGAAAACAGGGTCCAAAATCATGGGTTTTCGTTCAGCAGTGGAAGTAGGAGGCGCGCTCTACAATAGGCAAGGGTTTTCAAGTCTGCAAGTACGTTTTAAGCTGAGTTCCATGAACATTGTCCAAAATCATGTTTTAGGCCAAATCCACATTGCGACCAGTTCAGCATATGACAGGAGACACTGTTTGAGTGTAACAACCGTGAAACAATTCTTTTAGCCTTTTCTTATGAAAACAGGGTCCAAAATCATGGGTTTTCGTTCAGCAGTGGAAGTAGGAGGCGCGCTCTACAATAGGCAAGGGTTTTCAAGTCTGCAAGTACGTTTTAAGCTGAGTTCCATGAACATTGTCCAAAATCATGTTTTAGGCCAAATCCACAATGCGACCAGTTCAGCATATGACAGGAGACACTGTTTGAGTGTAACAAACGTGAAACATTTCTTTTAGTCTTTTCGCATGAAAACAGGGTCCAAAATCATGGGTTTTCATTCAGCAGTGGAAGTAGGAGGCGCGCTCTACAATAGGCAAGGGTTTTCAAGTCTGCAAGTACGTTTTAAGCTGAGTTCCATGAACATTGTCCAAAATCATGTTTTAGGCCAAATCCACATTGCGACCAGTTCAGCATATGACAGGAGACACTGTTTGAGTGTAACAACCGTGAAACAATTCTTTTAGCCTTTTCTTATGAAAACAGGGTCCAAAATCATGGGTTTTCGTTCAGCAGTGGAAGTAGGAGGCGCGCTCTACAATAGGCAAGGGTTTTCAAGTCTGCAAGTACGTTTTAAGCTGAGTTCCATGAACATTGTCCAAAATCATGTTTTAGGCCAAATCCACAATGCGACCAGTTCAGCATATGACAGGAGACACTGTTTGAGTGTAACAAACGTGAAACATTTCTTTTAGTCTTTTCGCATGAAAACAGGGTCCAAAATCATGGGTTTTCATTCAGCAGTGGAAGTAGGAGGCGCGCTCTACAATAGGCAAGGGTTTTCAAGTCTGCAAGTACGTTTTAAGCTGAGTTCCATGAACATTGTCCAAAATCA
Organism: Coregonus lavaretus; assembly: GCF_964263955.1. Lineage (NCBI taxonomy): Eukaryota > Metazoa > Chordata > Actinopteri > Salmoniformes > Salmonidae > Coregonus > Coregonus lavaretus. Next base: position 206,486 of record NC_140017.1, on the reverse strand, counting down.
TGTTTTAACCAAAATCCACAATGCGACCAGTTCAGCATATGAGAGGAGACACTGTTTGAGTGTAACAAACGTGAAACATTTCTTTTAGCCTTTTCGCATGAAAACAGGGTCCAAAATCATGGGTTTTCGTTCAGCAGTGGAAGTAGGAGGCGCGCTCTACAATAGGCAAGGGTTTTCAAGTCTGCAAGTACGTTTTAAGCTGAGTTCCATGAACATTGTCCAAAATCATGTTTTATCCAAAATCCACAATGCGACCAGTTCAGCATATGAGAGGAGACACTGTTTGAGTGTAACAAACGTGAAACATTTCTTTTAGCCTTTTCGCATGAAAACAGGGTCCAAAATCATGGGTTTTCATTCAGCAGTGGAAGTAGGAGGCGCGCTCTACAATAGGCAAGGGTTTTCAAGTCTGCAAGTACGTTTTAAGCTGAGTTCCATGAACATTGTCCAAAATCATGTTTTAGGCCAAATCCACAATGTGACCAGTTCAGCATATGAGAGGAGACACTGTTTGAGTGTAACAAACGTGAAACATTTCTTTTAGCCTTTTTGCATGAAAACAGGGTCCAAAATCATGGGTTTTCGTTCAACAGTGGAAGTAGGAGGCGCGCTCTACAATAGGCAAGGGTTTTCAAGTCTGCAAGTACGTTTTAAGCTGAGTTCCATGAACATTGTCCAAAATCATGTTTTAGGCCAAATCCATATTGCGACCAGTTAAGCATATGACAGGAGACACTGTTTGAGTGTAACAAACGTGAAACAATTCTTTTAGCCTTTTCTTATGAAAACAGGGTCCAAAATCATGGGTTTTCGTTCAGCAGTGGAAGTAGGAGGCGCGCTCTACAATAGGCAAGGGTTTTCAAGTCTGCAAGTACGTTTTAAGCTGAGTTCCATGAACATTGTCCAAAATCATGTTTTAGGCCAAATCCACAATGCGACCAGTTCAGCATATGACAGGAGACACTGTTTGAGTGTAACAAACGTGAAACATTTCTTTTAGCCTTTTCGCATGAAAACAGGGTCCAAAATCATGGGTTTTCATTCAGCAGTGGAAGTAGGAGGCGCGCTCTACAATAGGCAAGGGTTTTCAAGTCTGCAAGTACGTTTTAAGCTGAGTTCCATGAACATTGTCCAAAATCATGTTTTAGGCCAAATCCACAATGCGACCAGTTCAGCATATGACAGGAGACACTGTTTGAGTGTAACAAACGTGAAACATTTCTTTTAGCCTTTTCGCATGAAAACAGGGTCCAAAATCATGGGTTTTCATTCAGCAGTGGAAGTAGGAGGCGCGCTCTACAATAGGCAAGGGTTTTCAAGTCTGCAAGTACGTTTTAAGCTGAGTTCCATGAACATTGTCCAAAATCATGTTTTAGGCCAAATCCACAATGCGACCAGTTCAGCATATGACAGGAGACACTGTTTGAGTGTAACAAACGTGAAACATTTCTTTTAGCCTTTTCGCATGAAAACAGGGTCCAAAATCATGGGTTTTCATTCAGCAGTGGAAGTAGGAGGCGCGCTCTACAATAGGCAAGGGTTTTCAAGTCTGCAAGTACGTTTTAAGCTGAGTTCCATGAACATTGTCCAAAATCATGTTTTAGGCCAAATCCACAATGCGACCAGTTCAGCATATGACAGGAGACACTGTTTGAGTGTAACAAACGTGAAACATTTCTTTTAGCCTTTTCTTATGAAAACAGGGTCCAAAATCATGGGTTTTCGTTCAGCAGTGGAAGTAGGAGGCACGCTCTACAATAGGCAAGGGTTTTCAAGTCTGCAAGTACGTTTTAAGCTGAGTTCCATGAACATTGTCCAAAATCATGTTTTAGGCCAAATCCACAATGCGACCAGTTCAGTATATGAGAGGAGACACTGTTTGAGTGTAACAAACGTGAAACATTTCTTTTAGCCTTTTTGCATGAAAACAGGGTCCAAAATCATGGGTTTTCGTTCAGCAGTGGAAGTAGGAGGCGCGCTCTACAATAGGCAAGGGTTTTCAAGTCTGCAAGTACGTTTTAAGCTGAGTTTCATGAACATTGTCCAAAATCATGTTTTAGGCCAAATCCACATTGCGACCAGTTCAGCATATGACAGGAGACACTGTTTGAGTGTAACAAACGTGAAACAATTCTTTTAGCCTTTTCTTATGAAAACAGGGTCCAAAATCATGGGTTTTCGTTCAGCAGTGGAAGTAGGAGGCGCGCTCTACAATAGGCAAGGGTTTTCAAGTCTGCAAGTTCGTTTTAAGCTGAGTTCCATGAACATTGTCCAAAATCATGTTTTAGGCCAAATCCACAATGCGACCAGTTCAGCATATGACAGGAGACACTGTTTGAGTGTAACAAACGTGAAACATTTCTTTTAGCCTTTTCGCATGAAAACAGGGTCCAAAATCATGGGTTTTCATTCAGCAGTGGAAGTAGGAGGCGCGCTCTACAATAGGCAAGGGTTTTCAAGTCTGCAAGTACGTTTTAAGCTGAGTTCCATGAACATTGTCCAAAATCATGTTTTAGGCCAAATCCATATTGCGACCAGTTAAGCATATGACAGGAGACACTGTTTGAGTGTAACAAACGTGAAACATTTCTTTTAGCCTTTTCGCATGAAAACAGGGTCCAAAATCATGGGTTTTCATTCAGCAGTGGAAGTAGGAGGCGCGCTCTACAATAGGCAAGGGTTTTCAAGTCTGCAAGTACGTTTTAAGCTGAGTTCCATGAACATTGTCCAAAATCATGTTTTAGGCCAAATCCACAATGTGACCAGTTCAGCATATGAGAGGAGACACTGTTTGAGTGTAACAAACGTGAAACATTTCTTTTAGCCTTTTTGCATGAAAACAGGGTCCAAAATCATGGGTTTTCGTTCAACAGTGGAAGTAGGAGGCGCGCTCTACAATAGGCAAGGGTTTTCAAGTCTGCAAGTACGTTTTAAGCTGAGTTCCATGAACATTGTCCAAAATCATGTTTTAGGCCAAATCCATATTGCGACCAGTTAAGCATATGACAGGAGACACTGTTTGAGTGTAACAAACGTGAAACAATTCTTTTAGCCTTTTCTTATGAAAACAGGGTCCAAAATCATGGGTTTTCGTTCAGCAGTGGAAGTAGGAGGCGCGCTCTACAATAGGCAAGGGTTTTCAAGTCTGCAAGTACGTTTTAAGCTGAGTTCCATGAACATTGTCCAAAATCATGTTTTAGGCCAAATCCACAATGCGACCAGTTCAGCATATGACAGGAGACACTGTTTGAGTGTAACAAACGTGAAACATTTCTTTTAGCCTTTTCGCATGAAAACAGGGTCCAAAATCATGGGTTTTCATTCAGCAGTGGAAGTAGGAGGCGCGCTCTACAATAGGCAAGGGTTTTCAAGTCTGCAAGTACGTTTTAAGCTGAGTTCCATGAACATTGTCCAAAATCATGTTTTAGGCCAAATCCACAATGCGACCAGTTCAGCATATGACAGGAGACACTGTTTGAGTGTAACAAACGTGAAACATTTCTTTTAGCCTTTTCGCATGAAAACAGGGTCCAAAATCATGGGTTTTCATTCAGCAGTGGAAGTAGGAGGCGCGCTCTACAATAGGCAAGGGTTTTCAAGTCTGCAAGTACGTTTTAAGCTGAGTTCCATGAACATTGTCCAAAATCATGTTTTAGGCCAAATCCACAATGCGACCAGTTCAGCATATGACAGGAGACACTGTTTGAGTGTAACAAACGTGAAACATTTCTTTTAGCCTTTTCGCATGAAAACAGGGTCCAAAATCATGGGTTTTCATTCAGCAGTGGAAGTAGGAGGCGCGCTCTACAATAGGCAAGGGTTTTCAAGTCTGCAAGTACGTTTTAAGCTGAGTTCCATGAACATTGTCCAAAATCATGTTTTAGGCCAAATCCACAATGCGACCAGTTCAGCATATGACAGGAGACACTGTTTGAGTGTAACAAACGTGAAACATTTCTTTTAGCCTTTTCTTATGAAAACAGGGTCCAAAATCATGGGTTTTCGTTCAGCAGTGGAAGTAGGAGGCACGCTCTACAATAGGCAAGGGTTTTCAAGTCTGCAAGTACGTTTTAAGCTGAGTTCCATGAACATTGTCCAAAATCATGTTTTAGGCCAAATCCACAATGCGACCAGTTCAGTATATGAGAGGAGACACTGTTTGAGTGTAACAAACGTGAAACATTTCTTTTAGCCTTTTTGCATGAAAACAGGGTCCAAAATCATGGGTTTTCGTTCAGCAGTGGAAGTAGGAGGCGCGCTCTACAATAGGCAAGGGTTTTCAAGTCTGCAAGTACGTTTTAAGCTGAGTTCCATGAACATTGTCCAAAATCATGTTTTAGGCCAAATCCACATTGCGACCAGTTCAGCATATGACAGGAGACACTGTTTGAGTGTAACAAACGTGAAACAATTCTTTTAGCCTTTTCTTATGAAAACAGGGTCCAAAATCATGGGTTTTCGTTCAGCAGTGGAAGTAGGAGGCGCGCTCTACAATAGGCAAGGGTTTTCAAGTCTGCAAGTTCGTTTTAAGCTGAGTTCCATGAACATTGTCCAAAATCATGTTTTAGGCCAAATCCACAATGCGACCAGTTCAGCATATGACAGGAGACACTGTTTGAGTGTAACAAACGTGAAACATTTCTTTTAGCCTTTTCGCATGAAAACAGGGTCCAAAATCATGGGTTTTCATTCAGCAGTGGAAGTAGGAGGCGCGCTCTACAATAGGCAAGGGTTTTCAAGTCTGCAAGTACGTTTTAAGCTGAGTTCCATGAACATTGTCCAAAATCATGTTTTAGGCCAAATCCATATTGCGACCAGTTAAGCATATGACAGGAGACACTGTTTGAGTGTAACAAACGTGAAACAATTCTTTTAGCCTTTTCTTATGAAAACAGGGTCCAAAATCATGGGTTTTCGTTCAGCAGTGGAAGTAGGAGGCGCGCTCTACAATAGGCAAGGGTTTTCAAGTCTGCAAGTACGTTTTAAGCTGAGTTCCATGAACATTGTCCAAAATCATGTTTTAGGCCAAATCCACAATGCGACCAGTTCAGCATATGAGAGGAGACACTGTTTGAGTGTAACAAACGTGAAACATTTCTTTTAGCCTTTTTGCATGAAAACAGGGTCCAAAATCATGGGTTTTCGTTCAGCAGTGGAAGTAGGAGGCGCGCTCTACAATAGGCAAGGGTTTTCAAGTCTGCAAGTACGTTTTAAGCTGAGTTCCATGAACATTGTCCAAAATCATGTTTTAGGCCAAATCCACATTGCGACCAGTTCAGCATATGACAGGAGACACTGTTTGAGTGTAACAAACGTGAAACAATTCTTTTAGCCTTTTCTTATGAAAACAGGGTCCAAAATCATGGGTTTTCGTTCAGCAGTGGAAGTAGGAGGCGCGCTCTACAATAGGCAAGGGTTTTCAAGTCTGCAAGTACGTTTTAAGCTGAGTTCCATGAACATTGTCCAAAATCATGTTTTAGGCCAAATCCACATTGCGACCAGTTCAGCATATGACAGGAGACACTGTTTGAGTGTAACAACCGTGAAACAATTCTTTTAGCCTTTTCTTATGAAAACAGGGTCCAAAATCATGGGTTTTCGTTCAGCAGTGGAAGTAGGAGGCGCGCTCTACAATAGGCAAGGGTTTTCAAGTCTGCAAGTACGTTTTAAGCTGAGTTCCATGAACATTGTCCAAAATCATGTTTTAGGCCAAATCCACAATGCGACCAGTTCAGCATATGACAGGAGACACTGTTTGAGTGTAACAAACGTGAAACATTTCTTTTAGTCTTTTCGCATGAAAACAGGGTCCAAAATCATGGGTTTTCATTCAGCAGTGGAAGTAGGAGGCGCGCTCTACAATAGGCAAGGGTTTTCAAGTCTGCAAGTACGTTTTAAGCTGAGTTCCATGAACATTGTCCAAAATCATGTTTTAGGCCAAATCCACAATGCGACCAGTTCAGCATATGACAGGAGACACTGTTTGAGTGTAACAAACGTGAAACATTTCTTTTAGCCTTTTCGCATGAAAACAGGGTCCAAAATCATGGGTTTTCATTCAGCAGTGGAAGTAGGAGGCGCGCTCTACAATAGGCAAGGGTTTTCAAGTCTGCAAGTACGTTTTAAGCTGAGTTCCATGAACATTGTCCAAAATCATGTTTTAGGCCAAATCCACAATGCGACCAGTTCAGCATATGACAGGAGACACTGTTTGAGTGTAACAAACGTGAAACATTTCTTTTAGCCTTTTCGCATGAAAACAGGGTCCAAAATCATGGGTTTTCATTCAGCAGTGGAAGTAGGAGGCGCGCTCTACAATAGGCAAGGGTTTTCAAGTCTGCAAGTACGTTTTAAGCTGAGTTCCATGAACATTGTCCAAAATCATGTTTTAGGCCAAATCCACAATGCGACCAGTTCAGCATATGACAGGAGACACTGTTTGAGTGTAACAAACGTGAAACATTTCTTTTAGCCTTTTCTTATGAAAACAGGGTCCAAAATCATGGGTTTTCGTTCAGCAGTGGAAGTAGGAGGCACGCTCTACAATAGGCAAGGGTTTTCAAGTCTGCAAGTACGTTTTAAGCTGAGTTCCATGAACATTGTCCAAAATCATGTTTTAGGCCAAATCCACAATGCGACCAGTTCAGTATATGAGAGGAGACACTGTTTGAGTGTAACAAACGTGAAACATTTCTTTTAGCCTTTTTGCATGAAAACAGGGTCCAAAATCATGGGTTTTCGTTCAGCAGTGGAAGTAGGAGGCGCGCTCTACAATAGGCAAGGGTTTTCAAGTCTGCAAGTACGTTTTAAGCTGAGTTCCATGAACATTGTCCAAAATCATGTTTTAGGCCAAATCCACATTGCGACCAGTTCAGCATATGACAGGAGACACTGTTTGAGTGTAACAAACGTGAAACAATTCTTTTAGCCTTTTCTTATGAAAACAGGGTCCAAAATCATGGGTTTTCGTTCAGCAGTGGAAGTAGGAGGCGCGCTCTACAATAGGCAAGGGTTTTCAAGTCTGCAAGTTCGTTTTAAGCTGAGTTCCATGAACATTGTCCAAAATCATGTTTTAGGCCAAATCCACAATGCGACCAGTTCAGCATATGACAGGAGACACTGTTTGAGTGTAACAAACGTGAAACATTTCTTTTAGCCTTTTCGCATGAAAACAGGGTCCAAAATCATGGGTTTTCATTCAGCAGTGGAAGTAGGAGGCGCGCTCTACAATAGGCAAGGGTTTTCAAGTCTGCAAGTACGTTTTAAGCTGAGTTCCATGAACATTGTCCAAAATCATGTTTTAGGCCAAATCCATATTGCGACCAGTTAAGCATATGACAGGAGACACTGTTTGAGTGTAACAAACGTGAAACAATTCTTTTAGCCTTTTCTTATGAAAACAGGGTCCAAAATCATGGGTTTTCGTTCAGCAGTGGAAGTAGGAGGCGCGCTCTACAATAGGCAAGGGTTTTCAAGTCTGCAAGTACGTTTTAAGCTGAGTTCCATGAACATTGTCCAAAATCATGTTTTAGGCCAAATCCACAATGCGACCAGTTCAGCATATGAGAGGAGACACTGTTTGAGTGTAACAAACGTGAAACATTTCTTTTAGCCTTTTTGCATGAAAACAGGGTCCAAAATCATGGGTTTTCGTTCAGCAGTGGAAGTAGGAGGCGCGCTCTACAATAGGCAAGGGTTTTCAAGTCTGCAAGTACGTTTTAAGCTGAGTTCCATGAACATTGTCCAAAATCATGTTTTAGGCCAAATCCACATTGCGACCAGTTCAGCATATGACAGGAGACACTGTTTGAGTGTAACAAACGTGAAACAATTCTTTTAGCCTTTTCTTATGAAAACAGGGTCCAAAATCATGGGTTTTCGTTCAGCAGTGGAAGTAGGAGGCGCGCTCTACAATAGGCAAGGGTTTTCAAGTCTGCAAGTACGTTTTAAGCTGAGTTCCATGAACATTGTCCAAAATCATGTTTTAGGCCAAATCCACATTGCGACCAGTTCAGCATATGACAGGAGACACTGTTTGAGTGTAACAACCGTGAAACAATTCTTTTAGCCTTTTCTTATGAAAACAGGGTCCAAAATCATGGGTTTTCGTTCAGCAGTGGAAGTAGGAGGCGCGCTCTACAATAGGCAAGGGTTTTCAAGTCTGCAAGTACGTTTTAAGCTGAGTTCCATGAACATTGTCCAAAATCATGTTTTAGGCCAAATCCACAATGCGACCAGTTCAGCATATGACAGGAGACACTGTTTGAGTGTAACAAACGTGAAACATTTCTTTTAGTCTTTTCGCATGAAAACAGGGTCCAAAATCATGGGTTTTCATTCAGCAGTGGAAGTAGGAGGCGCGCTCTACAATAGGCAAGGGTTTTCAAGTCTGCAAGTACGTTTTAAGCTGAGTTCCATGAACATTGTCCAAAATCATGTTTTAGGCCAAATCCACATTGCGACCAGTTCAGCATATGACAGGAGACACTGTTTGAGTGTAACAACCGTGAAACAATTCTTTTAGCCTTTTCTTATGAAAACAGGGTCCAAAATCATGGGTTTTCGTTCAGCAGTGGAAGTAGGAGGCGCGCTCTACAATAGGCAAGGGTTTTCAAGTCTGCAAGTACGTTTTAAGCTGAGTTCCATGAACATTGTCCAAAATCATGTTTTAGGCCAAATCCACAATGCGACCAGTTCAGCATATGACAGGAGACACTGTTTGAGTGTAACAAACGTGAAACATTTCTTTTAGTCTTTTCGCATGAAAACAGGGTCCAAAATCATGGGTTTTCATTCAGCAGTGGAAGTAGGAGGCGCGCTCTACAATAGGCAAGGGTTTTCAAGTCTGCAAGTACGTTTTAAGCTGAGTTCCATGAACATTGTCCAAAATCATGTTTTAGGCCAAATCCACAATGCGACCAGTTCAGCATATGACAGGAGACACTGTTTGAGTGTAACAAACGTGAAACATTTCTTTTAGCCTTTTCGCATGAAAACAGGGTCCAAAATCATGGGTTTTCATTCAGCAGTGGAAGTAGGAGGCGCGCTCTACAATAGGCAAGGGTTTTCAAGTCTGCAAGTACGTTTTAAGCTGAGTTCCATGAACATTGTCCAAAATCATGTTTTAGGCCAAATCCACAATGCGACCAGTTCAGCATATGACAGGAGACACTGTTTGAGTGTAACAAACGTGAAACATTTCTTTTAGCCTTTTCGCATGAAAACAGGGTCCAAAATCATGGGTTTTCATTCAGCAGTGGAAGTAGGAGGCGCGCTCTACAATAGGCAAGGGTTTTCAAGTCTGCAAGTACGTTTTAAGCTGAGTTCCATGAACATTGTCCAAAATCATGTTTTAGGCCAAATCCACAATGCGACCAGTTCAGCATATGACAGGAGACACTGTTTGAGTGTAACAAACGTGAAACATTTCTTTTAGCCTTTTCGCATGAAAACAGGGTCCAAAATCATGGGTTTTCATTCAGCAGTGGAAGTAGGAGGCGCGCTCTACAATAGGCAAGGGTTTTCAAGTCTGCAAGTACGTTTTAAGCTGAGTTCCATGAACATTGTCCAAAATCATGTTTTAGGCCAAATCCACAATGCGACCAGTTCAGCATATGACAGGAGACACTGTTTGAGTGTAACAAACGTGAAACATTTCTTTTAGCCTTTTCTTATGAAAACAGGGTCCAAAATCATGGGTTTTCGTTCAGCAGTGGAAGTAGGAGGCACGCTCTACAATAGGCAAGGGTTTTCAAGTCTGCAAGTACGTTTTAAGCTGAGTTCCATGAACATTGTCCAAAATCATGTTTTAGGCCAAATCCACAATGCGACCAGTTCAGTATATGAGAGGAGACACTGTTTGAGTGTAACAAACGTGAAACATTTCTTTTAGCCTTTTTGCATGAAAACAGGGTCCAAAATCATGGGTTTTCGTTCAGCAGTGGAAGTAGGAGGCGCGCTCTACAATAGGCAAGGGTTTTCAAGTCTGCAAGTACGTTTTAAGCTGAGTTCCATGAACATTGTCCAAAATCATGTTTTAGGCCAAATCCACATTGCGACCAGTTCAGCATATGACAGGAGACACTGTTTGAGTGTAACAAACGTGAAACAATTCTTTTAGCCTTTTCTTATGAAAACAGGGTCCAAAATCATGGGTTTTCGTTCAGCAGTGGAAGTAGGAGGCGCGCTCTACAATAGGCAAGGGTTTTCAAGTCTGCAAGTTTGTTTTAAGCTGAGTTCCATGAACATTGTCCAAAATCATGTTTTAGGCCAAATCCACAATGCGACCAGTTCAGCATATGACAGGAGACACTGTTTGAGTGTAACAAACGTGAAACATTTCTTTTAGCCTTTTCGCAAGAAAACAGGGTCCAAAATCATGGGTTTTCATTCAGCAGTGGAAGTAGGAGGCGCGCTCTACAATAGGCAAGGGTTTTCAAGTCTGCAAGTACGTTTTAAGCTGAGTTCCATGAACATTGTCCAAAATCATGTTTTAGGCCAAATCCATATTGCGACCAGTTAAGCATATGACAGGAGACACTGTTTGAGTGTAACAAACGTGAAACAATTCTTTTAGCCTTTTCTTATGAAAACAGGGTCCAAAATCATGGGTTTTCGTTCAGCAGTGGAAGTAGGAGGCGCGCTCTACAATAGGCAAGGGTTTTCAAGTCTGCAAGTACGTTTTAAGCTGAGTTCCATGAACATTGTCCAAAATCATGTTTTAGGCCAAATCCACAATGCGACCAGTTCAGCATATGAGAGGAGACACTGTTTGAGTGTAACAAACGTGAAACATTTCTTTTAGCCTTTTTGCATGAAAACAGGGTCCAAAATCATGGGTTTTCGTTCAGCAGTGGAAGTAGGAGGCGCGCTCTACAATAGGCAAGGGTTTTCAAGTCTGCAAGTACGTTTTAAGCTGAGTTCCATGAACATTGTCCAAAATCATGTTTTAGGCCAAATCCACATTGCGACCAGTTCAGCATATGACAGGAGACACTGTTTGAGTGTAACAAACGTGAAACAATTCTTTTAGCCTTTTCTTATGAAAACAGGGTCCAAAATCATGGGTTTTCGTTCAGCAGTGGAAGTAGGAGGCGCGCTCTACAATAGGCAAGGGTTTTCAAGTCTGCAAGTACGTTTTAAGCTGAGTTCCATGAACATTGTCCAAAATCATGTTTTAGGCCAAATCCACATTGCGACCAGTTCAGCATATGACAGGAGACACTGTTTGAGTGTAACAACCGTGAAACAATTCTTTTAGCCTTTTCTTATGAAAACAGGGTCCAAAATAATGGGTTTTCGTTCAGCAGTGGAAGTAGGAGGCGCGCTCTACAATAGGCAAGGGTTTTCAAGTCTGCAAGTACGTTTTAAGCTGAGTTCCATGAACATTGTCCAAAATCATGTTTTAGGCCAAATCCACAATGCGACCAGTTCAGCATATGACAGGAGACACTGTTTGAGTGTAACAAACGTGAAACATTTCTTTTAGTCTTTTCGCATGAAAACAGGGTCCAAAATCATGGGTTTTCATTCAGCAGTGGAAGTAGGAGGCGCGCTCTACAATAGGCAAGGGTTTTCAAGTCTGCAAGTACGTTTTAAGCTGAGTTCCATGAACATTGTCCAAAATCATGTTTTAGGCCAAATCCACATTGCGACCAGTTCAGCATATGACAGGAGACACTGTTTGAGTGTAACAACCGTGAAACAATTCTTTTAGCCTTTTCTTATGAAAACAGGGTCCAAAATCATGGGTTTTCGTTCAGCAGTGGAAGTAGGAGGCGCGCTCTACAATAGGCAAGGGTTTTCAAGTCTGCAAGTACGTTTTAAGCTGAGTTCCATGAACATTGTCCAAAATCATGTTTTAGGCCAAATCCACAATGCGACCAGTTCAGCATATGACAGGAGACACTGTTTGAGTGTAACAAACGTGAAACATTTCTTTTAGTCTTTTCGCATGAAAACAGGGTCCAAAATCATGGGTTTTCATTCAGCAGTGGAAGTAGGAGGCGCGCTCTACAATAGGCAAGGGTTTTCAAGTCTGCAAGTACGTTTTAAGCTGAGTTCCATGAACATTGTCCAAAATCATGTTTTAGGCCAAATCCACAATGCGACCAGTTCAGCATATGACAGGAGACACTGTTTGAGTGTAACAAACGTGAAACATTTCTTTTAGCCTTTTCGCATGAAAACAGGGTCCAAAATCATGGGTTTTCATTCAGCAGTGGAAGTAGGAGGCGCGCTCTACAATAGGCAAGGGTTTTCAAGTCTGCAAGTACGTTTTAAGCTGAGTTCCATGAACATTGTCCAAAATCATGTTTTAACCAAAATCCACAATGCGACCAGTTCAGCATATGAGAGGAGACACTGTTTGAGTGTAACAAACGTGAAACATTTCTTTTAGCCTTTTCGCATGAAAACAGGGTCCAAAATCATGGGTTTTCGTTCAGCAGTGGAAGTAGGAGGCGCGCTCTACAATAGGCAAGGGTTTTCAAGTCTGCAAGTACGTTTTAAGCTGAGTTCCATGAACATTGTCCAAAATCATGTTTTATCCAAAATCCACAATGCGACCAGTTCAGCATATGAGAGGAGACACTGTTTGAGTGTAACAAACGTGAAACATTTCTTTTAGTCTTTTCGCATGAAAACAGGGTCCAAAATCATGGGTTTTCATTCAGCAGTGGAAGTAGGAGGCGCGCTCTACAATAGGCAAGGGTTTTCAAGTCTGCAAGTACGTTTTAAGCTGAGTTCCATGAACATTGTCCAAAATCATGTTTTAGGCCAAATCCATATTGCGACCAGTTAAGCATATGACAGGAGACACTGTTTGAGTGTAACAAACGTGAAACAATTCTTTTAGCCTTTTCTTATGAAAACAGGGTCCAAAATCATGGGTTTTCGTTCAGCAGTGGAAGTAGGAGGCGCGCTCTACAATAGGCAAGGGTTTTCAAGTCTGCAAGTACGTTTTAAGCTGAGTTCCATGAACATTGTCCAAAATCATGTTTTAGGCCAAATCCACATTGCGACCAGTTCAGCATATGACAGGAGACACTGTTTGAGTGTAACAACCGTGAAACAATTCTTTTAGCCTTTTCTTATGAAAACAGGGTCCAAAATCATGGGTTTTCGTTCAGCAGTGGAAGTAGGAGGCGCGCTCTACAATAGGCAAGGGTTTTCAAGTCTGCAAGTACGTTTTAAGCTGAGTTCCATGAACATTGTCCAAAATCATGTTTTAGGCCAAATCCACAATGCGACCAGTTCAGCATATGACAGGAGACACTGTTTGAGTGTAACAAACGTGAAACATTTCTTTTAGTCTTTTCGCATGAAAACAGGGTCCAAAATCATGGGTTTTCATTCAGCAGTGGAAGTAGGAGGCGCGCTCTACAATAGGCAAGGGTTTTCAAGTCTGCAAGTACGTTTTAAGCTGAGTTCCATGAACATTGTCCAAAATCATGTTTTAGGCCAAATCCACATTGCGACCAGTTCAGCATATGACAGGAGACACTGTTTGAGTGTAACAACCGTGAAACAATTCTTTTAGCCTTTTCTTATGAAAACAGGGTCCAAAATCATGGGTTTTCGTTCAGCAGTGGAAGTAGGAGGCGCGCTCTACAATAGGCAAGGGTTTTCAAGTCTGCAAGTACGTTTTAAGCTGAGTTCCATGAACATTGTCCAAAATCATGTTTTAGGCCAAATCCACATTGCGACCAGTTCAGCATATGACAGGAGACACTGTTTGAGTGTAACAAACGTGAAACAATTCTTTTAGCCTTTTCTTATGAAAACAGGGTCCAAAATCATGGGTTTTCGTTCAGCAGTGGAAGTAGGAGGCGCGCTCTACAATAGGCAAGGGTTTTCAAGTCTGCAAGTTTGTTTTAAGCTGAGTTCCATGAACATTGTCCAAAATCATGTTTTAGGCCAAATCCACAATGCGACCAGTTCAGCATATGACAGGAGACACTGTTTGAGTGTAACAAACGTGAAACATTTCTTTTAGCCTTTTCGCAAGAAAACAGGGTCCAAAATCATGGGTTTTCATTCAGCAGTGGAAGTAGGAGGCGCGCTCTACAATAGGCAAGGGTTTTCAAGTCTGCAAGTACGTTTTAAGCTGAGTTCCATGAACATTGTCCAAAATCATGTTTTAGGCCAAATCCATATTGCGACCAGTTAAGCATATGACAGGAGACACTGTTTGAGTGTAACAAACGTGAAACAATTCTTTTAGCCTTTTCTTATGAAAACAGGGTCCAAAATCATGGGTTTTCGTTCAGCAGTGGAAGTAGGAGGCGCGCTCTACAATAGGCAAGGGTTTTCAAGTCTGCAAGTACGTTTTAAGCTGAGTTCCATGAACATTGTCCAAAATCATGTTTTAGGCCAAATCCACAATGCGACCAGTTCAGCATATGAGAGGAGACACTGTTTGAGTGTAACAAACGTGAAACATTTCTTTTAGCCTTTTTGCATGAAAACAGGGTCCAAAATCATGGGTTTTCGTTCAGCAGTGGAAGTAGGAGGCGCGCTCTACAATAGGCAAGGGTTTTCAAGTCTGCAAGTACGTTTTAAGCTGAGTTCCATGAACATTGTCCAAAATCATGTTTTAGGCCAAATCCACATTGCGACCAGTTCAGCATATGACAGGAGACACTGTTTGAGTGTAACAAACGTGAAACAATTCTTTTAGCCTTTTCTTATGAAAACAGGGTCCAAAATCATGGGTTTTCGTTCAGCAGTGGAAGTAGGAGGCGCGCTCTACAATAGGCAAGGGTTTTCAAGTCTGCAAGTACGTTTTAAGCTGAGTTCCATGAACATTGTCCAAAATCATGTTTTAGGCCAAATCCACATTGCGACCAGTTCAGCATATGACAGGAGACACTGTTTGAGTGTAACAACCGTGAAACAATTCTTTTAGCCTTTTCTTATGAAAACAGGGTCCAAAATCATGGGTTTTCGTTCAGCAGTGGAAGTAGGAGGCGCGCTCTACAATAGGCAAGGGTTTTCAAGTCTGCAAGTACGTTTTAAGCTGAGTTCCATGAACATTGTCCAAAATCATGTTTTAGGCCAAATCCACAATGCGACCAGTTCAGCATATGACAGGAGACACTGTTTGAGTGTAACAAACGTGAAACATTTCTTTTAGTCTTTTCGCATGAAAACAGGGTCCAAAATCATGGGTTTTCATTCAGCAGTGGAAGTAGGAGGCGCGCTCTACAATAGGCAAGGGTTTTCAAGTCTGCAAGTACGTTTTAAGCTGAGTTCCATGAACATTGTCCAAAATCATGTTTTAGGCCAAATCCACATTGCGACCAGTTCAGCATATGACAGGAGACACTGTTTGAGTGTAACAACCGTGAAACAATTCTTTTAGCCTTTTCTTATGAAAACAGGGTCCAAAATCATGGGTTTTCGTTCAGCAGTGGAAGTAGGAGGCGCGCTCTACAATAGGCAAGGGTTTTCAAGTCTGCAAGTACGTTTTAAGCTGAGTTCCATGAACATTGTCCAAAATCATGTTTTAGGCCAAATCCACAATGCGACCAGTTCAGCATATGACAGGAGACACTGTTTGAGTGTAACAAACGTGAAACATTTCTTTTAGTCTTTTCGCATGAAAACAGGGTCCAAAATCATGGGTTTTCATTCAGCAGTGGAAGTAGGAGGCGCGCTCTACAATAGGCAAGGGTTTTCAAGTCTGCAAGTACGTTTTAAGCTGAGTTCCATGAACATTGTCCAAAATCATGTTTTAGGCCAAATCCACAATGCGACCAGTTCAGCATATGACAGGAGACACTGTTTGAGTGTAACAAACGTGAAACATTTCTTTTAGCCTTTTCGCATGAAAACAGGGTCCAAAATCATGGGTTTTCATTCAGCAGTGGAAGTAGGAGGCGCGCTCTACAATAGGCAAGGGTTTTCAAGTCTGCAAGTACGTTTTAAGCTGAGTTCCATGAACATTGTCCAAAATCATGTTTTAACCAAAATCCACAATGCGACCAGTTCAGCATATGAGAGGAGACACTGTTTGAGTGTAACAAACGTGAAACATTTCTTTTAGCCTTTTCGCATGAAAACAGGGTCCAAAATCATGGGTTTTCGTTCAGCAGTGGAAGTAGGAGGCGCGCTCTACAATAGGCAAGGGTTTTCAAGTCTGCAAGTACGTTTTAAGCTGAGTTCCATGAACATTGTCCAAAATCATGTTTTATCCAAAATCCACAATGCGACCAGTTCAGCATATGAGAGGAGACACTGTTTGAGTGTAACAAACGTGAAACATTTCTTTTAGTCTTTTCGCATGAAAACAGGGTCCAAAATCATGGGTTTTCATTCAGCAGTGGAAGTAGGAGGCGCGCTCTACAATAGGCAAGGGTTTTCAAGTCTGCAAGTACGTTTTAAGCTGAGTTCCATGAACATTGTCCAAAATCATGTTTTAGGCCAAATCCATATTGCGACCAGTTAAGCATATGACAGGAGACACTGTTTGAGTGTAACAAACGTGAAACAATTCTTTTAGCCTTTTCTTATGAAAACAGGGTCCAAAATCATGGGTTTTCGTTCAGCAGTGGAAGTAGGAGGCGCGCTCTACAATAGGCAAGGGTTTTCAAGTCTGCAAGTACGTTTTAAGCTGAGTTCCATGAACATTGTCCAAAATCATGTTTTAGGCCAAATCCACATTGCGACCAGTTCAGCATATGACAGGAGACACTGTTTGAGTGTAACAACCGTGAAACAATTCTTTTAGCCTTTTCTTATGAAAACAGGGTCCAAAATCATGGGTTTTCGTTCAGCAGTGGAAGTAGGAGGCGCGCTCTACAATAGGCAAGGGTTTTCAAGTCTGCAAGTACGTTTTAAGCTGAGTTCCATGAACATTGTCCAAAATCATGTTTTAGGCCAAATCCACAATGCGACCAGTTCAGCATATGACAGGAGACACTGTTTGAGTGTAACAAACGTGAAACATTTCTTTTAGTCTTTTCGCATGAAAACAGGGTCCAAAATCATGGGTTTTCATTCAGCAGTGGAAGTAGGAGGCGCGCTCTACAATAGGCAAGGGTTTTCAAGTCTGCAAGTACGTTTTAAGCTGAGTTCCATGAACATTGTCCAAAATCATGTTTTAGGCCAAATCCACAATGCGACCAGTTCAGCATATGACAGGAGACACTGTTTGAGTGTAACAAACGTGAAACATTTCTTTTAGCCTTTTCGCATGAAAACAGGGTCCAAAATCATGGGTTTTCATTCAGCAGTGGAAGTAGGAGGCGCGCTCTACAATAGGCAAGGGTTTTCAAGTCTGCAAGTACGTTTTAAGCTGAGTTCCATGAACATTGTCCAAAATCATGTTTTAACCAAAATCCACATTGCGACCAGTTCAGCATATGACAGGAGACACTGTTTGAGTGTAACAACCGTGAAACAATTCTTTTAGCCTTTTCTTATGAAAACAGGGTCCAAAATCATGGGTTTTCGTTCAGCAGTGGAAGTAGGAGGCGCGCTCTACAATAGGCAAGGGTTTTCAAGTCTGCAAGTACGTTTTAAGCTGAGTTCCATGAACATTGTCCAAAATCATGTTTTAGGCCAAATCCACAATGCGACCAGTTCAGCATATGACAGGAGACACTGTTTGAGTGTAACAAACGTGAAACATTTCTTTTAGTCTTTTCGCATGAAAACAGGGTCCAAAATCATGGGTTTTCATTCAGCAGTGGAAGTAGGAGGCGCGCTCTACAATAGGCAAGGGTTTTCAAGTCTGCAAGTACGTTTTAAGCTGAGTTCCATGAACATTGTCCAAAATCATGTTTTAGGCCAAATCCACAATGCGACCAGTTCAGCATATGACAGGAGACACTGTTTGAGTGTAACAAACGTGAAACATTTCTTTTAGCCTTTTCGCATGAAAACAGGGTCCAAAATCATGGGTTTTCATTCAGCAGTGGAAGTAGGAGGCGCGCTCTACAATAGGCAAGGGTTTTCAAGTCTGCAAGTACGTTTTAAGCTGAGTTCCATGAACATTGTCCAAAATCATGTTTTAACCAAAATCCACAATGCGACCAGTTCAGCATATGAGAGGAGACACTGTTTGAGTGTAACAAACGTGAAACATTTCTTTTAGCCTTTTCGCATGAAAACAGGGTCCAAAATCATGGGTTTTCGTTCAGCAGTGGAAGTAGGAGGCGCGCTCTACAATAGGCAAGGGTTTTCAAGTCTGCAAGTACGTTTTAAGCTGAGTTCCATGAACATTGTCCAAAATCATGTTTTATCCAAAATCCACAATGCGACCAGTTCAGCATATGAGAGGAGACACTGTTTGAGTGTAACAAACGTGAAACATTTCTTTTAGTCTTTTCGCATGAAAACAGGGTCCAAAATCATGGGTTTTCATTCAGCAGTGGAAGTAGGAGGCGCGCTCTACAATAGGCAAGGGTTTTCAAGTCTGCAAGTACGTTTTAAGCTGAGTTCCATGAACATTGTCCAAAATCATGTTTTAGGCCAAATCCATATTGCGACCAGTTAAGCATATGACAGGAGACACTGTTTGAGTGTAACAAACGTGAAACAATTCTTTTAGCCTTTTCTTATGAAAACAGGGTCCAAAATCATGGGTTTTCGTTCAGCAGTGGAAGTAGGAGGCGCGCTCTACAATAGGCAAGGGTTTTCAAGTCTGCAAGTACGTTTTAAGCTGAGTTCCATGAACATTGTCCAAAATCATGTTTTAGGCCAAATCCACATTGCGACCAGTTCAGCATATGACAGGAGACACTGTTTGAGTGTAACAACCGTGAAACAATTCTTTTAGCCTTTTCTTATGAAAACAGGGTCCAAAATCATGGGTTTTCGTTCAGCAGTGGAAGTAGGAGGCGCGCTCTACAATAGGCAAGGGTTTTCAAGTCTGCAAGTACGTTTTAAGCTGAGTTCCATGAACATTGTCCAAAATCATGTTTTAGGCCAAATCCACAATGCGACCAGTTCAGCATATGACAGGAGACACTGTTTGAGTGTAACAAACGTGAAACATTTCTTTTAGTCTTTTCGCATGAAAACAGGGTCCAAAATCATGGGTTTTCATTCAGCAGTGGAAGTAGGAGGCGCGCTCTACAATAGGCAAGGGTTTTCAAGTCTGCAAGTACGTTTTAAGCTGAGTTCCATGAACATTGTCCAAAATCATGTTTTAGGCCAAATCCACATTGCGACCAGTTCAGCATATGACAGGAGACACTGTTTGAGTGTAACAACCGTGAAACAATTCTTTTAGCCTTTTCTTATGAAAACAGGGTCCAAAATCATGGGTTTTCGTTCAGCAGTGGAAGTAGGAGGCGCGCTCTACAATAGGCAAGGGTTTTCAAGTCTGCAAGTACGTTTTAAGCTGAGTTCCATGAACATTGTCCAAAATCATGTTTTAGGCCAAATCCACAATGCGACCAGTTCAGCATATGAGAGGAGACACTGTTTGAGTGTAACAAACGTGAAACATTTCTTTTAGTCTTTTCGCATGAAAACAGGGTCCAAAATCATGGGTTTTCATTCAGCAGTGGAAGTAGGAGGCGCGCTCTACAATAGGCAAGGGTTTTCAAGTCTGCAAGTACGTTTTAAGCTGAGTTCCATGAACATTGTCCAAAATCATGTTTTAGGCCAAATCCACAATGCGACCAGTTCAGCATATGACAGGAGACACTGTTTGAGTGTAACAAACGTGAAACATTTCTTTTAGCCTTTTCGCATGAAAACAGGGTCCAAAATCATGGGTTTTCATTCAGCAGTGGAAGTAGGAGGCGCGCTCTACAATAGGCAAGGGTTTTCAAGTCTGCAAGTACGTTTTAAGCTGAGTTCCATGAACATTGTCCAAAATCATGTTTTAACCAAAATCCACAATGCGACCAGTTCAGCATATGAGAGGAGACACTGTTTGAGTGTAACAAACGTGAAACATTTCTTTTAGCCTTTTCGCATGAAAACAGGGTCCAAAATCATGGGTTTTCGTTCAGCAGTGGAAGTAGGAGGCGCGCTCTACAATAGGCAAGGGTTTTCAAGTCTGCAAGTACGTTTTAAGCTGAGTTCCATGAACATTGTCCAAAATCATGTTTTATCCAAAATCCACAATGCGACCAGTTCAGCATATGAGAGGAGACACTGTTTGAGTGTAACAAACGTGAAACATTTCTTTTAGCCTTTTCGCATGAAAACAGGGTCCAAAATCATGGGTTTTCATTCAGCAGTGGAAGTAGGAGGCGCGCTCTACAATAGGCAAGGGTTTTCAAGTCTGCAAGTACGTTTTAAGCTGAGTTCCATGAACATTGTCCAAAATCATGTTTTAGGCCAAATCCACAATGTGACCAGTTCAGCATATGAGAGGAGACACTGTTTGAGTGTAACAAACGTGAAACATTTCTTTTAGCCTTTTTGCATGAAAACAGGGTCCAAAATCATGGGTTTTCGTTCAACAGTGGAAGTAGGAGGCGCGCTCTACAATAGGCAAGGGTTTTCAAGTCTGCAAGTACGTTTTAAGCTGAGTTCCATGAACATTGTCCAAAATCATGTTTTAGGCCAAATCCATATTGCGACCAGTTAAGCATATGACAGGAGACACTGTTTGAGTGTAACAAACGTGAAACAATTCTTTTAGCCTTTTCTTATGAAAACAGGGTCCAAAATCATGGGTTTTCGTTCAGCAGTGGAAGTAGGAGGCGCGCTCTACAATAGGCAAGGGTTTTCAAGTCTGCAAGTACGTTTTAAGCTGAGTTCCATGAACATTGTCCAAAATCATGTTTTAGGCCAAATCCACAATGCGACCAGTTCAGCATATGACAGGAGACACTGTTTGAGTGTAACAAACGTGAAACATTTCTTTTAGCCTTTTCGCATGAAAACAGGGTCCAAAATCATGGGTTTTCATTCAGCAGTGGAAGTAGGAGGCGCGCTCTACAATAGGCAAGGGTTTTCAAGTCTGCAAGTACGTTTTAAGCTGAGTTCCATGAACATTGTCCAAAATCATGTTTTAACCAAAATCCACAATGCGACCAGTTCAGCATATGAGAGGAGACACTGTTTGAGTGTAACAAACGTGAAACATTTCTTTTAGCCTTTTCGCATGAAAACAGGGTCCAAAATCATGGGTTTTCGTTCAGCAGTGGAAGTAGGAGGCGCGCTCTACAATAGGCAAGGGTTTTCAAGTCTGCAAGTACGTTTTAAGCTGAGTTCCATGAACATTGTCCAAAATCATGTTTTATCCAAAATCCACAATGCGACCAGTTCAGCATATGAGAGGAGACACTGTTTGAGTGTAACAAACGTGAAACATTTCTTTTAGCCTTTTCGCATGAAAACAGGGTCCAAAATCATGGGTTTTCATTCAGCAGTGGAAGTAGGAGGCGCGCTCTACAATAGGCAAGGGTTTTCAAGTCTGCAAGTACGTTTTAAGCTGAGTTCCATGAACATTGTCCAAAATCATGTTTTAGGCCAAATCCACAATGTGACCAGTTCAGCATATGAGAGGAGACACTGTTTGAGTGTAACAAACGTGAAACATTTCTTTTAGCCTTTTTGCATGAAAACAGGGTCCAAAATCATGGGTTTTCGTTCAACAGTGGAAGTAGGAGGCGCGCTCTACAATAGGCAAGGGTTTTCAAGTCTGCAAGTACGTTTTAAGCTGAGTTCCATGAACATTGTCCAAAATCATGTTTTAGGCCAAATCCATATTGCGACCAGTTAAGCATATGACAGGAGACACTGTTTGAGTGTAACAAACGTGAAACAATTCTTTTAGCCTTTTCTTATGAAAACAGGGTCCAAAATCATGGGTTTTCGTTCAGCAGTGGAAGTAGGAGGCGCGCTCTACAATAGGCAAGGGTTTTCAAGTCTGCAAGTACGTTTTAAGCTGAGTTCCATGAACATTGTCCAAAATCATGTTTTAGGCCAAATCCACAATGCGACCAGTTCAGCATATGACAGGAGACACTGTTTGAGTGTAACAAACGTGAAACATTTCTTTTAGCCTTTTCGCATGAAAACAGGGTCCAAAATCATGGGTTTTCATTCAGCAGTGGAAGTAGGAGGCGCGCTCTACAATAGGCAAGGGTTTTCAAGTCTGCAAGTACGTTTTAAGCTGAGTTCCATGAACATTGTCCAAAATCATGTTTTAGGCCAAATCCACAATGCGACCAGTTCAGCATATGACAGGAGACACTGTTTGAGTGTAACAAACGTGAAACATTTCTTTTAGCCTTTTCGCATGAAAACAGGGTCCAAAATCATGGGTTTTCATTCAGCAGTGGAAGTAGGAGGCGCGCTCTACAATAGGCAAGGGTTTTCAAGTCTGCAAGTACGTTTTAAGCTGAGTTCCATGAACATTGTCCAAAATCATGTTTTAGGCCAAATCCACAATGCGACCAGTTCAGCATATGACAGGAGACACTGTTTGAGTGTAACAAACGTGAAACATTTCTTTTAGCCTTTTCGCATGAAAACAGGGTCCAAAATCATGGGTTTTCATTCAGCAGTGGAAGTAGGAGGCGCGCTCTACAATAGGCAAGGGTTTTCAAGTCTGCAAGTACGTTTTAAGCTGAGTTCCATGAACATTGTCCAAAATCATGTTTTAGGCCAAATCCACAATGCGACCAGTTCAGCATATGACAGGAGACACTGTTTGAGTGTAACAAACGTGAAACATTTCTTTTAGCCTTTTCTTATGAAAACAGGGTCCAAAATCATGGGTTTTCGTTCAGCAGTGGAAGTAGGAGGCACGCTCTACAATAGGCAAGGGTTTTCAAGTCTGCAAGTACGTTTTAAGCTGAGTTCCATGAACATTGTCCAAAATCATGTTTTAGGCCAAATCCACAATGCGACCAGTTCAGTATATGAGAGGAGACACTGTTTGAGTGTAACAAACGTGAAACATTTCTTTTAGCCTTTTTGCATGAAAACAGGGTCCAAAATCATGGGTTTTCGTTCAGCAGTGGAAGTAGGAGGCGCGCTCTACAATAGGCAAGGGTTTTCAAGTCTGCAAGTACGTTTTAAGCTGAGTTCCATGAACATTGTCCAAAATCATGTTTTAGGCCAAATCCACATTGCGACCAGTTCAGCATATGACAGGAGACACTGTTTGAGTGTAACAAACGTGAAACAATTCTTTTAGCCTTTTCTTATGAAAACAGGGTCCAAAATCATGGGTTTTCGTTCAGCAGTGGAAGTAGGAGGCGCGCTCTACAATAGGCAAGGGTTTTCAAGTCTGCAAGTTCGTTTTAAGCTGAGTTCCATGAACATTGTCCAAAATCATGTTTTAGGCCAAATCCACAATGCGACCAGTTCAGCATATGACAGGAGACACTGTTTGAGTGTAACAAACGTGAAACATTTCTTTTAGCCTTTTCGCATGAAAACAGGGTCCAAAATCATGGGTTTTCATTCAGCAGTGGAAGTAGGAGGCGCGCTCTACAATAGGCAAGGGTTTTCAAGTCTGCAAGTACGTTTTAAGCTGAGTTCCATGAACATTGTCCAAAATCATGTTTTAGGCCAAATCCATATTGCGACCAGTTAAGCATATGACAGGAGACACTGTTTGAGTGTAACAAACGTGAAACAATTCTTTTAGCCTTTTCTTATGAAAACAGGGTCCAAAATCATGGGTTTTCGTTCAGCAGTGGAAGTAGGAGGCGCGCTCTACAATAGGCAAGGGTTTTCAAGTCTGCAAGTACGTTTTAAGCTGAGTTCCATGAACATTGTCCAAAATCATGTTTTAGGCCAAATCCACAATGCGACCAGTTCAGCATATGAGAGGAGACACTGTTTGAGTGTAACAAACGTGAAACATTTCTTTTAGCCTTTTTGCATGAAAACAGGGTCCAAAATCATGGGTTTTCGTTCAGCAGTGGAAGTAGGAGGCGCGCTCTACAATAGGCAAGGGTTTTCAAGTCTGCAAGTACGTTTTAAGCTGAGTTCCATGAACATTGTCCAAAATCATGTTTTAGGCCAAATCCACATTGCGACCAGTTCAGCATATGACAGGAGACACTGTTTGAGTGTAACAAACGTGAAACAATTCTTTTAGCCTTTTCTTATGAAAACAGGGTCCAAAATCATGGGTTTTCGTTCAGCAGTGGAAGTAGGAGGCGCGCTCTACAATAGGCAAGGGTTTTCAAGTCTGCAAGTACGTTTTAAGCTGAGTTCCATGAACATTGTCCAAAATCATGTTTTAGGCCAAATCCACATTGCGACCAGTTCAGCATATGACAGGAGACACTGTTTGAGTGTAACAACCGTGAAACAATTCTTTTAGCCTTTTCTTATGAAAACAGGGTCCAAAATCATGGGTTTTCGTTCAGCAGTGGAAGTAGGAGGCGCGCTCTACAATAGGCAAGGGTTTTCAAGTCTGCAAGTACGTTTTAAGCTGAGTTCCATGAACATTGTCCAAAATCATGTTTTAGGCCAAATCCACAATGCGACCAGTTCAGCATATGACAGGAGACACTGTTTGAGTGTAACAAACGTGAAACATTTCTTTTAGTCTTTTCGCATGAAAACAGGGTCCAAAATCATGGGTTTTCATTCAGCAGTGGAAGTAGGAGGCGCGCTCTACAATAGGCAAGGGTTTTCAAGTCTGCAAGTACGTTTTAAGCTGAGTTCCATGAACATTGTCCAAAATCATGTTTTAGGCCAAATCCACATTGCGACCAGTTCAGCATATGACAGGAGACACTGTTTGAGTGTAACAACCGTGAAACAATTCTTTTAGCCTTTTCTTATGAAAACAGGGTCCAAAATCATGGGTTTTCGTTCAGCAGTGGAAGTAGGAGGCGCGCTCTACAATAGGCAAGGGTTTTCAAGTCTGCAAGTACGTTTTAAGCTGAGTTCCATGAACATTGTCCAAAATCATGTTTTAGGCCAAATCCACAATGCGACCAGTTCAGCATATGACAGGAGACACTGTTTGAGTGTAACAAACGTGAAACATTTCTTTTAGTCTTTTCGCATGAAAACAGGGTCCAAAATCATGGGTTTTCATTCAGCAGTGGAAGTAGGAGGCGCGCTCTACAATAGGCAAGGGTTTTCAAGTCTGCAAGTACGTTTTAAGCTGAGTTCCATGAACATTGTCCAAAATCATGTTTTAGGCCAAATCCACAATGCGACCAGTTCAGCATATGACAGGAGACACTGTTTGAGTGTAACAAACGTGAAACATTTCTTTTAGCCTTTTCGCATGAAAACAGGGTCCAAAATCATGGGTTTTCATTCAGCAGTGGAAGTAGGAGGCGCGCTCTACAATAGGCAAGGGTTTTCAAGTCTGCAAGTACGTTTTAAGCTGAGTTCCATGAACATTGTCCAAAATCATGTTTTAGGCCAAATCCACAATGCGACCAGTTCAGCATATGACAGGAGACACTGTTTGAGTGTAACAAACGTGAAACATTTCTTTTAGCCTTTTCGCATGAAAACAGGGTCCAAAATCATGGGTTTTCATTCAGCAGTGGAAGTAGGAGGCGCGCTCTACAATAGGCAAGGGTTTTCAAGTCTGCAAGTACGTTTTAAGCTGAGTTCCATGAACATTGTCCAAAATCATGTTTTAGGCCAAATCCACAATGCGACCAGTTCAGCATATGACAGGAGACACTGTTTGAGTGTAACAAACGTGAAACATTTCTTTTAGCCTTTTCGCATGAAAACAGGGTCCAAAATCATGGGTTTTCATTCAGCAGTGGAAGTAGGAGGCGCGCTCTACAATAGGCAAGGGTTTTCAAGTCTGCAAGTACGTTTTAAGCTGAGTTCCATGAACATTGTCCAAAATCATGTTTTAGGCCAAATCCACAATGCGACCAGTTCAGCATATGACAGGAGACACTGTTTGAGTGTAACAAACGTGAAACATTTCTTTTAGCCTTTTCTTATGAAAACAGGGTCCAAAATCATGGGTTTTCGTTCAGCAGTGGAAGTAGGAGGCACGCTCTACAATAGGCAAGGGTTTTCAAGTCTGCAAGTACGTTTTAAGCTGAGTTCCATGAACATTGTCCAAAATCATGTTTTAGGCCAAATCCACAATGCGACCAGTTCAGTATATGAGAGGAGACACTGTTTGAGTGTAACAAACGTGAAACATTTCTTTTAGCCTTTTTGCATGAAAACAGGGTCCAAAATCATGGGTTTTCGTTCAGCAGTGGAAGTAGGAGGCGCGCTCTACAATAGGCAAGGGTTTTCAAGTCTGCAAGTACGTTTTAAGCTGAGTTCCATGAACATTGTCCAAAATCATGTTTTAGGCCAAATCCACATTGCGACCAGTTCAGCATATGACAGGAGACACTGTTTGAGTGTAACAAACGTGAAACAATTCTTTTAGCCTTTTCTTATGAAAACAGGGTCCAAAATCATGGGTTTTCGTTCAGCAGTGGAAGTAGGAGGCGCGCTCTACAATAGGCAAGGGTTTTCAAGTCTGCAAGTTCGTTTTAAGCTGAGTTCCATGAACATTGTCCAAAATCATGTTTTAGGCCAAATCCACAATGCGACCAGTTCAGCATATGACAGGAGACACTGTTTGAGTGTAACAAACGTGAAACATTTCTTTTAGCCTTTTCGCATGAAAACAGGGTCCAAAATCATGGGTTTTCATTCAGCAGTGGAAGTAGGAGGCGCGCTCTACAATAGGCAAGGGTTTTCAAGTCTGCAAGTACGTTTTAAGCTGAGTTCCATGAACATTGTCCAAAATCATGTTTTAGGCCAAATCCATATTGCGACCAGTTAAGCATATGACAGGAGACACTGTTTGAGTGTAACAAACGTGAAACAATTCTTTTAGCCTTTTCTTATGAAAACAGGGTCCAAAATCATGGGTTTTCGTTCAGCAGTGGAAGTAGGAGGCGCGCTCTACAATAGGCAAGGGTTTTCAAGTCTGCAAGTACGTTTTAAGCTGAGTTCCATGAACATTGTCCAAAATCATGTTTTAGGCCAAATCCACAATGCGACCAGTTCAGCATATGAGAGGAGACACTGTTTGAGTGTAACAAACGTGAAACATTTCTTTTAGCCTTTTTGCATGAAAACAGGGTCCAAAATCATGGGTTTTCGTTCAGCAGTGGAAGTAGGAGGCGCGCTCTACAATAGGCAAGGGTTTTCAAGTCTGCAAGTACGTTTTAAGCTGAGTTCCATGAACATTGTCCAAAATCATGTTTTAGGCCAAATCCACATTGCGACCAGTTCAGCATATGACAGGAGACACTGTTTGAGTGTAACAAACGTGAAACAATTCTTTTAGCCTTTTCTTATGAAAACAGGGTCCAAAATCATGGGTTTTCGTTCAGCAGTGGAAGTAGGAGGCGCGCTCTACAATAGGCAAGGGTTTTCAAGTCTGCAAGTACGTTTTAAGCTGAGTTCCATGAACATTGTCCAAAATCATGTTTTAGGCCAAATCCACATTGCGACCAGTTCAGCATATGACAGGAGACACTGTTTGAGTGTAACAACCGTGAAACAATTCTTTTAGCCTTTTCTTATGAAAACAGGGTCCAAAATCATGGGTTTTCGTTCAGCAGTGGAAGTAGGAGGCGCGCTCTACAATAGGCAAGGGTTTTCAAGTCTGCAAGTACGTTTTAAGCTGAGTTCCATGAACATTGTCCAAAATCATGTTTTAGGCCAAATCCACAATGCGACCAGTTCAGCATATGACAGGAGACACTGTTTGAGTGTAACAAACGTGAAACATTTCTTTTAGTCTTTTCGCATGAAAACAGGGTCCAAAATCATGGGTTTTCATTCAGCAGTGGAAGTAGGAGGCGCGCTCTACAATAGGCAAGGGTTTTCAAGTCTGCAAGTACGTTTTAAGCTGAGTTCCATGAACATTGTCCAAAATCATGTTTTAGGCCAAATCCACATTGCGACCAGTTCAGCATATGACAGGAGACACTGTTTGAGTGTAACAACCGTGAAACAATTCTTTTAGCCTTTTCTTATGAAAACAGGGTCCAAAATCATGGGTTTTCGTTCAGCAGTGGAAGTAGGAGGCGCGCTCTACAATAGGCAAGGGTTTTCAAGTCTGCAAGTACGTTTTAAGCTGAGTTCCATGAACATTGTCCAAAATCATGTTTTAGGCCAAATCCACAATGCGACCAGTTCAGCATATGACAGGAGACACTGTTTGAGTGTAACAAACGTGAAACATTTCTTTTAGTCTTTTCGCATGAAAACAGGGTCCAAAATCATGGGTTTTCATTCAGCAGTGGAAGTAGGAGGCGCGCTCTACAATAGGCAAGGGTTTTCAAGTCTGCAAGTACGTTTTAAGCTGAGTTCCATGAACATTGTCCAAAATCATGTTTTAGGCCAAATCCACAATGCGACCAGTTCAGCATATGACAGGAGACACTGTTTGAGTGTAACAAACGTGAAACATTTCTTTTAGCCTTTTCGCATGAAAACAGGGTCCAAAATCATGGGTTTTCATTCAGCAGTGGAAGTAGGAGGCGCGCTCTACAATAGGCAAGGGTTTTCAAGTCTGCAAGTACGTTTTAAGCTGAGTTCCATGAACATTGTCCAAAATCATGTTTTAACCAAAATCCACAATGCGACCAGTTCAGCATATGAGAGGAGACACTGTTTGAGTGTAACAAACGTGAAACATTTCTTTTAGCCTTTTCGCATGAAAACAGGGTCCAAAATCATGGGTTTTCGTTCAGCAGTGGAAGTAGGAGGCGCGCTCTACAATAGGCAAGGGTTTTCAAGTCTGCAAGTACGTTTTAAGCTGAGTTCCATGAACATTGTCCAAAATCATGTTTTATCCAAAATCCACAATGCGACCAGTTCAGCATATGAGAGGAGACACTGTTTGAGTGTAACAAACGTGAAACATTTCTTTTAGCCTTTTCGCATGAAAACAGGGTCCAAAATCATGGGTTTTCATTCAGCAGTGGAAGTAGGAGGCGCGCTCTACAATAGGCAAGGGTTTTCAAGTCTGCAAGTACGTTTTAAGCTGAGTTCCATGAACATTGTCCAAAATCATGTTTTAGGCCAAATCCACAATGTGACCAGTTCAGCATATGAGAGGAGACACTGTTTGAGTGTAACAAACGTGAAACATTTCTTTTAGCCTTTTTGCATGAAAACAGGGTCCAAAATCATGGGTTTTCGTTCAACAGTGGAAGTAGGAGGCGCGCTCTACAATAGGCAAGGGTTTTCAAGTCTGCAAGTACGTTTTAAGCTGAGTTCCATGAACATTGTCCAAAATCATGTTTTAGGCCAAATCCATATTGCGACCAGTTAAGCATATGACAGGAGACACTGTTTGAGTGTAACAAACGTGAAACAATTCTTTTAGCCTTTTCTTATGAAAACAGGGTCCAAAATCATGGGTTTTCGTTCAGCAGTGGAAGTAGGAGGCGCGCTCTACAATAGGCAAGGGTTTTCAAGTCTGCAAGTACGTTTTAAGCTGAGTTCCATGAACATTGTCCAAAATCATGTTTTAGGCCAAATCCACATTGCGACCAGTTCAGCATATGAGAGTAGACACTGTTTGAGTGTAACAAACGTGAAACATTTCTTTTAGCCTTTTTGCATGAAAACAGGGTCCAAAATCATGGGTTTTCGTTCAGCAGTGGAAGTAGGAGGCGCGCTCTACAATAGGCAAGGGTTTTCAAGTCTGCAAGTACGTTTTAAGCTGAGTTCCATGAACATTGTCCAAAATCATGTTTTAGGCCAAATCCACAATGCGACCAGTTCAGCATATGACAGGAGACACTGTTTGAGTGTAACAAACGTGAAACATTTCTTTTAGCCTTTTCGCATGAAAACAGGGTCCAAAATCATGGGTTTTCATTCAGCAGTGGAAGTAGGAGGCGCGCTCTACAATAGGCAAGGGTTTTCAAGTCTGCAAGTACGTTTTAAGCTGAGTTCCATGAACATTGTCCAAAATCATGTTTTAGGCCAAATCCACAATGCGACCAGTTCAGCATATGACATGAGACACTGTTTGAGTGTAACAAACGTGAAACATTTCTTTTAGCCTTTTCGCATGAAAACAGGGTCCAAAATCATGGGTTTTCATTCAGCAGTGGAAGTAGGAGGCGCGCTCTACAATAGGCAAGGGTTTTCAAGTCTGCAAGTACGTTTTAAGCTGAGTTCCATGAACATTGTCCAAAATCATGTTTTAGGCCAAATCCACAATGCGACCAGTTCAGCATATGACAGGAGACACTGTTTGAGTGTAACAAACGTGAAACATTTCTTTTAGCCTTTTCGCATGAAAACAGGGTCCAAAATCATGGGTTTTCATTCAGCAGTGGAAGTAGGAGGCGCGCTCTACAATAGGCAAGGGTTTTCAAGTCTGCAAGTACGTTTTAAGCTGAGTTCCATGAACATTGTCCAAAATCATGTTTTAGGCCAAATCCACAATGCGACCAGTTCAGCATATGACAGGAGACACTGTTTGAGTGTAACAAACGTGAAACATTTCTTTTAGCCTTTTCGCATGAAAACAGGGTCCAAAATCATGGGTTTTCATTCAGCAGTGGAAGTAGGAGGCGCGCTCTACAATAGGCAAGGGTTTTCAAGTCTGCAAGTACGTTTTAAGCTGAGTTCCATGAACATTGTCCAAAATCATGTTTTAGGCCAAATCCACAATGCGACCAGTTCAGCATATGACAGGAGACACTGTTTGAGTGTAACAAACGTGAAACATTTCTTTTAGCCTTTTCTTATGAAAACAGGGTCCAAAATCATGGGTTTTCGTTCAGCAGTGGAAGTAGGAGGCACGCTCTACAATAGGCAAGGGTTTTCAAGTCTGCAAGTACGTTTTAAGCTGAGTTCCATGAACATTGTCCAAAATCATGTTTTAGGCCAAATCCACAATGCGACCAGTTCAGTATATGAGAGGAGACACTGTTTGAGTGTAACAAACGTGAAACATTTCTTTTAGCCTTTTTGCATGAAAACAGGGTCCAAAATCATGGGTTTTCGTTCAGCAGTGGAAGTAGGAGGCGCGCTCTACAATAGGCAAGGGTTTTCAAGTCTGCAAGTACGTTTTAAGCTGAGTTCCATGAACATTGTCCAAAATCATGTTTTAGGCCAAATCCACATTGCGACCAGTTCAGCATATGACAGGAGACACTGTTTGAGTGTAACAAACGTGAAACAATTCTTTTAGCCTTTTCTTATGAAAACAGGGTCCAAAATCATGGGTTTTCGTTCAGCAGTGGAAGTAGGAGGCGCGCTCTACAATAGGCAAGGGTTTTCAAGTCTGCAAGTTCGTTTTAAGCTGAGTTCCATGAACATTGTCCAAAATCATGTTTTAGGCCAAATCCACAATGCGACCAGTTCAGCATATGACAGGAGACACTGTTTGAGTGTAACAAACGTGAAACATTTCTTTTAGCCTTTTCGCATGAAAACAGGGTCCAAAATCATGGGTTTTCATTCAGCAGTGGAAGTAGGAGGCGCGCTCTACAATAGGCAAGGGTTTTCAAGTCTGCAAGTACGTTTTAAGCTGAGTTCCATGAACATTGTCCAAAATCATGTTTTAGGCCAAATCCACAATGCGACCAGTTCAGCATATGACAGGAGACACTGTTTGAGTGTAACAAACGTGAAACAATTCTTTTAGCCTTTTCTTATGAAAACAGGGTCCAAAATCATGGGTTTTCGTTCAGCAGTGGAAGTAGGAGGCGCGCTCTACAATAGGCAAGGGTTTTCAAGTCTGCAAGTACGTTTTAAGCTGAGTTCCATGAACATTGTCCAAAATCATGTTTTAGACCAAATCCACAATGCGACCAGTTCAGCATATGACAGGAGACACTGTTTGAGTGTAACAAACGTGAAACATTTCTTTTAGAATTTTCGCATGAAAACAGGGTCCAAAATCATGGGTTTTCATTCAGCAGTGGAAGTAGGAGGCGCGCTCTACAATAGGCAAGGGTTTTCAAGTCTGCAAGTACGTTTTAAGCTGAGTTCCATGAACATTGTCCAAAATCATGTTTTAGGCCAAATCCACATTGCGACCAGTTCAGCATATGAGAGGAGACACTGTTTGAGTGTAACAAACGTGAAACATTTCTTTTAGCCTTTTTGCATGAAAACAGGGTCCAAAATCATGGGTTTTCGTTCAGCAGTGGAAGTAGGAGGCGCGCTCTACAATAGGCAAGGGTTTTCAAGTCTGCAAGTACGTTTTAAGCTGAGTTCCATGAACATTGTCCAAAATCATGTTTTAGGCCAAATCCACATTGCGACCAGTTCAGCATATGACAGGAGACACTGTTTGAGTGTAACAAACGTGAAACAATTCTTTTAGCCTTTTCTTATGAAAACAGGGTCCAAAATCATGGGTTTTCATTCAGCAGTGGAAGTAGGAGGCGCGCTCTACAATAGGCAAGGGTTTTCAAGTCTGCAAGTACGTTTTAAGCTGAGTTCCATGAACATTGTCCAAAATCATGTTTTAGGCCAAATCCATATTGCGACCAGTTAAGCATATGACAGGAGACACTGTTTGAGTGTAACAAACGTGAAACAATTCTTTTAGCCTTTTCTTATGAAAACAGGGTCCAAAATCATGGGTTTTCGTTCAGCAGTGGAAGTAGGAGGCGCGCTCTACAATAGGCAAGGGTTTTCAAGTCTGCAAGTACGTTTTAAGCTGAGTTCCATGAACATTGTCCAAAATCATGTTTTAGGCCAAATCCACAATGCGACCAGTTCAGCATATGAGAGGAGACACTGTTTGAGTGTAACAAACGTGAAACATTTCTTTTAGCCTTTTTGCATGAAAACAGGGTCCAAAATCATGGGTTTTCGTTCAGCAGTGGAAGTAGGAGGCGCGCTCTACAATAGGCAAGGGTTTTCAAGTCTGCAAGTACGTTTTAAGCTGAGTTCCATGAACATTGTCCAAAATCATGTTTTAGGCCAAATCCACATTGCGACCAGTTCAGCATATGACAGGAGACACTGTTTGAGTGTAACAAACGTGAAACAATTCTTTTAGCCTTTTCTTATGAAAACAGGGTCCAAAATCATGGGTTTTCGTTCAGCAGTGGAAGTAGGAGGCGCGCTCTACAATAGGCAAGGGTTTTCAAGTCTGCAAGTACGTTTTAAGCTGAGTTCCATGAACATTGTCCAAAATCATGTTTTAGACCAAATCCACAATGCGACCAGTTCAGCATATGACAGGAGACACTGTTTGAGTGTAACAAACGTGAAACATTTCTTTTAGAATTTTCGCATGAAAACAGGGTCCAAAATCATGGGTTTTCATTCAGCAGTGGAAGTAGGAGGCGCGCTCTACAATAGGCAAGGGTTTTCAAGTCTGCAAGTACGTTTTAAGCTGAGTTCCATGAACATTGTCCAAAATCATGTTTTAGGCCAAATCCACATTGCGACCAGTTCAGCATATGAGAGGAGACACTGTTTGAGTGTAACAAACGTGAAACATTTCTTTTAGCCTTTTTGCATGAAAACAGGGTCCAAAATCATGGGTTTTCGTTCAGCAGTGGAAGTAGGAGGCGCGCTCTACAATAGGCAAGGGTTTTCAAGTCTGCAAGTACGTTTTAAGCTGAGTTCCATGAACATTGTCCAAAATCATGTTTTAGGCCAAATCCACATTGCGACCAGTTCAGCATATGACAGGAGACACTGTTTGAGTGTAACAAACGTGAAACATTTCTTTTAGCCTTTTCGCATGAAAACAGGGTCCAAAATCATGGGTTTTCATTCAGCAGTGGAAGTAGGAGGCGCGCTCTACAATAGGCAAGGGTTTTCAAGTCTGCAAGTACGTTTTAAGCTGAGTTCCATGAACATTGTCCAAAATCATGTTTTAGGCCAAATCCACAATGCGACCAGTTCAGCATATGACAGGAGACACTGTTTGAGTGTAACAAACGTGAAACATTTCTTTTAGCCTTTTCTTATGAAAACAGGGTCCAAAATCATGGGTTTTCGTTCAGCAGTGGAAGTAGGAGGCACGCTCTACAATAGGCAAGGGTTTTCAAGTCTGCAAGTACGTTTTAAGCTGAGTTCCATGAACATTGTCCAAAATCATGTTTTAGGCCAAATCCACAATGCGACCAGTTCAGTATATGAGAGGAGACACTGTTTGAGTGTAACAAACGTGAAACATTTCTTTTAGCCTTTTTGCATGAAAACAGGGTCCAAAATCATGGGTTTTCGTTCAGCAGTGGAAGTAGGAGGCGCGCTCTACAATAGGCAAGGGTTTTCAAGTCTGCAAGTACGTTTTAAGCTGAGTTCCATGAACATTGTCCAAAATCATGTTTTAGGCCAAATCCACATTGCGACCAGTTCAGCATATGACAGGAGACACTGTTTGAGTGTAACAAACGTGAAACAATTCTTTTAGCCTTTTCTTATGAAAACAGGGTCCAAAATCATGGGTTTTCGTTCAGCAGTGGAAGTAGGAGGCGCGCTCTACAATAGGCAAGGGTTTTCAAGTCTGCAAGTTCGTTTTAAGCTGAGTTCCATGAACATTGTCCAAAATCATGTTTTAGGCCAAATCCACAATGCGACCAGTTCAGCATATGACAGGAGACACTGTTTGAGTGTAACAAACGTGAAACATTTCTTTTAGCCTTTTCGCATGAAAACAGGGTCCAAAATCATGGGTTTTCATTCAGCAGTGGAAGTAGGAGGCGCGCTCTACAATAGGCAAGGGTTTTCAAGTCTGCAAGTACGTTTTAAGCTGAGTTCCATGAACATTGTCCAAAATCATGTTTTAGGCCAAATCCATATTGCGACCAGTTAAGCATATGACAGGAGACACTGTTTGAGTGTAACAAACGTGAAACAATTCTTTTAGCCTTTTCTTATGAAAACAGGGTCCAAAATCATGGGTTTTCGTTCAGCAGTGGAAGTAGGAGGCGCGCTCTACAATAGGCAAGGGTTTTCAAGTCTGCAAGTACGTTTTAAGCTGAGTTCCATGAACATTGTCCAAAATCATGTTTTAGGCCAAATCCACAATGCGACCAGTTCAGCATATGAGAGGAGACACTGTTTGAGTGTAACAAACGTGAAACATTTCTTTTAGCCTTTTTGCATGAAAACAGGGTCCAAAATCATGGGTTTTCGTTCAGCAGTGGAAGTAGGAGGCGCGCTCTACAATAGGCAAGGGTTTTCAAGTCTGCAAGTACGTTTTAAGCTGAGTTCCATGAACATTGTCCAAAATCATGTTTTAGGCCAAATCCACATTGCGACCAGTTCAGCATATGACAGGAGACACTGTTTGAGTGTAACAAACGTGAAACAATTCTTTTAGCCTTTTCTTATGAAAACAGGGTCCAAAATCATGGGTTTTCGTTCAGCAGTGGAAGTAGGAGGCGCGCTCTACAATAGGCAAGGGTTTTCAAGTCTGCAAGTACGTTTTAAGCTGAGTTCCATGAACATTGTCCAAAATCATGTTTTAGGCCAAATCCACAATGCGACCAGTTCAGCATATGACAGGAGACACTGTTTGAGTGTAACAAACGTGAAACAATTCTTTTAGCCTTTTCTTATGAAAACAGGGTCCAAAATCATGGGTTTTCGTTCAGCAGTGGAAGTAGGAGGCGCGCTCTACAATAGGCAAGGGTTTTCAAGTCTGCAAGTACGTTTTAAGCTGAGTTCCATGAACATTGTCCAAAATCATGTTTTAGACCAAATCCACAATGCGACCAGTTCAGCATATGACAGGAGACACTGTTTGAGTGTAACAAACGTGAAACATTTCTTTTAGAATTTTCGCATGAAAACAGGGTCCAAAATCATGGGTTTTCATTCAGCAGTGGAAGTAGGAGGCGCGCTCTACAATAGGCAAGGGTTTTCAAGTCTGCAAGTACGTTTTAAGCTGAGTTCCATGAACATTGTCCAAAATCATGTTTTAGGCCAAATCCACATTGCGACCAGTTCAGCATATGAGAGGAGACACTGTTTGAGTGTAACAAACGTGAAACATTTCTTTTAGCCTTTTTGCATGAAAACAGGGTCCAAAATCATGGGTTTTCGTTCAGCAGTGGAAGTAGGAGGCGCGCTCTACAATAGGCAAGGGTTTTCAAGTCTGCAAGTACGTTTTAAGCTGAGTTCCATGAACATTGTCCAAAATCATGTTTTAGGCCAAATCCACATTGCGACCAGTTCAGCATATGACAGGAGACACTGTTTGAGTGTAACAAACGTGAAACAATTCTTTTAGCCTTTTCTTATGAAAACAGGGTCCAAAATCATGGGTTTTCATTCAGCAGTGGAAGTAGGAGGCGCGCTCTACAATAGGCAAGGGTTTTCAAGTCTGCAAGTACGTTTTAAGCTGAGTTCCATGAACATTGTCCAAAATCATGTTTTAGGCCAAATCCATATTGCGACCAGTTAAGCATATGACAGGAGACACTGTTTGAGTGTAACAAACGTGAAACAATTCTTTTAGCCTTTTCTTATGAAAACAGGGTCCAAAATCATGGGTTTTCGTTCAGCAGTGGAAGTAGGAGGCGCGCTCTACAATAGGCAAGGGTTTTCAAGTCTGCAAGTACGTTTTAAGCTGAGTTCCATGAACATTGTCCAAAATCATGTTTTAGGCCAAATCCACAATGCGACCAGTTCAGCATATGAGAGGAGACACTGTTTGAGTGTAACAAACGTGAAACATTTCTTTTAGCCTTTTTGCATGAAAACAGGGTCCAAAATCATGGGTTTTCGTTCAGCAGTGGAAGTAGGAGGCGCGCTCTACAATAGGCAAGGGTTTTCAAGTCTGCAAGTACGTTTTAAGCTGAGTTCCATGAACATTGTCCAAAATCATGTTTTAGGCCAAATCCACATTGCGACCAGTTCAGCATATGACAGGAGACACTGTTTGAGTGTAACAAACGTGAAACAATTCTTTTAGCCTTTTCTTATGAAAACAGGGTCCAAAATCATGGGTTTTCGTTCAGCAGTGGAAGTAGGAGGCGCGCTCTACAATAGGCAAGGGTTTTCAAGTCTGCAAGTACGTTTTAAGCTGAGTTCCATGAACATTGTCCAAAATCATGTTTTAGGCCAAATCCACAATGCGACCAGTTCAGCATATGACAGGAGACACTGTTTGAGTGTAACAAACGTGAAACAATTCTTTTAGCCTTTTCTTATGAAAACAGGGTCCAAAATCATGGGTTTTCGTTCAGCAGTGGAAGTAGGAGGCGCGCTCTACAATAGGCAAGGGTTTTCAAGTCTGCAAGTACGTTTTAAGCTGAGTTCCATGAACATTGTCCAAAATCATGTTTTAGACCAAATCCATAATGCGACCAGTTCAGCATATGACAGGAGACACTGTTTGAGTGTAACAAACGTGAAACATTTCTTTTAGAATTTTCGCATGAAAACAGGGTCCAAAATCATGGGTTTTCATTCAGCAGTGGAAGTAGGAGGCGCGCTCTACAATAGGCAAGGGTTTTCAAGTCTGCAAGTACGTTTTAAGCTGAGTTCCATGAACATTGTCCAAAATCATGTTTTAGGCCAAATCCACATTGCGACCAGTTCAGCATATGAGAGGAGACACTGTTTGAGTGTAACAAACGTGAAACATTTCTTTTAGCCTTTTTGCATGAAAACAGGGTCCAAAATCATGGGTTTTCGTTCAGCAGTGGAAGTAGGAGGCGCGCTCTACAATAGGCAAGGGTTTTCAAGTCTGCAAGTACGTTTTAAGCTGAGTTCCATGAACATTGTCCAAAATCATGTTTTAGGCCAAATCCACATTGCGACCAGTTCAGCATATGACAGGAGACACTGTTTGAGTGTAACAAACGTGAAACAATTCTTTTAGCCTTTTCTTATGAAAACAGGGTCCAAAATCATGGGTTTTCGTTCAGCAGTGGAAGTAGGAGGCGCGCTCTACAATAGGCAAGGGTTTTCAAGTCTGCAAGTACGTTTTAAGCTGAGTTCCATGAACATTGTCCAAAATCATGTTTTAGGCCAAATCCACATTGCGACCAGTTCAGCATATGACAGGAGACACTGTTTGAGTGTAACAAACGTGAAACAATTCTTTTAGCCTTTTCTTATGAAAACAGGGTCCAAAATCATGGGTTTTCGTTCAGCAGTGGAAGTAGGAGGCGCGCTCTACAATAGGCAAGGGTTTTCAAGTCTGCAAGTTCGTTTTAAGCTGAGTTCCATGAACATTGTCCAAAATCATGTTTTAGGCCAAATCCA
Source organism: Coregonus lavaretus (assembly GCF_964263955.1). Lineage (NCBI taxonomy): Eukaryota > Metazoa > Chordata > Actinopteri > Salmoniformes > Salmonidae > Coregonus > Coregonus lavaretus. The sequence goes on along the minus strand of NC_140017.1, from coordinate 168,392 downwards.
CAATGCGACCAGTTCAGCATATGACAGGAGACACTGTTTGAGTGTAACAAACGTGAAACATTTCTTTTAGCCTTTTCGCATGAAAACAGGGTCCAAAATCATGGGTTTTCATTCAGCAGTGGAAGTAGGAGGCGCGCTCTACAATAGGCAAGGGTTTTCAAGTCTGCAAGTACGTTTTAAGCTGAGTTCCATGAACATTGTCCAAAATCATGTTTTAGGCCAAATCCATATTGCGACCAGTTAAGCATATGACAGGAGACACTGTTTGAGTGTAACAAACGTGAAACAATTCTTTTAGCCTTTTCTTATGAAAACAGGGTCCAAAATCATGGGTTTTCGTTCAGCAGTGGAAGTAGGAGGCGCGCTCTACAATAGGCAAGGGTTTTCAAGTCTGCAAGTACGTTTTAAGCTGAGTTCCATGAACATTGTCCAAAATCATGTTTTAGGCCAAATCCACAATGCGACCAGTTCAGCATATGAGAGGAGACACTGTTTGAGTGTAACAAACGTGAAACATTTCTTTTAGCCTTTTTGCATGAAAACAGGGTCCAAAATCATGGGTTTTCGTTCAGCAGTGGAAGTAGGAGGCGCGCTCTACAATAGGCAAGGGTTTTCAAGTCTGCAAGTACGTTTTAAGCTGAGTTCCATGAACATTGTCCAAAATCATGTTTTAGGCCAAATCCACATTGCGACCAGTTCAGCATATGACAGGAGACACTGTTTGAGTGTAACAAACGTGAAACAATTCTTTTAGCCTTTTCTTATGAAAACAGGGTCCAAAATCATGGGTTTTCGTTCAGCAGTGGAAGTAGGAGGCGCGCTCTACAATAGGCAAGGGTTTTCAAGTCTGCAAGTACGTTTTAAGCTGAGTTCCATGAACATTGTCCAAAATCATGTTTTAGGCCAAATCCACAATGCGACCAGTTCAGCATATGACAGGAGACACTGTTTGAGTGTAACAAACGTGAAACAATTCTTTTAGCCTTTTCTTATGAAAACAGGGTCCAAAATCATGGGTTTTCGTTCAGCAGTGGAAGTAGGAGGCGCGCTCTACAATAGGCAAGGGTTTTCAAGTCTGCAAGTACGTTTTAAGCTGAGTTCCATGAACATTGTCCAAAATCATGTTTTAGACCAAATCCACAATGCGACCAGTTCAGCATATGACAGGAGACACTGTTTGAGTGTAACAAACGTGAAACATTTCTTTTAGAATTTTCGCATGAAAACAGGGTCCAAAATCATGGGTTTTCATTCAGCAGTGGAAGTAGGAGGCGCGCTCTACAATAGGCAAGGGTTTTCAAGTCTGCAAGTACGTTTTAAGCTGAGTTCCATGAACATTGTCCAAAATCATGTTTTAGGCCAAATCCACATTGCGACCAGTTCAGCATATGAGAGGAGACACTGTTTGAGTGTAACAAACGTGAAACATTTCTTTTAGCCTTTTTGCATGAAAACAGGGTCCAAAATCATGGGTTTTCGTTCAGCAGTGGAAGTAGGAGGCGCGCTCTACAATAGGCAAGGGTTTTCAAGTCTGCAAGTACGTTTTAAGCTGAGTTCCATGAACATTGTCCAAAATCATGTTTTAGGCCAAATCCACAATGCGACCAGTTCAGCATATGACAGGAGACACTGTTTGAGTGTAACAAACGTGAAACATTTCTTTTAGCCTTTTCGCATGAAAACAGGGTCCAAAATCATGGGTTTTCATTCAGCAGTGGAAGTAGGAGGCGCGCTCTACAATAGGCAAGGGTTTTCAAGTCTGCAAGTACGTTTTAAGCTGAGTTCCATGAACATTGTCCAAAATCATGTTTTAGGCCAAATCCACAATGCGACCAGTTCAGCATATGACAGGAGACACTGTTTGAGTGTAACAAACGTGAAACATTTCTTTTAGCCTTTTCGCATGAAAACAGGGTCCAAAATCATGGGTTTTCATTCAGCAGTGGAAGTAGGAGGCGCGCTCTACAATAGGCAAGGGTTTTCAAGTCTGCAAGTACGTTTTAAGCTGAGTTCCATGAACATTGTCCAAAATCATGTTTTAGGCCAAATCCACATTGCGACCAGTTCAGCATATGACAGGAGACACTGTTTGAGTGTAACAAACGTGAAACAATTCTTTTAGCCTTTTCTTATGAAAACAGGGTCCAAAATCATGGGTTTTCGTTCAGCAGTGGAAGTAGGAGGCGCGCTCTACAATAGGCAAGGGTTTTCAAGTCTGCAAGTTCGTTTTAAGCTGAGTTCCATGAACATTGTCCAAAATCATGTTTTAGGCCAAATCCACAATGCGACCAGTTCAGCATATGACAGGAGACACTGTTTGAGTGTAACAAACGTGAAACATTTCTTTTAGCCTTTTCGCATGAAAACAGGGTCCAAAATCATGGGTTTTCATTCAGCAGTGGAAGTAGGAGGCGCGCTCTACAATAGGCAAGGGTTTTCAAGTCTGCAAGTACGTTTTAAGCTGAGTTCCATGAACATTGTCCAAAATCATGTTTTAGGCCAAATCCATATTGCGACCAGTTAAGCATATGACAGGAGACACTGTTTGAGTGTAACAAACGTGAAACAATTCTTTTAGCCTTTTCTTATGAAAACAGGGTCCAAAATCATGGGTTTTCGTTCAGCAGTGGAAGTAGGAGGCGCGCTCTACAATAGGCAAGGGTTTTCAAGTCTGCAAGTACGTTTTAAGCTGAGTTCCATGAACATTGTCCAAAATCATGTTTTAGGCCAAATCCACAATGCGACCAGTTCAGCATATGACAGGAGACACTGTTTGAGTGTAACAAACGTGAAACAATTCTTTTAGCCTTTTCTTATGAAAACAGGGTCCAAAATCATGGGTTTTCGTTCAGCAGTGGAAGTAGGAGGCGCGCTCTACAATAGGCAAGGGTTTTCAAGTCTGCAAGTACGTTTTAAGCTGAGTTCCATGAACATTGTCCAAAATCATGTTTTAGACCAAATCCACAATGCGACCAGTTCAGCATATGACAGGAGACACTGTTTGAGTGTAACAAACGTGAAACATTTCTTTTAGAATTTTCGCATGAAAACAGGGTCCAAAATCATGGGTTTTCATTCAGCAGTGGAAGTAGGAGGCGCGCTCTACAATAGGCAAGGGTTTTCAAGTCTGCAAGTACGTTTTAAGCTGAGTTCCATGAACATTGTCCAAAATCATGTTTTAGGCCAAATCCACATTGCGACCAGTTCAGCATATGACAGGAGACACTGTTTGAGTGTAACAAACGTGAAACAATTCTTTTAGCCTTTTCTTATGAAAACAGGGTCCAAAATCATGGGTTTTCGTTCAGCAGTGGAAGTAGGAGGTGCGCTCTACAATAGGCAAGGGTTTTCAAGTCTGCAAGTACGTTTTAAGCTGAGTTCCATGAACATTGTCCAAAATCATGTTTTAGGCCAAATCCACATTGCGACCAGTTCAGCATATGACAGGAGACACTGTTTGAGTGTAACAAACGTGAAACAATTCTTTTAGACTTTTCTTATGAAAACAGGGTCCAAAATCATGGGTTTTCGTTCAGCAGTGGAAGTAGGAGGCGCGCTCTACAATAGGCAAGGGTTTTCAAGTCTGCAAGTTCGTTTTAAGCTGAGTTCCATGAACATTGTCCAAAATCATGTTTTAGGCCAAATCCACAATGCGACCAGTTCAGCATATGACAGGAGACACTGTTTGAGTGTAACAAACGTGAAACATTTCTTTTAGCCTCTTCGCATGAAAACAGGGTCCAAAATCATGGGTTTTCATTCAGCAGTGGAAGTAGGAGGCGCGCTCTACAATAGGCAAGGGTTTTCAAGTCTGCAAGTACGTTTTAAGCTGAGTTCCATGAACATTGTCCAAAATCATGTTTTAGGCCAAATCCATATTGCGACCAGTTAAGCATATGACAGGAGACACTGTTTGAGTGTAACAAACGTGAAACAATTCTTTTAGCCTTTTCTTATGAAAACAGGGTCCAAAATCATGGGTTTTCGTTCAGCAGTGGAAGTAGGAGGCGCGCTCTACAATAGGCAAGGGTTTTCAAGTCTGCAAGTACGTTTTAAGCTGAGTTCCATGAACATTGTCCAAAATCATGTTTTAGGCCAAATCCACAATGCGACCAGTTCAGCATATGAGAGGAGACACTGTTTGAGTGTAACAAACGTGAAACATTTCTTTTAGCCTTTTTGCATGAAAACAGGGTCCAAAATCATGGGTTTTCGTTCAGCAGTGGAAGTAGGAGGCGCGCTCTACAATAGGCAAGGGTTTTCAAGTCTGCAAGTACGTTTTAAGCTGAGTTCCATGAACATTGTCCAAAATCATGTTTTAGGCCAAATCCACATTGCGACCAGTTCAGCATATGACAGGAGACACTGTTTGAGTGTAACAAACGTGAAACAATTCTTTTAGCCTTTTCTTATGAAAACAGGGTCCAAAATCATGGGTTTTCGTTCAGCAGTGGAAGTAGGAGGCGCGCTCTACAATAGGCAAGGGTTTTCAAGTCTGCAAGTACGTTTTAAGCTGAGTTCCATGAACATTGTCCAAAATCATGTTTTAGGCCAAATCCACAATGCGACCAGTTCAGCATATGACAGGAGACACTGTTTGAGTGTAACAAACGTGAAACAATTCTTTTAGCCTTTTCTTATGAAAACAGGGTCCAAAATCATGGGTTTTCGTTCAGCAGTGGAAGTAGGAGGCGCGCTCTACAATAGGCAAGGGTTTTCAAGTCTGCAAGTACGTTTTAAGCTGAGTTCCATGAACATTGTCCAAAATCATGTTTTAGACCAAATCCACAATGCGACCAGTTCAGCATATGACAGGAGACACTGTTTGAGTGTAACAAACGTGAAACATTTCTTTTAGAATTTTCGCATGAAAACAGGGTCCAAAATCATGGGTTTTCATTCAGCAGTGGAAGTAGGAGGCGCGCTCTACAATAGGCAAGGGTTTTCAAGTCTGCAAGTACGTTTTAAGCTGAGTTCCATGAACATTGTCCAAAATCATGTTTTAGGCCAAATCCACATTGCGACCAGTTCAGCATATGAGAGGAGACACTGTTTGAGTGTAACAAACGTGAAACATTTCTTTTAGCCTTTTTGCATGAAAACAGGGTCCAAAATCATGGGTTTTCGTTCAGCAGTGGAAGTAGGAGGCGCGCTCTACAATAGGCAAGGGTTTTCAAGTCTGCAAGTACGTTTTAAGCTGAGTTCCATGAACATTGTCCAAAATCATGTTTTAGGCCAAATCCACAATGCGACCAGTTCAGCATATGACAGGAGACACTGTTTGAGTGTAACAAACGTGAAACATTTCTTTTAGCCTTTTCGCATGAAAACAGGGTCCAAAATCATGGGTTTTCATTCAGCAGTGGAAGTAGGAGGCGCGCTCTACAATAGGCAAGGGTTTTCAAGTCTGCAAGTACGTTTTAAGCTGAGTTCCATGAACATTGTCCAAAATCATGTTTTAGGCCAAATCCACAATGCGACCAGTTCAGCATATGACAGGAGACACTGTTTGAGTGTAACAAACGTGAAACATTTCTTTTAGCCTTTTCGCATGAAAACAGGGTCCAAAATCATGGGTTTTCATTCAGCAGTGGAAGTAGGAGGCGCGCTCTACAATAGGCAAGGGTTTTCAAGTCTGCAAGTACGTTTTAAGCTGAGTTCCATGAACATTGTCCAAAATCATGTTTTAGGCCAAATCCACATTGCGACCAGTTCAGCATATGACAGGAGACACTGTTTGAGTGTAACAAACGTGAAACAATTCTTTTAGCCTTTTCTTATGAAAACAGGGTCCAAAATCATGGGTTTTCGTTCAGCAGTGGAAGTAGGAGGCGCGCTCTACAATAGGCAAGGGTTTTCAAGTCTGCAAGTTCGTTTTAAGCTGAGTTCCATGAACATTGTCCAAAATCATGTTTTAGGCCAAATCCACAATGCGACCAGTTCAGCATATGACAGGAGACACTGTTTGAGTGTAACAAACGTGAAACATTTCTTTTAGCCTTTTCGCATGAAAACAGGGTCCAAAATCATGGGTTTTCATTCAGCAGTGGAAGTAGGAGGCGCGCTCTACAATAGGCAAGGGTTTTCAAGTCTGCAAGTACGTTTTAAGCTGAGTTCCATGAACATTGTCCAAAATCATGTTTTAGGCCAAATCCATATTGCTACCAGTTAAGCATATGACAGGAGACACTGTTTGAGTGTAACAAACGTGAAACAATTCTTTTAGCCTTTTCTTATGAAAACAGGGTCCAAAATCATGGGTTTTCGTTCAGCAGTGGAAGTAGGAGGCGCGCTCTACAATAGGCAAGGGTTTTCAAGTCTGCAAGTACGTTTTAAGCTGAGTTCCATGAACATTGTCCAAAATCATGTTTTAGGCCAAATCCACAATGCGACCAGTTCAGCATATGAGAGGAGACACTGTTTGAGTGTAACAAACGTGAAACATTTCTTTTAGCCTTTTTGCATGAAAACAGGGTCCAAAATCATGGGTTTTCGTTCAGCAGTGGAAGTAGGAGGCGCGCTCTACAATAGGCAAGGGTTTTCAAGTCTGCAAGTACGTTTTAAGCTGAGTTCCATGAACATTGTCCAAAATCATGTTTTAGGCCAAATCCACATTGCGACCAGTTCAGCATATGACAGGAGACACTGTTTGAGTGTAACAAACGTGAAACAATTCTTTTAGCCTTTTCTTATGAAAACAGGGTCCAAAATCATGGGTTTTCGTTCAGCAGTGGAAGTAGGAGGCGCGCTCTACAATAGGCAAGGGTTTTCAAGTCTGCAAGTACGTTTTAAGCTGAGTTCCATGAACATTGTCCAAAATCATGTTTTAGGCCAAATCCACAATGCGACCAGTTCAGCATATGACAGGAGACACTGTTTGAGTGTAACAAACGTGAAACAATTCTTTTAGCCTTTTCTTATGAAAACAGGGTCCAAAATCATGGGTTTTCGTTCAGCAGTGGAAGTAGGAGGCGCGCTCTACAATAGGCAAGGGTTTTCAAGTCTGCAAGTACGTTTTAAGCTGAGTTCCATGAACATTGTCCAAAATCATGTTTTAGACCAAATCCACAATGCGACCAGTTCAGCATATGACAGGAGACACTGTTTGAGTGTAACAAACGTGAAACATTTCTTTTAGAATTTTCGCATGAAAACAGGGTCCAAAATCATGGGTTTTCATTCAGCAGTGGAAGTAGGAGGCGCGCTCTACAATAGGCAAGGGTTTTCAAGTCTGCAAGTACGTTTTAAGCTGAGTTCCATGAACATTGTCCAAAATCATGTTTTAGGCCAAATCCACATTGCGACCAGTTCAGCATATGAGAGGAGACACTGTTTGAGTGTAACAAACGTGAAACATTTCTTTTAGCCTTTTTGCATGAAAACAGGGTCCAAAATCATGGGTTTTCGTTCAGCAGTGGAAGTAGGAGGCGCGCTCTACAATAGGCAAGGGTTTTCAAGTCTGCAAGTACGTTTTAAGCTGAGTTCCATGAACATTGTCCAAAATCATGTTTTAGGCCAAATCCACAATGCGACCAGTTCAGCATATGACAGGAGACACTGTTTGAGTGTAACAAACGTGAAACATTTCTTTTAGCCTTTTCGCATGAAAACAGGGTCCAAAATCATGGGTTTTCATTCAGCAGTGGAAGTAGGAGGCGCGCTCTACAATAGGCAAGGGTTTTCAAGTCTGCAAGTACGTTTTAAGCTGAGTTCCATGAACATTGTCCAAAATCATGTTTTAGGCCAAATCCACAATGCGACCAGTTCAGCATATGACAGGAGACACTGTTTGAGTGTAACAAACGTGAAACATTTCTTTTAGCCTTTTCGCATGAAAACAGGGTCCAAAATCATGGGTTTTCATTCAGCAGTGGAAGTAGGAGGCGCGCTCTACAATAGGCAAGGGTTTTCAAGTCTGCAAGTACGTTTTAAGCTGAGTTCCATGAACATTGTCCAAAATCATGTTTTAGGCCAAATCCACAATGCGACCAGTTCAGCATATGACAGGAGACACTGTTTGAGTGTAACAAACGTGAAACATTTCTTTTAGCCTTTTCTTATGAAAACAGGGTCCAAAATCATGGGTTTTCGTTCAGCAGTGGAAGTAGGAGGCACGCTCTACAATAGGCAAGGGTTTTCAAGTCTGCAAGTACGTTTTAAGCTGAGTTCCATGAACATTGTCCAAAATCATGTTTTAGGCCAAATCCACAATGCGACCAGTTCAGTATATGAGAGGAGACACTGTTTGAGTGTAACAAACGTGAAACATTTCTTTTAGCCTTTTTGCATGAAAACAGGGTCCAAAATCATGGGTTTTCGTTCAGCAGTGGAAGTAGGAGGCGCGCTCTACAATAGGCAAGGGTTTTCAAGTCTGCAAGTACGTTTTAAGCTGAGTTCCATGAACATTGTCCAAAATCATGTTTTAGGCCAAATCCACAATGAGACCAGTTCAGCATATGAGAGGAGACACTGTTTGAGTGTAACAAACGTGAAACATTTCTTTTAGCCTTTTTGCATGAAAACAGGGTCCAAAATCATGGGTTTTCGTTCAGCAGTGGAAGTAGGAGGCGCGCTCTACAATAGGCAAGGGTTTTCAAGTCTGCAAGTACGTTTTAAGCTGAGTTCCATGAACATTGTCCAAAATCATGTTTTATCCAAAATCCACAATGCGACCAGTTCAGCATATGAGAGGAGACACTGTTTGAGTGTAACAAACGTGAAACATTTCTTTTAGCCTTTTCGCATGAAAACAGGGTCCAAAATCATGGGTTTTCATTCAGCAGTGGAAGTAGGAGGCGCGCTCTACAATAGGCAAGGGTTTTCAAGTCTGCAAGTACGTTTTAAGCTGAGTTCCATGAACATTGTCCAAAATCATGTTTTAGGCCAAATCCACATTGCGACCAGTTCAGCATATGACAGGAGACACTGTTTGAGTGTAACAAACGTGAAACAATTCTTTTAGCCTTTTCTTATGAAAACAGGGTCCAAAATCATGGGTTTTCGTTCAGCAGTGGAAGTAGGAGGCGCGCTCTACAATAGGCAAGGGTTTTCAAGTCTGCAAGTTCGTTTTAAGCTGAGTTCCATGAACATTGTCCAAAATCATGTTTTAGGCCAAATCCACAATGCGACCAGTTCAGCATATGACAGGAGACACTGTTTGAGTGTAACAAACGTGAAACATTTCTTTTAGCCTTTTCGCATGAAAACAGGGTCCAAAATCATGGGTTTTCATTCAGCAGTGGAAGTAGGAGGCGCGCTCTACAATAGGCAAGGGTTTTCAAGTCTGCAAGTACGTTTTAAGCTGAGTTCCATGAACATTGTCCAAAATCATGTTTTAGGCCAAATCCACAATGCGACCAGTTCAGCATATGAGAGGAGACACTGTTTGAGTGTAACAAACGTGAAACATTTCTTTTAGCCTTTTTGCATGAAAACAGGGTCCAAAATCATGGGTTTTCGTTCAGCAGTGGAAGTAGGAGGCGCGCTCTACAATAGGCAAGGGTTTTCAAGTCTGCAAGTACGTTTTAAGCTGAGTTCCATGAACATTGTCCAAAATCATGTTTTAGGCCAAATCCACATTGCGACCAGTTCAGCATATGACAGGAGACACTGTTTGAGTGTAACAAACGTGAAACAATTCTTTTAGCCTTTTCTTATGAAAACAGGGTCCAAAATCATGGGTTTTCGTTCAGCAGTGGAAGTAGGAGGCGCGCTCTACAATAGGCAAGGGTTTTCAAGTCTGCAAGAACGTTTTAAGCTGAGTTCCATGAACATTGTCCAAAATCATGTTTTAGGCCAAATCCACAATGCGACCAGTTCAGCATATGAGAGGAGACACTGTTTGAGTGTAACAAACGTGAAACATTTCTTTTAGCCTTTTTGCATGAAAACAGGGTCCAAAATCATGGGTTTTCGTTCAGCAGTGGAAGTAGGAGGCACGCTCTACAATAGGCAAGGGTTTTCAAGTCTGCAAGTACGTTTTAAGCTGAGTTCCATGAACATTGTCCAAAATCATGTTTTAGGCCAAATCCACAATGCGACCAGTTCAGTATATGAGAGGAGACACTGTTTGAGTGTAACAAACGTGAAACATTTCTTTTAGCCTTTTTGCATGAAAACAGGGTCCAAAATCATGGGTTTTCGTTCAGCAGTGGAAGTAGGAGGCGCGCTCTACAATAGGCAAGGGTTTTCAAGTCTGCAAGTACGTTTTAAGCTGAGTTCCATGAACATTGTCCAAAATCATGTTTTAGGCCAAATCCACAATGAGACCAGTTCAGCATATGAGAGGAGACACTGTTTGAGTGTAACAAACGTGAAACATTTCTTTTAGCCTTTTTGCATGAAAACAGGGTCCAAAATCATGGGTTTTCGTTCAGCAGTGGAAGTAGGAGGCGCGCTCTACAATAGGCAAGGGTTTTCAAGTCTGCAAGTACGTTTTAAGCTGAGTTCCATGAACATTGTCCAAAATCATGTTTTATCCAAAATCCACAATGCGACCAGTTCAGCATATGAGAGGAGACACTGTTTGAGTGTAACAAACGTGAAACATTTCTTTTAGCCTTTTCGCATGAAAACAGGGTCCAAAATCATGGGTTTTCATTCAGCAGTGGAAGTAGGAGGCGCGCTCTACAATAGGCAAGGGTTTTCAAGTCTGCAAGTACGTTTTAAGCTGAGTTCCATGAACATTGTCCAAAATCATGTTTTAGGCCAAATCCACATTGCGACCAGTTCAGCATATGACAGGAGACACTGTTTGAGTGTAACAAACGTGAAACAATTCTTTTAGCCTTTTCTTATGAAAACAGGGTCCAAAATCATGGGTTTTCGTTCAGCAGTGGAAGTAGGAGGCGCGCTCTACAATAGGCAAGGGTTTTCAAGTCTGCAAGTTCGTTTTAAGCTGAGTTCCATGAACATTGTCCAAAATCATGTTTTAGGCCAAATCCACAATGCGACCAGTTCAGCATATGACAGGAGACACTGTTTGAGTGTAACAAACGTGAAACATTTCTTTTAGCCTTTTCGCATGAAAACAGGGTCCAAAATCATGGGTTTTCATTCAGCAGTGGAAGTAGGAGGCGCGCTCTACAATAGGCAAGGGTTTTCAAGTCTGCAAGTACGTTTTAAGCTGAGTTCCATGAACATTGTCCAAAATAATGTTTTAGGCCAAATCCACATTGCGACCAGTTCAGCATATGACAGGAGACACTGTTTGAGTGTAACAAACGTGAAACAATTCTTTTAGCCTTTTCTTATGAAAACAGGGTCCAAAATCATGGGTTTTCGTTCAGCAGTGGAAGTAGGAGGCGCGCTCTACAATAGGCAAGGGTTTTCAAGTCTGCAAGTTCGTTTTAAGCTGAGTTCCATGAACATTGTCCAAAATCATGTTTTAGGCCAAATCCACAATGCGACCAGTTCAGCATATGACAGGAGACACTGTTTGAGTGTAACAAACGTGAAACATTTCTTTTAGCCTTTTCGCATGAAAACAGGGTCCAAAATCATGGGTTTTCATTCAGCAGTGGAAGTAGGAGGCGCGCTCTACAATAGGCAAGGGTTTTCAAGTCTGCAAGTACGTTTTAAGCTGAGTTCCATGAACATTGTCCAAAATCATGTTTTAGGCCAAATCCACAATGCGACCAGTTCAGCATATGAGAGGAGACACTGTTTGAGTGTAACAAACGTGAAACAATTCTTTTAGCCTTTTTGCATGAAAACAGGGTCCAAAATCATGGGTTTTCGTTCAGCAGTGGAAGTAGGAGGCGCGCTCTACAATAGGCAAGGGTTTTCAAGTCTGCAAGTACGTTTTAAGCTGAGTTCCATGAACATTGTCCAAAATCATGTTTTAGGCCAAATCCACATTGCGACCAGTTCAGCATATGACAGGAGACACTGTTTGAGTGTAACAAACGTGAAACAATTCTTTTAGCCTTTTCTTATGAAAACAGGGTCCAAAATCATGGGTTTTCGTTCAGCAGTGGAAGTAGGAGGCGCGCTCTACAATAGGCAAGGGTTTTCAAGTCTGCAAGTACGTTTTAAGCTGAGTTCCATGAACATTGTCCAAAATCATGTTTTAGGCCAAATCCACATTGCGACCAGTTCAGCATATGACAGGAGACACTGTTTGAGTGTAACAAACGTGAAACAATTCTTTTAGCCTTTTCTTATGAAAACAGGGTCCAAAATCATGGGTTTTCGTTCAGCAGTGGAAGTAGGAGGCGCGCTCTACAATAGGCAAGGGTTTTCAAGTCTGCAAGTACGTTTTAAGCTGAGTTCCATGAACATTGTCCAAAATCATGTTTTAGGCCAAATCCACATTGCGACCAGTTCAGCATATGACAGGAAACACTGTTTGAGTGTAACAAACGTGAAACAATTCTTTTAGCCTTTTCTTATGAAAACAGGGTCCAAAATCATGGGTTTTCGTTCAGCAGTGGAAGTAGGAGGCGCGCTCTACAATAGGCAAGGGTTTTCAAGTCTGCAAGTACGTTTTAAGCTGAGTTCCATGAACATTGTCCAAAATCATGTTTTAGGCCAAATCCACAATGCGACCAGTTCAGCATATGAGCGGAGACACTGTTTGAGTGTAACAAACGTGAAACATTTCTTTTAGCCTTTTCGCATGAAAACAGGGTCCAAAATCATGGGTTTTCGTTCAGCAGTGGAAGTAGGAGGCGCGCTCTACAATAGGCAAGGGTCTTCAAGTCTGCAAGTACGTTTTAAGCTGAGTTCCATGAACATTGTCCAAAATCATGTTTTAGGCCAAATCCACATTGCGACCAGATCAGCATATGACAGGAGACACTGTTTGAGTGTAACAAACGTGAAACAATTCTTTTAGCCATGTCGCATGAAAACAGGGTCCAAAATCATGGGTTTTCGTTCAGCAGTGGAAGTAGGAGGCGCGCTCTACAATAGGCAAGGGTTTTCAAGTCTGCAAGTTCGTTTTAAGCTGAGTTCCATGAACATTGTCCAAAATCATGTTTTAGGCCAAATCCACAATGCGACCAGTTCAGCATATGACAGGAGACACTGTTTGAGTGTAACAAACGTGAAACATTTCTTTTAGCCTTTTCGCATGAAAACAGGGTCCAAAATCATGGGTTTTCATTCAGCAGTGGAAGTAGGAGGCGCGCTCTACAATAGGCAAGGGTTTTCAAGTCTGCAAGTACGTTTTAAGCTGAGTTCCATGAACATTGTCCAAAATCATGTTTTAGGCCAAATCCACAATGCGACCAGTTCAGCATATGAGAGGAGACACTGTTTGAGTGTAACAAACGTGAAACAATTCTTTTAGCCTTTTTGCATGAAAACAGGGTCCAAAATCATGGGTTTTCGTTCAGCAGTGGAAGTAGGAGGCGCGCTCTACAATAGGCAAGGGTTTTCAAGTCTGCAAGTACGTTTTAAGCTGAGTTCCATGAACATTGTCCAAAATCATGTTTTAGGCCAAATCCACATTGCGACCAGTTCAGCATATGACAGGAGACACTGTTTGAGTGTAACAAACGTGAAACAATTCTTTTAGCCTTTTCTTATGAAAACAGGGTCCAAAATCATGGGTTTTCGTTCAGCAGTGGAAGTAGGAGGCGCGCTCTACAATAGGCAAGGGTTTTCAAGTCTGCAAGTACGTTTTAAGCTGAGTTCCATGAACATTGTCCAAAATCATGTTTTAGGCCAAATCCACAATGCGACCAGTTCAGCATATGAGAGGAGACACTGTTTGAGTGTAACAAACGTGAAACATTTCTTTTAGCCTTTTTGCATGAAAACAGGGTCCAAAATCATGGGTTTTCGTTCAGCAGTGGAAGTAGGAGGCGCGCTCTACAATAGGCAAGGGTTTTCAAGTCTGCAAGTACGTTTTAAGCTGAGTTCCATGAACATTGTCCAAAATCATGTTTTAGGCCAAATCCACATTGCGACCAGTTCAGCATATGACAGGAGACACTGTTTGAGTGTAACAAACGTGAAACAATTCTTTTAGCCTTTTCTTATGAAAACAGGGTCCAAAATCATGGGTTTTCGTTCAGCAGTGGAAGTAGGAGGCGCGCTCTACAATAGGCAAGGGTTTTCAAGTCTGCAAGTACGTTTTAAGCTGAGTTCCATGAACATTGTCCAAAATCATGTTTTAGGCCAAATCCACATTGCGACCAGTTCAGCATATGACAGGAAACACTGTTTGAGTGTAACAAACGTGAAACAATTCTTTTAGCCTTTTCTTATGAAAACAGGGTCCAAAATCATGGGTTTTCGTTCAGCAGTGGAAGTAGGAGGCGCGCTCTACAATAGGCAAGGGTTTTCAAGTCTGCAAGTACGTTTTAAGCTGAGTTCCATGAACATTGTCCAAAATCATGTTTTAGGCCAAATCCACAATGCGACCAGTTCAGCATATGAGCGGAGACACTGTTTGAGTGTAACAAACGTGAAACATTTCTTTTAGCCTTTTCGCATGAAAACAGGGTCCAAAATCATGGGTTTTCGTTCAGCAGTGGAAGTAGGAGGCGCGCTCTACAATAGGCAAGGGTCTTCAAGTCTGCAAGTACGTTTTAAGCTGAGTTCCATGAACATTGTCCAAAATCATGTTTTAGGCCAAATCCACATTGCGACCAGATCAGCATATGACAGGAGACACTGTTTGAGTGTAACAAACGTGAAACAATTCTTTTAGCCATGTCGCATGAAAACAGGGTCCAAAATCATGGGTTTTCGTTCAGCAGTGGAAGTAGGAGGCGCGCTCTACAATAGGCAAGGGTTTTCAAGTCTGCAAGTACGTTTTAAACTGAGTTCCATGAACATTGTCCAAAATCATGTTTTAGGCCAAATCCACAATGCGACCAGTTCAGCATATGAGAGGAGACACTGTTTGAGTGTAACAAACGTAAAACATTTCTTTTAGCCTTTTTGCATGAAAACAGGGTCCAAAATCATGGGTTTTCGTTCAGCAGTGGAAGTAGGAGGCGCGCTCTACAATAGGCAAGGGTTTTCAAGTCTGCAAGTACGTTTTAAGCTGAGTTCCATGAACATTGTCCAAAATCATGTTTTAGGCCAAATCCACAATGCGACCAGTTCAGCATATGAGAGGAGACACTGTTTGAGTGTAACAAACGTGAAACATTTCTTTTAGCCTTTTTGCATGAAAACAGGGTCCAAAATCATGGGTTTTCGTTCAGCAGTGGAAGTAGGAGGCGCGCTCTACAATAGGCAAGGGTTTTCAAGTCTGCAAGTACGTTTTAAGCTGAGTTCCATGAACATTGTCCAAAATCATGTTTTTTACCAAAATCCACAATGCGACCAGTTCAGCATATGAGAGGAGACACTGTTTGAGTGTAACAAACGTGAAACATTTCTTTTAGCCTTTTCGCATGAAAACAGGGTCCAAAATCATGGGTTTTCGTTCAGCACTGGAAGTAGGAGGCGCCGCTCTACAATAGGCAAGGGTTTTCAAGTCTGCAAGTACGTTTTAAGCTGAGTTCCATGAACATTGTCCAAAATCATGTTTTAGGCCAAATCCACATTGCGACCAGATCAGCATATGACAGGAGACACTGTTTGAGTGTAACAAACGTGAAACAATTCTTTTAGCCATGTCGCATGAAAACAGGGTCCAAAATCATGGGTTTTCGTTCAGCAGTGGAAGTAGGAGGCGCGCTCTACAATAGGCAAGGGTTTTCAAGTCTGCAAGTACGTTTTAAACTGAGTTCCATGAACATTGTCCAAAATCATGTTTTAGGCCAAATCCACAATGCGACCAGTTCAGCATATGAGAGGAGACACTGTTTGAGTGTAACAAACGTAAAACATTTCTTTTAGCCTTTTTGCATGAAAACAGGGTCCAAAATCATGGGTTTTCGTTCAGCAGTGGAAGTAGGAGGCGCGCTCTACAATAGGCAAGGGTTTTCAAGTCTGCAAGTACGTTTTAAGCTGAGTTCCATGAACATTGTCCAAAATCATGTTTTAGGCCAAATCCACAATGCGACCAGTTCAGCATATGAGAGGAGACACTGTTTGAGTGTAACAAACGTGAAACATTTCTTTTAGCCTTTTTGCATGAAAACAGGGTCCAAAATCATGGGTTTTCGTTCAGCAGTGGAAGTAGGAGGCGCGCTCTACAATAGGCAAGGGTTTTCAAGTCTGCAAGTACGTTTTAAGCTGAGTTCCATGAACATTGTCCAAAATCATGTTTTTTACCAAAATCCACAATGCGACCAGTTCAGCATATGAGAGGAGACACTGTTTGAGTGTAACAAACGTGAAACATTTCTTTTAGCCTTTTCGCATGAAAACAGGGTCCAAAATCATGGGTTTTCGTTCAGCACTGGAAGTAGGAGGCGCCGCTCTACAATAGGCAAGGGTTTTCAAGTCTGCAAGTACGTTTTAAGCTGAGTTCCATGAACATTGTCCAAAATCATGTTTTATCCAAAATCCACAATGCGACCAGTTCAGCATATGAGAGGAGACACTGTTTGAGTGTAACAAACGTGAAACATTTCTTTTAGCCTTTTCGCATGAAAACAGGGTCCAAAATCATGGGTTTTCGTTCAGCACTGGAAGTAGGAGGCGCGCTCTACAATAGGCAAGGGTTTTCAAGTCTGCAAGTACGTTTTAAGCTGAGTTCCATGAACATTGTCCAAAATCATGTTTTATCCAAAATCCACAATGCGACCAGTTCAGCATATGAGAGGAGACACTGTTTGAGTGTAACAAACGTGAAACATTTCTTTTAGCCTTTTCGCATGAAAACAGGGTCCAAAATCATGGGTTTTCGTTCAGCAGTGGAAGTAGGAGGCGCGCTCTACAATAGGCAAGGGTTTTCAAGTCTGCAAGTACGTTTTAAGCTGAGTTCCATGAACATTGTCCAAAATCATGTTTTAGGCCAAATCCACAATGCGACCAGTTCAGCATATGAGAGGAGACACTGTTTGAGTGTAACAAACGTGAAACATTTCTTTTAGCCTTTTTGCATGAAAACAGGGTCCAAAATCATGGGTTTTCGTTCAGCACTGGAAGTAGGAGGCGCCGCTCTACAATAGGCAAGGGTTTTCAAGTCTGCAAGTACGTTTTAAGCTGAGTTCCATGAACATTGTCCAAAATCATGTTTTAGGCCAAATCCACAATGCGACCAGTTCAGCATATGAGAGGAGACACTGTTTGAGTGTAACAAACGTGAAACATTTCTTTTAGCCTTTTTGCATGAAAACAGGGTCCAAAATCATGGGTTTTCGTTCAGCAGTGGAAGTAGGAGGCGCGCTCTACAATAGGCAAGGGTTTTCAAGTCTGCAAGTACGTTTTAAGCTGAGTTCCATGAACATTGTCCAAAATCATGTTTTTTACCAAAATCCACAATGCGACCAGTTCAGCATATGAGAGGAGACACTGTTTGAGTGTAACAAACGTGAAACATTTCTTTTAGCCTTTTCGCATGAAAACAGGGTCCAAAATCATGGGTTTTCGTTCAGCACTGGAAGTAGGAGGCGCCGCTCTACAATAGGCAAGGGTTTTCAAGTCTGCAAGTACGTTTTAAGCTGAGTTCCATGAACATTGTCCAAAATCATGTTTTATCCAAAATCCACAATGCGACCAGTTCAGCATATGAGAGGAGACACTTTTTGAGTGTAACAAACGTGAAACATTTCTTTTAGCCTTTTCGCATGAAAACAGGGTCCAAAATCATGGGTTTTCGTTCAGCACTGGAAGTAGGAGGCGCGCTCTACAATAGGCAAGGGTTTTCAAGTCTGCAAGTACGTTTTAAGCTGAGTTCCATGAACATTGTCCAAAATCATGTTTTATCCAAAATCCACAATGCGACCAGTTCAGCATATGAGAGGAGACACTGTTTGAGTGTAACAAACGTGAAACATTTCTTTTAGCCTTTTCGCATGAAAACAGGGTCCAAAATCATGGGTTTTCATTCAGCAGTGGAAGTAGGAGGCGCGCTCTACAATAGGCAAGGGTTTTCAAGTCTGCAAGTACGTTTTAAGCTGAGTTCCATGAACATTGTCCAAAATCATGTTTTAGGCCAAATCCACATTGCGACCAGTTCAGCATATGAGAGGAGACACTGTTTGAGTGTAACAAACGCGAAACATTTCTTTTAGCCTTTTTGCATGAAAACAGGGTCCAAAATCATGGGTTTTCGTTCAGCAGTGGAAGTAGGAGGCGCGCTCTACAATAGGCAAGGGTTTTCAAGTCTGCAAGTACGTTTTAAGCTGAGTTCCATGAACATTGTCCAAAATCATGTTTTAGGCCAAATCCACAATGCGACCAGTTCAGCATATGACAGGAGACACTGTTTGAGTGTAACAAACGTGAAACATTTCTTTTAGCCTTTTCGCATGAAAACAGGGTCCAAAATCATGGGTTTTCATTCAGCAGTGGAAGTAGGAGGCGCGCTCTACAATAGGCAAGGGTTTTCAAGTCTGCAAGTACGTTTTAAGCTGAGTTCCATGAACATTGTCCAAAATCATGTTTTAGGCCAAATCCACAATGCGACCAGTTCAGCATATGACAGGAGACACTGTTTGAGTGTAACAAACGTGAAACATTTCTTTTAGCCTTTTCGCATGAAAACAGGGTCCAAAATCATGGGTTTTCATTCAGCAGTGGAAGTAGGAGGCGCGCTCTACAATAGGCAAGGGTTTTCAAGTCTGCAAGTACGTTTTAAGCTGAGTTCCATGAACATTGTCCAAAATCATGTTTTAGGCCAAATCCACAATGCGACCAGTTCAGCATATGACAGGAGACACTGTTTGAGTGTAACAAACGTGAAACATTTCTTTTAGCCTTTTCGCATGAAAACAGGGTCCAAAATCATGGGTTTTCATTCAGCAGTGGAAGTAGGAGGCGCGCTCTACAATAGGCAAGGGTTTTCAAGTCTGCAAGTACGTTTTAAGCTGAGTTCCATGAACATTGTCCAAAATCATGTTTTAGGCCAAATCCACAATGCGACCAGTTCAGCATATGACAGGAGACACTGTTTGAGTGTAACAAACGTGAAACATTTCTTTTAGCCTTTTCTTATGAAAACAGGGTCCAAAATCATGGGTTTTCGTTCAGCAGTGGAAGTAGGAGGCACGCTCTACAATAGGCAAGGGTTTTCAAGTCTGCAAGTACGTTTTAAGCTGAGTTCCATGAACATTGTCCAAAATCATGTTTTAGGCCAAATCCACAATGCGACCAGTTCAGTATATGAGAGGAGACACTGTTTGAGTGTAACAAACGTGAAACATTTCTTTTAGCCTTTTTGCATGAAAACAGGGTCCAAAATCATGGGTTTTCGTTCAGCAGTGGAAGTAGGAGGCGCGCTCTACAATAGGCAAGGGTTTTCAAGTCTGCAAGTACGTTTTAAGCTGAGTTCCATGAACATTGTCCAAAATCATGTTTTAGGCCAAATCCACAATGAGACCAGTTCAGCATATGAGAGGAGACACTGTTTGAGTGTAACAAACGTGAAACATTTCTTTTAGCCTTTTTGCATGAAAACAGGGTCCAAAATCATGGGTTTTCGTTCAGCAGTGGAAGTAGGAGGCGCGCTCTACAATAGGCAAGGGTTTTCAAGTCTGCAAGTACGTTTTAAGCTGAGTTCCATGAACATTGTCCAAAATCATGTTTTATCCAAAATCCACAATGCGACCAGTTCAGCATATGAGAGGAGACACTGTTTGAGTGTAACAAACGTGAAACATTTCTTTTAGCCTTTTCGCATGAAAACAGGGTCCAAAATCATGGGTTTTCATTCAGCAGTGGAAGTAGGAGGCGCGCTCTACAATAGGCAAGGGTTTTCAAGTCTGCAAGTACGTTTTAAGCTGAGTTCCATGAACATTGTCCAAAATCATGTTTTAGGCCAAATCCACATTGCGACCAGTTCAGCATATGACAGGAGACACTGTTTGAGTGTAACAAACGTGAAACAATTCTTTTAGCCTTTTCTTATGAAAACAGGGTCCAAAATCATGGGTTTTCGTTCAGCAGTGGAAGTAGGAGGCGCGCTCTACAATAGGCAAGGGTTTTCAAGTCTGCAAGTTCGTTTTAAGCTGAGTTCCATGAACATTGTCCAAAATCATGTTTTAGGCCAAATCCACAATGCGACCAGTTCAGCATATGACAGGAGACACTGTTTGAGTGTAACAAACGTGAAACATTTCTTTTAGCCTTTTCGCATGAAAACAGGGTCCAAAATCATGGGTTTTCATTCAGCAGTGGAAGTAGGAGGCGCGCTCTACAATAGGCAAGGGTTTTCAAGTCTGCAAGTACGTTTTAAGCTGAGTTCCATGAACATTGTCCAAAATCATGTTTTAGGCCAAATCCATATTGCGACCAGTTAAGCATATGACAGGAGACACTGTTTGAGTGTAACAAACGTGAAACATTTCTTTTAGCCTTTTTGCATGAAAACAGGGTCCAAAATCATGGGTTTTCGTTCAGCAGTGGAAGTAGGAGGCGCGCTCTACAATAGGCAAGGGTTTTCAAGTCTGCAAGTACGTTTTAAGCTGAGTTCCATGAACATTGTCCAAAATCATGTTTTAGGCCAAATCCACAATGCGACCAGTTCAGCATATGAGAGGAGACACTGTTTGAGTGTAACAAACGTGAAACATTTCTTTTAGCCTTTTTGCATGAAAACAGGGTCCAAAATCATGGGTTTTCGTTCAGCAGTGGAAGTAGGAGGCGCGCTCTACAATAGGCAAGGGTTTTCAAGTCTGCAAGTACGTTTTAAGCTGAGTTCCATGAACATTGTCCAAAATCATGTTTTAGGCCAAATCCACAATGCGACCAGTTCAGCATATGAGAGGAGACACTGTTTGAGTGTAACAAACGTGAAACATTTCTTTTAGCCTTTTTGCATGAAAACAGGGTCCAAAATCATGGGTTTTCGTTCAGCAGTGGAAGTAGGAGGCGCGCTCTACAATAGGCAAGGGTTTTCAAGTCTGCAAGTACGTTTTAAGCTGAGTTCCATGAACATTGTCCAAAATCATGTTTTAGGCCAAATCCACATTGCGACCAGTTCAGCATATGACAGGAGACACTGTTTGAGTGTAACAAACGTGAAACAATTCTTTTAGCCTTTTCTTATGAAAACAGGGTCCAAAATCATGGGTTTTCGTTCAGCAGTGGAAGTAGGAGGCGCGCTCTACAATAGGCAAGGGTTTTCAAGTCTGCAAGTACGTTTTAAGCTGAGTTCCATGAACATTGTCCAAAATCATGTTTTAGGCCAAATCCACATTGCGACCAGTTCAGCATATGACAGGAGACACTGTTTGAGTGTAACAAACGTGAAACAATTCTTTTAGCCTTTTCTTATGAAAACAGGGTCCAAAATCATGGGTTTTCGTTCAGCAGTGGAAGTAGGAGGCGCGCTCTACAATAGGCAAGGGTTTTCAAGTCTGCAAGTACGTTTTAAGCTGAGTTCCATGAACATTGTCCAAAATCATGTTTTAGGCCAAATCCACAATGCGACCAGTTCAGCATATGAGAGGAGACACTGTTTGAGTGTAACAAACGTGAAACATTTCTTTTAGCCTTTTCGCATGAAAACAGGGTCCAAAATCATGGGTTTTCGTTCAGCAGTGGAAGTAGGAGGCGCGCTCTACAATAGGCAAGGGTCTTCAAGTCTGCAAGTACGTTTTAAGCTGAGTTCCATGAACATTGTCCAAAATCATGTTTTAGGCCAAATCCACATTGCGACCAGATCAGCATATGACAGGAGACACTGTTTGAGTGTAACAAACGTGAAACAATTCTTTTAGCCATGTCGCATGAAAACAGGGTCCAAAATCATGGGTTTTCGTTCAGCAGTGGAAGTAGGAGGCGCGCTCTACAATAGGCAAGGGTTTTCAAGTCTGCAAGTACGTTTTAAGCTGAGTTCCATGAACATTGTCCAAAATCATGTTTTAGGCCAAATCCACAATGCGACCAGTTCAGCATATGAGAGGAGACACTGTTTGAGTGTAACAAACGTAAAACATTTCTTTTAGCCTTTTTGCATGAAAACAGGGTCCAAAATCATGGGTTTTCGTTCAGCAGTGGAAGTAGGAGGCGCGCTCTACAATAGGCAAGGGTTTTCAAGTCTGCAAGTACGTTTTAAGCTGAGTTCCATGAACATTGTCCAAAATCATGTTTTAGGCCAAATCCACAATGCGACCAGTTCAGCATATGAGAGGAGACACTGTTTGAGTGTAACAAACGTGAAACATTTCTTTTAGCCTTTTTGCATGAAAACAGGGTCCAAAATCATGGGTTTTCGTTCAGCACTGGAAGTAGGAGGCGCCGCTCTACAATAGGCAAGGGTTTTCAAGTCTGCAAGTACGTTTTAAGCTGAGTTCCATGAACATTGTCCAAAATCATGTTTTAACCAAAATCCACAATGCGACCAGTTCAGCACATGAGAGGAGACACTGTTTGAGTGTAACAAACGTGAAACATTTCTTTTAGCCTTTTCGCATGAAAACAGGGTCCAAAATCATGGGTTTTCGTTCAGCAGTGGAAGTAGGAGGCGCGCTCTACAATAGGCAAGGGTTTTCAAGTCTGCAAGTACGTTTTAAGCTGAGTTCCATGAACATTGTCCAAAATCATGTTTTAACCAAAATCCACAATGCGACCAGTTCAGCACATGAGAGGAGACACTGTTTGAGTGTAACAAACGTGAAACATTTCTTTTAGCCTTTTCGCATGAAAACAGGGTCCAAAATCATGGGTTTTCGTTCAGCACTGGAAGTAGGAGGCGCGCTCTACAATAGGCAAGGGTTTTCAAGTCTGCAAGTACGTTTTAAGCTGAGTTCCATGAACATTGTCCAAAATCATGTTTTATCCAAAATCCACAATGCGACCAGTTCAGCATATGAGAGGAGACACTGTTTGAGTGTAACAAACGTGAAACATTTCTTTTAGCCTTTTCGCATGAAAACAGGGTCCAAAATCATGGGTTTTCGTTCAGCACTGGAAGTAGGAGGCGCGCTCTACAATAGGCAAGGGTTTTCAAGTCTGCAAGTACGTTTTAAGCTGAGTTCCATGAACATTGTCCAAAATCATGTTTTAGGCCAAATCCACAATGCGACCAGTTCAGCATATGACAGGAGACACTGTTTGAGTGTAACAAACGTGAAACATTTCTTTTAGCCTTTTCGCATGAAAACAGGGTCCAAAATCATGGGTTTTCATTCAGCAGTGGAAGTAGGAGGCGCGCTCTACAATAGGCAAGGGTTTTCAAGTCTGCAAGTACGTTTTAAGCTGAGTTCCATGAACATTGTCCAAAATCATGTTTTAGGCCAAATCCACATTGCGACCAGTTCAGCATATGACAGGAGACACTGTTTGAGTGTAACAAACGTGAAACAATTCTTTTAGCCTTTTCTTATGAAAACAGGGTCCAAAATCATGGGTTTTCGTTCAGCAGTGGAAGTAGGAGGCGCGCTCTACAATAGGCAAGGGTTTTCAAGTCTGCAAGTACGTTTTAAGCTGAGTTCCATGAACATTGTCCAAAATCATGTTTTAGGCCAAATCCACAATGCGACCAGTTCAGCATATGAGAGGAGACACTGTTTGAGTGTAACAAACGTGAAACATTTCTTTTAGCCTTTTTGCATGAAAACAGGGTCCAAAATCATGGGTTTTCGTTCAGCAGTGGAAGTAGGAGGCGCGCTCTACAATAGGCAAGGGTTTTCAAGTCTGCAAGTACGTTTTAAGCTGAGTTCCATGAACATTGTCCAAAATCATGTTTTAGGCCAAATCCACATTGCGACCAGTTCAGCATATGACAGGAGACACTGTTTGAGTGTAACAAACGTGAAACATTTCTTTTAGCCTTTTTGCATGAAAACAGGGTCCAAAATCATGGGTTTTCGTTCAGCAGTGGAAGTAGGAGGCGCGCTCTACAATAGGCAAGGGTTTTCAAGTCTGCAAGTACGTTTTAAGCTGAGTTCCATGAACATTGTCCAAAATCATGTTTTAGGCCAAATCCACAATGCGACCAGTTCAGCATATGAGAGGAGACACTGTTTGAGTGTAACAAACGTGAAACATTTCTTTTAGCCTTTTTGCATGAAAACAGGGTCCAAAATCATGGGTTTTCGTTCAGCAGTGGAAGTAGGAGGCGCGCTCTACAATAGGCAAGGGTTTTCAAGTCTGCAAGTACGTTTTAAGCTGAGTTCCATGAACATTGTCCAAAATCATGTTTTAGGCCAAATCCACATTGCGACCAGTTCAGCATATGACAGGAGACACTGTTTGAGTGTAACAAACGTGAAACAATTCTTTTAGCCTTTTCTTATGAAAACAGGGTCCAAAATCATGGGTTTTCGTTCAGCAGTGGAAGTAGGAGGCGCGCTCTACAATAGGCAAGGGTTTTCAAGTCTGCAAGTACGTTTTAAGCTGAGTTCCATGAACATTGTCCAAAATCATGTTTTAGGCCAAATCCACATTGCGACCAGTTCAGCATATGACAGGAGACACTGTTTGAGTGTAACAAACGTGAAACAATTCTTTTAGCCTTTTCTTATGAAAACAGGGTCCAAAATCATGGGTTTTCGTTCAGCAGTGGAAGTAGGAGGCGCGCTCTACAATAGGCAAGGGTTTTCAAGTCTGCAAGTACGTTTTAAGCTGAGTTCCATGAACATTGTCCAAAATCATGTTTTAGGCCAAATCCACAATGCGACCAGTTCAGCATATGAGAGGAGACACTGTTTGAGTGTAACAAACGTGAAACATTTATTTTAGCCTTTTCGCATGAAAACAGGGTCCAAAATCATGGGTTTTCGTTCAGCAGTGGAAGTAGGAGGCGCGCTCTACAATAGGCAAGGGTCTTCAAGTCTGCAAGTACGTTTTAAGCTGAGTTCCATGAACATTGTCCAAAATCATGTTTTAGGCCAAATCCACAATGCGACCAGTTCAGCATATGAGAGGAGACACTGTTTGAGTGTAACAAACGTGAAACATTTCTTTTAGCCTTTTAGCATGAAAACAGGGTCCAAAATCATGGGTTTTCGTTCACCAGTGGAAGTAGGAGGCGCGCTCTACAATAGGCAAGGGTTTTCAAGTCTGCAAGTACGTTTTAAGCTGAGTTCCATGAACATTGTCCAAAATCATGTTTTTTACCAAAATCCACAATGCGACCAGTTCAGCATATGAGAGGAGACACTGTTTGAGTGTAACAAACGTGAAACATTTCTTTTAGCCTTTTCGCATGAAAACAGGGTCCAAAATCATGGGTTTTCGTTCAGCAGTGGAAGTAGGAGGCGCGCTCTACAATAGGCAAGGGTCTTCAAGTCTGCAAGTACGTTTTAAGCTGAGTTCCATGAACATTGTCCAAAATCATGTTTTAGGCCAAATCCACAATGCGACCAGTTCAGCATATGAGAGGAGACACTGTTTGAGTGTAACAAACGTGAAACATTTCTTTTAGCCTTTTTGCATGAAAACAGGGTCCAAAATCATGGGTTTTCGTTCAGCAGTGGAAGTAGGAGGCGCGCTCTACAATAGGCAAGGGTTTTCAAGTCTGCAAGTACGTTTTAAGCTGAGTTCCATGAACATTGTCCAAAATCATGTTTTTTACCAAAATCCACAATGCGACCAGTTCAGCATATGAGAGGAGACACTGTTTGAGTGTAACAAACGTGAAACATTTCTTTTAGCCTTTTCGCATGAAAACAGGGTCCAAAATCATGGGTTTTCGTTCAGCACTGGAAGTAGCAGGCGCCGCCCTACAATAGGCAAGGGTTTTCAAGTCTGCAAGTACGTTTTAAGCTGAGTTCCATGAACATTGTCCAAAATCATGTTTTATCCAAAATCCACAATGCGACCAGTTCAGCATATGAGAGGAGACACTGTTTGAGTGTAACAAACGTGAAACATTTCTTTTAGCCTTTTCGCATGAAAACAGGGTCCAAAATCATGGGTTTTCGTTCAGCAGTGGAAGTAGGAGGCGCGCTCTACAATAGGCAAGGGTTTTCAAGTCTGCAAGTACGTTTTAAGCTGAGTTCCATGAACATTGTCCAAAATCATGTTTTAACCAAAATCGACATTGCGACCAGATCAGCATATGACAGGAGACACTGTTTGAGTGTAACAAACGTGAAACAATTCTTTTAGCCTTTTCGCATGAAAACAGGGTCCAAAATCATGGGTTTTCGTTCAGCAGTGGAAGTAGGAGGCGCGCTCTACAATAGGCAAGGGTTTTCAAGTCTGCAAGTACGTTTTAAGCTGAGTTCCATGAACATTGTCCAAAATCATGTTTTATCCAAAATCCACAATGCGACCAGTTCAGCATATGAGAGGAGACACTGTTTGAGTGTAACAAACGTGAAACATTTCTTTTAGCCTTTTCGCATGAAAACAGGGTCCAAAATCATGGGTTTTCGTTCAGCACTGGAAGTAGGAGGCGCGCTCTACAATAGGCAAGGGTTTTCAAGTCTGCAAGTACGTTTTAAGCTGAGTTCCATGAACATTTTCCAAAATCATGTTTTAGGCCAAATCCACAATGCGACCAGTTCAGCATATGACAGGAGACACTGTTTGAGTGTAACAAACGTGAAACATTTCTTTTAGCCTTTTCGCATGAAAACAGGGTCCAAAATCATGGGTTTTCATTCAGCAGTGGAAGTAGGAGGCGCGCTCTACAATAGGCAAGGGTTTTCAAGTCTGCAAGTACGTTTTAAGCTGAGTTCCATGAACATTGTCCAAAATCATGTTTTAACCAAAATCCACAATGCGACCAGTTCAGCACATGAGAGGAGACACTGTTTGAGTGTAACAAACGTGAAACATTTCTTTTAGCCTTTTCGCATGAAAACAGGGTCCAAAATCATGGGTTTTCGTTCAGCACTGGAAGTAGGAGGCGCGCTCTACAATAGGCAAGGGTTTTCAAGTCTGCAAGTACGTTTTAAGCTGAGTTCCATGAACATTGTCCAAAATCATGTTTTATCCAAAATCCACAATGCGACCAGTTCAGCATATGAGAGGAGACACTGTTTGAGTGTAACAAACGTGAAACATTTCTTTTAGCCTTTTCGCATGAAAACAGGGTCCAAAATCATGGGTTTTCGTTCAGCACTGGAAGTAGGAGGCGCGCTCTACAATAGGCAAGGGTTTTCAAGTCTGCAAGTACGTTTTAAGCTGAGTTCCATGAACATTGTCCAAAATCATGTTTTAGGCCAAATCCACAATGCGACCAGTTCAGCATATGACAGGAGACACTGTTTGAGTGTAACAAACGTGAAACATTTCTTTTAGCCTTTTCGCATGAAAACAGGGTCCAAAATCATGGGTTTTCATTCAGCCGTGGAAGTAGGAGGCGCGCTCTACAATAGGCAAGGGTTTTCAAGTCTGCAAGTACGTTTTAAGCTGAGTTCCATGAACATTGTCCAAAATCATGTTTTAGGCCAAATCCACATTGCGACCAGTTCAGCATATGACAGGAGACACTGTTTGAGTGTAACAAACGTGAAACAATTCTTTTAGCCTTTTCTTATGAAAACAGGGTCCAAAATCATGGGTTTTCGTTCAGCAGTGGAAGTAGGAGGCGCGCTCTACAATAGGCAAGGGTTTTCAAGTCTGCAAGTACGTTTTAAGCTGAGTTCCATGAACATTGTCCAAAATCATGTTTTAGGCCAAATCCACAATGCGACCAGTTCAGCATATGAGAGGAGACACTGTTTGAGTGTAACAAACGTGAAACATTTCTTTTAGCCTTTTTGCATGAAAACAGGGTCCAAAATCATGGGTTTTCGTTCAGCAGTGGAAGTAGGAGGCGCGCTCTACAATAGGCAAGGGTTTTCAAGTCTGCAAGTACGTTTTAAGCTGAGTTCCATGAACATTGTCCAAAATCATGTTTTAGGCCAAATCCACATTGCGACCAGTTCAGCATATGACAGGAGACACTGTTTGAGTGTAACAAACGTGAAACAATTCTTTTAGCCTTTTCTTATGAAAACAGGGTCCAAAATCATGGGTTTTCGTTCAGCAGTGGAAGTAGGAGGCGCGCTCTACAATAGGCAAGGGTTTTCAAGTCTGCAAGTACGTTTTAAGCTGAGTTCCATGAACATTGTCCAAAATCATGTTTTAGGCCAAATCCACATTGCGACCAGTTCAGCATATGACAGGAGACACTGTTTGAGTGTAACAAACGTGAAACAATTCTTTTAGCCTTTTCTTATGAAAACAGGGTCCAAAATCATGGGTTTTCGTTCAGCAGTGGAAGTAGGAGGCGCGCTCTACAATAGGCAAGGGTTTTCAAGTCTGCAAGTACGTTTTAAGCTGAGTTCCATGAACATTGTCCAAAATCATGTTTTAGGCCAAATCCACAATGCGACCAGTTCAGCATATGAGAGGAGACACTGTTTGAGTGTAACAAACGTGAAACATTTATTTTAGCCTTTTCGCATGAAAACAGGGTCCAAAATCATGGGTTTTCGTTCAGCAGTGGAAGTAGGAGGCGCGCTCTACAATAGGCAAGGGTCTTCAAGTCTGCAAGTACGTTTTAAGCTGAGTTCCATGAACATTGTCCAAAATCATGTTTTAGGCCAAATCCACAATGCGACCAGTTCAGCATATGAGAGGAGACACTGTTTGAGTGTAACAAACGTGAAACATTTCTTTTAGCCTTTTTGCATGAAAACAGGGTCCAAAATCATGGGTTTTCGTTCAGCAGTGGAAGTAGGAGGCGCGCTCTACAATAGGCAAGGGTTTTCAAGTCTGCAAGTACGTTTTAAGCTGAGTTCCATGAACATTGTCCAAAATCATGTTTTTTACCAAAATCCACAATGCGACCAGTTCAGCATATGAGAGGAGACACTGTTTGAGTGTAACAAACGTGAAACATTTCTTTTAGCCTTTTCGCATGAAAACAGGGTCCAAAATCATGGGTTTTCGTTCAGCAGTGGAAGTAGGAGGCGCGCTCTACAATAGGCAAGGGTCTTCAAGTCTGCAAGTACGTTTTAAGCTGAGTTCCATGAACATTGTCCAAAATCATGTTTTAGGCCAAATCCACAATGCGACCAGTTCAGCATATGAGAGGAGACACTGTTTGAGTGTAACAAACGTGAAACATTTCTTTTAGCCTTTTAGCATGAAAACAGGGTCCAAAATCATGGGTTTTCGTTCACCAGTGGAAGTAGGAGGCGCGCTCTACAATAGGCAAGGGTTTTCAAGTCTGCAAGTACGTTTTAAGCTGAGTTCCATGAACATTGTCCAAAATCATGTTTTTTACCAAAATCCACAATGCGACCAGTTCAGCATATGACAGGAGACACTGTTTGAGTGTAACAAACGTGAAACATTTCTTTTAGCCTTTTCGCATGAAAACAGGGTCCAAAATCATGGGTTTTCGTTCAGCAGTGGAAGTAGGAGGCGCGCTCTACAATAGGCAAGGGTCTTCAAGTCTGCAAGTACGTTTTAAGCTGAGTTCCATGAACATTGTCCAAAATCATGTTTTAGGCCAAATCCACAATGCGACCAGTTCAGCATATGAGAGGAGACACTGTTTGAGTGTAACAAACGTGAAACATTTCTTTTAGCCTTTTTGCATGAAAACAGGGTCCAAAATCATGGGTTTTCGTTCAGCAGTGGAAGTAGGAGGCGCGCTCTACAATAGGCAAGGGTTTTCAAGTCTGCAAGTACGTTTTAAGCTGAGTTCCATGAACATTGTCCAAAATCATGTTTTTTACCAAAATCCACAATGCGACCAGTTCAGCATATGAGAGGAGACACTGTTTGAGTGTAACAAACGTGAAACATTTCTTTTAGCCTTTTCGCATGAAAACAGGGTCCAAAATCATGGGTTTTCGTTCAGCACTGGAAGTAGCAGGCGCCGCCCTACAATAGGCAAGGGTTTTCAAGTCTGCAAGTACGTTTTAAGCTGAGTTCCATGAACATTGTCCAAAATCATGTTTTATCCAAAATCCACAATGCGACCAGTTCAGCATATGAGAGGAGACACTGTTTGAGTGTAACAAACGTGAAACATTTCTTTTAGCCTTTTCGCATGAAAACAGGGTCCAAAATCATGGGTTTTCGTTCAGCACTGGAAGTAGCAGGCGCCGCCCTACAATAGGCAAGGGTTTTCAAGTCTGCAAGTACGTTTTAAGCTGAGTTCCATGAACATTGTCCAAAATCATGTTTTAGGCCAAATCCACATTGCGACCAGTTCAGCATATGACAGGAGACACTGTTTGAGTGTAACAAACGTGAAACAATTCTTTTAGCCTTTTCTTATGAAAACAGGGTCCAAAATCATGGGTTTTCGTTCAGCAGTGGAAGTAGGAGGCGCGCTCTACAATAGGCAAGGGTTTTCAAGTCTGCAAGTACGTTTTAAGCTGAGTTCCATGAACATTGTCCAAAATCATGTTTTAGGCCAAATCCACAATGCGACCAGTTCAGCATATGAGAGGAGACACTGTTTGAGTGTAACAAACGTGAAACATTTATTTTAGCCTTTTCGCATGAAAACAGGGTCCAAAATCATGGGTTTTCGTTCAGCAGTGGAAGTAGGAGGCGCGCTCTACAATAGGCAAGGGTCTTCAAGTCTGCAAGTACGTTTTAAGCTGAGTTCCATGAACATTGTCCAAAATCATGTTTTAGGCCAAATCCACAATGCGACCAGTTCAGCATATGAGAGGAGACACTGTTTGAGTGTAACAAACGTGAAACATTTCTTTTAGCCTTTTTGCATGAAAACAGGGTCCAAAATCATGGGTTTTCGTTCAGCAGTGGAAGTAGGAGGCGCGCTCTACAATAGGCAAGGGTTTTCAAGTCTGCAAGTACGTTTTAAGCTGAGTTCCATGAACATTGTCCAAAATCATGTTTTTTACCAAAATCCACAATGCGACCAGTTCAGCATATGAGAGGAGACACTGTTTGAGTGTAACAAACGTGAAACATTTCTTTTAGCCTTTTCGCATGAAAACAGGGTCCAAAATCATGGGTTTTCGTTCAGCAGTGGAAGTAGGAGGCGCGCTCTACAATAGGCAAGGGTCTTCAAGTCTGCAAGTACGTTTTAAGCTGAGTTCCATGAACATTGTCCAAAATCATGTTTTAGGCCAAATCCACAATGCGACCAGTTCAGCATATGAGAGGAGACACTGTTTGAGTGTAACAAACGTGAAACATTTCTTTTAGCCTTTTAGCATGAAAACAGGGTCCAAAATCATGGGTTTTCGTTCACCAGTGGAAGTAGGAGGCGCGCTCTACAATAGGCAAGGGTTTTCAAGTCTGCAAGTACGTTTTAAGCTGAGTTCCATGAACATTGTCCAAAATCATGTTTTTTACCAAAATCCACAATGCGACCAGTTCAGCATATGACAGGAGACACTGTTTGAGTGTAACAAACGTGAAACATTTCTTTTAGCCTTTTCGCATGAAAACAGGGTCCAAAATCATGGGTTTTCGTTCAGCAGTGGAAGTAGGAGGCGCGCTCTACAATAGGCAAGGGTCTTCAAGTCTGCAAGTACGTTTTAAGCTGAGTTCCATGAACATTGTCCAAAATCATGTTTTAGGCCAAATCCACAATGCGACCAGTTCAGCATATGAGAGGAGACACTGTTTGAGTGTAACAAACGTGAAACATTTCTTTTAGCCTTTTTGCATGAAAACAGGGTCCAAAATCATGGGTTTTCGTTCAGCAGTGGAAGTAGGAGGCGCGCTCTACAATAGGCAAGGGTTTTCAAGTCTGCAAGTACGTTTTAAGCTGAGTTCCATGAACATTGTCCAAAATCATGTTTTTTACCAAAATCCACAATGCGACCAGTTCAGCATATGAGAGGAGACACTGTTTGAGTGTAACAAACGTGAAACATTTCTTTTAGCCTTTTCGCATGAAAACAGGGTCCAAAATCATGGGTTTTCGTTCAGCACTGGAAGTAGCAGGCGCCGCCCTACAATAGGCAAGGGTTTTCAAGTCTGCAAGTACGTTTTAAGCTGAGTTCCATGAACATTGTCCAAAATCATGTTTTATCCAAAATCCACAATGCGACCAGTTCAGCATATGAGAGGAGACACTGTTTGAGTGTAACAAACGTGAAACATTTCTTTTAGCCTTTTCGCATGAAAACAGGGTCCAAAATCATGGGTTTTCGTTCAGCAGTGGAAGTAGGAGGCGCGCTCTACAATAGGCAAGGGTTTTCAAGTCTGCAAGTACGTTTTAAGCTGAGTTCCATGAACATTGTCCAAAATCATGTTTTAACCAAAATCCACATTGCGACCAGATCAGCATATGACAGGAGACACTGTTTGAGTGTAACAAACGTGAAACAATTCTTTTAGCCTTTTCGCATGAAAACAGGGTCCAAAATCATGGGTTTTCGTTCAGCAGTGGAAGTAGGAGGCGCGCTCTACAATAGGCAAGGGTTTTCAAGTCTGCAAGTACGTTTTAAGCTGAGTTCCATGAACATTGTCCAAAATCATGTTTTAACCAAAATCCACAATGCGACCAGTTCAGCACATGAGAGGAGACACTGTTTGAGTGTAACAAACGTGAAACATTTCTTTTAGCCTTTTCGCATGAAAACAGGGTCCAAAATCATGGGTTTTCGTTCAGCACTGGAAGTAGGAGGCGCGCTCTACAATAGGCAAGGGTTTTCAAGTCTGCAAGTACGTTTTAAGCTGAGTTCCATGAACATTGTCCAAAATCATGTTTTATCCAAAATCCACAATGCGACCAGTTCAGCATATGAGAGGAGACACTGTTTGAGTGTAACAAACGTGAAACATTTCTTTTAGCCTTTTCGCATGAAAACAGGGTCCAAAATCATGGGTTTTCGTTCAGCACTGGAAGTAGGAGGCGCGCTCTACAATAGGCAAGGGTTTTCAAGTCTGCAAGTACGTTTTAAGCTGAGTTCCATGAACATTGTCCAAAATCATGTTTTATCCAAAATCCACAATGCGACCAGTTCAGCATATGAGAGGAGACACTGTTTGAGTGTAACAAACGTGAAACATTTCTTTTAGCCTTTTCGCATGAAAACAGGGTCCAAAATCATGGGTTTTCGTTCAGCACTGGAAGTAGGAGGCGCGCTCTACAATAGGCAAGGGTTTTCAAGTCTGCAAGTACGTTTTAAGCTGAGTTCCATGAACATTGTCCAAAATCATGTTTTAGGCCAAATCCACAATGCGACCAGTTCAGCATATGACAGGAGACACTGTTTGAGTGTAACAAACGTGAAACATTTCTTTTAGCCTTTTCGCATGAAAACAGGGTCCAAAATCATGGGTTTTCATTCAGCAGTGGAAGTAGGAGGCGCGCTCTACAATAGGCAAGGGTTTTCAAGTCTGCAAGTACGTTTTAAGCTGAGTTCCATGAACATTGTCCAAAATCATGTTTTAGGCCAAATCCACATTGCGACCAGTTCAGCATATGACAGGAGACACTGTTTGAGTGTAACAAACGTGAAACAATTCTTTTAGCCTTTTCTTATGAAAACAGGGTCCAAAATCATGGGTTTTCGTTCAGCAGTGGAAGTAGGAGGCGCGCTCTACAATAGGCAAGGGTTTTCAAGTCTGCAAGTACGTTTTAAGCTGAGTTCCATGAACATTGTCCAAAATCATGTTTTAGGCCAAATCCACAATGCGACCAGTTCAGCATATGAGAGGAGACACTGTTTGAGTGTAACAAACGTGAAACATTTCTTTTAGCCTTTTTGCATGAAAACAGGGTCCAAAATCATGGGTTTTCCTTCAGCAGTGGAAGTAGGAGGCGCGCTCTACAATAGGCAAGGGTTTTCAAGTCTGCAAGTACGTTTTAAGCTGAGTTCCATGAACATTGTCCAAAATCATGTTTTAGGCCAAATCCACATTGCGACCAGTTCAGCATATGACAGGAGACACTGTTTGAGTGTAACAAACGTGAAACAATTCTTTTAGCCTTTTCTTATGAAAACAGGGTCCAAAATCATGGGTTTTCGTTCAGCAGTGGAAGTAGGAGGCGCGCTCTACAATAGGCAAGGGTTTTCAAGTCTGCAAGTACGTTTTAAGCTGAGTTCCATGAACATTGTCCAAAATCATGTTTTAGGCCAAATCCACATTGCGACCAGATCAGCATATGACAGGAGACACTGTTTGAGTGTAACAAACGTGAAACAATTCTTTTAGCCATG
The DNA here is from genome assembly GCF_964263955.1 of Coregonus lavaretus. Taxonomy (NCBI): domain Eukaryota; kingdom Metazoa; phylum Chordata; class Actinopteri; order Salmoniformes; family Salmonidae; genus Coregonus; species Coregonus lavaretus. Next base: position 134,325 of record NC_140017.1, on the reverse strand, counting down.
TCGCATGAAAACAGGGTCCAAAATCATGGGTTTTCGTTCAGCAGTGGAAGTAGGAGGCGCGCTCTACAATAGGCAAGGGTTTTCAAGTCTGCAAGTACGTTTTAAGCTGAGTTCCATGAACATTGTCCAAAATCATGTTTTAGGCCAAATCCACAATGCGACCAGTTCAGCATATGAGAGGAGACACTGTTTGAGTGTAACAAACGTAAAACATTTCTTTTAGCCTTTTTGCATGAAAACAGGGTCCAAAATCATGGGTTTTCGTTCACCAGTGGAAGTAGGAGGCGCGCTCTACAATAGGCAAGGGTTTTCAAGTCTGCAAGTACGTTTTAAGCTGAGTTCCATGAACATTGTCCAAAATCATGTTTTAGGCCAAATCCACAATGCGACCAGTTCAGCATATGAGAGGAGACACTGTTTGAGTGTAACAAACGTGAAACATTTCTTTTAGCCTTTTAGCATGAAAACAGGGTCCAAAATCATGGGTTTTCGTTCACCAGTGGAAGTAGGAGGCGCGCTCTACAATAGGCAAGGGTTTTCAAGTCTGCAAGTACGTTTTAAGCTGAGTTCCATGAACATTGTCCAAAATCATGTTTTTTACCAAAATCCACAATGCGACCAGTTCAGCATATGAGAGGAGACACTGTTTGAGTGTAACAAACGTGAAACATTTCTTTTAGCCTTTTCGCATGAAAACAGGGTCCAAAATCATGGGTTTTCGTTCAGCAGTGGAAGTAGGAGGCGCGCTCTACAATAGGCAAGGGTCTTCAAGTCTGCAAGTACGTTTTAAGCTGAGTTCCATGAACATTGTCCAAAATCATGTTTTAGGCCAAATCCACAATGCGACCAGTTCAGCATATGAGAGGAGACACTGTTTGAGTGTAACAAACGTGAAACATTTCTTTTAGCCTTTTTGCATGAAAACAGGGTCCAAAATCATGGGTTTTCGTTCAGCAGTGGAAGTAGGAGGCGCGCTCTACAATAGGCAAGGGTTTTCAAGTCTGCAAGTACGTTTTAAGCTGAGTTCCATGAACATTGTCCAAAATCATGTTTTTTACCAAAATCCACAATGCGACCAGTTCAGCATATGAGAGGAGACACTGTTTGAGTGTAACAAACGTGAAACATTTCTTTTAGCCTTTTCGCATGAAAACAGGGTCCAAAATCATGGGTTTTCATTCAGCAGTGGAAGTAGGAGGCGCGCTCTACAATAGGCAAGGGTTTTCAAGTCTGCAAGTACGTTTTAAGCTGAGTTCCATGAACATTGTCCAAAATCATGTTTTAGGCCAAATCCACATTGCGACCAGTTCAGCATATGACAGGAGACACTGTTTGAGTGTAACAAACGTGAAACAATTCTTTTAGCCTTTTCTTATGAAAACAGGGTCCAAAATCATGGGTTTTCGTTCAGCAGTGGAAGTAGGAGGCGCGCTCTACAATAGGCAAGGGTTTTCAAGTCTGCAAGTACGTTTTAAGGTGAGTTCCATGAACATTGTCCAAAATCATGTTTTAGGCCAAATCCACAATGCGACCAGTTCAGCATATGACAGGAGACACTGTTTGAGTGTAACAAACGTGAAACATTTCTTTTAGCCTTTTTGCATGAAAACAGGGTCCAAAATCATGGGTTTTCCTTCAGCAGTGGAAGTAGGAGGCGCGCTCTACAATAGGCAAGGGTTTTCAAGTCTGCAAGTACGTTTTAAGCTGAGTTCCATGAACATTGTCCAAAATCATGTTTTAGGCCAAATCCACATTGCGACCAGTTCAGCATATGACAGGAGACACTGTTTGAGTGTAACAAACGTGAAACAATTCTTTTAGCCTTTTCTTATGAAAACAGGGTCCAAAATCATGGGTTTTCGTTCAGCAGTGGAAGTAGGAGGCGCGCTCTACAATAGGCAAGGGTTTTCAAGTCTGCAAGTACGTTTTAAGCTGAGTTCCATGAACATTGTCCAAAATCATGTTTTAGGCCAAATCCACATTGCGACCAGATCAGCATATGACAGGAGACACTGTTTGAGTGTAACAAATGTGAAACAATTCTTTTAGCCATGTCGCATGAAAACAGGGTCCAAAATCATGGGTTTTCGTTCAGCAGTGGAAGTAGGAGGCGCGCTCTACAATAGGCAAGGGTTTTCAAGTCTGCAAGTACGTTTTAAGCTGAGTTCCATGAACATTGTCCAAAATCATGTTTTAGGCCAAATCCACAATGCGACCAGTTCAGCATATGAGAGGAGACACTGTTTGAGTGTAACAAACGTAAAACATTTCTTTTAGCCTTTTAGCATGAAAACAGGGTCCAAAATCATGGGTTTTCGTTCACCAGTGGAAGTAGGAGGCGCGCTCTACAATAGGCAAGGGTTTTCAAGTCTGCAAGTACGTTTTAAGCTGAGTTCCATGAACATTGTCCAAAATCATGTTTTAGGCCAAATCCACAATGCGACCAGTTCAGCATATGAGAGGAGACACTGTTTGAGTGTAACAAACGTGAAACATTTCTTTTAGCCTTTTAGCATGAAAACAGGGTCCAAAATCATGGGTTTTCGTTCACCAGTGGAAGTAGGAGGCGCGCTCTACAATAGGCAAGGGTTTTCAAGTCTGCAAGTACGTTTTAAGCTGAGTTCCATGAACATTGTCCAAAATCATGTTTTTTACCAAAATCCACAATGCGACCAGTTCAGCATATGAGAGGAGACACTGTTTGAGTGTAACAAACGTGAAACATTTCTTTTAGCCTTTTCGCATGAAAACAGGGTCCAAAATCATGGGTTTTCGTTCAGCAGTGGAAGTAGGAGGCGCGCTCTACAATAGGCAAGGGTCTTCAAGTCTGCAAGTACGTTTTAAGCTGAGTTCCATGAACATTGTCCAAAATCATGTTTTAGGCCAAATCCACAATGCGACCAGTTCAGCATATGAGAGGAGACACTGTTTGAGTGTAACAAACGTGAAACATTTCTTTTAGCCTTTTTGCATGAAAACAGGGTCCAAAATCATGGGTTTTCGTTCAGCAGTGGAAGTAGGAGGCGCGCTCTACAATAGGCAAGGGTTTTCAAGTCTGCAAGTACGTTTTAAGCTGAGTTCCATGAACATTGTCCAAAATCATGTTTTTTACCAAAATCCACAATGCGACCAGTTCAGCATATGAGAGGAGACACTGTTTGAGTGTAACAAACGTGAAACATTTCTTTTAGCCTTTTCGCATGAAAACAGGGTCCAAAATCATGGGTTTTCGTTCAGCACTGGAAGTAGCAGGCGCCGCCCTACAATAGGCAAGGGTTTTCAAGTCTGCAAGTACGTTTTAAGCTGAGTTCCATGAACATTGTCCAAAATCATGTTTTATCCAAAATCCACAATGCGACCAGTTCAGCATATGAGAGGAGACACTGTTTGAGTGTAACAAACGTGAAACAATTCTTTTAGCCTTTTCGCATGAAAACAGGGTCCAAAATCATGGGTTTTCGTTCAGCAGTGGAAGTAGGAGGCGCGCTCTACAATAGGCAAGGGTTTTCAAGTCTGCAAGTACGTTTTAAGCTGAGTTCCATGAACATTGTCCAAAATCATGTTTTAACCAAAATCCACAATGCGACCAGTTCAGCACATGAGAGGAGACACTGTTTGAGTGTAACAAACGTGAAACATTTCTTTTAGCCTTTTCGCATGAAAACAGGGTCCAAAATCATGGGTTTTCGTTCAGCACTGGAAGTAGGAGGCGCGCTCTACAATAGGCAAGGGTTTTCAAGTCTGCAAGTACGTTTTAAGCTGAGTTCCATGAACATTGTCCAAAATCATGTTTTATCCAAAATCCACAATGCGACCAGTTCAGCATATGAGAGGAGACACTGTTTGAGTGTAACAAACGTGAAACATTTCTTTTAGCCTTTTCGCATGAAAACAGGGTCCAAAATCATGGGTTTTCGTTCAGCACTGGAAGTAGGAGGCGCGCTCTACAATAGGCAAGGGTTTTCAAGTCTGCAAGTACGTTTTAAGCTGAGTTCCATGAACATTGTCCAAAATCATGTTTTAGGCCAAATCCACAATGCGACCAGTTCAGCATATGACAGGAGACACTGTTTGAGTGTAACAAACGTGAAACATTTCTTTTAGCCATTTCGCATGAAAACAGGGTCCAAAATCATGGGTTTTCATTCAGCAGTGGAAGTAGGAGGCGCGCTCTACAATAGGCAAGGGTTTTCAAGTCTGCAAGTACGTTTTAAGCTGAGTTCCATGAACATTGTCCAAAATCATGTTTTAGGCCAAATCCACATTGCGACCAGTTCAGCATATGACAGGAGACACTGTTTGAGTGTAACAAACGTGAAACAATTCTTTTAGCCTTTTCTTATGAAAACAGGGTCCAAAATCATGGGTTTTCGTTCAGCAGTGGAAGTAGGAGGCGCGCTCTACAATAGGCAAGGGTTTTCAAGTCTGCAAGTACGTTTTAAGCTGAGTTCCATGAACATTGTCCAAAATCATGTTTTAGGCCAAATCCACAATGCGACCAGTTCAGCATATGAGAGGAGACACTGTTTGAGTGTAACAAACGTGAAACATTTCTTTTAGCCTTTTTGCACGAAAACAGGGTCCAAAATCATGGGTTTTCCTTCAGCAGTGGAAGTAGGAGGCGCGCTCTACAATAGGCAAGGGTTTTCAAGTCTGCAAGTACGTTTTAAGCTGAGTTCCATGAACATTGTCCAAAATCATGTTTTAGGCCAAATCCACATTGCGACCAGTTCAGCATATGACAGGAGACACTGTTTGAGTGTAACAAACGTGAAACAATTCTTTTAGCCTTTTCTTATGAAAACAGGGTCCAAAATCATGGGTTTTCGTTCAGCAGTGGAAGTAGGAGGCGCGCTCTACAATAGGCAAGGGTTTTCAAGTCTGCAAGTACGTTTTAAGCTGAGTTCCATGAACATTGTCCAAAATCATGTTTTAGGCCAAATCCACATTGCGACCAGATCAGCATATGACAGGAGACACTGTTTGAGTGTAACAAACGTGAAACAATTCTTTTAGCCATGTCGCATGAAAACAGGGTCCAAAATCATGGGTTTTCGTTCAGCAGTGGAAGTAGGAGGCGCGCTCTACAATAGGCAAGGGTTTTCAAGTCTGCAAGTACGTTTTAAGCTGAGTTCCATGAACATTGTCCAAAATCATGTTTTAGGCCAAATCCACAATGCGACCAGTTCAGCATATGAGAGGAGACACTGTTTGAGTGTAACAAACGTAAAACATTTCTTTTAGCCTTTTTGCATGAAAACAGGGTCCAAAATCATGGGTTTTCGTTCAGCAGTGGAAGTAGGAGGCGCGCTCTACAATAGGCAAGGGTTTTCAAGTCTGCAAGTACGTTTTAAGCTGAGTTCCATGAACATTGTCCAAAATCATGTTTTAGGCCAAATCCACAATGCGACCAGTTCAGCATATGAGAGGAGACACTGTTTGAGTGTAACAAACGTGAAACATTTCTTTTAGCCTTTTTGCATGAAAACAGGGTCCAAAATCATGGGTTTTCGTTCAGCAGTGGAAGTAGGAGGCGCGCTCTACAATAGGCAAGGGTTTTCAAGTCTGCAAGTACGTTTTAAGCTGAGTTCCATGAACATTGTCCAAAATCATGTTTTTTACCAAAATCCACAATGCGACCAGTTCAGCATATGAGAGGAGACACTGTTTGAGTGTAACAAACGTGAAACATTTCTTTTAGCCTTTTCGCATGAAAACAGGGTCCAAAATCATGGGTTTTCGTTCAGCAGTGGAAGTAGGAGGTGCGCTCTACAATAGGCAAGGGTTTTCAAGTCTGCATGTACGTTTTAAGCTGAGTTCCATGAACATTGTCCAAAATCATGTTTTAACCAAAATCCACATTGCGACCAGATCAGCATATGACAGGAGACACTGTTTGAGTGTAACAAACGTGAAACAATTCTTTTAGCCTTTTCGCATGAAAACAGGGTCCAAAATCATGGGTTTTCGTTCAGCAGTGGAAGTAGGAGGCGCGCTCTACAATAGGCAAGGGTTTTCAAGTCTGCAAGTACGTTTTAAGCTGAGTTCCATGAACATTGTCCAAAATCATGTTTTAGGCCAAATCCACAATGCGACCAGTTCAGCATATGAGAGGAGACACTGTTTGAGTGTAACAAACGTGAAACATTTCTTTTAGCCTTTTTGCATGAAAACAGGGTCCAAAATCATGGGTTTTCGTTCAGCAGTGGAAGTAGGAGGCGCGCTCTACAATAGGCAAGGGTTTTCAAGTCTGCAAGTACGTTTTAAGCTGAGTTCCATGAACATTGTCCAAAATCATGTTTTAGGCCAAATCCACATTGCGACCAGTTCAGCATATGACAGGAGACACTGTTTGAGTGTAACAAACGTGAAACAATTCTTTTAGCCTTTTCTTATGAAAACAGGGTCCAAAATCATGGGTTTTCGTTCAGCAGTGGAAGTAGGAGGCGCGCTCTACAATAGGCAAGGGTTTTCAAGTCTGCAAGTACGTTTTAAGCTGAGTTCCATGAACATTGTCCAAAATCATGTTTTAGGCCAAATCCACAATGCGACCAGTTCAGCATATGAGAGGAGACACTGTTTGAGTGTAACAAACGTGAAACATTTCTTTTAGCCATTTCGCATGAAAACAGGGTCCAAAATCATGGGTTTTCATTCAGCAGTGGAAGTAGGAGGCGCGCTCTACAATAGGCAAGGGTTTTCAAGTCTGCAAGTACGTTTTAAGCTGAGTTCCATGAACATTGTCCAAAATCATGTTTTAGGCCAAATCCACATTGCGACCAGTTCAGCATATGACAGGAGACACTGTTTGAGTGTAACAAACGTGAAACAATTCTTTTAGCCTTTTCTTATGAAAACAGGGTCCAAAATCATGGGTTTTCGTTCAGCAGTGGAAGTAGGAGGCGCGCTCTACAATAGGCAAGGGTTTTCAAGTCTGCAAGTACGTTTTAAGCTGAGTTCCATGAACATTGTCCAAAATCATGTTTTAGGCCAAATCCACAATGCGACCAGTTCAGCATATGAGAGGAGACACTGTTTGAGTGTAACAAACGTGAAACATTTCTTTTAGCCTTTTTGCATGAAAACAGGGTCCAAAATCATGGGTTTTCCTTCAGCAGTGGAAGTAGGAGGCGCGCTCTACAATAGGCAAGGGTTTTCAAGTCTGCAAGTACGTTTTAAGCTGAGTTCCATGAACATTGTCCAAAATCATGTTTTAGGCCAAATCCACATTGCGACCAGTTCAGCATATGACAGGAGACACTGTTTGAGTGTAACAAACGTGAAACAATTCTTTTAGCCTTTTCTTATGAAAACAGGGTCCAAAATCATGGGTTTTCGTTCAGCAGTGGAAGTAGGAGGCGCGCTCTACAATAGGCAAGGGTTTTCAAGTCTGCAAGTACGTTTTAAGCTGAGTTCCATGAACATTGTCCAAAATCATGTTTTAGGCCAAATCCACATTGCGACCAGATCAGCATATGACAGGAGACACTGTTTGAGTGTAACAAACGTGAAACAATTCTTTTAGCCATGTCGCATGAAAACAGGGTCCAAAATCATGGGTTTTCGTTCAGCAGTGGAAGTAGGAGGCGCGCTCTACAATAGGCAAGGGTTTTCAAGTCTGCAAGTACGTTTTAAGCTGAGTTCCATGAACATTGTCCAAAATCATGTTTTAGGCCAAATCCACAATGCGACCAGTTCAGCATATGAGAGGAGACACTGTTTGAGTGTAACAAACGTAAAACATTTCTTTTAGCCTTTTTGCATGAAAACAGGGTCCAAAATCATGGGTTTTCGTTCAGCAGTGGAAGTAGGAGGCGCGCTCTACAATAGGCAAGGGTTTTCAAGTCTGCAAGTACGTTTTAAGCTGAGTTCCATGAACATTGTCCAAAATCATGTTTTAGGCCAAATCCACAATGCGACCAGTTCAGCATATGAGAGGAGACACTGTTTGAGTGTAACAAACGTGAAACATTTCTTTTAGCCTTTTTGCATGAAAACAGGGTCCAAAATCATGGGTTTTCCTTCAGCAGTGGAAGTAGGAGGCGCGCTCTACAATAGGCAAGGGTTTTCAAGTCTGCAAGTACGTTTTAAGCTGAGTTCCATGAACATTGTCCAAAATCATGTTTTTTACCAAAATCCACAATGCGACCAGTTCAGCATATGAGAGGAGACACTGTTTGAGTGTAACAAACGTGAAACATTTCTTTTAGCCTTTTCGCATGAAAACAGGGTCCAAAATCATGGGTTTTCGTTCAGCAGTGGAAGTAGGAGGCGCGCTCTACAATAGGCAAGGGTTTTCAAGTCTGCAAGTACGTTTTAAGCTGAGTTCCATGAACATTGTCCAAAATCATGTTTTAGGCCAAATCCACATTGCGACCAGTTCAGCATATGACAGGAGACACTGTTTGAGTGTAACAAACGTGAAACAATTCTTTTAGCCTTTTCTTATGAAAACAGGGTCCAAAATCATGGGTTTTCGTTCAGCAGTGGAAGTAGGAGGCGCGCTCTACAATAGGCAAGGGTTTTCAAGTCTGCAAGTACGTTTTAAGCTGAGTTCCATGAACATTGTCCAAAATCATGTTTTAGGCCAAATCCACAATGCGACCAGTTCAGCATATGAGAGGAGACACTGTTTGAGTGTAACAAACGTGAAACATTTCTTTTAGCCTTTTTGCATGAAAACAGGGTCCAAAATCATGGGTTTTCCTTCAGCAGTGGAAGTAGGAGGCGCGCTCTACAATAGGCAAGGGTTTTCAAGTCTGCAAGTACGTTTTAAGCTGAGTTCCATGAACATTGTCCAAAATCATGTTTTAGGCCAAATCCACATTGCGACCAGTTCAGCATATGACAGGAGACACTGTTTGAGTGTAACAAACGTGAAACAATTCTTTTAGCCTTTTCTTATGAAAACAGGGTCCAAAATCATGGGTTTTCGTTCAGCAGTGGAAGTAGGAGGCGCGCTCTACAATAGGCAAGGGTTTTCAAGTCTGCAAGTACGTTTTAAGCTGAGTTCCATGAACATTGTCCAAAATCATGTTTTAGGCCAAATCCACATTGCGACCAGATCAGCATATGACAGGAGACACTGTTTGAGTGTAACAAACGTGAAACAATTCTTTTAGCCATGTCGCATGAAAACAGGGTCCAAAATCATGGGTTTTCGTTCAGCAGTGGAAGTAGGAGGCGCGCTCTACAATAGGCAAGGGTTTTCAAGTCTGCAAGTACGTTTTAAGCTGAGTTCCATGAACATTGTCCAAAATCATGTTTTAGGCCAAATCCACAATGCGACCAGTTCAGCATATGAGAGGAGACACTGTTTGAGTGTAACAAACGTAAAACATTTCTTTTAGCCTTTTTGCATGAAAACAGGGTCCAAAATCATGGGTTTTCGTTCAGCAGTGGAAGTAGGAGGCGCGCTCTACAATAGGCAAGGGTTTTCAAGTCTGCAAGTACGTTTTAAGCTGAGTTCCATGAACATTGTCCAAAATCATGTTTTAGGCCAAATCCACAATGCGACCAGTTCAGCATATGAGAGGAGACACTGTTTGAGTGTAACAAACGTGAAACATTTCTTTTAGCCTTTTTGCATGAAAACAGGGTCCAAAATCATGGGTTTTCGTTCAGCAGTGGAAGTAGGAGGCGCGCTCTACAATAGGCAAGGGTTTTCAAGTCTGCAAGTACGTTTTAAGCTGAGTTCCATGAACATTGTCCAAAATCATGTTTTTTACCAAAATCCACAATGCGACCAGTTCAGCATATGAGAGGAGACACTGTTTGAGTGTAACAAACGTGAAACATTTCTTTTAGCCTTTTCGCATGAAAACAGGGTCCAAAATCATGGGTTTTCGTTCAGCAGTGGAAGTAGGAGGTGCGCTCTACAATAGGCAAGGGTTTTCAAGTCTGCATGTACGTTTTAAGCTGAGTTCCATGAACATTGTCCAAAATCATGTTTTAACCAAAATCCACATTGCGACCAGATCAGCATATGACAGGAGACACTGTTTGAGTGTAACAAACGTGAAACAATTCTTTTAGCCTTTTCGCATGAAAACAGGGTCCAAAATCATGGGTTTTCGTTCAGCAGTGGAAGTAGGAGGCGCGCTCTACAATAGGCAAGGGTTTTCAAGTCTGCAAGTACGTTTTAAGCTGAGTTCCATGAACATTGTCCAAAATCATGTTTTAGGCCAAATCCACAATGCGACCAGTTCAGCATATGAGAGGAGACACTGTTTGAGTGTAACAAACGTGAAACATTTCTTTTAGCCTTTTTGCATGAAAACAGGGTCCAAAATCATGGGTTTTCGTTCAGCAGTGGAAGTAGGAGGCGCGCTCTACAATAGGCAAGGGTTTTCAAGTCTGCAAGTACGTTTTAAGCTGAGTTCCATGAACATTGTCCAAAATCATGTTTTAGGCCAAATCCACATTGCGACCAGTTCAGCATATGACAGGAGACACTGTTTGAGTGTAACAAACGTGAAACAATTCTTTTAGCCTTTTCTTATGAAAACAGGGTCCAAAATCATGGGTTTTCGTTCAGCAGTGGAAGTAGGAGGCGCGCTCTACAATAGGCAAGGGTTTTCAAGTCTGCAAGTACGTTTTAAGCTGAGTTCCATGAACATTGTCCAAAATCATGTTTTAGGCCAAATCCACAATGCGACCAGTTCAGCATATGAGAGGAGACACTGTTTGAGTGTAACAAACGTAAAACATTTCTTTTAGCCTTTTTGCATGAAAACAGGGTCCAAAATCATGGGTTTTCGTTCAGCAGTGGAAGTAGGAGGCGCGCTCTACAATAGGCAAGGGTTTTCAAGTCTGCAAGTACGTTTTAAGCTGAGTTCCATGAACATTGTCCAAAATCATGTTTTAGGCCAAATCCACAATGCGACCAGTTCAGCATATGAGAGGAGACACTGTTTGAGTGTAACAAACGTGAAACATTTCTTTTAGCCTTTTTGCATGAAAACAGGGTCCAAAATCATGGGTTTTCGTTCAGCAGTGGAAGTAGGAGGCGCGCTCTACAATAGGCAAGGGTTTTCAAGTCTGCAAGTACGTTTTAAGCTAAGTTCCATGAACATTGTCCAAAATCATGTTTTTTACCAAAATCCACAATGCGACCAGTTCAGCATATGAGAGGAGACACTGTTTGAGTGTAACAAACGTGAAACATTTCTTTTAGCCTTTTCGCATGAAAACAGGGTCCAAAATCATGGGTTTTCATTCAGCAGTGGAAGTAGGAGGTGCGCTCTACAATAGGCAAGGGTTTTCAAGTCTGCATGTACGTTTTAAGCTGAGTTCCATGAACATTGTCCAAAATCATGTTTTAACCAAAATCCACATTGCGACCAGATCAGCATATGACAGGAGACACTGTTTGAGTGTAACAAACGTGAAACAATTCTTTTAGCCTTTTCGCATGAAAACAGGGTCCAAAATCATGGGTTTTCGTTCAGCAGTGGAAGTAGGAGGCGCGCTCTACAATAGGCAAGGGTTTTCAAGTCTGCAAGTACGTTTTAAGCTGAGTTCCATGAACATTGTCCAAAATCATGTTTTAGGCCAAATCCACAATGCGACCAGTTCAGCATATGAGAGGAGACACTGTTTGAGTGTAACAAACGTGAAACATTTCTTTTAGCCTTTTTGCATGAAAACAGGGTCCAAAATCATGGGTTTTCGTTCAGCAGTGGAAGTAGGAGGCGCGCTCTACAATAGGCAAGGGTTTTCAAGTCTGCAAGTACGTTTTAAGCTGAGTTCCATGAACATTGTCCAAAATCATGTTTTAGGCCAAATCCACATTGCGACCAGTTCAGCATATGACAGGAGACACTGTTTGAGTGTAACAAACGTGAAACAATTCTTTTAGCCTTTTCTTATGAAAACAGGGTCCAAAATCATGGGTTTTCGTTCAGCAGTGGAAGTAGGAGGCGCGCTCTACAATAGGCAAGGGTTTTCAAGTCTGCAAGTACGTTTTAAGCTGAGTTCCATGAACATTGTCCAAAATCATGTTTTAACCAAAATCCACAATGCGACCAGTTCAGCACATGAGAGGAGACACTGTTTGAGTGTAACAAACGTGAAACATTTCTTTTAGCCTTTTCGCATGAAAACAGGGTCCAAAATCATGGGTTTTCGTTCAGCACTGGAAGTAGGAGGCGCGCTCTACAATAGGCAAGGGTTTTCAAGTCTGCAAGTACGTTTTAAGCTGAGTTCCATGAACATTGTCCAAAATCATGTTTTAGGCCAAATCCACATTGCGACCAGATCAGCATATGACAGGAGACACTGTTTGAGTGTAACAAACGTGAAACAATTCTTTTAGCCATGTCGCATGAAAACAGGGTCCAAAATCATGGGTTTTCGTTCAGCAGTGGAAGTAGGAGGTGCGCTCTACAATAGGCAAGGGTTTTCAAGTCTGCATGTACGTTTTAAGCTGAGTTCCATGAACATTGTCCAAAATCATGTTTTAACCAAAATCCACATTGCGACCAGATCAGCATATGACAGGAGACACTGTTTGAGTGTAACAAACGTGAAACAATTCTTTTAGCCTTTTCGCATGAAAACAGGGTCCAAAATCATGGGTTTTCGTTCAGCAGTGGAAGTAGGAGGCGCGCTCTACAATAGGCAAGGGTTTTCAAGTCTGCAAGTACGTTTTAAGCTGAGTTCCATGAACATTGTCCAAAATCATGTTTTAGGCCAAATCCACAATGCGACCAGTTCAGCATATGAGAGGAGACACTGTTTGAGTGTAACAAACGTGAAACATTTCTTTTAGCCTTTTTGCATGAAAACAGGGTCCAAAATCATGGGTTTTCGTTCAGCAGTGGAAGTAGGAGGCGCGCTCTACAATAGGCAAGGGTTTTCAAGTCTGCAAGTACGTTTTAAGCTGAGTTCCATGAACATTGTCCAAAATCATGTTTTAGGCCAAATCCACATTGCGACCAGTTCAGCATATGACAGGAGACACTGTTTGAGTGTAACAAACGTGAAACAATTCTTTTAGCCTTTTCTTATGAAAACAGGGTCCAAAATCATGGGTTTTCGTTCAGCAGTGGAAGTAGGAGGCGCGCTCTACAATAGGCAAGGGTTTTCAAGTCTGCAAGTACGTTTTAAGCTGAGTTCCATGAACATTGTCCAAAATCATGTTTTAGGCCAAATCCACAATGCGACCAGTTCAGCATATGAGAGGAGACACTGTTTGAGTGTAACAAACGTAAAACATTTCTTTTAGCCTTTTTGCATGAAAACAGGGTCCAAAATCATGGGTTTTCGTTCAGCAGTGGAAGTAGGAGGCGCGCTCTACAATAGGCAAGGGTTTTCAAGTCTGCAAGTACGTTTTAAGCTGAGTTCCATGAACATTGTCCAAAATCATGTTTTAGGCCAAATCCACAATGCGACCAGTTCAGCATATGAGAGGAGACACTGTTTGAGTGTAACAAACGTGAAACATTTCTTTTAGCCTTTTTGCATGAAAACAGGGTCCAAAATCATGGGTTTTCGTTCAGCAGTGGAAGTAGGAGGCGCGCTCTACAATAGGCAAGGGTTTTCAAGTCTGCAAGTACGTTTTAAGCTAAGTTCCATGAACATTGTCCAAAATCATGTTTTTTACCAAAATCCACAATGCGACCAGTTCAGCATATGAGAGGAGACACTGTTTGAGTGTAACAAACGTGAAACATTTCTTTTAGCCTTTTCGCATGAAAACAGGGTCCAAAATCATGGGTTTTCATTCAGCAGTGGAAGTAGGAGGTGCGCTCTACAATAGGCAAGGGTTTTCAAGTCTGCATGTACGTTTTAAGCTGAGTTCCATGAACATTGTCCAAAATCATGTTTTAACCAAAATCCACATTGCGACCAGATCAGCATATGACAGGAGACACTGTTTGAGTGTAACAAACGTGAAACAATTCTTTTAGCCTTTTCGCATGAAAACAGGGTCCAAAATCATGGGTTTTCGTTCAGCAGTGGAAGTAGGAGGCGCGCTCTACAATAGGCAAGGGTTTTCAAGTCTGCAAGTACGTTTTAAGCTGAGTTCCATGAACATTGTCCAAAATCATGTTTTAGGCCAAATCCACAATGCGACCAGTTCAGCATATGAGAGGAGACACTGTTTGAGTGTAACAAACGTGAAACATTTCTTTTAGCCTTTTTGCATGAAAACAGGGTCCAAAATCATGGGTTTTCGTTCAGCAGTGGAAGTAGGAGGCGCGCTCTACAATAGGCAAGGGTTTTCAAGTCTGCAAGTACGTTTTAAGCTGAGTTCCATGAACATTGTCCAAAATCATGTTTTAGGCCAAATCCACATTGCGACCAGTTCAGCATATGACAGGAGACACTGTTTGAGTGTAACAAACGTGAAACAATTCTTTTAGCCTTTTCTTATGAAAACAGGGTCCAAAATCATGGGTTTTCGTTCAGCAGTGGAAGTAGGAGGCGCGCTCTACAATAGGCAAGGGTTTTCAAGTCTGCAAGTACGTTTTAAGCTGAGTTCCATGAACATTGTCCAAAATCATGTTTTAACCAAAATCCACAATGCGACCAGTTCAGCACATGAGAGGAGACACTGTTTGAGTGTAACAAACGTGAAACATTTCTTTTAGCCTTTTCGCATGAAAACAGGGTCCAAAATCATGGGTTTTCGTTCAGCACTGGAAGTAGGAGGCGCGCTCTACAATAGGCAAGGGTTTTCAAGTCTGCAAGTACGTTTTAAGCTGAGTTCCATGAACATTGTCCAAAATCATGTTTTAGGCCAAATCCACATTGCGACCAGATCAGCATATGACAGGAGACACTGTTTGAGTGTAACAAACGTGAAACAATTCTTTTAGCCATGTCGCATGAAAACAGGGTCCAAAATCATGGGTTTTCGTTCAGCAGTGGAAGTAGGAGGCGCGCTCTACAATAGGCAAGGGTTTTCAAGTCTGCAAGTACGTTTTAAGCTGAGTTCCATGAACATTGTCCAAAATCATGTTTTAGGCCAAATCCACAATGCGACCAGTTCAGCATATGAGAGGAGACACTGTTTGAGTGTAACAAACGTAAAACATTTCTTTTAGCCTTTTTGCATGAAAACAGGGTCCAAAATCATGGGTTTTCGTTCAGCAGTGGAAGTAGGAGGCGCGCTCTACAATAGGCAAGGGTTTTCAAGTCTGCAAGTACGTTTTAAGCTGAGTTCCATGAACATTGTCCAAAATCATGTTTTAGGCCAAATCCACAATGCGACCAGTTCAGCATATGAGAGGAGACACTGTTTGAGTGTAACAAACGTGAAACATTTCTTTTAGCCTTTTTGCATGAAAACAGGGTCCAAAATCATGGGTTTTCGTTCAGCAGTGGAAGTAGGAGGCGCGCTCTACAATAGGCAAGGGTTTTCAAGTCTGCAAGTACGTTTTAAGCTGAGTTCCATGAACATTGTCCAAAATCATGTTTTTTACCAAAATCCACAATGCGACCAGTTCAGCATATGAGAGGAGACACTGTTTGAGTGTAACAAACGTGAAACATTTCTTTTAGCCTTTTCGCATGAAAACAGGGTCCAAAATCATGGGTTTTCGTTCAGCAGTGGAAGTAGGAGGTGCGCTCTACAATAGGCAAGGGTTTTCAAGTCTGCATGTACGTTTTAAGCTGAGTTCCATGAACATTGTCCAAAATCATGTTTTAACCAAAATCCACATTGCGACCAGATCAGCATATGACAGGAGACACTGTTTGAGTGTAACAAACGTGAAACAATTCTTTTAGCCTTTTTGCATGAAAACAGGGTCCAAAATCATGGGTTTTCGTTCAGCAGTGGAAGTAGGAGGCGCGCTCTACAATAGGCAAGGGTTTTCAAGTCTGCAAGTACGTTTTAAGCTGAGTTCCATGAACATTGTCCAAAATCATGTTTTAGGCCAAATCCACAATGCGACCAGTTCAGCATATGAGAGGAGACACTGTTTGAGTGTAACAAACGTGAAACATTTCTTTTAGCCTTTTTGCATGAAAACAGGGTCCAAAATCATGGGTTTTCGTTCAGCAGTGGAAGTAGGAGGCGCGCTCTACAATAGGCAAGGGTTTTCAAGTCTGCAAGTACGTTTTAAGCTGAGTTCCATGAACATTGTCCAAAATCATGTTTTTTACCAAAATCCACAATGCGACCAGTTCAGCATATGAGAGGAGACACTGTTTGAGTGTAACAAACGTGAAACATTTCTTTTAGCCTTTTTGCATGAAAACAGGGTCCAAAATCATGGGTTTTCGTTCAGCAGTGGAAGTAGGAGGCGCGCTCTACAATAGGCAAGGGTTTTCAAGTCTGCAAGTACGTTTTAAGCTGAGTTCCATGAACATTGTCCAAAATCATGTTTTTTACCAAAATCCACAATGCGACCAGTTCAGCATATGAGAGGAGACACTGTTTGAGTGTAACAAACGTGAAACATTTCTTTTAGCCTTTTCGCATGAAAACAGGGTCCAAAATCATGGGTTTTCGTTCAGCAGTGGAAGTAGGAGGCGCGCTCTACAATAGGCAAGGGTTTTCAAGTCTGCAAGTACGTTTTAAGCTGAGTTCCATGAACATTGTCCAAAATCATGTTTTAGGCCAAATCCACATTGCGACCAGTTCAGCATATGACAGGAGACACTGTTTGAGTGTAACAAACGTGAAACAATTCTTTTAGCCTTTTCTTATGAAAACAGGGTCCAAAATCATGGGTTTTCGTTCAGCAGTGGAAGTAGGAGGCGCGCTCTACAATAGGCAAGGGTTTTCAAGTCTGCAAGTACGTTTTAAGCTGAGTTCCATGAACATTGTCCAAAATCATGTTTTAGGCCAAATCCACAATGCGACCAGTTCAGCATATGAGAGGAGACACTGTTTGAGTGTAACAAACGTGAAACATTTCTTTTAGCCTTTTTGCATGAAAACAGGGTCCAAAATCATGGGTTTTCCTTCAGCAGTGGAAGTAGGAGGCGCGCTCTACAATAGGCAAGGGTTTTCAAGTCTGCAAGTACGTTTTAAGCTGAGTTCCATGAACATTGTCCAAAATCATGTTTTAGGCCAAATCCACATTGCGACCAGTTCAGCATATGACAGGAGACACTGTTTGAGTGTAACAAACGTGAAACAATTCTTTTAGCCTTTTCTTATGAAAACAGGGTCCAAAATCATGGGTTTTCGTTCAGCAGTGGAAGTAGGAGGCGCGCTCTACAATAGGCAAGGGTTTTCAAGTCTGCAAGTACGTTTTAAGCTGAGTTCCATGAACATTGTCCAAAATCATGTTTTAGGCCAAATCCACATTGCGACCAGATCAGCATATGACAGGAGACACTGTTTGAGTGTAACAAACGTGAAACAATTCTTTTAGCCATGTCGCATGAAAACAGGGTCCAAAATCATGGGTTTTCGTTCAGCAGTGGAAGTAGGAGGCGCGCTCTACAATAGGCAAGGGTTTTCAAGTCTGCAAGTACGTTTTAAGCTGAGTTCCATGAACATTGTCCAAAATCATGTTTTAGGCCAAATCCACAATGCGACCAGTTCAGCATATGAGAGGAGACACTGTTTGAGTGTAACAAACGTAAAACATTTCTTTTAGCCTTTTTGCATGAAAACAGGGTCCAAAATCATGGGTTTTCGTTCAGCAGTGGAAGTAGGAGGCGCGCTCTACAATAGGCAAGGGTTTTCAAGTCTGCAAGTACGTTTTAAGCTGAGTTCCATGAACATTGTCCAAAATCATGTTTTAGGCCAAATCCACAATGCGACCAGTTCAGCATATGAGAGGAGACACTGTTTGAGTGTAACAAACGTGAAACATTTCTTTTAGCCTTTTTGCATGAAAACAGGGTCCAAAATCATGGGTTTTCGTTCAGCAGTGGAAGTAGGAGGCGCGCTCTACAATAGGCAAGGGTTTTCAAGTCTGCAAGTACGTTTTAAGCTGAGTTCCATGAACATTGTCCAAAATCATGTTTTTTACCAAAATCCACAATGCGACCAGTTCAGCATATGAGAGGAGACACTGTTTGAGTGTAACAAACGTGAAACATTTCTTTTAGCCTTTTCGCATGAAAACAGGGTCCAAAATCATGGGTTTTCGTTCAGCAGTGGAAGTAGGAGGTGCGCTCTACAATAGGCAAGGGTTTTCAAGTCTGCATGTACGTTTTAAGCTGAGTTCCATGAACATTGTCCAAAATCATGTTTTAACCAAAATCCACATTGCGACCAGATCAGCATATGACAGGAGACACTGTTTGAGTGTAACAAACGTGAAACAATTCTTTTAGCCTTTTCGCATGAAAACAGGGTCCAAAATCATGGGTTTTCGTTCAGCAGTGGAAGTAGGAGGCGCGCTCTACAATAGGCAAGGGTTTTCAAGTCTGCAAGTACGTTTTAAGCTGAGTTCCATGAACATTGTCCAAAATCATGTTTTAGGCCAAATCCACAATGCGACCAGTTCAGCATATGAGAGGAGACACTGTTTGAGTGTAACAAACGTGAAACATTTCTTTTAGCCTTTTTGCATGAAAACAGGGTCCAAAATCATGGGTTTTCGTTCAGCAGTGGAAGTAGGAGGCGCGCTCTACAATAGGCAAGGGTTTTCAAGTCTGCAAGTACGTTTTAAGCTGAGTTCCATGAACATTGTCCAAAATCATGTTTTAGGCCAAATCCACATTGCGACCAGTTCAGCATATGACAGGAGACACTGTTTGAGTGTAACAAACGTGAAACAATTCTTTTAGCCTTTTCTTATGAAAACAGGGTCCAAAATCATGGGTTTTCGTTCAGCAGTGGAAGTAGGAGGCGCGCTCTACAATAGGCAAGGGTTTTCAAGTCTGCAAGTACGTTTTAAGCTGAGTTCCATGAACATTGTCCAAAATCATGTTTTAGGCCAAATCCACAATGCGACCAGTTCAGCATATGAGAGGAGACACTGTTTGAGTGTAACAAACGTAAAACATTTCTTTTAGCCTTTTTGCATGAAAACAGGGTCCAAAATCATGGGTTTTCGTTCAGCAGTGGAAGTAGGAGGCGCGCTCTACAATAGGCAAGGGTTTTCAAGTCTGCAAGTACGTTTTAAGCTGAGTTCCATGAACATTGTCCAAAATCATGTTTTAGGCCAAATCCACAATGCGACCAGTTCAGCATATGAGAGGAGACACTGTTTGAGTGTAACAAACGTGAAACATTTCTTTTAGCCTTTTTGCATGAAAACAGGGTCCAAAATCATGGGTTTTCGTTCAGCAGTGGAAGTAGGAGGCGCGCTCTACAATAGGCAAGGGTTTTCAAGTCTGCAAGTACGTTTTAAGCTAAGTTCCATGAACATTGTCCAAAATCATGTTTTTTACCAAAATCCACAATGCGACCAGTTCAGCATATGAGAGGAGACACTGTTTGAGTGTAACAAACGTGAAACATTTCTTCTAGCCTTTTCGCATGAAAACAGGGTCCAAAATCATGGGTTTTCATTCAGCAGTGGAAGTAGGAGGTGCGCTCTACAATAGGCAAGGGTTTTCAAGTCTGCATGTACGTTTTAAGCTGAGTTCCATGAACATTGTCCAAAATCATGTTTTAACCAAAATCCACATTGCGACCAGATCAGCATATGACAGGAGACACTGTTTGAGTGTAACAAACGTGAAACAATTCTTTTAGCCTTTTCGCATGAAAACAGGGTCCAAAATCATGGGTTTTCGTTCAGCAGTGGAAGTAGGAGGCGCGCTCTACAATAGGCAAGGGTTTTCAAGTCTGCAAGTACGTTTTAAGCTGAGTTCCATGAACATTGTCCAAAATCATGTTTTAGGCCAAATCCACAATGCGACCAGTTCAGCATATGAGAGGAGACACTGTTTGAGTGTAACAAACGTGAAACATTTCTTTTAGCCTTTTTGCATGAAAACAGGGTCCAAAATCATGGGTTTTCGTTCAGCAGTGGAAGTAGGAGGCGCGCTCTACAATAGGCAAGGGTTTTCAAGTCTGCAAGTACGTTTTAAGCTGAGTTCCATGAACATTGTCCAAAATCATGTTTTAGGCCAAATCCACATTGCGACCAGTTCAGCATATGACAGGAGACACTGTTTGAGTGTAACAAACGTGAAACAATTCTTTTAGCCTTTTCTTATGAAAACAGGGTCCAAAATCATGGGTTTTCGTTCAGCAGTGGAAGTAGGAGGCGCGCTCTACAATAGGCAAGGGTTTTCAAGTCTGCAAGTACGTTTTAAGCTGAGTTCCATGAACATTGTCCAAAATCATGTTTTAACCAAAATCCACAATGCGACCAGTTCAGCACATGAGAGGAGACACTGTTTGAGTGTAACAAACGTGAAACATTTCTTTTAGCCTTTTCGCATGAAAACAGGGTCCAAAATCATGGGTTTTCGTTCAGCACTGGAAGTAGGAGGCGCGCTCTACAATAGGCAAGGGTTTTCAAGTCTGCAAGTACGTTTTAAGCTGAGTTCCATGAACATTGTCCAAAATCATGTTTTAGGCCAAATCCACATTGCGACCAGATCAGCATATGACAGGAGACACTGTTTGAGTGTAACAAACGTGAAACAATTCTTTTAGCCATGTCGCATGAAAACAGGGTCCAAAATCATGGGTTTTCGTTCAGCAGTGGAAGTAGGAGGTGCGCTCTACAATAGGCAAGGGTTTTCAAGTCTGCATGTACGTTTTAAGCTGAGTTCCATGAACATTGTCCAAAATCATGTTTTAACCAAAATCCACATTGCGACCAGATCAGCATATGACAGGAGACACTGTTTGAGTGTAACAAACGTGAAACAATTCTTTTAGCCTTTTCGCATGAAAACAGGGTCCAAAATCATGGGTTTTCGTTCAGCAGTGGAAGTAGGAGGCGCGCTCTACAATAGGCAAGGGTTTTCAAGTCTGCAAGTACGTTTTAAGCTGAGTTCCATGAACATTGTCCAAAATCATGTTTTAGGCCAAATCCACAATGCGACCAGTTCAGCATATGAGAGGAGACACTGTTTGAGTGTAACAAACGTGAAACATTTCTTTTAGCCTTTTTGCATGAAAACAGGGTCCAAAATCATGGGTTTTCGTTCAGCAGTGGAAGTAGGAGGCGCGCTCTACAATAGGCAAGGGTTTTCAAGTCTGCAAGTACGTTTTAAGCTGAGTTCCATGAACATTGTCCAAAATCATGTTTTAGGCCAAATCCACATTGCGACCAGTTCAGCATATGACAGGAGACACTGTTTGAGTGTAACAAACGTGAAACAATTCTTTTAGCCTTTTCTTATGAAAACAGGGTCCAAAATCATGGGTTTTCGTTCAGCAGTGGAAGTAGGAGGCGCGCTCTACAATAGGCAAGGGTTTTCAAGTCTGCAAGTACGTTTTAAGCTGAGTTCCATGAACATTGTCCAAAATCATGTTTTAGGCCAAATCCACAATGCGACCAGTTCAGCATATGAGAGGAGACACTGTTTGAGTGTAACAAACGTAAAACATTTCTTTTAGCCTTTTTGCATGAAAACAGGGTCCAAAATCATGGGTTTTCGTTCAGCAGTGGAAGTAGGAGGCGCGCTCTACAATAGGCAAGGGTTTTCAAGTCTGCAAGTACGTTTTAAGCTGAGTTCCATGAACATTGTCCAAAATCATGTTTTAGGCCAAATCCACAATGCGACCAGTTCAGCATATGAGAGGAGACACTGTTTGAGTGTAACAAACGTGAAACATTTCTTTTAGCCTTTTTGCATGAAAACAGGGTCCAAAATCATGGGTTTTCGTTCAGCAGTGGAAGTAGGAGGCGCGCTCTACAATAGGCAAGGGTTTTCAAGTCTGCAAGTACGTTTTAAGCTAAGTTCCATGAACATTGTCCAAAATCATGTTTTTTACCAAAATCCACAATGCGACCAGTTCAGCATATGAGAGGAGACACTGTTTGAGTGTAACAAACGTGAAACATTTCTTTTAGCCTTTTCGCATGAAAACAGGGTCCAAAATCATGGGTTTTCATTCAGCAGTGGAAGTAGGAGGTGCGCTCTACAATAGGCAAGGGTTTTCAAGTCTGCATGTACGTTTTAAGCTGAGTTCCATGAACATTGTCCAAAATCATGTTTTAACCAAAATCCACATTGCGACCAGATCAGCATATGACAGGAGACACTGTTTGAGTGTAACAAACGTGAAACAATTCTTTTAGCCTTTTCGCATGAAAACAGGGTCCAAAATCATGGGTTTTCGTTCAGCAGTGGAAGTAGGAGGCGCGCTCTACAATAGGCAAGGGTTTTCAAGTCTGCAAGTACGTTTTAAGCTGAGTTCCATGAACATTGTCCAAAATCATGTTTTAGGCCAAATCCACAATGCGACCAGTTCAGCATATGAGAGGAGACACTGTTTGAGTGTAACAAACGTGAAACATTTCTTTTAGCCTTTTTGCATGAAAACAGGGTCCAAAATCATGGGTTTTCGTTCAGCAGTGGAAGTAGGAGGCGCGCTCTACAATAGGCAAGGGTTTTCAAGTCTGCAAGTACGTTTTAAGCTGAGTTCCATGAACATTGTCCAAAATCATGTTTTAGGCCAAATCCACATTGCGACCAGTTCAGCATATGACAGGAGACACTGTTTGAGTGTAACAAACGTGAAACAATTCTTTTAGCCTTTTCTTATGAAAACAGGGTCCAAAATCATGGGTTTTCGTTCAGCAGTGGAAGTAGGAGGCGCGCTCTACAATAGGCAAGGGTTTTCAAGTCTGCAAGTACGTTTTAAGCTGAGTTCCATGAACATTGTCCAAAATCATGTTTTAACCAAAATCCACAATGCGACCAGTTCAGCACATGAGAGGAGACACTGTTTGAGTGTAACAAACGTGAAACATTTCTTTTAGCCTTTTCGCATGAAAACAGGGTCCAAAATCATGGGTTTTCGTTCAGCACTGGAAGTAGGAGGCGCGCTCTACAATAGGCAAGGGTTTTCAAGTCTGCAAGTACGTTTTAAGCTGAGTTCCATGAACATTGTCCAAAATCATGTTTTAGGCCAAATCCACATTGCGACCAGATCAGCATATGACAGGAGACACTGTTTGAGTGTAACAAACGTGAAACAATTCTTTTAGCCATGTCGCATGAAAACAGGGTCCAAAATCATGGGTTTTCGTTCAGCAGTGGAAGTAGGAGGCGCGCTCTACAATAGGCAAGGGTTTTCAAGTCTGCAAGTACGTTTTAAGCTGAGTTCCATGAACATTGTCCAAAATCATGTTTTAGGCCAAATCCACAATGCGACCAGTTCAGCATATGAGAGGAGACACTGTTTGAGTGTAACAAACGTAAAACATTTCTTTTAGCCTTTTTGCATGAAAACAGGGTCCAAAATCATGGGTTTTCGTTCAGCAGTGGAAGTAGGAGGCGCGCTCTACAATAGGCAAGGGTTTTCAAGTCTGCAAGTACGTTTTAAGCTGAGTTCCATGAACATTGTCCAAAATCATGTTTTAGGCCAAATCCACAATGCGACCAGTTCAGCATATGAGAGGAGACACTGTTTGAGTGTAACAAACGTGAAACATTTCTTTTAGCCTTTTTGCATGAAAACAGGGTCCAAAATCATGGGTTTTCGTTCAGCAGTGGAAGTAGGAGGCGCGCTCTACAATAGGCAAGGGTTTTCAAGTCTGCAAGTACGTTTTAAGCTGAGTTCCATGAACATTGTCCAAAATCATGTTTTTTACCAAAATCCACAATGCGACCAGTTCAGCATATGAGAGGAGACACTGTTTGAGTGTAACAAACGTGAAACATTTCTTTTAGCCTTTTCGCATGAAAACAGGGTCCAAAATCATGGGTTTTCGTTCAGCAGTGGAAGTAGGAGGTGCGCTCTACAATAGGCAAGGGTTTTCAAGTCTGCATGTACGTTTTAAGCTGAGTTCCATGAACATTGTCCAAAATCATGTTTTAACCAAAATCCACATTGCGACCAGATCAGCATATGACAGGAGACACTGTTTGAGTGTAACAAACGTGAAACAATTCTTTTAGCCTTTTTGCATGAAAACAGGGTCCAAAATCATGGGTTTTCGTTCAGCAGTGGAAGTAGGAGGCGCGCTCTACAATAGGCAAGGGTTTTCAAGTCTGCAAGTACGTTTTAAGCTGAGTTCCATGAACATTGTCCAAAATCATGTTTTAGGCCAAATCCACAATGCGACCAGTTCAGCATATGAGAGGAGACACTGTTTGAGTGTAACAAACGTGAAACATTTCTTTTAGCCTTTTTGCATGAAAACAGGGTCCAAAATCATGGGTTTTCGTTCAGCAGTGGAAGTAGGAGGCGCGCTCTACAATAGGCAAGGGTTTTCAAGTCTGCAAGTACGTTTTAAGCTGAGTTCCATGAACATTGTCCAAAATCATGTTTTTTACCAAAATCCACAATGCGACCAGTTCAGCATATGAGAGGAGACACTGTTTGAGTGTAACAAACGTGAAACATTTCTTTTAGCCTTTTTGCATGAAAACAGGGTCCAAAATCATGGGTTTTCGTTCAGCAGTGGAAGTAGGAGGTGCGCTCTACAATAGGCAAGGGTTTTCAAGTCTGCATGTACGTTTTAAGCTGAGTTCCATGAACATTGTCCAAAATCATGTTTTAACCAAAATCCACATTGCGACCAGATCAGCATATGACAGGAGACACTGTTTGAGTGTAACAAACGTGAAACAATTCTTTTAGCCTTTTCGCATGAAAACAGGGTCCAAAATCATGGGTTTTCGTTCAGCAGTGGAAGTAGGAGGCGCGCTCTACAATAGGCAAGGGTTTTCAAGTCTGCAAGTACGTTTTAAGCTGAGTTCCATGAACATTGTCCAAAATCATGTTTTAGGCCAAATCCACAATGCGACCAGTTCAGCATATGAGAAGAGACACTGTTTGAGTGTAACAAACGTGAAACATTTCTTTTAGCCTTTTTGCATGAAAACAGGGTCCAAAATCATGGGTTTTCGTTCAGCAGTGGAAGTAGGAGGCGCGCTCTACAATAGGCAAGGGTTTTCAAGTCTGCAAGTACGTTTTAAGCTGAGTTCCATGAACATTGTCCAAAATCATGTTTTAGGCCAAATCCACATTGCGACCAGTTCAGCATATGACAGGAGACACTGTTTGAGTGTAACAAACGTGAAACAATTCTTTTAGCCTTTTCTTATGAAAACAGGGTCCAAAATCATGGGTTTTCGTTCAGCAGTGGAAGTAGGAGGCGCGCTCTACAATAGGCAAGGGTTTTCAAGTCTGCAAGTACGTTTTAAGCTGAGTTCCATGAACATTGTCCAAAATCATGTTTTAGGCCAAATCCACAATGCGACCAGTTCAGCATATGAGAGGAGACACTGTTTGAGTGTAACAAACGTGAAACATTTCTTTTAGCCTTTTTGCATGAAAACAGGGTCCAAAATCATGGGTTTTCATTCAGCAGTGGAAGTAGGAGGCGCGCTCTACAATAGGCAAGGGTTTTCAAGTCTGCAAGTACGTTTTAAGCTGAGTTCCATGAACATTGTCCAAAATCATGTTTTAGGCCAAATCCACAATGCGACCAGTTCAGCATATGAGAGGAGACACTGTTTGAGTGTAACAAACGTGAAACATTTCTTTTAGCCTTTTCGCATGAAAACAGGGTCCAAAATCATGGGTTTTCGTTCAGCAGTGGAAGTAGGAGGCGCGCTCTACAATAGGCAAGGGTCTTCAAGTCTGCAAGTACGTTTTAAGCTGAGTTCCATGAACATTGTCCAAAATCATGTTTTAACCAAAATCCACAATGCGACCAGTTCAGCACATGAGAGGAGACACTGTTTGAGTGTAACAAACGTGAAACATTTCTTTTAGCCTTTTCGCATGAAAACAGGGTCCAAAATCATGGGTTTTCGTTCAGCACTGGAAGTAGGAGGCGCGCTCTACAATAGGCAAGGGTTTTCAAGTCTGCAAGTACGTTTTAAGCTGAGTTCCATGAACATTGTCCAAAATCATGTTTTAGGCCAAATCCACATTGCGACCAGATCAGCATATGACAGGAGACACTGTTTGAGTGTAACAAACGTGAAACAATTATTTTAGCCATGTCGCATGAAAACAGGGTCCAAAATCATGGGTTTTCGTTCAGCAGTGGAAGTAGGAGGCGCGCTCTACAATAGGCAAGGGTTTTCAAGTCTGCAAGTACGTTTTAAGCTGAGTTCCATGAACATTGTCCAAAATCATGTTTTAGGCCAAATCCACAATGCGACCAGTTCAGCATATGAGAGGAGACACTGTTTGAGTGTAACAAACGTAAAACATTTCTTTTAGCCTTTTTGCATGAAAACAGGGTCCAAAATCATGGGTTTTCGTTCAGCAGTGGAAGTAGGAGGCGCGCTCTACAATAGGCAAGGGTTTTCAAGTCTGCAAGTACGTTTTAAGCTGAGTTCCATGAACATTGTCCAAAATCATGTTTTAGGCCAAATCCACAATGCGACCAGTTCAGCACATGAGAGGAGACACTGTTTGAGTGTAACAAACGTGAAACATTTCTTTTAGCCTTTTCGCATGAAAACAGGGTCCAAAATCATGGGTTTTCGTTCAGCACTGGAAGTAGGAGGCGCGCTCTACAATAGGCAAGGGTTTTCAAGTCTGCAAGTACGTTTTAAGCTGAGTTCCATGAACATTGTCCAAAATCATGTTTTAGGCCAAATCCACATTGCGACCAGATCAGCATATGACAGGAGACACTGTTTGAGTGTAACAAACGTGAAACAATTCTTTTAGCCATGTCGCATGAAAACAGGGTCCAAAATCATGGGTTTTCGTTCAGCAGTGGAAGTAGGAGGCGCGCTCTACAATAGGCAAGGGTTTTCAAGTCTGCAAGTACGTTTTAAGCTGAGTTCCATGAACATTGTCCAAAATCATGTTTTAGGCCAAATCCACAATGCGACCAGTTCAGCATATGAGAGGAGACACTGTTTGAGTGTAACAAACGTAAAACATTTCTTTTAGCCTTTTTGCATGAAAACAGGGTCCAAAATCATGGGTTTTCGTTCAGCAGTGGAAGTAGGAGGCGCGCTCTACAATAGGCAAGGGTTTTCAAGTCTGCAAGTACGTTTTAAGCTGAGTTCCATGAACATTGTCCAAAATCATGTTTTAGGCCAAATCCACAATGCGACCAGTTCAGCATATGAGAGGAGACACTGTTTGAGTGTAACAAACGTGAAACATTTCTTTTAGCCTTTTTGCATGAAAACAGGGTCCAAAATCATGGGTTTTCGTTCAGCAGTGGAAGTAGGAGGCGCGCTCTACAATAGGCAAGGGTTTTCAAGTCTGCAAGTACGTTTTAAGCTGAGTTCCATGAACATTGTCCAAAATCATGTTTTTTACCAAAATCCACAATGCGACCAGTTCAGCATATGAGAGGAGACACTGTTTGAGTGTAACAAACGTGAAACATTTCTTTTAGCCTTTTCGCATGAAAACAGGGTCCAAAATCATGGGTTTTCGTTCAGCAGTGGAAGTAGGAGGTGCGCTCTACAATAGGCAAGGGTTTTCAAGTCTGCATGTACGTTTTAAGCTGAGTTCCATGAACATTGTCCAAAATCATGTTTTAACCAAAATCCACATTGCGACCAGATCAGCATATGACAGGAGACACTGTTTGAGTGTAACAAACGTGAAACAATTCTTTTAGCCTTTTCGCATGAAAACAGGGTCCAAAATCATGGGTTTTCGTTCAGCAGTGGAAGTAGGAGGCGCGCTCTACAATAGGCAAGGGTTTTCAAGTCTGCAAGTACGTTTTAAGCTGAGTTCCATGAACATTGTCCAAAATCATGTTTTAGGCCAAATCCACAATGCGACCAGTTCAGCATATGAGAGGAGACACTGTTTGAGTGTAACAAACGTGAAACATTTCTTTTAGCCTTTTTGCATGAAAACAGGGTCCAAAATCATGGGTTTTCGTTCAGCAGTGGAAGTAGGAGGCGCGCTCTACAATAGGCAAGGGTTTTCAAGTCTGCAAGTACGTTTTAAGCTGAGTTCCATGAACATTGTCCAAAATCATGTTTTAGGCCAAATCCACATTGCGACCAGTTCAGCATATGACAGGAGACACTGTTTGAGTGTAACAAACGTGAAACAATTCTTTTAGCCTTTTCTTATGAAAACAGGGTCCAAAATCATGGGTTTTCGTTCAGCAGTGGAAGTAGGAGGCGCGCTCTACAATAGGCAAGGGTTTTCAAGTCTGCAAGTACGTTTTAAGCTGAGTTCCATGAACATTGTCCAAAATCATGTTTTAGGCCAAATCCACAATGCGACCAGTTCAGCATATGAGAGGAGACACTGTTTGAGTGTAACAAACGTGAAACATTTCTTTTAGCCTTTTTGCATGAAAACAGGGTCCAAAATCATGGGTTTTCGTTCAGCAGTGGAAGTAGGAGGCGCGCTCTACAATAGGCAAGGGTTTTCAAGTCTGCAAGTACGTTTTAAGCTGAGTTCCATGAACATTGTCCAAAATCATGTTTTAGGCCAAATCCACATTGCGACCAGTTCAGCATATGAGAGGAGACACTGTTTGAGTGTAACAAACGTGAAACATTTCTTTTAGCCTTTTCGCATGAAAACAGGGTCCAAAATCATGGGTTTTCGTTCAGCAGTGGAAGTAGGAGGCGCGCTCTACAATAGGCAAGGGTCTTCAAGTCTGCAAGTACGTTTTAAGCTGAGTTCCATGAACATTGTCCAAAATCATGTTTTAACCAAAATCCACAATGCGACCAGTTCAGCACATGAGAGGAGACACTGTTTGAGTGTAACAAACGTGAAACATTTCTTTTAGCCTTTTCGCATGAAAACAGGGTCCAAAATCATGGGTTTTCGTTCAGCACTGGAAGTAGGAGGCGCGCTCTACAATAGGCAAGGGTTTTCAAGTCTGCAAGTACGTTTTAAGCTGAGTTCCATGAACATTGTCCAAAATCATGTTTTAGGCCAAATCCACAATGCGACCAGTTCAGCACATGAGAGGAGACACTGTTTGAGAGTAACAAACGTGAAACATTTCTTTTAGCCTTTTCGCATGAAAACAGGGTCCAAAATCATGGGTTTTCGTTCAGCACTGGAAGTAGGAGGCGCGCTCTACAATAGGCAAGGGTTTTCAAGTCTGCAAGTACGTTTTAAGCTGAGTTCCATGAACATTGTCCAAAATCATGTTTTAGGCCAAATCCACATTGCGACCAGATCAGCATATGACAGGAGACACTGTTTGAGTGTAACAAACGTGAAACAATTCTTTTAGCCATGTCGCATGAAAACAGGGTCCAAAATCATGGGTTTTCGTTCAGCAGTGGAAGTAGGAGGCGCGCTCTACAATAGGCAAGGGTTTTCAAGTCTGCAAGTACGTTTTAAGCTGAGTTCCATGAACATTGTCCAAAATCATGTTTTAGGCCAAATCCACAATGCGACCAGTTCAGCATATGAGAGGAGACACTGTTTGAGTGTAACAAACGTAAAACATTTCTTTTAGCCTTTTTGCATGAAAACAGGGTCCAAAATCATGGGTTTTCGTTCAGCAGTGGAAGTAGGAGGCGCGCTCTACAATAGGCAAGGGTTTTCAAGTCTGCAAGTACGTTTTAAGCTGAGTTCCATGAACATTGTCCAAAATCATGTTTTTTACCAAAATCCACAATGCGACCAGTTCAGCATATGAGAGGAGACACTGTTTGAGTGTAACAAACGTGAAACATTTCTTTTAGCCTTTTCGCATGAAAACAGGGTCCAAAATCATGGGTTTTCGTTCAGCAGTGGAAGTAGGAGGTGCGCTCTACAATAGGCAAGGGTTTTCAAGTCTGCATGTACGTTTTAAGCTGAGTTCCATGAACATTGTCCAAAATCATGTTTTAACCAAAATCCACATTGCGACCAGATCAGCATATGACAGGAGACACTGTTTGAGTGTAACAAACGTGAAACATTTCTTTTAGCCTTTTTGCATGAAAACAGGGTCCAAAATCATGGGTTTTCGTTCAGCAGTGGAAGTAGGAGGCGCGCTCTACAATAGGCAAGGGTTTTCAAGTCTGCAAGTACGTTTTAAGCTGAGTTCCATGAACATTGTCCAAAATCATGTTTTTTACCAAAATCCACAATGCGACCAGTTCAGCATATGAGAGGAGACACTGTTTGAGTGTAACAAACGTGAAACATTTCTTTTAGCCTTTTCGCATGAAAACAGGGTCCAAAATCATGGGTTTTCGTTCAGCAGTGGAAGTAGGAGGTGCGCTCTACAATAGGCAAGGGTTTTCAAGTCTGCATGTACGTTTTAAGCTGAGTTCCATGAACATTGTCCAAAATCATGTTTTAACCAAAATCCACATTGCGACCAGATCAGCATATGACAGGAGACACTGTTTGAGTGTAACAAACGTGAAACAATTCTTTTAGCCTTTTCGCATGAAAACAGGGTCCAAAATCATGGGTTTTCGTTCAGCAGTGGAAGTAGGAGGCGCGCTCTACAATAGGCAAGGGTTTTCAAGTCTGCAAGTACGTTTTAAGCTGAGTTCCATGAACATTGTCCAAAATCATGTTTTAGGCCAAATCCACAATGCGACCAGTTCAGCATATGAGAGGAGACACTGTTTGAGTGTAACAAACGTGAAACATTTCTTTTAGCCTTTTTGCATGAAAACAGGGTCCAAAATCATGGGTTTTCGTTCAGCAGTGGAAGTAGGAGGCGCGCTCTACAATAGGCAAGGGTTTTCAAGTCTGCAAGTACGTTTTAAGCTGAGTTCCATGAACATTGTCCAAAATCATGTTTTAGGCCAAATCCACATTGCGACCAGTTCAGCATATGACAGGAGACACTGTTTGAGTGTAACAAACGTGAAACAATTCTTTTAGCCTTTTCTTATGAAAACAGGGTCCAAAATCATGGGTTTTCGTTCAGCAGTGGAAGTAGGAGGCGCGCTCTACAATAGGCAAGGGTTTTCAAGTCTGCAAGTACGTTTTAAGCTGAGTTCCATGAACATTGTCCAAAATCATGTTTTAGGCCAAATCCACAATGCGACCAGTTCAGCATATGAGAGGAGACACTGTTTGAGTGTAACAAACGTGAAACATTTCTTTTAGCCTTTTTGCATGAAAACAGGGTCCAAAATCATGGGTTTTCGTTCAGCAGTGGAAGTAGGAGGCGCGCTCTACAATAGGCAAGGGTTTTCAAGTCTGCAAGTACGTTTTAAGCTGAGTTCCATGAACATTGTCCAAAATCATGTTTTAGGCCAAATCCACATTGCGACCAGTTCAGCATATGACAGGAGACACTGTTTGAGTGTAACAAACGTGAAACAATTCTTTTAGCCTTTTCTTATGAAAACAGGGTCCAAAATCATGGGTTTTCGTTCAGCAGTGGAAGTAGGAGGCGCGCTCTACAATAGGCAAGGGTTTTCAAGTCTGCAAGTACGTTTTAAGCTGAGTTCCATGAACATTGTCCAAAATCATGTTTTAGGCCAAATCCACAATGCGACCAGTTCAGCATATGAGAGGAGACACTGTTTGAGTGTAACAAACGTGAAACATTTCTTTTAGCCTTTTCGCATGAAAACAGGGTCCAAAATCATGGGTTTTCGTTCAGCAGTGGAAGTAGGAGGCGCGCTCTACAATAGGCAAGGGTCTTCAAGTCTGCAAGTACGTTTTAAGCTGAGTTCCATGAACATTGTCCAAAATCATGTTTTATCCAAAATCCACAATGCGACCAGTTCAGCACATGAGAGGAGACACTGTTTGAGTGTAACAAACGTGAAACATTTCTTTTAGCCTTTTCGCATGAAAACAGGGTCCAAAATCATGGGTTTTCGTTCAGCACTGGAAGTAGGAGGCGCGCTCTACAATAGGCAAGGGTTTTCAAGTCTGCAAGTACGTTTTAAGCTGAGTTCCATGAACATTGTCCAAAATCATGTTTTAGGCCAAATCCACAATGCGACCAGTTCAGCATATGACAGGAGACACTGTTTGAGTGTAACAAACGTGAAACATTTCTTTTAGCCTTTTCGCATGAAAACAGGGTCCAAAATCATGGGTTTTCATTCAGCAGTGGAAGTAGGAGGCGCGCTCTACAATAGGCAAGGGTTTTCAAGTCTGCAAGTACGTTTTAAGCTGAGTTCCATGAACATTGTCCAAAATCATGTTTTAGGCCAAATCCACATTGCGACCAGTTCAGCATATGACAGGAGACACTGTTTGAGTGTAACAAACGTGAAACAATTCTTTTAGCCTTTTCTTATGAAAACAGGGTCCAAAATCATGGGTTTTCGTTCAGCAGTGGAAGTAGGAGGCGCGCTCTACAATAGGCAAGGGTTTTCAAGTCTGCAAGTACGTTTTAAGCTGAGTTCCATGAACATTGTCCAAATCATGTTTTAGGCCAAATCCACAATGCGACCAGTTCAGCATATGAGAGGAGACACTGTTTGAGTGTAACAAACGTGAAACATTTCTTTTAGCCTTTTTGCATGAAAACAGGGTCCAAAATCATGGGTTTTCGTTCAGCAGTGGAAGTAGGAGGCGCGCTCTACAATAGGCAAGGGTTTTCAAGTCTGCAAGTACGTTTTAAGCTGAGTTCCATGAACATTGTCCAAAATCATGTTTTAGGCCAAATCCACATTGCGACCAGTTCAGCATATGACAGGAGACACTGTTTGAGTGTAACAAACGTGAAACAATTCTTTTAGCCTTTTCTTATGAAAACAGGGTCCAAAATCATGGGTTTTCGTTCAGCAGTGGAAGTAGGAGGCGCGCTCTACAATAGGCAAGGGTTTTCAAGTCTGCAAGTACGTTTTAAGCTGAGTTCCATGAACATTGTCCAAAATCATGTTTTAGGCCAAATCCACAATGCGACCAGTTCAGCATATGAGAGGAGACACTGTTTGAGTGTAACAAACGTGAAACATTTCTTTTAGCCTTTTTGCATGAAAACAGGGTCCAAAATCATGGGTTTTCGTTCAGCAGTGGAAGTAGGAGGCGCGCTCTACAATAGGCAAGGGTTTTCAAGTCTGCAAGTACGTTTTAAGCTGAGTTCCATGAACATTGTCCAAAATCATGTTTTAGGCCAAATCCACATTGCGACCAGTTCAGCATATGACAGGAGACACTGTTTGAGTGTAACAAACGTGAAACAATTCTTTTAGCCTTTTCTTATGAAAACAGGGTCCAAAATCATGGGTTTTCGTTCAGCAGTGGAAGTAGGAGGCGCGCTCTACAATAGGCAAGGGTTTTCAAGTCTGCAAGTACGTTTTAAGCTGAGTTCCATGAACATTGTCCAAAATCATGTTTTAGGCCAAATCCACATTGCGACCAGTTCAGCATATGACAGGAGACACTGTTTGAGTGTAACAAACGTGAAACAATTCTTTTAGCCTTTTCTTATGAAAACAGGGTCCAAAATCATGGGTTTTCGTTCAGCAGTGGAAGTAGGAGGCGCGCTCTACAATAGGCAAGGGTTTTCAAGTCTGCAAGTACGTTTTAAGCTGAGTTCCATGAACATTGTCCAAAATCATGTTTTAGGCCAAATCCACAATGCGACCAGTTCAGCATATGAGAGGAGACACTGTTTGAGTGTAACAAACGTAAAACATTTCTTTTAGCCTTTTTGCATGAAAACAGGGTCCAAAATCATGGGTTTTCGTTCAGCAGTGGAAGTAGGAGGCGCGCTCTACAATAGGCAAGGGTTTTCAAGTCTGCAAGTACGTTTTAAGCTGAGTTCCATGAACATTGTCCAAAATCATGTTTTAGGCCAAATCCACAATGCGACCAGTTCAGCATATGAGAGGAGACACTGTTTGAGTGTAACAAACGTGAAACATTTCTTTTAGCCTTTTTGCATGAAAACAGGGTCCAAAATCATGGGTTTTCGTTCAGCAGTGGAAGTAGGAGGCGCGCTCTACAATAGGCAAGGGTTTTCAAGTCTGCAAGTACGTTTTAAGCTGAGTTCCATGAACATTGTCCAAAATCATGTTTTTTACCAAAATCCACAATGCGACCAGTTCAGCATATGAGAGGAGACACTGTTTGAGTGTAACAAACGTGAAACATTTCTTTTAGCCTTTTCGCATGAAAACAGGGTCCAAAATCATGGGTTTTCGTTCAGCACTGGAAGTAGCAGGCGCCGCTCTACAATAGGCAAGGGTTTTCAAGTCTGCAAGTACGTTTTAAGCTGAGTTCCATGAACATTGTCCAAAATCATGTTTTATCCAAAATCCACAATGCGACCAGTTCAGCATATGAGAGGAGACACTGTTTGAGTGTAACAAACGTGAAACATTTCTTTTAGCCTTTTCGCATGAAAACAGGGTCCAAAATCATGGGTTTTCGTTCAGCAGTGGAAGTAGGAGGTGCGCTCTACAATAGGCAAGGGTTTTCAAGTCTGCAAGTACGTTTTAAGCTGAGTTCCATGAACATTGTCCAAAATCATGTTTTAACCAAAATCCACATTGCGACCAGATCAGCATATGACAGGAGACACTGTTTGAGTGTAACAAACGTGAAACAATTCTTTTAGCCTTTTCGCATGAAAACAGGGTCCAAAATCATGGGTTTTCGTTCAGCAGTGGAAGTAGGAGGCGCGCTCTACAATAGGCAAGGGTTTTCAAGTCTGCAAGTACGTTTTAAGCTGAGTTCCATGAACATTGTCCAAAATCATGTTTTAACCAAAATCCACAATGCGACCAGTTCAGCACATGAGAGGAGACACTGTTTGAGTGTAACAAACGTGAAACATTTCTTTTAGCCTTTTCGCATGAAAACAGGGTCCAAAATCATGGGTTTTCGTTCAGCACTGGAAGTAGGAGGCGCGCTCTACAATAGGCAAGGGTTTTCAAGTCTGCAAGTACGTTTTAAGCTGAGTTCCATGAACATTGTCCAAAATCATGTTTTATCCAAAATCCACAATGCGACCAGTTCAGCATATGAGAGGAGACACTGTTTGAGTGTAACAAACGTGAAACATTTCTTTTAGCCTTTACGCATGAAAACAGGGTCCAAAATCATGGGTTTTCGTTCAGCACTGGAAGTAGGAGGCGCGCTCTACAATAGGCAAGGGTTTTCAAGTCTGCAAGTACGTTTTAAGCTGAGTTCCATGAACATTGTCCAAAATCATGTTTTAGGCCAAATCCACAATGCGACCAGTTCAGCATATGACAGGAGACACTGTTTGAGTGTAACAAACGTGAAACATTTCTTTTAGCCTTTTCGCATGAAAACAGGGTCCAAAATCATGGGTTTTCATTCAGCAGTGGAAGTAGGAGGCGCGCTCTACAATAGGCAAGGGTTTTCAAGTCTGCAAGTACGTTTTAAGCTGAGTTCCATGAACATTGTCCAAAATCATGTTTTAGGCCAAATCCACATTGCGACCAGTTCAGCATATGACAGGAGACACTGTTTGAGTGTAACAAACGTGAAACAATTCTTTTAGCCTTTTCTTATGAAAACAGGGTCCAAAATCATGGGTTTTCGTTCAGCAGTGGAAGTAGGAGGCGCGCTCTACAATAGGCAAGGGTTTTCAAGTCTGCAAGTACGTTTTAAGCTGAGTTCCATGAACATTGTCCAAAATCATGTTTTAGGCCAAATCCACAATGCGACCAGTTCAGCATATGAGAGGAGACACTGTTTGAGTGTAACAAACGTGAAACATTTCTTTTAGCCTTTTTGCATGAAAACAGGGTCCAAAATCATGGGTTTTCGTTCAGCAGTGGAAGTAGGAGGCGCGCTCTACAATAGGCAAGGGTTTTCAAGTCTGCAAGTACGTTTTAAGCTGAGTTCCATGAACATTGTCCAAAATCATGTTTTAGGCCAAATCCACATTGCGACCAGATCAGCATATGACAGGAG
This sequence comes from Coregonus lavaretus, assembly GCF_964263955.1. Taxonomy (NCBI): domain Eukaryota; kingdom Metazoa; phylum Chordata; class Actinopteri; order Salmoniformes; family Salmonidae; genus Coregonus; species Coregonus lavaretus. The sequence continues at coordinate 98,552 of NC_140017.1, read as the reverse complement.
ACACTGTTTGAGTGTAACAAACGTGAAACAATTCTTTTAGCCATGTCGCATGAAAACAGGGTCCAAAATCATGGGTTTTCGTTCAGCAGTGGAAGTAGGAGGCGCGCTCTACAATAGGCAAGGGTTTTCAAGTCTGCAAGTACGTTTTAAGCTGAGTTCCATGAACATTGTCCAAAATCATGTTTTAGGCCAAATCCACAATGCGACCAGTTCAGCATATGAGAGGAGACACTGTTTGAGTGTAACAAACGTAAAACATTTCTTTTAGCCTTTTTGCATGAAAACAGGGTCCAAAATCATGGGTTTTCGTTCAGCAGTGGAAGTAGGAGGCGCGCTCTACAATAGGCAAGGGTTTTCAAGTCTGCAAGTACGTTTTAAGCTGAGTTCCATGAACATTGTCCAAAATCATGTTTTAGGCCAAATCCACAATGCGACCAGTTCAGCATATGAGAGGAGACACTGTTTGAGTGTAACAAACGTGAAACATTTCTTTTAGCCTTTTTGCATGAAAACAGGGTCCAAAATCATGGGTTTTCGTTCAGCAGTGGAAGTAGGAGGCGCGCTCTACAATAGGCAAGGGTTTTCAAGTCTGCAAGTACGTTTTAAGCTGAGTTCCATGAACATTGTCCAAAATCATGTTTTTTACCAAAATCCACAATGCGACCAGTTCAGCATATGAGAGGAGACACTGTTTGAGTGTAACAAACGTGAAACATTTCTTTTAGCCTTTTCGCATGAAAACAGGGTCCAAAATCATGGGTTTTCGTTCAGCAGTGGAAGTAGGAGGTGCGCTCTACAATAGGCAAGGGTTTTCAAGTCTGCATGTACGTTTTAAGCTGAGTTCCATGAACATTGTCCAAAATCATGTTTTAACCAAAATCCACATTGCGACCAGATCAGCATATGACAGGAGACACTGTTTGAGTGTAACAAACGTGAAACAATTCTTTTAGCCTTTTCGCATGAAAACAGGGTCCAAAATCATGGGTTTTCGTTCAGCAGTGGAAGTAGGAGGCGCGCTCTACAATAGGCAAGGGTTTTCAAGTCTGCAAGTACGTTTTAAGCTGAGTTCCATGAACATTGTCCAAAATCATGTTTTAGGCCAAATCCACAATGCGACCAGTTCAGCATATGAGAGGAGACACTGTTTGAGTGTAACAAACGTGAAACATTTCTTTTAGCCTTTTTGCATGAAAACAGGGTCCAAAATCATGGGTTTTCGTTCAGCAGTGGAAGTAGGAGGCGCGCTCTACAATAGGCAAGGGTTTTCAAGTCTGCAAGTACGTTTTAAGCTGAGTTCCATGAACATTGTCCAAAATCATGTTTTAGGCCAAATCCACATTGCGACCAGTTCAGCATATGACAGGAGACACTGTTTGAGTGTAACAAACGTGAAACAATTCTTTTAGCCTTTTCTTATGAAAACAGGGTCCAAAATCATGGGTTTTCGTTCAGCAGTGGAAGTAGGAGGCGCGCTCTACAATAGGCAAGGGTTTTCAAGTCTGCAAGTACGTTTTAAGCTGAGTTCCATGAACATTGTCCAAAATCATGTTTTAGGCCAAATCCACAATGCGACCAGTTCAGCATATGAGAGGAGACACTGTTTGAGTGTAACAAACGTGAAACATTTCTTTTAGCCTTTTTGCATGAAAACAGGGTCCAAAATCATGGGTTTTCGTTCAGCAGTGGAAGTAGGAGGCGCGCTCTACAATAGGCAAGGGTTTTCAAGTCTGCAAGTACGTTTTAAGCTGAGTTCCATGAACATTGTCCAAAATCATGTTTTAGGCCAAATCCACATTGCGACCAGTTCAGCATATGACAGGAGACACTGTTTGAGTGTAACAAACGTGAAACAATTCTTTTAGCCTTTTCTTATGAAAACAGGGTCCAAAATCATGGGTTTTCGTTCAGCAGTGGAAGTAGGAGGCGCGCTCTACAATAGGCAAGGGTTTTCAAGTCTGCAAGTACGTTTTAAGCTGAGTTCCATGAACATTGTCCAAAATCATGTTTTAGGCCAAATCCACAATGCGACCAGTTCAGCATATGAGAGGAGACACTGTTTGAGTGTAACAAACGTGAAACATTTCTTTTAGCCTTTTCGCATGAAAACAGGGTCCAAAATCATGGGTTTTCGTTCAGCAGTGGAAGTAGGAGGCGCGCTCTACAATAGGCAAGGGTTTTCAAGTCTGCAAGTACGTTTTAAGCTGAGTTCCATGAACATTGTCCAAAATCATGTTTTAGGCCAAATCCACAATGCGACCAGTTCAGCATATGAGAGGAGACACTGTTTGAGTGTAACAAACGTGAAACATTTCTTTTAGCCTTTTTGCATGAAAACAGGGTCCAAAATCATGGGTTTTCGTTCAGCAGTGGAAGTAGGAGGCGCGCTCTACAATAGGCAAGGGTTTTCAAGTCTGCAAGTACGTTTTAAGCTGAGTTCCATGAACATTGTCCAAAATCATGTTTTAGGCCAAATCCACATTGCGACCAGTTCAGCATATGACAGGAGACACTGTTTGAGTGTAACAAACGTGAAACAATTCTTTTAGCCTTTTCTTATGAAAACAGGGTCCAAAATCATGGGTTTTCGTTCAGCAGTGGAAGTAGGAGGCGCGCTCTACAATAGGCAAGGGTTTTCAAGTCTGCAAGTACGTTTTAAGCTGAGTTCCATGAACATTGTCCAAAATCATGTTTTAGGCCAAATCCACAATGCGACCAGTTCAGCATATGAGAGGAGACACTGTTTGAGTGTAACAAACGTGAAACATTTCTTTTAGCCTTTTTGCATGAAAACAGGGTCCAAAATCATGGGTTTTCGTTCAGCAGTGGAAGTAGGAGGCGCGCTCTACAATAGGCAAGGGTTTTCAAGTCTGCAAGTACGTTTTAAGCTGAGTTCCATGAACATTGTCCAAAATCATGTTTTAGGCCAAATCCACATTGCGACCAGTTCAGCATATGACAGGAGACACTGTTTGAGTGTAACAAACGTGAAACAATTCTTTTAGCCTTTTCTTATGAAAACAGGGTCCAAAATCATGGGTTTTCGTTCAGCAGTGGAAGTAGGAGGCGCGCTCTACAATAGGCAAGGGTTTTCAAGTCTGCAAGTACGTTTTAAGCTGAGTTCCATGAACATTGTCCAAAATCATGTTTTAGGCCAAATCCACAATGCGACCAGTTCAGCATATGAGAGGAGACACTGTTTGAGTGTAACAAACGTGAAACATTTCTTTTAGCCTTTTCGCATGAAAACAGGGTCCAAAATCATGGGTTTTCGTTCAGCAGTGGAAGTAGGAGGCGCGCTCTACAATAGGCAAGGGTCTTCAAGTCTGCAAGTACGTTTTAAGCTGAGTTCCATGAACATTGTCAAAAATCATGTTTTAGGCCAAATCCACATTGCGACCAGATCAGCATATGACAGGAGACACTGTTTGAGTGTAACAAACGTGAAACAATTCTTTTAGCCATGTCGCATGAAAACAGGGTCCAAAATCATGGGTTTTCGTTCAGCAGTGGAAGTAGGAGGCGCGCTCTACAATAGGCAAGGGTTTTCAAGTCTGCAAGTACGTTTTAAGCTGAGTTCCATGAACATTGTCCAAAATCATGTTTTAGGCCAAATCCACAATGCGACCAGTTCAGCATATGAGAGGAGACACTGTTTGAGTGTAACAAACGTAAAACATTTCTTTTAGCCTTTTTGCATGAAAACAGGGTCCAAAATCATGGGTTTTCGTTCAGCAGTGGAAGTAGGAGGCGCGCTCTACAATAGGCAAGGGTTTTCAAGTCTGCAAGTACGTTTTAAGCTGAGTTCCATGAACATTGTCCAAAATCATGTTTTAGGCCAAATCCACAATGCGACCAGTTCAGCATATGAGAGGAGACACTGTTTGAGTGTAACAAACGTGAAACATTTCTTTTAGCCTTTTCGCATGAAAACAGGGTCCAAAATCATGGGTTTTCGTTCAGCACTGGAAGTAGGAGGCGCCGCTCTACAATAGGCAAGGGTTTTCAAGTCTGCAAGTACGTTTTAAGCTGAGTTCCATGAACATTGTCCAAAATCATGTTTTATCCAAAATCCACAATGCGACCAGTTCAGCATATGAGAGGAGACACTGTTTGAGTGTAACAAACGTGAAACATTTCTTTTAGCCTTTTCGCATGAAAACAGGGTCCAAAATCATGGGTTTTCGTTCAGCAGTGGAAGTAGGAGGTGCGCTCTACAATAGGCAAGGGTTTTCAAGTCTGCAAGTACGTTTTAAGCTGAGTTCCATGAACATTGTCCAAAATCATGTTTTAACCAAAATCCACATTGCGACCAGATCAGCATATGACAGGAGACACTGTTTGAGTGTAACAAACGTGAAACAATTCTTTTAGCCTTTTCGCATGAAAACAGGGTCCAAAAACATGGGTTTTCGTTCAGCAGTGGAAGTAGGAGGCGCGCTCTACAATAGGCAAGGGTTTTCAAGTCTAAAGTACGTTTTAAGCTGAGTTCCATGAACATTGTCCAAAATCATGTTTTAACCAAAATCCACAATGCGACCAGTTCAGCACATGAGAGGAGACACTGTTTGAGTGTAACAAACGTGAAACATTTCTTTTAGCCTTTTCGCATGAAAACAGGGTCCAAAATCATGGGTTTTCGTTCAGCACTGGAAGTAGGAGGCGCGCTCTACAATAGGCAAGGGTTTTCAAGTCTGCAAGTACGTTTTAAGCTGAGTTCCATGAACATTGTCCAAAATCATGTTTTATCCAAAATCCACAATGCGACCAGTTCAGCATATGAGAGGAGACACTGTTTGAGTGTAACAAACGTGAAACATTTCTTTTAGCCTTTTCGCATGAAAACAGGGTCCAAAATCATGGGTTTTCGTTCAGCACTGGAAGTAGGAGGCGCGCTCTACAATAGGCAAGGGTTTTCAAGTCTGCAAGTACGTTTTAAGCTGAGTTCCATGAACATTGTCCAAAATCATGTTTTAACCAAAATCCACATTGCGACCAGATCAGCATATGACAGGAGACACTGTTTGAGTGTAACAAACGTGAAACAATTCTTTTAGCCTTTTCGCATGAAAACAGGGTCCAAAAACATGGGTTTTCGTTCAGCAGTGGAAGTAGGAGGCGCGCTCTACAATAGGCAAGGGTTTTCAAGTCTGCAAGTACGTTTTAAGCTGAGTTCCATGAACATTGTCCAAAATCATGTTTTAACCAAAATCCACAATGCGACCAGTTCAGCACATGAGAGGAGACACTGTTTGAGTGTAACAAACGTGAAACATTTCTTTTAGCCTTTTCGCATGAAAACAGGGTCCAAAATCATGGGTTTTCGTTCAGCACTGGAAGTAGGAGGCGCGCTCTACAATAGGCAAGGGTTTTCAAGTCTGCAAGTACGTTTTAAGCTGAGTTCCATGAACATTGTCCAAAATCATGTTTTATCCAAAATCCACAATGCGACCAGTTCAGCATATGAGAGGAGACACTGTTTGAGTGTAACAAACGTGAAACATTTCTTTTAGCCTTTTCGCATGAAAACAGGGTCCAAAATCATGGGTTTTCGTTCAGCACTGGAAGTAGGAGGCGCGCTCTACAATAGGCAAGGGTTTTCAAGTCTGCAAGTACGTTTTAAGCTGAGTTCCATGAACATTGTCCAAAATCATGTTTTAGGCCAAATCCACAATGCGACCAGTTCAGCATATGACAGGAGACACTGTTTGAGTGTAAAAAACGTGAAACATTTCTTTTAGCCTTTTCGCATGAAAACAGGGTCCAAAATCATGGGTTTTCATTCAGCAGTGGAAGTAGGAGGCGCGCTCTACAATAGGCAAGGGTTTTCAAGTCTGCAAGTACGTTTTAAGCTGAGTTCCATGAACATTGTCCAAAATCATGTTTTAGGCCAAATCCACATTGCGACCAGTTCAGCATATGACAGGAGACACTGTTTGAGTGTAACAAACGTGAAACAATTCTTTTAGCCTTTTCTTATGAAAACAGGGTCCAAAATCATGGGTTTTCGTTCAGCAGTGGAAGTAGGAGGCGCGCTCTACAATAGGCAAGGGTTTTCAAGTCTGCAAGTACGTTTTAAGCTGAGTTCCATGAACATTGTCCAAAATCATGTTTTAGGCCAAATCCACATTGCGACCAGTTCAGCATATGACAGGAGACACTGTTTGAGTGTAACAAACGTGAAACAATTCTTTTAGCCTTTTCTTATGAAAACAGGGTCCAAAATCATGGGTTTTCGTTCAGCAGTGGAAGTAGGAGGCGCGCTCTACAATAGGCAAGGGTTTTCAAGTCTGCAAGTACGTTTTAAGCTGAGTTCCATGAACATTGTCCAAAATCATGTTTTAGGCCAAATCCACAATGCGACCAGTTCAGCATATGAGAGGAGACACTGTTTGAGTGTAACAAACGTGAAACATTTCTTTTAGCCTTTTTGCATGAAAACAGGGTCCAAAATCATGGGTTTTCGTTCAGCAGTGGAAGTAGGAGGCGCGCTCTACAATAGGCAAGGGTTTTCAAGTCTGCAAGTACGTTTTAAGCTGAGTTCCATGAACATTGTCCAAAATCATGTTTTAGGCCAAATCCACATTGCGACCAGTTCAGCATATGAGAGGAGACACTGTTTGAGTGTAACAAACGTGAAACATTTCTTTTAGCCTTTTCGCATGAAAACAGGGTCCAAAATCATGGGTTTTCGTTCAGCAGTGGAAGTAGGAGGTGCGCTCTACAATAGGCAAGGGTTTTCAAGTCTGCAAGTACGTTTTAAGCTGAGTTCCATGAACATTGTCCAAAATCATGTTTTAACCAAAATCCACATTGCGACCAGATCAGCATATGACAGGAGACACTGTTTGAGTGTAACAAACGTGAAACAATTCTTTTAGCCTTTTCGCATGAAAACAGGGTCCAAAAACATGGGTTTTCGTTCAGCAGTGGAAGTAGGAGGCGCGCTCTACAATAGGCAAGGGTTTTCAAGTCTGCAAGTACGTTTTAAGCTGAGTTCCATGAACATTGTCCAAAATCATGTTTTAACCAAAATCCACAATGCGACCAGTTCAGCACATGAGAGGAGACACTGTTTGAGTGTAACAAACGTGAAACATTTCTTTTAGCCTTTTCGCATGAAAACAGGGTCCAAAATCATGGGTTTTCGTTCAGCACTGGAAGTAGGAGGCGCGCTCTACAATAGGCAAGGGTTTTCAAGTCTGCAAGTACGTTTTAAGCTGAGTTCCATGAACATTGTCCAAAATCATGTTTTATCCAAAATCCACAATGCGACCAGTTCAGCATATGAGAGGAGACACTGTTTGAGTGTAACAAACGTGAAACATTTCTTTTAGCCTTTTCGCATGAAAACAGGGTCCAAAATCATGGGTTTTCGTTCAGCACTGGAAGTAGGAGGCGCGCTCTACAATAGGCAAGGGTTTTCAAGTCTGCAAGTACGTTTTAAGCTGAGTTCCATGAACATTGTCCAAAATCATGTTTTAGGCCAAATCCACAATGCGACCAGTTCAGCATATGACAGGAGACACTGTTTGAGTGTAACAAACGTGAAACATTTCTTTTAGCCTTTTCGCATGAAAACAGGGTCCAAAATCATGGGTTTTCATTCAGCAGTGGAAGTAGGAGGCGCGCTCTACAATAGGCAAGGGTTTTCAAGTCTGCAAGTACGTTTTAAGCTGAGTTCCATGAACATTGTCCAAAATCATGTTTTAGGCCAAATCCACATTGCGACCAGTTCAGCATATGACAGGAGACACTGTTTGAGTGTAACAAACGTGAAACAATTCTTTTAGCCTTTTCTTATGAAAACAGGGTCCAAAATCATGGGTTTTCGTTCAGCAGTGGAAGTAGGAGGCGCGCTCTACAATAGGCAAGGGTTTTCAAGTCTGCAAGTACGTTTTAAGCTGAGTTCCATGAACATTGTCCAAAATCATGTTTTAGGCCAAATCCACAATGCGACCAGTTCAGCATATGAGAGGAGACACTGTTTGAGTGTAACAAACGTGAAACATTTCTTTTAGCCTTTTTGCATGAAAACAGGGTCCAAAATCATGGGTTTTCGTTCAGCAGTGGAAGTAGGAGGCGCGCTCTACAATAGGCAAGGGTTTTCAAGTCTGCAAGTACGTTTTAAGCTGAGTTCCATGAACATTGTCCAAAATCATGTTTTAGGCCAAATCCACATTGCGACCAGTTCAGCATATGACAGGAGACACTGTTTGAGTGTAACAAACGTGAAACAATTCTTTTAGCCTTTTCTTATGAAAACAGGGTCCAAAATCATGGGTTTTCGTTCAGCAGTGGAAGTAGGAGGCGCGCTCTACAATAGGCAAGGGTTTTCAAGTCTGCAAGTACGTTTTAAGCTGAGTTCCATGAACATTGTCCAAAATCATGTTTTAGGCCAAATCCACATTGCGACCAGATCAGCATATGACAGGAGACACTGTTTGAGTGTAACAAACGTGAAACAATTCTTTTAGCCATGTCGCATGAAAACAGGGTCCAAAATCATGGGTTTTCGTTCAGCAGTGGAAGTAGGAGGCGCTCTCTACAATAGGCAAGGGTTTTCAAGTCTGCAAGTACGTTTTAAGCTGAGTTCCATGAACATTGTCCAAAATCATGTTTTAGGCCAAATGCACATTGCGACCAGTTCAGCATATGACAGGAGACACTGTTTGAGTGTAACAAACGTGAAACAATTCTTTTAGCCTTTTCGCATGAAAACAGGGTCCAAAAACATGGGTTTTCGTTCAGCAGTGGAAGTAGGAGGCGCGCTCTACAATAGGCAAGGGTTTTCAAGTCTGCAAGTACGTTTTAAGCTGAGTTCCATGAACATTGTCCAAAATCATGTTTTAACCAAAATCCACAATGCGACCAGTTCAGCACATGAGAGGAGACACTGTTTGAGTGTAACAAACGTGAAACATTTCTTTTAGCCTTTTCGCATGAAAACAGGGTCCAAAATCATGGGTTTTCGTTCAGCACTGGAAGTAGGAGGCGCGCTCTACAATAGGCAAGGGTTTTCAAGTCTGCAAGTACGTTTTAAGCTGAGTTCCATGAACATTGTCCAAAATCATGTTTTATCCAAAATCCACAATGCGACCAGTTCAGCATATGAGAGGAGACACTGTTTGAGTGTAACAAACGTGAAACATTTCTTTTAGCCTTTTCGCATGAAAACAGGGTCCAAAATCATGGGTTTTCGTTCAGCACTGGAAGTAGGAGGCGCGCTCTACAATAGGCAAGGGTTTTCAAGTCTGCAAGTACGTTTTAAGCTGAGTTCCATGAACATTGTCCAAAATCATGTTTTAGGCCAAATCCACAATGCGACCAGTTCAGCATATGACAGGAGACACTGTTTGAGTGTAACAAACGTGAAACATTTCTTTTAGCCTTTTCGCATGAAAACAGGGTCCAAAATCATGGGTTTTCATTCAGCAGTGGAAGTAGGAGGCGCGCTCTACAATAGGCAAGGGTTTTCAAGTCTGCAAGTACGTTTTAAGCTGAGTTCCATGAACATTGTCCAAAATCATGTTTTAGGCCAAATCCACATTGCGACCAGTTCAGCATATGACAGGAGACACTGTTTGAGTGTAACAAACGTGAAACAATTCTTTTAGCCTTTTCTTATGAAAACAGGGTCCAAAATCATGGGTTTTCGTTCAGCAGTGGAAGTAGGAGGCGCGCTCTACAATAGGCAAGGGTTTTCAAGTCTGCAAGTACGTTTTAAGCTGAGTTCCATGAACATTGTCCAAAATCATGTTTTAGGCCAAATCCACAATGCGACCAGTTCAGCATATGAGAGGAGACACTGTTTGAGTGTAACAAACGTGAAACATTTCTTTTAGCCTTTTTGCATGAAAACAGGGTCCAAAATCATGGGTTTTCGTTCAGCAGTGGAAGTAGGAGGCGCGCTCTACAATAGGCAAGGGTTTTCAAGTCTGCAAGTACGTTTTAAGCTGAGTTCCATGAACATTGTCCAAAATCATGTTTTAGGCCAAATCCACATTGCGACCAGTTCAGCATATGACAGGAGACACTGTTTGAGTGTAACAAACGTGAAACAATTCTTTTAGCCTTTTCTTATGAAAACAGGGTCCAAAATCATGGGTTTTCGTTCAGCAGTGGAAGTAGGAGGCGCGCTCTACAATAGGCAAGGGTTTTCAAGTCTGCAAGTACGTTTTAAGCTGAGTTCCATGAACATTGTCCAAAATCATGTTTTAGGCCAAATCCACATTGCGACCAGATCAGCATATGACAGGAGACACTGTTTGAGTGTAACAAACGTGAAACAATTCTTTTAGCCATGTCGCATGAAAACAGGGTCCAAAATCATGGGTTTTCGTTCAGCAGTGGAAGTAGGAGGCGCGCTCTACAATAGGCAAGGGTTTTCAAGTCTGCAAGTACGTTTTAAGCTGAGTTCCATGAACATTGTCCAAAATCATGTTTTAGGCCAAATCCACAATGCGACCAGTTCAGCATATGAGAGGAGACACTGTTTGAGTGTAACAAACGTAAAACATTTCTTTTAGCCTTTTTGCATGAAAACAGGGTCCAAAATCATGGGTTTTCGTTCAGCAGTGGAAGTAGGAGGCGCGCTCTACAATAGGCAAGGGTTTTCAAGTCTGCAAGTACGTTTTAAGCTGAGTTCCATGAACATTGTCCAAAATCATGTTTTAGGCCAAATCCACAATGCGACCAGTTCAGCATATGAGAGGAGACACTGTTTGAGTGTAACAAACGTGAAACATTTCTTTTAGCCTTTTTGCATGAAAACAGGGTCCAAAATCATGGGTTTTCGTTCAGCAGTGGAAGTAGGAGGCGCGCTCTACAATAGGCAAGGGTTTTCAAGTCTGCAAGTACGTTTTAAGCTGAGTTCCATGAACATTGTCCAAAATCATGTTTTTTACCAAAATCCACAATGCGACCAGTTCAGCATATGAGAGGAGACACTGTTTGAGTGTAACAAACGTGAAACATTTCTTTTAGCCTTTTCGCATGAAAACAGGGTCCAAAATCATGGGTTTTCGTTCAGCACTGGAAGTAGGAGGCGCGCTCTACAATAGGCAAGGGTTTTCAAGTCTGCAAGTACGTTTTAAGCTGAGTTCCATGAACATTGTCCAAAATCATGTTTTATCCAAAATCCACAATGCGACCAGTTCAGCATATGAGAGGAGACACTGTTTGAGTGTAACAAACGTGAAACATTTCTTTTAGCCTTTTCGCATGAAAACAGGGTCCAAAATCATGGGTTTTCGTTCAGCACTGGAAGTAGGAGGCGCGCTCTACAATAGGCAAGGGTTTTCAAGTCTGCAAGTACGTTTTAAGCTGAGTTCCATGAACATTGTCCAAAATCATGTTTTAGGCCAAATCCACAATGCGACCAGTTCAGCATATGACAGGAGACACTGTTTGAGTGTAACAAACGTGAAACATTTCTTTTAGCCTTTCCGCATGAAAACAGGGTCCAAAATCATGGGTTTTCATTCAGCAGTGGAAGTAGGAGGCGCGCTCTACAATAGGCAAGGGTTTTCAAGTCTGCAAGTACGTTTTAAGCTGAGTTCCATGAACATTGTCCAAAATCATGTTTTAGGCCAAATCCACATTGCGACCAGTTCAGCATATGACAGGAGACACTGTTTGAGTGTAACAAACGTGAAACAATTCTTTTAGCCTTTTCTTATGAAAACAGGGTCCAAAATCATGGGTTTTCGTTCAGCAGTGGAAGTAGGAGGCGCGCTCTACAATAGGCAAGGGTTTTCAAGTCTGCAAGTACGTTTTAAGCTGAGTTCCATGAACATTGTCCAAAATCATGTTTTAGGCCAAATCCACAATGCGACCAGTTCAGCATATGAGAGGAGACACTGTTTGAGTGTAACAAACGTGAAACATTTCTTTTAGCCTTTTTGCATGAAAACAGGGTCCAAAATCATGGGTTTTCGTTCAGCAGTGGAAGTAGGAGGCGCGCTCTACAATAGGCAAGGGTTTTCAAGTCTGCAAGTACGTTTTAAGCTGAGTTCCATGAACATTGTCCAAAATCATGTTTTAGGCCAAATCCACATTGCGACCAGTTCAGCATATGACAGGAGACACTGTTTGAGTGTAACAAACGTGAAACAATTCTTTTAGCCTTTTCTTATGAAAACAGGGTCCAAAATCATGGGTTTTCGTTCAGCAGTGGAAGTAGGAGGCGCGCTCTACAATAGGCAAGGGTTTTCAAGTCTGCAAGTACGTTTTAAGCTGAGTTCCATGAACATTGTCCAAAATCATGTTTTAGGCCAAATCCACATTGCGACCAGATCAGCATATGACAGGAGACACTGTTTGAGTGTAACAAACGTGAAACAATTCTTTTAGCCATGTCGCATGAAAACAGGGTCCAAAATCATGGGTTTTCGTTCAGCAGTGGAAGTAGGAGGCGCTCTCTACAATAGGCAAGGGTTTTCAAGTCTGCAAGTACGTTTTAAGCTGAGTTCCATGAACATTGTCCAAAATCATGTTTTAGGCCAAATGCACATTGCGACCAGTTCAGCATATGACAGGAGACACTGTTTGAGTGTAACAAACGTGAAACAATTCTTTTAGCCTTTTCTTATGAAAACAGGGTCCAAAATCATGGGTTTTCGTTCAGCAGTGGAAGTAGGAGGCGCGCTCTACAATAGGCAAGGGTTTTCAAGTCTGCAAGTACGTTTTAAGCTGAGTTCCATGAACATTGTCCAAAATCATGTTTTAGGCCAAATCCACAATGCGACCAGTTCAGCATATGAGAGGAGACACTGTTTGAGTGTAACAAACGTGAAACATTTCTTTTAGCCTTTTTGCATGAAAACAGGGTCCAAAATCATGGGTTTTCGTTCAGCAGTGGAAGTAGGAGGCGCGCTCTACAATAGGCAAGGGTTTTCAAGTCTGCAAGTACGTTTTAAGCTGAGTTCCATGAACATTGTCCAAAATCATGTTTTAGGCCAAATCCACATTGCGACCAGTTCAGCATATGACAGGAGACACTGTTTGAGTGTAACAAACGTGAAACAATTCTTTTAGCCTTTTCTTATGAAAACAGGGTCCAAAATCATGGGTTTTCGTTCAGCAGTGGAAGTAGGAGGCGCGCTCTACAATAGGCAAGGGTTTTCAAGTCTGCAAGTACGTTTTAAGCTGAGTTCCATGAACATTGTCCAAAATCATGTTTTAGGCCAAATCCACATTGCGACCAGATCAGCATATGACAGGAGACACTGTTTGAGTGTAACAAACGTGAAACAATTCTTTTAGCCATGTCGCATGAAAACAGGGTCCAAAATCATGGGTTTTCGTTCAGCAGTGGAAGTAGGAGGCGCGCTCTACAATAGGCAAGGGTTTTCAAGTCTGCAAGTACGTTTTAAGCTGAGTTCCATGAACATTGTCCAAAATCATGTTTTAGGCCAAATCCACAATGCGACCAGTTCAGCATATGAGAGGAGACACTGTTTGAGTGTAACAAACGTGAAACATTTCTTTTAGCCTTTTTGCATGAAAACAGGGTCCAAAATCATGGGTTTTCGTTCAGCAGTGGAAGTAGGAGGCGCGCTCTACAATAGGCAAGGGTTTTCAAGTCTGCAAGTACGTTTTAAGCTGAGTTCCATGAACATTGTCCAAAATCATGTTTTTTACCAAAATCCACAATGCGACCAGTTCAGCATATGAGAGGAGACACTGTTTGAGTGTAACAAACGTGAAACATTTCTTTTAGCCTTTTCGCATGAAAACAGGGTCCAAAATCATGGGTTTTCGTTCAGCAGTGGAAGTAGGAGGTGCGCTCTACAATAGGCAAGGGTTTTCAAGTCTGCAAGTACGTTTTAAGCTGAGTTCCATGAACATTGTCCAAAATCATGTTTTAACCAAAATCCACATTGCGACCAGATCAGCATATGACAGGAGACACTGTTTGAGTGTAACAAACGTGAAACAATTCTTTTAGCCTTTTCGCATGAAAACAGGGTCCAAAATCATGGGTTTTCGTTCAGCAGTGGAAGTAGGAGGTGCGCTCTACAATAGGCAAGGGTTTTCAAGTCTGCAAGTACGTTTTAAGCTGAGTTCCATGAACATTGTCCAAAATCATGTTTTATCCAAAATCCACAATGCGACCAGTTCAGCATATGAGAGGAGACACTGTTTGAGTGTAACAAACGTGAAACATTTCTTTTAGCCTTTTCGCATGAAAACAGGGTCCAAAATCATGGGTTTTCGTTCAGCACTGGAAGTAGGAGGCGCGCTCTACAATAGGCAAGGGTTTTCAAGTCTGCAAGTACGTTTTAAGCTGAGTTCCATGAACATTGTCCAAAATCATGTTTTAGGCCAAATCCACAATGCGACCAGTTCAGCATATGACAGGAGACACTGTTTGAGTGTAACAAACGTGAAACATTTCTTTTAGCCTTTTCGCATGAAAACAGGGTCCAAAATCATGGGTTTTCATTCAGCAGTGGAAGTAGGAGGTGCGCTCTACAATAGGCAAGGGTTTTCAAGTCTGCAAGTACGTTTTAAGCTGAGTTCCATGAACATTGTCCAAAATCATGTTTTATCCAAAATCCACAATGCGACCAGTTCAGCATATGAGAGGAGACACTGTTTGAGTGTAACAAACGTGAAACATTTCTTTTAGCCTTTTCGCATGAAAACAGGGTCCAAAATCATGGGTTTTCGTTCAGCACTGGAAGTAGGAGGCGCGCTCTACAATAGGCAAGGGTTTTCAAGTCTGCAAGTACGTTTTAAGCTGAGTTCCATGAACATTGTCCAAAATCATGTTTTAGGCCAAATCCACAATGCGACCAGTTCAGCATATGACAGGAGACACTGTTTGAGTGTAACAAACGTGAAACATTTCTTTTAGCCTTTTCGCATGAAAACAGGGTCCAAAATCATGGGTTTTCATTCAGCAGTGGAAGTAGGAGGCGCGCTCTACAATAGGCAAGGGTTTTCAAGTCTGCAAGTACGTTTTAAGCTGAGTTCCATGAACATTGTCCAAAATCATGTTTTTTACCAAAATCCACAATGCGACCAGTTCAGCATATGAGAGGAGACACTGTTTGAGTGTAACAAACGTGAAACATTTCTTTTAGCCTTTTCGCATGAAAACAGGGTCCAAAATCATGGGTTTTCGTTCAGCACTGGAAGTAGGAGGCGCGCTCTACAATAGGCAAGGGTTTTCAAGTCTGCAAGTACGTTTTAAGCTGAGTTCCATGAACATTGTCCAAAATCATGTTTTAGGCCAAATCCACAATGCGACCAGTTCAGCATATGACAGGAGACACTGTTTGAGTGTAACAAACGTGAAATATTTCTTTTAGCCTTTTTGCATGAAAACAGGGTCCAAAATCATGGGTTTTCGTTCAGCAGTGGAAGTAGGAGGCGCGCTCTACAATAGGCAAGGGTTTTCAAGTCTGCAAGTACGTTTTAAGCTGAGTTCCATGAACATTGTCCAAAATCATGTTTTTTACCAAAATCCACAATGCGACCAGTTCAGCATATGAGAGGAGACACTGTTTGAGTGTAACAAACGTGAAACATTTCTTTTAGCCTTTTCGCATGAAAACAGGGTCCAAAATCATGGGTTTTAGTTCAGCAGTGGAAGTAGGAGGTGCGCTCTACAATAGGCAAGGGTTTTCAAGTCTGCAAGTACGTTTTAAGCTGAGTTCCATGAACATTGTCCAAAATCATGTTTTAACCAAAATCCACATTGCGACCAGATCAGCATATGACAGGAGACACTGTTTGAGTGTAACAAACGTGAAACAATTCTTTTAGCCTTTTCGCATGAAAACAGGGTCCAAAATCATGGGTTTTCGTTCAGCAGTGGAAGTAGGAGGCGCGCTCTACAATAGGCAAGGGTTTTCAAGTCTGCAAGTACGTTTTAAGCTGAGTTCCATGAACATTGTCCAAAATCATGTTTTTTACCAAAATCCACAATGCGACCAGTTCAGCATATGAGAGGAGACACTGTTTGAGTGTAACAAACGTGAAACATTTCTTTTAGCCTTTTCGCATGAAAACAGGGTCCAAAATCATGGGTTTTAGTTCAGCAGTGGAAGTAGGAGGTGCGCTCTACAATAGGCAAGGGTTTTCAAGTCTGCAAGTACGTTTTAAGCTGAGTTCCATGAACATTGTCCAAAATCATGTTTTAACCAAAATCCACATTGCGACCAGATCAGCATATGACAGGAGACACTGTTTGAGTGTAACAAACGTGAAACAATTCTTTTAGCCTTTTCGCATGAAAACAGGGTCCAAAATCATGGGTTTTCGTTCAGCAGTGGAAGTAGGAGGCGCGCTCTACAATAGGCAAGGGTTTTCAAGTCTGCAAGTACGTTTTAAGCTGAGTTCCATGAACATTGTCCAAAATCATGTTTTATCCAAAATCCACAATGCGACCAGTTCAGCATATGAGAGGAGACACTGTTTGAGTGTAACAAACGTGAAACATTTCTTTTAGCCTTTTCGCATGAAAACAGGGTCCAAAATCATGGGTTTTCGTTCAGCACTGGAAGTAGGAGGCGCGCTCTACAATAGGCAAGGGTTTTCAAGTCTGCAAGTACGTTTTAAGCTGAGTTCCATGAACATTGTCCAAAATCATGTTTTTTACCAAAATCCACAATGCGACCAGTTCAGCATATGAGAGGAGACACTGTTTGAGTGTAACAAACGTGAAACATTTCTTTTAGCCTTTTCGCATGAAAACAGGGTCCAAAATCATGGGTTTTAGTTCAGCAGTGGAAGTAGGAGGTGCGCTCTACAATAGGCAAGGGTTTTCAAGTCTGCAAGTACGTTTTAAGCTGAGTTCCATGAACATTGTCCAAAATCATGTTTTAACCAAAATCCACATTGCGACCAGATCAGCATATGACAGGAGACACTGTTTGAGTGTAACAAACGTGAAACAATTCTTTTAGCCTTTTCGCATGAAAACAGGGTCCAAAATCATGGGTTTTCGTTCAGCAGTGGAAGTAGGAGGCGCGCTCTACAATAGGCAAGGGTTTTCAAGTCTGCAAGTACGTTTTAAGCTGAGTTCCATGAACATTGTCCAAAATCATGTTTTTTACCAAAATCCACAATGCGACCAGTTCAGCATATGAGAGGAGACACTGTTTGAGTGTAACAAACGTGAAACATTTCTTTTAGCCTTTTCGCATGAAAACAGGGTCCAAAATCATGGGTTTTAGTTCAGCAGTGGAAGTAGGAGGTGCGCTCTACAATAGGCAAGGGTTTTCAAGTCTGCAAGTACGTTTTAAGCTGAGTTCCATGAACATTGTCCAAAATCATGTTTTAACCAAAATCCACATTGCGACCAGATCAGCATATGACAGGAGACACTGTTTGAGTGTAACAAACGTGAAACAATTCTTTTAGCCTTTTCGCATGAAAACAGGGTCCAAAATCATGGGTTTTCGTTCAGCAGTGGAAGTAGGAGGCGCGCTCTACAATAGGCAAGGGTTTTCAAGTCTGCAAGTACGTTTTAAGCTGAGTTCCATGAACATTGTCCAAAATCATGTTTTATCCAAAATCCACAATGCGACCAGTTCAGCATATGAGAGGAGACACTGTTTGAGTGTAACAAACGTGAAACATTTCTTTTAGCCTTTTCGCATGAAAACAGGGTCCAAAATCATGGGTTTTCGTTCAGCACTGGAAGTAGGAGGCGCGCTCTACAATAGGCAAGGGTTTTCAAGTCTGCAAGTACGTTTTAAGCTGAGTTCCATGAACATTGTCCAAAATCATGTTTTTTACCAAAATCCACAATGCGACCAGTTCAGCATATGAGAGGAGACACTGTTTGAGTGTAACAAACGTGAAACATTTCTTTTAGCCTTTTCGCATGAAAACAGGGTCCAAAATCATGGGTTTTAGTTCAACAGTGGAAGTAGGAGGTGCGCTCTACAATAGGCAAGGGTTTTCAAGTCTGCAAGTACGTTTTAAGCTGAGTTCCATGAACATTGTCCAAAATCATGTTTTAGGCCAAATCCACATTGCGACCAGTTCAGCATATGACAGGAGACACTGTTTGAGTGTAACAAACGTGAAACAATTCTTTTAGCCTTTTCTTATGAAAACAGGGTCCAAAATCATGGGTTTTCGTTCAGCAGTGGAAGTAGGAGGCGCGCTCTACAATAGGCAAGGGTTTTCAAGTCTGCAAGTACGTTTTAAGCTGAGTTGCATGAACATTGTCCAAAATCATGTTTTAACCAAAATCCACAATGCGACCAGTTCAGCATATGAGAGGAGACACTGTTTGAGTGTAACAACGTGAAACATTTCTTTTAGCCTTTTCGCATGAAAACAGGGTCCAAAATCATGGGTTTTCGTTCAGCACTGGAAGTAGGAGGCGCGCTCTACAATAGGCAAGGGTTTTCAAGTCTGCAAGTACGTTTTAAGCTGAGTTCCATGAACATTGTCCAAAATCATGTTTTTTACCAAAATCCACAATGCGACCAGTTCAGCATATGAGAGGAGACACTGTTTGAGTGTAACAAACGTGAAACATTTCTTTTAGCCTTTTCGCATGAAAACAGGGTCCAAAATCATGGGTTTTAGTTCAGCAGTGGAAGTAGGAGGTGCGCTCTACAATAGGCAAGGGTTTTCAAGTCTGCAAGTACGTTTTAAGCTGAGTTCCATGAACATTGTCCAAAATCATGTTTTAACCAAAATCCACATTGCGACCAGATCAGCATATGACAGGAGACACTGTTTGAGTGTAACAAACGTGAAACAATTCTTTTAGCCTTTTCGCATGAAAACAGGGTCCAAAATCATGGGTTTTCGTTCAGCAGTGGAAGTAGGAGGCGCGCTCTACAATAGGCAAGGGTTTTCAAGTCTGCAAGTACGTTTTAAGCTGAGTTCCATGAACATTGTCCAAAATCATGTTTTTTACCAAAATCCACAATGCGACCAGTTCAGCATATGAGAGGAGACACTGTTTGAGTGTAACAAACGTGAAACATTTCTTTTAGCCTTTTCGCATGAAAACAGGGTCCAAAATCATGGGTTTTAGTTCAGCAGTGGAAGTAGGAGGTGCGCTCTACAATAGGCAAGGGTTTTCAAGTCTGCAAGTACGTTTTAAGCTGAGTTCCATGAACATTGTCCAAAATCATGTTTTAACCAAAATCCACATTGCGACCAGATCAGCATATGACAGGAGACACTGTTTGAGTGTAACAAACGTGAAACAATTCTTTTAGCCTTTTCGCATGAAAACAGGGTCCAAAATCATGGGTTTTCGTTCAGCAGTGGAAGTAGGAGGCGCGCTCTACAATAGGCAAGGGTTTTCAAGTCTGCAAGTACGTTTTAAGCTGAGTTCCATGAACATTGTCCAAAATCATGTTTTATCCAAAATCCACAATGCGACCAGTTCAGCATATGAGAGGAGACACTGTTTGAGTGTAACAAACGTGAAACATTTCTTTTAGCCTTTTCGCATGAAAACAGGGTCCAAAATCATGGGTTTTCGTTCAGCACTGGAAGTAGGAGGCGCGCTCTACAATAGGCAAGGGTTTTCAAGTCTGCAAGTACGTTTTAAGCTGAGTTCCATGAACATTGTCCAAAATCATGTTTTTTACCAAAATCCACAATGCGACCAGTTCAGCATATGAGAGGAGACACTGTTTGAGTGTAACAAACGTGAAACATTTCTTTTAGCCTTTTCGCATGAAAACAGGGTCCAAAATCATGGGTTTTAGTTCAGCAGTGGAAGTAGGAGGTGCGCTCTACAATAGGCAAGGGTTTTCAAGTCTGCAAGTACGTTTTAAGCTGAGTTCCATGAACATTGTCCAAAATCATGTTTTAGGCCAAATCCACATTGCGACCAGTTCAGCATATGACAGGAGACACTGTTTGAGTGTAACAAACGTGAAACAATTCTTTTAGCCTTTTCTTATGAAAACAGGGTCCAAAATCATGGGTTTTCGTTCAGCAGTGGAAGTAGGAGGCGCGCTCTACAATAGGCAAGGGTTTTCAAGTCTGCAAGTACGTTTTAAGCTGAGTTGCATGAACATTGTCCAAAATCATGTTTTAACCAAAATCCACAATGCGACCAGTTCAGCATATGAGAGGAGACACTGTTTGAGTGTAACAACGTGAAACATTTCTTTTAGCCTTTTCGCATGAAAACAGGGTCCAAAATCATGGGTTTTCGTTCAGCAGTGGAAGTAGGAGGCGCGCTCTACAATAGGCAAGGGTTTTCAAGTCTGCAAGTACGTTTTAAGCTGAGTTGCATGAACATTGTCCAAAATCATGTTTTAACCAAAATCCACAATGCGACCAGTTCAGCATATGAGAGGAGACACTGTTTGAGTGTAACAACGTGAAACATTTCTTTTAGCCTTTTCGCATGAAAACAGGGTCCAAAATCATGGGTTTTCGTTCAGCAGTGGAAGTAGGAGGCGCGCTCTACAATAGGCAAGGGTTTTCAAGTCTGCAAGTACGTTTTAAGCTGAGTTCCATGAACATTGTCCAAAATCATGTTTTATCCAAAATCCACAATGCGACCAGTTCAGCATATGAGAGGAGACACTGTTTGAGTGTAACAAACGTGAAACATTTCTTTTAGCCTTTTCGCATGAAAACAGGGTCCAAAATCATGGGTTTTCGTTCAGCACTGGAAGTAGGAGGCGCGCTCTACAATAGGCAAGGGTTTTCAAGTCTGCAAGTACGTTTTAAGCTGAGTTGCATGAACATTGTCCAAAATCATGTTTTAACCAAAATCCACAATGCGACCAGTTCAGCATATGAGAGGAGACACTGTTTGAGTGTAACAACGTGAAACATTTCTTTTAGCCTTTTCGCATGAAAACAGGGTCCAAAATCATGGGTTTTCGTTCAGCACTGGAAGTAGGAGGCGCGCTCTACAATAGGCAAGGGTTTTCAAGTCTGCAAGTACGTTTTAAGCTGAGTTCCATGAACATTGTCCAAAATCATGTTTTTTACCAAAATCCACAATGCGACCAGTTCAGCATATGAGAGGAGACACTGTTTGAGTGTAACAAACGTGAAACATTTCTTTTAGCCTTTTCGCATGAAAACAGGGTCCAAAATCATGGGTTTTAGTTCAGCAGTGGAAGTAGGAGGTGCGCTCTACAATAGGCAAGGGTTTTCAAGTCTGCAAGTACGTTTTAAGCTGAGTTCCATGAACATTGTCCAAAATCATGTTTTAACCAAAATCCACATTGCGACCAGATCAGCATATGACAGGAGACACTGTTTGAGTGTAACAAACGTGAAACAATTCTTTTAGCCTTTTCGCATGAAAACAGGGTCCAAAATCATGGGTTTTCGTTCAGCAGTGGAAGTAGGAGGCGCGCTCTACAATAGGCAAGGGTTTTCAAGTCTGCAAGTACGTTTTAAGCTGAGTTCCATGAACATTGTCCAAAATCATGTTTTTTACCAAAATCCACAATGCGACCAGTTCAGCATATGAGAGGAGACACTGTTTGAGTGTAACAAACGTGAAACATTTCTTTTAGCCTTTTCGCATGAAAACAGGGTCCAAAATCATGGGTTTTAGTTCAGCAGTGGAAGTAGGAGGTGCGCTCTACAATAGGCAAGGGTTTTCAAGTCTGCAAGTACGTTTTAAGCTGAGTTCCATGAACATTGTCCAAAATCATGTTTTAACCAAAATCCACATTGCGACCAGATCAGCATATGACAGGAGACACTGTTTGAGTGTAACAAACGTGAAACAATTCTTTTAGCCTTTTCGCATGAAAACAGGGTCCAAAATCATGGGTTTTCGTTCAGCAGTGGAAGTAGGAGGCGCGCTCTACAATAGGCAAGGGTTTTCAAGTCTGCAAGTACGTTTTAAGCTGAGTTCCATGAACATTGTCCAAAATCATGTTTTATCCAAAATCCACAATGCGACCAGTTCAGCATATGAGAGGAGACACTGTTTGAGTGTAACAAACGTGAAACATTTCTTTTAGCCTTTTCGCATGAAAACAGGGTCCAAAATCATGGGTTTTCGTTCAGCACTGGAAGTAGGAGGCGCGCTCTACAATAGGCAAGGGTTTTCAAGTCTGCAAGTACGTTTTAAGCTGAGTTCCATGAACATTGTCCAAAATCATGTTTTTTACCAAAATCCACAATGCGACCAGTTCAGCATATGAGAGGAGACACTGTTTGAGTGTAACAAACGTGAAACATTTCTTTTAGCCTTTTCGCATGAAAACAGGGTCCAAAATCATGGGTTTTAGTTCAGCAGTGGAAGTAGGAGGTGCGCTCTACAATAGGCAAGGGTTTTCAAGTCTGCAAGTACGTTTTAAGCTGAGTTCCATGAACATTGTCCAAAATCATGTTTTAGGCCAAATCCACATTGCGACCAGTTCAGCATATGACAGGAGACACTGTTTGAGTGTAACAAACGTGAAACAATTCTTTTAGCCTTTTCTTATGAAAACAGGGTCCAAAATCATGGGTTTTCGTTCAGCAGTGGAAGTAGGAGGCGCGCTCTACAATAGGCAAGGGTTTTCAAGTCTGCAAGTACGTTTTAAGCTGAGTTGCATGAACATTGTCCAAAATCATGTTTTAACCAAAATCCACAATGCGACCAGTTCAGCATATGAGAGGAGACACTGTTTGAGTGTAACAACGTGAAACATTTCTTTTAGCCTTTTCGCATGAAAACAGGGTCCAAAATCATGGGTTTTCGTTCAGCAGTGGAAGTAGGAGGCGCGCTCTACAATAGGCAAGGGTTTTCAAGTCTGCAAGTACGTTTTAAGCTGAGTTGCATGAACATTGTCCAAAATCATGTTTTAACCAAAATCCACAATGCGACCAGTTCAGCATATGAGAGGAGACACTGTTTGAGTGTAACAACGTGAAACATTTCTTTTAGCCTTTTCGCATGAAAACAGGGTCCAAAATCATGGGTTTTCGTTCAGCAGTGGAAGTAGGAGGCGCGCTCTACAATAGGCAAGGGTTTTCAAGTCTGCAAGTACGTTTTAAGCTGAGTTCCATGAACATTGTCCAAAATCATGTTTTATCCAAAATCCACAATGCGACCAGTTCAGCATATGAGAGGAGACACTGTTTGAGTGTAACAAACGTGAAACATTTCTTTTAGCCTTTTCGCATGAAAACAGGGTCCAAAATCATGGGTTTTCGTTCAGCACTGGAAGTAGGAGGCGCGCTCTACAATAGGCAAGGGTTTTCAAGTCTGCAAGTACGTTTTAAGCTGAGTTCCATGAACATTGTCCAAAATCATGTTTTAGGCCAAATCCACAATGCGACCAGTTCAGCATATGACAGGAGACACTGTTTGAGTGTAACAAACGTGAAACATTTCTTTTAGCCTTTTCGCATGAAAACAGGGTCCAAAATCATGGGTTTTCATTCAGCAGTGGAAGTAGGAGGCGCGCTCTACAATAGGCAAGGGTTTTCAAGTCTGCAAGTACGTTTTAAGCTGAGTTCAATGAACATTGTCCAAAATCATGTTTTTTACCAAAATCCACAATGCGACCAGTTCAGCATATGAGAGGAGACACTGTTTGAGTGTAACAAAAGTGAAACATTTCTTTTAGCCTTTTCGCATGAAAACAGGGTCCAAAATCATGGGTTTTCGTTCAGCACTGGAAGTAGGAGGCGCGCTCTACAATAGGCAAGGGTTTTCAAGTCTGCAAGTACGTTTTAAGCTGAGTTCCATGAACATTGTCCAAAATCATGTTTTAGGCCAAATCCACAATGCGACCAGTTCAGCATATGACAGGAGACACTGTTTGAGTGTAACAAACGTGAAATATTTCTTTTAGCCTTTTTGCATGAAAACAGGGTCCAAAATCATGGGTTTTCGTTCAGCAGTGGAAGTAGGAGGCGCGCTCTACAATAGGCAAGGGTTTTCAAGTCTGCAAGTACGTTTTAAGCTGAGTTCCATGAACATTGTCCAAAATCATGTTTTTTACCAAAATCCACAATGCGACCAGTTCAGCATATGAGAGGAGACACTGTTTGAGTGTAACAAACGTGAAACATTTCTTTTAGCCTTTTCGCATGAAAACAGGGTCCAAAATCATGGGTTTTAGTTCAGCAGTGGAAGTAGGAGGTGCGCTCTACAATAGGCAAGGGTTTTCAAGTCTGCAAGTACGTTTTAAGCTGAGTTCCATGAACATTGTCCAAAATCATGTTTTAACCAAAATCCACATTGCGACCAGATCAGCATATGACAGGAGACACTGTTTGAGTGTAACAAACGTGAAACAATTCTTTTAGCCTTTTCGCATGAAAACAGGGTCCAAAATCATGGGTTTTCGTTCAGCAGTGGAAGTAGGAGGCGCGCTCTACAATAGGCAAGGGTTTTCAAGTCTGCAAGTACGTTTTAAGCTGAGTTCCATGAACATTGTCCAAAATCATGTTTTATCCAAAATCCACAATGCGACCAGTTCAGCATATGAGAGGAGACACTGTTTGAGTGTAACAAACGTGAAACATTTCTTTTAGCCTTTTCGCATGAAAACAGGGTCCAAAATCATGGGTTTTCGTTCAGCACTGGAAGTAGGAGGCGCGCTCTACAATAGGCAAGGGTTTTCAAGTCTGCAAGTACGTTTTAAGCTGAGTTCCATGAACATTGTCCAAAATCATGTTTTAACCAAAATCCACATTGCGACCAGATCAGCATATGACAGGAGACACTGTTTGAGTGTAACAAACGTGAAACAATTCTTTTAGCCTTTTCGCATGAAAACAGGGTCCAAAATCATGGGTTTTCGTTCAGCAGTGGAAGTAGGAGGCGCGCTCTACAATAGGCAAGGGTTTTCAAGTCTGCAAGTACGTTTTAAGCTGAGTTCCATGAACATTGTCCAAAATCATGTTTTTTACCAAAATCCACAATGCGACCAGTTCAGCATATGAGAGGAGACACTGTTTGAGTGTAACAAACGTGAAACATTTCTTTTAGCCTTTTCGCATGAAAACAGGGTCCAAAATCATGGGTTTTAGTTCAGCAGTGGAAGTAGGAGGTGCGCTCTACAATAGGCAAGGGTTTTCAAGTCTGCAAGTACGTTTTAAGCTGAGTTCCATGAACATTGTCCAAAATCATGTTTTAACCAAAATCCACATTGCGACCAGATCAGCATATGACAGGAGACACTGTTTGAGTGTAACAAACGTGAAACAATTCTTTTAGCCTTTTCGCATGAAAACAGGGTCCAAAATCATGGGTTTTCGTTCAGCAGTGGAAGTAGGAGGCGCGCTCTACAATAGGCAAGGGTTTTCAAGTCTGCAAGTACGTTTTAAGCTGAGTTCCATGAACATTGTCCAAAATCATGTTTTATCCAAAATCCACAATGCGACCAGTTCAGCATATGAGAGGAGACACTGTTTGAGTGTAACAAACGTGAAACATTTCTTTTAGCCTTTTCGCATGAAAACAGGGTCCAAAATCATGGGTTTTCGTTCAGCACTGGAAGTAGGAGGCGCGCTCTACAATAGGCAAGGGTTTTCAAGTCTGCAAGTACGTTTTAAGCTGAGTTCCATGAACATTGTCCAAAATCATGTTTTTTACCAAAATCCACAATGCGACCAGTTCAGCATATGAGAGGAGACACTGTTTGAGTGTAACAAACGTGAAACATTTCTTTTAGCCTTTTCGCATGAAAACAGGGTCCAAAATCATGGGTTTTAGTTCAGCAGTGGAAGTAGGAGGTGCGCTCTACAATAGGCAAGGGTTTTCAAGTCTGCAAGTACGTTTTAAGCTGAGTTCCATGAACATTGTCCAAAATCATGTTTTAGGCCAAATCCACATTGCGACCAGTTCAGCATATGACAGGAGACACTGTTTGAGTGTAACAAACGTGAAACAATTCTTTTAGCCTTTTCTTATGAAAACAGGGTCCAAAATCATGGGTTTTCGTTCAGCAGTGGAAGTAGGAGGCGCGCTCTACAATAGGCAAGGGTTTTCAAGTCTGCAAGTACGTTTTAAGCTGAGTTGCATGAACATTGTCCAAAATCATGTTTTAACCAAAATCCACAATGCGACCAGTTCAGCATATGAGAGGAGACACTGTTTGAGTGTAACAACGTGAAACATTTCTTTTAGCCTTTTCGCATGAAAACAGGGTCCAAAATCATGGGTTTTCGTTCAGCAGTGGAAGTAGGAGGCGCGCTCTACAATAGGCAAGGGTTTTCAAGTCTGCAAGTACGTTTTAAGCTGAGTTGCATGAACATTGTCCAAAATCATGTTTTAACCAAAATCCACAATGCGACCAGTTCAGCATATGAGAGGAGACACTGTTTGAGTGTAACAACGTGAAACATTTCTTTTAGCCTTTTCGCATGAAAACAGGGTCCAAAATCATGGGTTTTCGTTCAGCAGTGGAAGTAGGAGGCGCGCTCTACAATAGGCAAGGGTTTTCAAGTCTGCAAGTACGTTTTAAGCTGAGTTCCATGAACATTGTCCAAAATCATGTTTTATCCAAAATCCACAATGCGACCAGTTCAGCATATGAGAGGAGACACTGTTTGAGTGTAACAAACGTGAAACATTTCTTTTAGCCTTTTCGCATGAAAACAGGGTCCAAAATCATGGGTTTTCGTTCAGCACTGGAAGTAGGAGGCGCGCTCTACAATAGGCAAGGGTTTTCAAGTCTGCAAGTACGTTTTAAGCTGAGTTCCATGAACATTGTCCAAAATCATGTTTTAGGCCAAATCCACAATGCGACCAGTTCAGCATATGACAGGAGACACTGTTTGAGTGTAACAAACGTGAAACATTTCTTTTAGCCTTTTCGCATGAAAACAGGGTCCAAAATCATGGGTTTTCATTCAGCAGTGGAAGTAGGAGGCGCGCTCTACAATAGGCAAGGGTTTTCAAGTCTGCAAGTACGTTTTAAGCTGAGTTCAATGAACATTGTCCAAAATCATGTTTTTTACCAAAATCCACAATGCGACCAGTTCAGCATATGAGAGGAGACACTGTTTGAGTGTAACAAACGTGAAACATTTCTTTTAGCCTTTTCGCATGAAAACAGGGTCCAAAATCATGGGTTTTCGTTCAGCACTGGAAGTAGGAGGCGCGCTCTACAATAGGCAAGGGTTTTCAAGTCTGCAAGTACGTTTTAAGCTGAGTTCCATGAACATTGTCCAAAATCATGTTTTAGGCCAAATCCACAATGCGACCAGTTCAGCATATGACAGGAGACACTGTTTGAGTGTAACAAACGTGAAATATTTCTTTTAGCCTTTTTGCATGAAAACAGGGTCCAAAATCATGGGTTTTCGTTCAGCAGTGGAAGTAGGAGGCGCGCTCTACAATAGGCAAGGGTTTTCAAGTCTGCAAGTACGTTTTAAGCTGAGTTCCATGAACATTGTCCAAAATCATGTTTTTTACCAAAATCCACAATGCGACCAGTTCAGCATATGAGAGGAGACACTGTTTGAGTGTAACAAACGTGAAACATTTCTTTTAGCCTTTTCGCATGAAAACAGGGTCCAAAATCATGGGTTTTAGTTCAGCAGTGGAAGTAGGAGGTGCGCTCTACAATAGGCAAGGGTTTTCAAGTCTGCAAGTACGTTTTAAGCTGAGTTCCATGAACATTGTCCAAAATCATGTTTTAACCAAAATCCACATTGCGACCAGATCAGCATATGACAGGAGACACTGTTTGAGTGTAACAAACGTGAAACAATTCTTTTAGCCTTTTCGCATGAAAACAGGGTCCAAAATCATGGGTTTTCGTTCAGCAGTGGAAGTAGGAGGCGCGCTCTACAATAGGCAAGGGTTTTCAAGTCTGCAAGTACGTTTTAAGCTGAGTTCCATGAACATTGTCCAAAATCATGTTTTATCCAAAATCCACAATGCGACCAGTTCAGCATATGAGAGGAGACACTGTTTGAGTGTAACAAACGTGAAACATTTCTTTTAGCCTTTTCGCATGAAAACAGGGTCCAAAATCATGGGTTTTCATTCAGCAGTGGAAGTAGGAGGCGCGCTCTACAATAGGCAAGGGTTTTCAAGTCTGCAAGTACGTTTTAAGCTGAGTTCAATGAACATTGTCCAAAATCATGTTTTTTACCAAAATCCACAATGCGACCAGTTCAGCATATGAGAGGAGACACTGTTTGAGTGTAACAAACGTGAAACATTTCTTTTAGCCTTTTCGCATGAAAACAGGGTCCAAAATCATGGGTTTTCGTTCAGCACTGGAAGTAGGAGGCGCGCTCTACAATAGGCAAGGGTTTTCAAGTCTGCAAGTACGTTTTAAGCTGAGTTCCATGAACATTGTCCAAAATCATGTTTTAGGCCAAATCCACAATGCGACCAGTTCAGCATATGACAGGAGACACTGTTTGAGTGTAACAAACGTGAAATATTTCTTTTAGCCTTTTTGCATGAAAACAGGGTCCAAAATCATGGGTTTTCGTTCAGCAGTGGAAGTAGGAGGCGCGCTCTACAATAGGCAAGGGTTTTCAAGTCTGCAAGTACGTTTTAAGCTGAGTTCCATGAACATTGTCCAAAATCATGTTTTTTACCAAAATCCACAATGCGACCAGTTCAGCATATGAGAGGAGACACTGTTTGAGTGTAACAAACGTGAAACATTTCTTTTAGCCTTTTCGCATGAAAACAGGGTCCAAAATCATGGGTTTTAGTTCAGCAGTGGAAGTAGGAGGTGCGCTCTACAATAGGCAAGGGTTTTCAAGTCTGCAAGTACGTTTTAAGCTGAGTTCCATGAACATTGTCCAAAATCATGTTTTAACCAAAATCCACATTGCGACCAGATCAGCATATGACAGGAGACACTGTTTGAGTGTAACAAACGTGAAACAATTCTTTTAGCCTTTTCGCATGAAAACAGGGTCCAAAATCATGGGTTTTCGTTCAGCAGTGGAAGTAGGAGGCGCGCTCTACAATAGGCAAGGGTTTTCAAGTCTGCAAGTACGTTTTAAGCTGAGTTCCATGAACATTGTCCAAAATCATGTTTTATCCAAAATCCACAATGCGACCAGTTCAGCATATGAGAGGAGACACTGTTTGAGTGTAACAAACGTGAAACATTTCTTTTAGCCTTTTCGCATGAAAACAGGGTCCAAAATCATGGGTTTTCGTTCAGCACTGGAAGTAGGAGGCGCGCTCTACAATAGGCAAGGGTTTTCAAGTCTGCAAGTACGTTTTAAGCTGAGTTCCATGAACATTGTCCAAAATCATGTTTTAGGCCAAATCCACAATGCGACCAGTTCAGCATATGACAGGAGACACTGTTTGAGTGTAACAAACGTGAAACATTTCTTTTAGCCTTTTCGCATGAAAACAGGGTCCAAAATCATGGGTTTTCATTCAGCAGTGGAAGTAGGAGGCGCGCTCTACAATAGGCAAGGGTTTTCAAGTCTGCAAGTACGTTTTAAGCTGAGTTCCATGAACATTGTCCAAAATCATGTTTTTTACCAAAATCCACAATGCGACCAGTTCAGCATATGAGAGGAGACACTGTTTGAGTGTAACAAACGTGAAACATTTCTTTTAGCCTTTTCGCATGAAAACAGGGTCCAAAATCATGGGTTTTCGTTCAGCACTGGAAGTAGGAGGCGCGCTCTACAATAGGCAAGGGTTTTCAAGTCTGCAAGTACGTTTTAAGCTGAGTTCCATGAACATTGTCCAAAATCATGTTTTAGGCCAAATCCACAATGCGACCAGTTCAGCATATGACAGGAGACACTGTTTGAGTGTAACAAACGTGAAATATTTCTTTTAGCCTTTTTGCATGAAAACAGGGTCCAAAATCATGGGTTTTCGTTCAGCAGTGGAAGTAGGAGGCGCGCTCTACAATAGGCAAGGGTTTTCAAGTCTGCAAGTACGTTTTAAGCTGAGTTCCATGAACATTGTCCAAAATCATGTTTTTTACCAAAATCCACAATGCGACCAGTTCAGCATATGAGAGGAGACACTGTTTGAGTGTAACAAACGTGAAACATTTCTTTTAGCCTTTTCGCATGAAAACAGGGTCCAAAATCATGGGTTTTAGTTCAGCAGTGGAAGTAGGAGGTGCGCTCTACAATAGGCAAGGGTTTTCAAGTCTGCAAGTACGTTTTAAGCTGAGTTCCATGAACATTGTCCAAAATCATGTTTTAACCAAAATCCACATTGCGACCAGATCAGCATATGACAGGAGACACTGTTTGAGTGTAACAAACGTGAAACAATTCTTTTAGCCTTTTCGCATGAAAACAGGGTCCAAAATCATGGGTTTTCGTTCAGCAGTGGAAGTAGGAGGCGCGCTCTACAATAGGCAAGGGTTTTCAAGTCTGCAAGTACGTTTTAAGCTGAGTTCCATGAACATTGTCCAAAATCATGTTTTATCCAAAATCCACAATGCGACCAGTTCAGCATATGAGAGGAGACACTGTTTGAGTGTAACAAACGTGAAACATTTCTTTTAGCCTTTTCGCATGAAAACAGGGTCCAAAATCATGGGTTTTCGTTCAGCACTGGAAGTAGGAGGCGCGCTCTACAATAGGCAAGGGTTTTCAAGTCTGCAAGTACGTTTTAAGCTGAGTTCCATGAACATTGTCCAAAATCATGTTTTAGGCCAAATCCACAATGCGACCAGTTCAGCATATGACAGGAGACACTGTTTGAGTGTAACAAACGTGAAACATTTCTTTTAGCCTTTTCGCATGAAAACAGGGTCCAAAATCATGGGTTTTCATTCAGCAGTGGAAGTAGGAGGCGCGCTCTACAATAGGCAAGGGTTTTCAAGTCTGCAAGTACGTTTTAAGCTGAGTTCCATGAACATTGTCCAAAATCATGTTTTTTACCAAAATCCACAATGCGACCAGTTCAGCATATGAGAGGAGACACTGTTTGAGTGTAACAAACGTGAAACATTTCTTTTAGCCTTTTCGCATGAAAACAGGGTCCAAAATCATGGGTTTTCGTTCAGCACTGGAAGTAGGAGGCGCGCTCTACAATAGGCAAGGGTTTTCAAGTCTGCAAGTACGTTTTAAGCTGAGTTCCATGAACATTGTCCAAAATCATGTTTTAGGCCAAATCCACAATGCGACCAGTTCAGCATATGACAGGAGACACTGTTTGAGTGTAACAAACGTGAAATATTTCTTTTAGCCTTTTTGCATGAAAACAGGGTCCAAAATCATGGGTTTTCGTTCAGCAGTGGAAGTAGGAGGCGCGCTCTACAATAGGCAAGGGTTTTCAAGTCTGCAAGTACGTTTTAAGCTGAGTTCCATGAACATTGTCCAAAATCATGTTTTAGGCCAAATCCACAATGCGACCAGTTCAGCATATGAGAGGAGACACTGTTTGAGTGTAACAAACGTAAAACATTTCTTTTAGCCTTTTTGCATGAAAACAGGGTCCAAAATCATGGGTTTTCGTTCAGCAGTGGAAGTAGGAGGCGCGCTCTACAATAGGCAAGGGTTTTCAAGTCTGCAAGTACGTTTTAAGCTGAGTTCCATGAACATTGTCCAAAATCATGTTTTAGGCCAAATCCACAATGCGACCAGTTCAGCATATGAGAGGAGACACTGTTTGAGTGTAACAAACGTGAAACATTTCTTTTAGCCTTTTTGCATGAAAACAGGGTCCAAAATCATGGGTTTTCGTTCAGCAGTGGAAGTAGGAGGCGCGCTCTACAATAGGCAAGGGTTTTCAAGTCTGCAAGTACGTTTTAAGCTGAGTTCCATGAACATTGTCCAAAATCATGTTTTTTACCAAAATCCACAATGCGACCAGTTCAGCATATGAGAGGAGACACTGTTTGAGTGTAACAAACGTGAAACATTTCTTTTAGCCTTTTCGCATGAAAACAGGGTCCAAAATCATGGGTTTTCGTTCAGCACTGGAAGTAGGAGGCGCGCTCTACAATAGGCAAGGGTTTTCAAGTCTGCAAGTACGTTTTAAGCTGAGTTCCATGAACATTGTCCAAAATCATGTTTTAGGCCAAATCCACAATGCATATGACAGGAGACACTGTTTGAGTGTAACAAACGTGAAACATTTCTTTTAGCCTTTTCGCATGAAAACAGGGTCCAAAATCATGGGTTTTCATTCAGCAGTGGAAGTAGGAGGCGCGCTCTACAATAGGCAAGGGTTTTCAAGTCTGCAAGTACGTTTTAAGCTGAGTTCCATGAACATTGTCCAAAATCATGTTTTTTACCAAAATCCACAATGCGACCAGTTCAGCATATGAGAGGAGACACTGTTTGAGTGTAACAAACGTGAAACATTTCTTTTAGCCTTTTCGCATGAAAACAGGGTCCAAAATCATGGGTTTTCGTTCAGCACTGGAAGTAGGAGGCGCGCTCTACAATAGGCAAGGGTTTTCAAGTCTGCAAGTACGTTTTAAGCTGAGTTCCATGAACATTGTCCAAAATCATGTTTTAGGCCAAATCCACAATGCGACCAGTTCAGCATATGACAGGAGACACTGTTTGAGTGTAACAAACGTGAAATATTTCTTTTAGCCTTTTTGCATGAAAACAGGGTCCAAAATCATGGGTTTTCGTTCAGCAGTGGAAGTAGGAGGCGCGCTCTACAATAGGCAAGGGTTTTCAAGTCTGCAAGTACGTTTTAAGCTGAGTTCCATGAACATTGTCCAAAATCATGTTTTTTACCAAAATCCACAATGCGACCAGTTCAGCATATGAGAGGAGACACTGTTTGAGTGTAACAAACGTGAAACATTTCTTTTAGCCTTTTCGCATGAAAACAGGGTCCAAAATCATGGGTTTTAGTTCAGCAGTGGAAGTAGGAGGTGCGCTCTACAATAGGCAAGGGTTTTCAAGTCTGCAAGTACGTTTTAAGCTGAGTTGCATGAACATTGTCCAAAATCATGTTTTAACCAAAATCCACAATGCGACCAGTTCAGCATATGAGAGGAGACACTGTTTGAGTGTAACAACGTGAAACATTTCTTTTAGCCTTTTCGCATGAAAACAGGGTCCAAAATCATGGGTTTTCGTTCAGCAGTGGAAGTAGGAGGCGCGCTCTACAATAGGCAAGGGTTTTCAAGTCTGCAAGTACGTTTTAAGCTGAGTTCCATGAACATTGTCCAAAATCATGTTTTAGGCCAAATCCACAATGCGACCAGTTCAGCATATGACAGGAGACACTGTTTGAGTGTAACAAACGTGAAACATTTCTTTTAGCCTTTTCGCATGAAAACAGGGTCCAAAATCATGGGTTTTCATTCAGCAGTGGAAGTAGGAGGCGCGCTCTACAATAGGCAAGGGTTTTCAAGTCTGCAAGTACGTTTTAAGCTGAGTTCAATGAACATTGTCCAAAATCATGTTTTTTACCAAAATCCACAATGCGACCAGTTCAGCATATGAGAGGAGACACTGTTTGAGTGTAACAAACGTGAAACATTTCTTTTAGCCTTTTCGCATGAAAACAGGGTCCAAAATCATGGGTTTTCGTTCAGCACTGGAAGTAGGAGGCGCGCTCTACAATAGGCAAGGGTTTTCAAGTCTGCAAGTACGTTTTAAGCTGAGTTCCATGAACATTGTCCAAAATCATGTTTTAGGCCAAATCCACAATGCGACCAGTTCAGCATATGACAGGAGACACTGTTTGAGTGTAACAAACGTGAAATATTTCTTTTAGCCTTTTTGCATGAAAACAGGGTCCAAAATCATGGGTTTTCGTTCAGCAGTGGAAGTAGGAGGCGCGCTCTACAATAGGCAAGGGTTTTCAAGTCTGCAAGTACGTTTTAAGCTGAGTTCCATGAACATTGTCCAAAATCATGTTTTTTTACCAAAATCCACAATGCGACCAGTTCAGCATATGAGAGGAGACACTGTTTGAGTGTAACAAACGTGAAACATTTCTTTTAGCCTTTTCGCATGAAAACAGGGTCCAAAATCATGGGTTTTAGTTCAGCAGTGGAAGTAGGAGGTGCGCTCTACAATAGGCAAGGGTTTTCAAGTCTGCAAGTACGTTTTAAGCTGAGTTCCATGAACATTGTCCAAAATCATGTTTTAACCAAAATCCACATTGCGACCAGATCAGCATATGACAGGAGACACTGTTTGAGTGTAACAAACGTGAAACAATTCTTTTAGCCTTTTCGCATGAAAACAGGGTCCAAAATCATGGGTTTTCGTTCAGCAGTGGAAGTAGGAGGCGCGCTCTACAATAGGCAAGGGTTTTCAAGTCTGCAAGTACGTTTTAAGCTGAGTTCCATGAACATTGTCCAAAATCATGTTTTATCCAAAATCCACAATGCGACCAGTTCAGCATATGAGAGGAGACACTGTTTGAGTGTAACAAACGTGAAACATTTCTTTTAGCCTTTTCGCATGAAAACAGGGT
The DNA here is from genome assembly GCF_964263955.1 of Coregonus lavaretus. Classification (NCBI taxonomy): domain Eukaryota; kingdom Metazoa; phylum Chordata; class Actinopteri; order Salmoniformes; family Salmonidae; genus Coregonus; species Coregonus lavaretus. The sequence goes on along the minus strand of NC_140017.1, from coordinate 64,279 downwards.
CCAAAATCATGGGTTTTCGTTCAGCACTGGAAGTAGGAGGCGCGCTCTACAATAGGCAAGGGTTTTCAAGTCTGCAAGTACGTTTTAAGCTGAGTTCCATGAACATTGTCCAAAATCATGTTTTAGGCCAAATCCACAATGCGACCAGTTCAGCATATGACAGGAGACACTGTTTGAGTGTAACAAACGTGAAATATTTCTTTTAGCCTTTTTGCATGAAAACAGGGTCCAAAATCATGGGTTTTCGTTCAGCAGTGGAAGTAGGAGGCGCGCTCTACAATAGGCAAGGGTTTTCAAGTCTGCAAGTACGTTTTAAGCTGAGTTCCATGAACATTGTCCAAAATCATGTTTTTTACCAAAATCCACAATGCGACCAGTTCAGCATATGAGAGGAGACACTGTTTGAGTGTAACAAACGTGAAACATTTCTTTTAGCCTTTTCGCATGAAAACAGGGTCCAAAATCATGGGTTTTAGTTCAGCAGTGGAAGTAGGAGGTGCGCTCTACAATAGGCAAGGGTTTTCAAGTCTGCAAGTACGTTTTAAGCTGAGTTCCATGAACATTGTCCAAAATCATGTTTTAACCAAAATCCACATTGCGACCAGATCAGCATATGACAGGAGACACTGTTTGAGTGTAACAAACGTGAAACAATTCTTTTAGCCTTTTCGCATGAAAACAGGGTCCAAAATCATGGGTTTTCGTTCAGCAGTGGAAGTAGGAGGCGCGCTCTACAATAGGCAAGGGTTTTCAAGTCTGCAAGTACGTTTTAAGCTGAGTTCCATGAACATTGTCCAAAATCATGTTTTATCCAAAATCCACAATGCGACCAGTTCAGCATATGAGAGGAGACACTGTTTGAGTGTAACAAACGTGAAACATTTCTTTTAGCCTTTTCGCATGAAAACAGGGTCCAAAATCATGGGTTTTCGTTCAGCACTGGAAGTAGGAGGCGCGCTCTACAATAGGCAAGGGTTTTCAAGTCTGCAAGTACGTTTTAAGCTGAGTTCCATGAACATTGTCCAAAATCATGTTTTAGGCCAAATCCACAATGCGACCAGTTCAGCATATGACAGGAGACACTGTTTGAGTGTAACAAACGTGAAACATTTCTTTTAGCCTTTTCGCATGAAAACAGGGTCCAAAATCATGGGTTTTCATTCAGCAGTGGAAGTAGGAGGCGCGCTCTACAATAGGCAAGGGTTTTCAAGTCTGCAAGTACGTTTTAAGCTGAGTTCCATGAACATTGTCCAAAATCATGTTTTTTACCAAAATCCACAATGCGACCAGTTCAGCATATGAGAGGAGACACTGTTTGAGTGTAACAAACGTGAAACATTTCTTTTAGCCTTTTCGCATGAAAACAGGGTCCAAAATCATGGGTTTTCGTTCAGCACTGGAAGTAGGAGGCGCGCTCTACAATAGGCAAGGGTTTTCAAGTCTGCAAGTACGTTTTAAGCTGAGTTCCATGAACATTGTCCAAAATCATGTTTTAGGCCAAATCCACAATGCGACCAGTTCAGCATATGACAGGAGACACTGTTTGAGTGTAACAAACGTGAAATATTTCTTTTAGCCTTTTTGCATGAAAACAGGGTCCAAAATCATGGGTTTTCGTTCAGCAGTGGAAGTAGGAGGCGCGCTCTACAATAGGCAAGGGTTTTCAAGTCTGCAAGTACGTTTTAAGCTGAGTTCCATGAACATTGTCCAAAATCATGTTTTTTACCAAAATCCACAATGCGACCAGTTCAGCATATGAGAGGAGACACTGTTTGAGTGTAACAAACGTGAAACATTTCTTTTAGCCTTTTCGCATGAAAACAGGGTCCAAAATCATGGGTTTTAGTTCAGCAGTGGAAGTAGGAGGTGCGCTCTACAATAGGCAAGGGTTTTCAAGTCTGCAAGTACGTTTTAAGCTGAGTTCCATGAACATTGTCCAAAATCATGTTTTAACCAAAATCCACATTGCGACCAGATCAGCATATGACAGGAGACACTGTTTGAGTGTAACAAACGTGAAACAATTCTTTTAGCCTTTTCGCATGAAAACAGGGTCCAAAATCATGGGTTTTCGTTCAGCAGTGGAAGTAGGAGGCGCGCTCTACAATAGGCAAGGGTTTTCAAGTCTGCAAGTACGTTTTAAGCTGAGTTCCATGAACATTGTCCAAAATCATGTTTTATCCAAAATCCACAATGCGACCAGTTCAGCATATGAGAGGAGACACTGTTTGAGTGTAACAAACGTGAAACATTTCTTTTAGCCTTTTCGCATGAAAACAGGGTCCAAAATCATGGGTTTTCGTTCAGCACTGGAAGTAGGAGGCGCGCTCTACAATAGGCAAGGGTTTTCAAGTCTGCAAGTACGTTTTAAGCTGAGTTCCATGAACATTGTCCAAAATCATGTTTTAGGCCAAATCCACAATGCGACCAGTTCAGCATATGACAGGAGACACTGTTTGAGTGTAACAAACGTGAAACATTTCTTTTAGCCTTTTCGCATGAAAACAGGGTCCAAAATCATGGGTTTTCATTCAGCAGTGGAAGTAGGAGGCGCGCTCTACAATAGGCAAGGGTTTTCAAGTCTGCAAGTACGTTTTAAGCTGAGTTCCATGAACATTGTCCAAAATCATGTTTTTTACCAAAATCCACAATGCGACCAGTTCAGCATATGAGAGGAGACACTGTTTGAGTGTAACAAACGTGAAACATTTCTTTTAGCCTTTTCGCATGAAAACAGGGTCCAAAATCATGGGTTTTCGTTCAGCACTGGAAGTAGGAGGCGCGCTCTACAATAGGCAAGGGTTTTCAAGTCTGCAAGTACGTTTTAAGCTGAGTTCCATGAACATTGTCCAAAATCATGTTTTAGGCCAAATCCACAATGCGACCAGTTCAGCATATGACAGGAGACACTGTTTGAGTGTAACAAACGTGAAATATTTCTTTTAGCCTTTTTGCATGAAAACAGGGTCCAAAATCATGGGTTTTCGTTCAGCAGTGGAAGTAGGAGGCGCGCTCTACAATAGGCAAGGGTTTTCAAGTCTGCAAGTACGTTTTAAGCTGAGTTCCATGAACATTGTCCAAAATCATGTTTTAGGCCAAATCCACAATGCGACCAGTTCAGCATATGAGAGGAGACACTGTTTGAGTGTAACAAACGTAAAACATTTCTTTTAGCCTTTTTGCATGAAAACAGGGTCCAAAATCATGGGTTTTCGTTCAGCAGTGGAAGTAGGAGGCGCGCTCTACAATAGGCAAGGGTTTTCAAGTCTGCAAGTACGTTTTAAGCTGAGTTCCATGAACATTGTCCAAAATCATGTTTTAGGCCAAATCCACAATGCGACCAGTTCAGCATATGAGAGGAGACACTGTTTGAGTGTAACAAACGTGAAACATTTCTTTTAGCCTTTTTGCATGAAAACAGGGTCCAAAATCATGGGTTTTCGTTCAGCAGTGGAAGTAGGAGGCGCGCTCTACAATAGGCAAGGGTTTTCAAGTCTGCAAGTACGTTTTAAGCTGAGTTCCATGAACATTGTCCAAAATCATGTTTTTTACCAAAATCCACAATGCGACCAGTTCAGCATATGAGAGGAGACACTGTTTGAGTGTAACAAACGTGAAACATTTCTTTTAGCCTTTTCGCATGAAAACAGGGTCCAAAATCATGGGTTTTCGTTCAGCACTGGAAGTAGGAGGCGCGCTCTACAATAGGCAAGGGTTTTCAAGTCTGCAAGTACGTTTTAAGCTGAGTTCCATGAACATTGTCCAAAATCATGTTTTAGGCCAAATCCACAATGCATATGACAGGAGACACTGTTTGAGTGTAACAAACGTGAAACATTTCTTTTAGCCTTTTCGCATGAAAACAGGGTCCAAAATCATGGGTTTTCATTCAGCAGTGGAAGTAGGAGGCGCGCTCTACAATAGGCAAGGGTTTTCAAGTCTGCAAGTACGTTTTAAGCTGAGTTCCATGAACATTGTCCAAAATCATGTTTTTTACCAAAATCCACAATGCGACCAGTTCAGCATATGAGAGGAGACACTGTTTGAGTGTAACAAACGTGAAACATTTCTTTTAGCCTTTTCGCATGAAAACAGGGTCCAAAATCATGGGTTTTCGTTCAGCACTGGAAGTAGGAGGCGCGCTCTACAATAGGCAAGGGTTTTCAAGTCTGCAAGTACGTTTTAAGCTGAGTTCCATGAACATTGTCCAAAATCATGTTTTAGGCCAAATCCACAATGCGACCAGTTCAGCATATGACAGGAGACACTGTTTGAGTGTAACAAACGTGAAATATTTCTTTTAGCCTTTTTGCATGAAAACAGGGTCCAAAATCATGGGTTTTCGTTCAGCAGTGGAAGTAGGAGGCGCGCTCTACAATAGGCAAGGGTTTTCAAGTCTGCAAGTACGTTTTAAGCTGAGTTCCATGAACATTGTCCAAAATCATGTTTTTTACCAAAATCCACAATGCGACCAGTTCAGCATATGAGAGGAGACACTGTTTGAGTGTAACAAACGTGAAACATTTCTTTTAGCCTTTTCGCATGAAAACAGGGTCCAAAATCATGGGTTTTAGTTCAGCAGTGGAAGTAGGAGGTGCGCTCTACAATAGGCAAGGGTTTTCAAGTCTGCAAGTACGTTTTAAGCTGAGTTCCATGAACATTGTCCAAAATCATGTTTTAACCAAAATCCACATTGCGACCAGATCAGCATATGACAGGAGACACTGTTTGAGTGTAACAAACGTGAAACAATTCTTTTAGCCTTTTCGCATGAAAACAGGGTCCAAAATCATGGGTTTTCGTTCAGCAGTGGAAGTAGGAGGCGCGCTCTACAATAGGCAAGGGTTTTCAAGTCTGCAAGTACGTTTTAAGCTGAGTTCCATGAACATTGTCCAAAATCATGTTTTTTACCAAAATCCACAATGCGACCAGTTCAGCATATGAGAGGAGACACTGTTTGAGTGTAACAAACGTGAAACATTTCTTTTAGCCTTTTCGCATGAAAACAGGGTCCAAAATCTTGGGTTTTAGTTCAGCAGTGGAAGTAGGAGGTGCGCTCTACAATAGGCAAGGGTTTTCAAGTCTGCAAGTACGTTTTAAGCTGAGTTCCATGAACATTGTCCAAAATCATGTTTTAACCAAAATCCACATTGCGACCAGATCAGCATATGACAGGAGACACTGTTTGAGTGTAACAAACGTGAAACAATTCTTTTAGCCTTTTCGCATGAAAACAGGGTCCAAAATCATGGGTTTTCGTTCAGCAGTGGAAGTAGGAGGCGCGCTCTACAATAGGCAAGGGTTTTCAAGTCTGCAAGTACGTTTTAAGCTGAGTTCCATGAACATTGTCCAAAATCATGTTTTATCCAAAATCCACAATGCGACCAGTTCAGCATATGAGAGGAGACACTGTTTGAGTGTAACAAACGTGAAACATTTCTTTTAGCCTTTTCGCATGAAAACAGGGTCCAAAATCATGGGTTTTCGTTCAGCACTGGAAGTAGGAGGCGCGCTCTACAATAGGCAAGGGTTTTCAAGTCTGCAAGTACGTTTTAAGCTGAGTTCCATGAACATTGTCCAAAATCATGTTTTTTACCAAAATCCACAATGCGACCAGTTCAGCATATGAGAGGAGACACTGTTTGAGTGTAACAAACGTGAAACATTTCTTTTAGCCTTTTCGCATGAAAACAGGGTCCAAAATCATGGGTTTTAGTTCAGCAGTGGAAGTAGGAGGTGCGCTCTACAATAGGCAAGGGTTTTCAAGTCTGCAAGTACGTTTTAAGCTGAGTTCCATGAACATTGTCCAAAATCATGTTTTAGGCCAAATCCACATTGCGACCAGTTCAGCATATGACAGGAGACACTGTTTGAGTGTAACAAACGTGAAACAATTCTTTTAGCCTTTTCTTATGAAAACAGGGTCCAAAATCATGGGTTTTCGTTCAGCAGTGGAAGTAGGAGGCGCGCTCTACAATAGGCAAGGGTTTTCAAGTCTGCAAGTACGTTTTAAGCTGAGTTGCATGAACATTGTCCAAAATCATGTTTTAACCAAAATCCACAATGCGACCAGTTCAGCATATGAGAGGAGACACTGTTTGAGTGTAACAACGTGAAACATTTCTTTTAGCCTTTTCGCATGAAAACAGGGTCCAAAATCATGGGTTTTCGTTCAGCAGTGGAAGTAGGAGGCGCGCTCTACAATAGGCAAGGGTTTTCAAGTCTGCAAGTACGTTTTAAGCTGAGTTCCATGAACATTGTCCAAAATCATGTTTTATCCAAAATCCACAATGCGACCAGTTCAGCATATGAGAGGAGACACTGTTTGAGTGTAACAAACGTGAAACATTTCTTTTAGCCTTTTCGCATGAAAACAGGGTCCAAAATCATGGGTTTTCGTTCAGCACTGGAAGTAGGAGGCGCGCTCTACAATAGGCAAGGGTTTTCAAGTCTGCAAGTACGTTTTAAGCTGAGTTCCATGAACATTGTCCAAAATCATGTTTTAGGCCAAATCCACAATGCGACCAGTTCAGCATATGACAGGAGACACTGTTTGAGTGTAACAAACGTGAAACATTTCTTTTAGCCTTTTCGCATGAAAACAGGGTCCAAAATCATGGGTTTTCATTCAGCAGTGGAAGTAGGAGGCGCGCTCTACAATAGGCAAGGGTTTTCAAGTCTGCAAGTACGTTTTAAGCTGAGTTCAATGAACATTGTCCAAAATCATGTTTTTTACCAAAATCCACAATGCGACCAGTTCAGCATATGAGAGGAGACACTGTTTGAGTGTAACAAACGTGAAACATTTCTTTTAGCCTTTTCGCATGAAAACAGGGTCCAAAATCATGGGTTTTCGTTCAGCACTGGAAGTAGGAGGCGCGCTCTACAATAGGCAAGGGTTTTCAAGTCTGCAAGTACGTTTTAAGCTGAGTTCCATGAACATTGTCCAAAATCATGTTTTAGGCCAAATCCACAATGCGACCAGTTCAGCATATGACAGGAGACACTGTTTGAGTGTAACAAACGTGAAATATTTCTTTTAGCCTTTTTGCATGAAAACAGGGTCCAAAATCATGGGTTTTCGTTCAGCAGTGGAAGTAGGAGGCGCGCTCTACAATAGGCAAGGGTTTTCAAGTCTGCAAGTACGTTTTAAGCTGAGTTCCATGAACATTGTCCAAAATCATGTTTTTTACCAAAATCCACAATGCGACCAGTTCAGCATATGAGAGGAGACACTGTTTGAGTGTAACAAACGTGAAACATTTCTTTTAGCCTTTTCGCATGAAAACAGGGTCCAAAATCATGGGTTTTAGTTCAGCAGTGGAAGTAGGAGGTGCGCTCTACAATAGGCAAGGGTTTTCAAGTCTGCAAGTACGTTTTAAGCTGAGTTCCATGAACATTGTCCAAAATCATGTTTTAACCAAAATCCACATTGCGACCAGATCAGCATATGACAGGAGACACTGTTTGAGTGTAACAAACGTGAAACAATTCTTTTAGCCTTTTCGCATGAAAACAGGGTCCAAAATCATGGGTTTTCGTTCAGCAGTGGAAGTAGGAGGCGCGCTCTACAATAGGCAAGGGTTTTCAAGTCTGCAAGTACGTTTTAAGCTGAGTTCCATGAACATTGTCCAAAATCATGTTTTATCCAAAATCCACAATGCGACCAGTTCAGCATATGAGAGGAGACACTGTTTGAGTGTAACAAACGTGAAACATTTCTTTTAGCCTTTTCGCATGAAAACAGGGTCCAAAATCATGGGTTTTCGTTCAGCACTGGAAGTAGGAGGCGCGCTCTACAATAGGCAAGGGTTTTCAAGTCTGCAAGTACGTTTTAAGCTGAGTTCCATGAACATTGTCCAAAATCATGTTTTAGGCCAAATCCACAATGCGACCAGTTCAGCATATGACAGGAGACACTGTTTGAGTGTAACAAACGTGAAACATTTCTTTTAGCCTTTTCGCATGAAAACAGGGTCCAAAATCATGGGTTTTCATTCAGCAGTGGAAGTAGGAGGCGCGCTCTACAATAGGCAAGGGTTTTCAAGTCTGCAAGTACGTTTTAAGCTGAGTTCCATGAACATTGTCCAAAATCATGTTTTTTACCAAAATCCACAATGCGACCAGTTCAGCATATGAGAGGAGACACTGTTTGAGTGTAACAAACGTGAAACATTTCTTTTAGCCTTTTCGCATGAAAACAGGGTCCAAAATCATGGGTTTTCGTTCAGCACTGGAAGTAGGAGGCGCGCTCTACAATAGGCAAGGGTTTTCAAGTCTGCAAGTACGTTTTAAGCTGAGTTCCATGAACATTGTCCAAAATCATGTTTTAGGCCAAATCCACAATGCGACCAGTTCAGCATATGACAGGAGACACTGTTTGAGTGTAACAAACGTGAAATATTTCTTTTAGCCTTTTTGCATGAAAACAGGGTCCAAAATCATGGGTTTTCGTTCAGCAGTGGAAGTAGGAGGCGCGCTCTACAATAGGCAAGGGTTTTCAAGTCTGCAAGTACGTTTTAAGCTGAGTTCCATGAACATTGTCCAAAATCATGTTTTTTACCAAAATCCACAATGCGACCAGTTCAGCATATGAGAGGAGACACTGTTTGAGTGTAACAAACGTGAAACATTTCTTTTAGCCTTTTCGCATGAAAACAGGGTCCAAAATCATGGGTTTTAGTTCAGCAGTGGAAGTAGGAGGTGCGCTCTACAATAGGCAAGGGTTTTCAAGTCTGCAAGTACGTTTTAAGCTGAGTTCCATGAACATTGTCCAAAATCATGTTTTAACCAAAATCCACATTGCGACCAGATCAGCATATGACAGGAGACACTGTTTGAGTGTAACAAACGTGAAACAATTCTTTTAGCCTTTTCGCATGAAAACAGGGTCCAAAATCATGGGTTTTCGTTCAGCAGTGGAAGTAGGAGGCGCGCTCTACAATAGGCAAGGGTTTTCAAGTCTGCAAGTACGTTTTAAGCTGAGTTCCATGAACATTGTCCAAAATCATGTTTTATCCAAAATCCACAATGCGACCAGTTCAGCATATGAGAGGAGACACTGTTTGAGTGTAACAAACGTGAAACATTTCTTTTAGCCTTTTCGCATGAAAACAGGGTCCAAAATCATGGGTTTTCGTTCAGCACTGGAAGTAGGAGGCGCGCTCTACAATAGGCAAGGGTTTTCAAGTCTGCAAGTACGTTTTAAGCTGAGTTCCATGAACATTGTCCAAAATCATGTTTTAGGCCAAATCCACAACGCGACCAGTTCAGCATATGACAGGAGACACTGTTTGAGTGTAACAAACGTGAAACATTTCTTTTAGCCTTTTCGCATGAAAACAGGGTCCAAAATCATGGGTTTTCATTCAGCAGTGGAAGTAGGAGGCGCGCTCTACAATAGGCAAGGGTTTTCAAGTCTGCAAGTACGTTTTAAGCTGAGTTCCATGAACATTGTCCAAAATCATGTTTTATCCAAAATCCACAATGCGACCAGTTCAGCATATGAGAGGAGACACTGTTTGAGTGTAACAAACGTGAAACATTTCTTTTAGCCTTTTCGCATGAAAACAGGGTCCAAAATCATGGGTTTTCGTTCAGCACTGGAAGTAGGAGGCGCGCTCTACAATAGGCAAGGGTTTTCAAGTCTGCAAGTACGTTTTAAGCTGAGTTCCATGAACATTGTCCAAAATCATGTTTTAGGCCAAATCCACAATGCGACCAGTTCAGCATATGACAGGAGACACTGTTTGAGTGTAACAAACGTGAAATATTTCTTTTAGCCTTTTTGCATGAAAACAGGGTCCAAAATCATGGGTTTTCGTTCAGCAGTGGAAGTAGGAGGCGCGCTCTACAATAGGCAAGGGTTTTCAAGTCTGCAAGTACGTTTTAAGCTGAGTTCCATGAACATTGTCCAAAATCATGTTTTAGGCCAAATCCACAATGCGACCAGTTCAGCATATGACAGGAGACACTGTTTGAGTGTAACAAACGTGAAATATTTCTTTTAGCCTTTTTGCATGAAAACAGGGTCCAAAATCATGGGTTTTCGTTCAGCAGTGGAAGTAGGAGGCGCGCTCTACAATAGGCAAGGGTTTTCAAGTCTGCAAGTACGTTTTAAGCTGAGTTCCATGAACATTGTCCAAAATCATGTTTTAACCAAAATCCACATTGCGACCAGATCAGCATATGACAGGAGACACTGTTTGAGTGTAACAAACGTGAAACAATTCTTTTAGCCTTTTCGCATGAAAACAGGGTCCAAAATCATGGGTTTTCGTTCAGCAGTGGAAGTAGGAGGCGCGCTCTACAATAGGCAAGGGTTTTCAAGTCTGCAAGTACGTTTTAAGCTGAGTTCCATGAACATTGTCCAAAATCATGTTTTATCCAAAATCCACAATGCGACCAGTTCAGCATATGAGAGGAGACACTGTTTGAGTGTAACAAACGTGAAACATTTCTTTTAGCCTTTTCGCATGAAAACAGGGTCCAAAATCATGGGTTTTCGTTCAGCACTGGAAGTAGGAGGCGCGCTCTACAATAGGCAAGGGTTTTCAAGTCTGCAAGTACGTTTTAAGCTGAGTTCCATGAACATTGTCCAAAATCATGTTTTAGGCCAAATCCACAATGCGACCAGTTCAGCATATGACAGGAGACACTGTTTGAGTGTAACAAACGTGAAACATTTCTTTTAGCCTTTTCGCATGAAAACAGGGTCCAAAATCATGGGTTTTCATTCAGCAGTGGAAGTAGGAGGCGCGCTCTACAATAGGCAAGGGTTTTCAAGTCTGCAAGTACGTTTTAAGCTGAGTTCCATGAACATTGTCCAAAATCATGTTTTAGGCCAAATCCACAATGCGACCAGTTCAGCATATGACAGGAGACACTGTTTGAGAGTAACAAACGTGAAATATTTCTTTTAGCCTTTTTGCATGAAAACAGGGTCCAAAATCATGGGTTTTCGTTCAGCAGTGGAAGTAGGAGGCGCGCTCTACAATAGGCAAGGGTTTTCAAGTCTGCAAGTACGTTTTAAGCTGAGTTCCATGAACATTGTCCAAAATCATGTTTTTTACCAAAATCCACAATGCGACCAGTTCAGCATATGAGAGGAGACACTGTTTGAGTGTAACAAACGTGAAACATTTCTTTTAGCCTTTTCGCATGAAAACAGGGTCCAAAATCATGGGTTTTAGTTCAGCAGTGGAAGTAGGAGGTGCGCTCTACAATAGGCAAGGGTTTTCAAGTCTGCAAGTACGTTTTAAGCTGAGTTCCATGAACATTGTCCAAAATCATGTTTTAACCAAAATCCACATTGCGACCAGATCAGCATATGACAGGAGACACTGTTTGAGTGTAACAAACGTGAAACAATTCTTTTAGCCTTTTCGCATGAAAACAGGGTCCAAAATCATGGGTTTTCGTTCAGCAGTGGAAGTAGGAGGCGCGCTCTACAATAGGCAAGGGTTTTCAAGTCTGCAAGTACGTTTTAAGCTGAGTTCCATGAACATTGTCCAAAATCATGTTTTATCCAAAATCCACAATGCGACCAGTTCAGCATATGAGAGGAGACACTGTTTGAGTGTAACAAACGTGAAACATTTCTTTTAGCCTTTTCGCATGAAAACAGGGTCCAAAATCATGGGTTTTCGTTCAGCACTGGAAGTAGGAGGCGCGCTCTACAATAGGCAAGGGTTTTCAAGTCTGCAAGTACGTTTTAAGCTGAGTTCCATGAACATTGTCCAAAATCATGTTTTAGGCCAAATCCACAATGCGACCAGTTCAGCATATGACAGGAGACACTGTTTGAGTGTAACAAACGTGAAACATTTCTTTTAGCCTTTTCGCATGAAAACAGGGTCCAAAATCATGGGTTTTCATTCAGCAGTGGAAGTAGGAGGCGCGCTCTACAATAGGCAAGGGTTTTCAAGTCTGCAAGTACGTTTTAAGCTGAGTTCCATGAACATTGTCCAAAATCATGTTTTTTACCAAAATCCACAATGCGACCAGTTCAGCATATGAGAGGAGACACTGTTTGAGTGTAACAAACGTGAAACATTTCTTTTAGCCTTTTCGCATGAAAACAGGGTCCAAAATCATGGGTTTTCGTTCAGCACTGGAAGTAGGAGGCGCGCTCTACAATAGGCAAGGGTTTTCAAGTCTGCAAGTACGTTTTAAGCTGAGTTCCATGAACATTGTCCAAAATCATGTTTTAGGCCAAATCCACAATGCGACCAGTTCAGCATATGACAGGAGACACTGTTTGAGTGTAACAAACGTGAAATATTTCTTTTAGCCTTTTTGCATGAAAACAGGGTCCAAAATCATGGGTTTTCGTTCAGCAGTGGAAGTAGGAGGCGCGCTCTACAATAGGCAAGGGTTTTCAAGTCTGCAAGTACGTTTTAAGCTGAGTTCCATGAACATTGTCCAAAATCATGTTTTTTACCAAAATCCACAATGCGACCAGTTCAGCATATGAGAGGAGACACTGTTTGAGTGTAACAAACGTGAAACATTTCTTTTAGCCTTTTCGCATGAAAACAGGGTCCAAAATCATGGGTTTTAGTTCAGCAGTGGAAGTAGGAGGTGCGCTCTACAATAGGCAAGGGTTTTCAAGTCTGCAAGTACGTTTTAAGCTGAGTTCCATGAACATTGTCCAAAATCATGTTTTAACCAAAATCCACATTGCGACCAGATCAGCATATGACAGGAGACACTGTTTGAGTGTAACAAACGTGAAACAATTCTTTTAGCCTTTTCGCATGAAAACAGGGTCCAAAATCATGGGTTTTCGTTCAGCAGTGGAAGTAGGAGGCGCGCTCTACAATAGGCAAGGGTTTTCAAGTCTGCAAGTACGTTTTAAGCTGAGTTCCATGAACATTGTCCAAAATCATGTTTTATCCAAAATCCACAATGCGACCAGTTCAGCATATGAGAGGAGACACTGTTTGAGTGTAACAAACGTGAAACATTTCTTTTAGCCTTTTCGCATGAAAACAGGGTCCAAAATCATGGGTTTTCGTTCAGCACTGGAAGTAGGAGGCGCGCTCTACAATAGGCAAGGGTTTTCAAGTCTGCAAGTACGTTTTAAGCTGAGTTCCATGAACATTGTCCAAAATCATGTTTTAGGCCAAATCCACAATGCGACCAGTTCAGCATATGACAGGAGACACTGTTTGAGTGTAACAAACGTGAAACATTTCTTTTAGCCTTTTCGCATGAAAACAGGGTCCAAAATCATGGGTTTTCATTCAGCAGTGGAAGTAGGAGGCGCGCTCTACAATAGGCAAGGGTTTTCAAGTCTGCAAGTACGTTTTAAGCTGAGTTCCATGAACATTGTCCAAAATCATGTTTTTTACCAAAATCCACAATGCGACCAGTTCAGCATGTGAGAGGAGACACTGTTTGAGTGTAACAAACGTGAAACATTTCTTTTAGCCTTTTCGCATGAAAACAGGGTCCAAAATCATGGGTTTTCGTTCAGCACTGGAAGTAGGAGGCGCGCTCTACAATAGGCAAGGGTTTTCAAGTCTGCAAGTACGTTTTAAGCTGAGTTCCATGAACATTGTCCAAAATCATGTTTTAGGCCAAATCCACAATGCGACCAGTTCAGCATATGACAGGAGACACTGTTTGAGTGTAACAAACGTGAAATATTTCTTTTAGCCTTTTTGCATGAAAACAGGGTCCAAAATCATGGGTTTTCGTTCAGCAGTGGAAGTAGGAGGCGCGCTCTACAATAGGCAAGGGTTTTCAAGTCTGCAAGTACGTTTTAAGCTGAGTTCCATGAACATTGTCCAAAATCATGTTTTAGGCCAAATCCACAATGCGACCAGTTCAGCATATGACAGGAGACACTGTTTGAGTGTAACAAACGTGAAATATTTCTTTTAGCCTTTTTGCATGAAAACAGGGTCCAAAATCATGGGTTTTCGTTCAGCAGTGGAAGTAGGAGGCGCGCTCTACAATAGGCAAGGGTTTTCAAGTCTGCAAGTACGTTTTAAGCTGAGTTCCATGAACATTGTCCAAAATCATGTTTTAACCAAAATCCACATTGCGACCAGATCAGCATATGACAGGAGACACTGTTTGAGTGTAACAAACGTGAAACAATTCTTTTAGCCTTTTCGCATGAAAACAGGGTCCAAAATCATGGGTTTTCGTTCAGCAGTGGAAGTAGGAGGCGCGCTCTACAATAGGCAAGGGTTTTCAAGTCTGCAAGTACGTTTTAAGCTGAGTTCCATGAACATTGTCCAAAATCATGTTTTATCCAAAATCCACAATGCGACCAGTTCAGCATATGAGAGGAGACACTGTTTGAGTGTAACAAACGTGAAACATTTCTTTTAGCCTTTTCGCATGAAAACAGGGTCCAAAATCATGGGTTTTCGTTCAGCACTGGAAGTAGGAGGCGCGCTCTACAATAGGCAAGGGTTTTCAAGTCTGCAAGTACGTTTTAAGCTGAGTTCCATGAACATTGTCCAAAATCATGTTTTAGGCCAAATCCACAATGCGACCAGTTCAGCATATGACAGGAGACACTGTTTGAGTGTAACAAACGTGAAACATTTCTTTTAGCCTTTTCGCATGAAAACAGGGTCCAAAATCATGGGTTTTCATTCAGCAGTGGAAGTAGGAGGCGCGCTCTACAATAGGCAAGGGTTTTCAAGTCTGCAAGTACGTTTTAAGCTGAGTTCCATGAACATTGTCCAAAATCATGTTTTTTACCAAAATCCACAATGCGACCAGTTCAGCATATGAGAGGAGACACTGTTTGAGTGTAACAAACGTGAAACATTTCTTTTAGCCTTTTCGCATGAAAACAGGGTCCAAAATCATGGGTTTTCATTCAGCACTGGAAGTAGGAGGCGCGCTCTACAATAGGCAAGGGTTTTCAAGTCTGCAAGTACGTTTTAAGCTGAGTTCCATGAACATTGTCCAAAATCATGTTTTAGGCCAAATCCACAATGCGACCAGTTCAGCATATGAGAGGAGACACTGTTTGAGTGTAACAAACGTGAAACATTTCTTTTAGCCTTTTCGCATGAAAACAGGGTCCAAAATCATGGGTTTTAGTTCAGCAGTGGAAGTAGGAGGTGCGCTCTACAATAGGCAAGGGTTTTCAAGTCTGCAAGTACGTTTTAAGCTGAGTTCCATGAACATTGTCCAAAATCATGTTTTAACCAAAATCCACATTGCGACCAGATCAGCATATGACAGGAGACACTGTTTGAGTGTAACAAACGTGAAACAATTCTTTTAGCCTTTTCGCATGAAAACAGGGTCCAAAATCATGGGTTTTCGTTCAGCAGTGGAAGTAGGAGGCGCGCTCTACAATAGGCAAGGGTTTTCAAGTCTGCAAGTACGTTTTAAGCTGAGTTCCATGAACATTGTCCAAAATCATGTTTTATCCAAAATCCACAATGCGACCAGTTCAGCATATGAGAGGAGACACTGTTTGAGTGTAACAAACGTGAAACATTTCTTTTAGCCTTTTCGCATGAAAACAGGGTCCAAAATCATGGGTTTTCGTTCAGCACTGGAAGTAGGAGGCGCGCTCTACAATAGGCAAGGGTTTTCAAGTCTGCAAGTACGTTTTAAGCTGAGTTCCATGAACATTGTCCAAAATCATGTTTTAGGCCAAATCCACAATGCGACCAGTTCAGCATATGACAGGAGACACTGTTTGAGTGTAACAAACGTGAAACATTTCTTTTAGCCTTTTCGCATGAAAACAGGGTCCAAAATCATGGGTTTTCATTCAGCAGTGGAAGTAGGAGGCGCGCTCTACAATAGGCAAGGGTTTTCAAGTCTGCAAGTACGTTTTAAGCTGAGTTCCATGAACATTGTCCAAAATCATGTTTTTTACCAAAATCCACAATGCGACCAGTTCAGCATATGAGAGGAGACACTGTTTGAGTGTAACAAACGTGAAACATTTCTTTTAGCCTTTTCGCATGAAAACAGGGTCCAAAATCATGGGTTTTCGTTCAGCACTGGAAGTAGGAGGCGCGCTCTACAATAGGCAAGGGTTTTCAAGTCTGCAAGTACGTTTTAAGCTGAGTTCCATGAACATTGTCCAAAATCATGTTTTAGGCCAAATCCACAATGCGACCAGTTCAGCATATGACAGGAGACACTGTTTGAGTGTAACAAACGTGAAATATTTCTTTTAGCCTTTTTGCATGAAAACAGGGTCCAAAATCATGGGTTTTCGTTCAGCAGTGGAAGTAGGAGGCGCGCTCTACAATAGGCAAGGGTTTTCAAGTCTGCAAGTACGTTTTAAGCTGAGTTCCATGAACATTGTCCAAAATCATGTTTTTTACCAAAATCCACAATGCGACCAGTTCAGCATATGAGAGGAGACACTGTTTGAGTGTAACAAACGTGAAACATTTCTTTTAGCCTTTTCGCATGAAAACAGGGTCCAAAATCATGGGTTTTAGTTCAGCAGTGGAAGTAGGAGGTGCGCTCTACAATAGGCAAGGGTTTTCAAGTCTGCAAGTACGTTTTAAGCTGAGTTCCATGAACATTGTCCAAAATCATGTTTTAACCAAAATCCACATTGCGACCAGATCAGCATATGACAGGAGACACTGTTTGAGTGTAACAAACGTGAAACAATTCTTTTAGCCTTTTCGCATGAAAACAGGGTCCAAAATCATGGGTTTTCGTTCAGCAGTGGAAGTAGGAGGCGCGCTCTACAATAGGCAAGGGTTTTCAAGTCTGCAAGTACGTTTTAAGCTGAGTTCCATGAACATTGTCCAAAATCATGTTTTATCCAAAATCCACAATGCGACCAGTTCAGCATATGAGAGGAGACACTGTTTGAGTGTAACAAACGTGAAACATTTCTTTTAGCCTTTTCGCATGAAAACAGGGTCCAAAATCATGGGTTTTCGTTCAGCACTGGAAGTAGGAGGCGCGCTCTACAATAGGCAAGGGTTTTCAAGTCTGCAAGTACGTTTTAAGCTGAGTTCCATGAACATTGTCCAAAATCATGTTTTAGGCCAAATCCACAATGCGACCAGTTCAGCATATGACAGGAGACACTGTTTGAGTGTAACAAACGTGAAACATTTCTTTTAGCCTTTTCGCATGAAAACAGGGTCCAAAATCATGGGTTTTCATTCAGCAGTGGAAGTAGGAGGCGCGCTCTACAATAGGCAAGGGTTTTCAAGTCTGCAAGTACGTTTTAAGCTGAGTTCCATGAACATTGTCCAAAATCATGTTTTTTACCAAAATCCACAATGCGACCAGTTCAGCATATGAGAGGAGACACTGTTTGAGTGTAACAAACGTGAAACATTTCTTTTAGCCTTTTCGCATGAAAACAGGGTCCAAAATCATGGGTTTTCGTTCAGCAGTGGAAGTAGGAGGCGCGCTCTACAATAGGCAAGGGTTTTCAAGTCTGCAAGTACGTTTTAAGCTGAGTTCCATGAACATTGTCCAAAATCATGTTTTAACCAAAATCCACATTGCGACCAGATCAGCATATGACAGGAGACACTGTTTGAGTGTAACAAACGTGAAACAATTCTTTTAGCCTTTTCGCATGAAAACAGGGTCCAAAATCATGGGTTTTCGTTCAGCAGTGGAAGTAGGAGGCGCGCTCTACAATAGGCAAGGGTTTTCAAGTCTGCAAGTACGTTTTAAGCTGAGTTCCATGAACATTGTCCAAAATCATGTTTTATCCAAAATCCACAATGCGACCAGTTCAGCATATGAGAGGAGACACTGTTTGAGTGTAACAAACGTGAAACATTTCTTTTAGCCTTTTCGCATGAAAACAGGGTCCAAAATCATGGGTTTTCGTTCAGCACTGGAAGTAGGAGGCGCGCTCTACAATAGGCAAGGGTTTTCAAGTCTGCAAGTACGTTTTAAGCTGAGTTCCATGAACATTGTCCAAAATCATGTTTTAGGCCAAATCCACAATGCGACCAGTTCAGCATATGACAGGAGACACTGTTTGAGTGTAACAAACGTGAAACATTTCTTTTAGCCTTTTCGCATGAAAACAGGGTCCAAAATCATGGGTTTTCATTCAGCAGTGGAAGTAGGAGGCGCGCTCTACAATAGGCAAGGGTTTTCAAGTCTGCAAGTACGTTTTAAGCTGAGTTCCATGAACATTGTCCAAAATCATGTTTTTTACCAAAATCCACAATGCGACCAGTTCAGCATATGAGAGGAGACACTGTTTGAGTGTAACAAACGTGAAACATTTCTTTTAGCCTTTTCGCATGAAAACAGGGTCCAAAATCATGGGTTTTCATTCAGCACTGGAAGTAGGAGGCGCGCTCTACAATAGGCAAGGGTTTTCAAGTCTGCAAGTACGTTTTAAGCTGAGTTCCATGAACATTGTCCAAAATCATGTTTTAGGCCAAATCCACAATGCGACCAGTTCAGCATATGAGAGGAGACACTGTTTGAGTGTAACAAACGTGAAACATTTCTTTTAGCCTTTTCGCATGAAAACAGGGTCCAAAATCATGGGTTTTAGTTCAGCAGTGGAAGTAGGAGGTGCGCTCTACAATAGGCAAGGGTTTTCAAGTCTGCAAGTACGTTTTAAGCTGAGTTCCATGAACATTGTCCAAAATCATGTTTTAACCAAAATCCACATTGCGACCAGATCAGCATATGACAGGAGACACTGTTTGAGTGTAACAAACGTGAAACAATTCTTTTAGCCTTTTCGCATGAAAACAGGGTCCAAAATCATGGGTTTTCGTTCAGCAGTGGAAGTAGGAGGCGCGCTCTACAATAGGCAAGGGTTTTCAAGTCTGCAAGTACGTTTTAAGCTGAGTTCCATGAACATTGTCCAAAATCATGTTTTATCCAAAATCCACAATGCGACCAGTTCAGCATATGAGAGGAGACACTGTTTGAGTGTAACAAACGTGAAACATTTCTTTTAGCCTTTTCGCATGAAAACAGGGTCCAAAATCATGGGTTTTCGTTCAGCACTGGAAGTAGGAGGCGCGCTCTACAATAGGCAAGGGTTTTCAAGTCTGCAAGTACGTTTTAAGCTGAGTTCCATGAACATTGTCCAAAATCATGTTTTAGGCCAAATCCACAATGCGACCAGTTCAGCATATGACAGGAGACACTGTTTGAGTGTAACAAACGTGAAACATTTCTTTTAGCCTTTTCGCATGAAAACAGGGTCCAAAATCATGGGTTTTCATTCAGCAGTGGAAGTAGGAGGCGCGCTCTACAATAGGCAAGGGTTTTCAAGTCTGCAAGTACGTTTTAAGCTGAGTTCCATGAACATTGTCCAAAATCATGTTTTTTACCAAAATCCACAATGCGACCAGTTCAGCATATGAGAGGAGACACTGTTTGAGTGTAACAAACGTGAAACATTTCTTTTAGCCTTTTCGCATGAAAACAGGGTCCAAAATCATGGGTTTTCGTTCAGCACTGGAAGTAGGAGGCGCGCTCTACAATAGGCAAGGGTTTTCAAGTCTGCAAGTACGTTTTAAGCTGAGTTCCATGAACATTGTCCAAAATCATGTTTTAGGCCAAATCCACAATGCGACCAGTTCAGCATATGACAGGAGACACTGTTTGAGTGTAACAAACGTGAAATATTTCTTTTAGCCTTTTTGCATGAAAACAGGGTCCAAAATCATGGGTTTTCGTTCAGCAGTGGAAGTAGGAGGCGCGCTCTACAATAGGCAAGGGTTTTCAAGTCTGCAAGTACGTTTTAAGCTGAGTTCCATGAACATTGTCCAAAATCATGTTTTTTACCAAAATCCACAATGCGACCAGTTCAGCATATGAGAGGAGACACTGTTTGAGTGTAACAAACGTGAAACATTTCTTTTAGCCTTTTCGCATGAAAACAGGGTCCAAAATCATGGGTTTTAGTTCAGCAGTGGAAGTAGGAGGTGCGCTCTACAATAGGCAAGGGTTTTCAAGTCTGCAAGTACGTTTTAAGCTGAGTTCCATGAACATTGTCCAAAATCATGTTTTAACCAAAATCCACATTGCGACCAGATCAGCATATGACAGGAGACACTGTTTGAGTGTAACAAACGTGAAACAATTCTTTTAGCCTTTTCGCATGAAAACAGGGTCCAAAATCATGGGTTTTCGTTCAGCAGTGGAAGTAGGAGGCGCGCTCTACAATAGGCAAGGGTTTTCAAGTCTGCAAGTACGTTTTAAGCTGAGTTCCATGAACATTGTCCAAAATCATGTTTTATCCAAAATCCACAATGCGACCAGTTCAGCATATGAGAGGAGACACTGTTTGAGTGTAACAAACGTGAAACATTTCTTTTAGCCTTTTCGCATGAAAACAGGGTCCAAAATCATGGGTTTTCATTCAGCACTGGAAGTAGGAGGCGCGCTCTACAATAGGCAAGGGTTTTCAAGTCTGCAAGTACGTTTTAAGCTGAGTTCCATGAACATTGTCCAAAATCATGTTTTAGGCCAAATCCACAATGCGACCAGTTCAGCATATGACAGGAGACACTGTTTGAGTGTAACAAACGTGAAACATTTCTTTTAGCCTTTTCGCATGAAAACAGGGTCCAAAATCATGGGTTTTCATTCAGCAGTGGAAGTAGGAGGCGCGCTCTACAATAGGCAAGGGTTTTCAAGTCTGCAAGTACGTTTTAAGCTGAGTTCCATGAACATTGTCCAAAATCATGTTTTTTACCAAAATCCACAATGCGACCAGTTCAGCATATGAGAGGAGACACTGTTTGAGTGTAACAAACGTGAAACATTTCTTTTAGCCTTTTCGCATGAAAACAGGGTCCAAAATCATGGGTTTTCGTTCAGCACTGGAAGTAGGAGGCGCGCTCTACAATAGGCAAGGGTTTTCAAGTCTGCAAGTACGTTTTAAGCTGAGTTCCATGAACATTGTCCAAAATCATGTTTTAGGCCAAATCCACAATGCGACCAGTTCAGCATATGACAGGAGACACTGTTTGAGTGTAACAAACGTGAAATATTTCTTTTAGCCTTTTTGCATGAAAACAGGGTCCAAAATCATGGGTTTTCGTTCAGCAGTGGAAGTAGGAGGCGCGCTCTACAATAGGCAAGGGTTTTCAAGTCTGCAAGTACGTTTTAAGCTGAGTTCCATGAACATTGTCCAAAATCATGTTTTTTACCAAAATCCACAATGCGACCAGTTCAGCATATGAGAGGAGACACTGTTTGAGTGTAACAAACGTGAAACATTTATTTTAGCCTTTTCGCATGAAAACAGGGTCCAAAATCATGGGTTTTAGTTCAGCAGTGGAAGTAGGAGGTGCGCTCTACAATAGGCAAGGGTTTTCAAGTCTGCAAGTACGTTTTAAGCTGAGTTCCATGAACATTGTCCAAAATCATGTTTTAACCAAAATCCACATTGCGACCAGATCAGCATATGACAGGAGACACTGTTTGAGTGTAACAAACGTGAAACAATTCTTTTAGCCTTTTCGCATGAAAACAGGGTCCAAAATCATGGGTTTTCGTTCAGCAGTGGAAGTAGGAGGCGCGCTCTACAATAGGCAAGGGTTTTCAAGTCTGCAAGTACGTTTTAAGCTGAGTTCCATGAACATTGTCCAAAATCATGTTTTATCCAAAATCCACAATGCGACCAGTTCAGCATATGAGAGGAGACACTGTTTGAGTGTAACAAACGTGAAACATTTCTTTTAGCATTTTCGCATGAAAACAGGGTCCAAAATCATGGGTTTTCGTTCAGCAGTGGATGTAGGAGGCGCGCTCTACAATAGGCAAGGGTTTTCAAGTCTGCAAGTACGTTTTAAGCTGAGTTCCATGAACATTGTCCAAAATCATGTTTTATCCAAAATCCACAATGCGACCAGTTCAGCATATGAGAGGAGACACTGTTTGAGTGTAACAAACGTGAAACATTTCTTTTAGCCTTTTCGCATGAAAACAGGGTCCAAAATCATGGGTTTTCGTTCAGCACTGGAAGTAGGAGGCGCGCTCTACAATAGGCAAGGGTTTTCAAGTCTGCAAGTACGTTTTAAGCTGAGTTCCATGAACATTGTCCAAAATCATGTTTTAGGCCAAATCCACAATGCGACCAGTTCAGCATATGACAGGAGACACTGTTTGAGTGTAACAAACGTGAAACATTTCTTTTAGCCTTTTCGCATGAAAACAGGGTCCAAAATCATGGGTTTTCATTCAGCAGTGGAAGTAGGAGGCGCGCTCTACAATAGGCAAGGGTTTTCAAGTCTGCAAGTACGTTTTAAGCTGAGTTCCATGAACATTGTCCAAAATCATGTTTTTTACCAAAATCCACAATGCGACCAGTTCAGCATATGAGAGGAGACACTGTTTGAGTGTAACAAACGTGAAACATTTCTTTTAGCCTTTTCGCATGAAAACAGGGTCCAAAATCATGGGTTTTCGTTCAGCACTGGAAGTAGGAGGCGCGCTCTACAATAGGCAAGGGTTTTCAAGTCTGCAAGTACGTTTTAAGCTGAGTTCCATGAACATTGTCCAAAATCATGTTTTAGGCCAAATCCACAATGCGACCAGTTCAGCATATGACAGGAGACACTGTTTGAGTGTAACAAACGTGAAATATTTCTTTTAGCCTTTTTGCATGAAAACAGGGTCCAAAATCATGGGTTTTCGTTCAGCAGTGGAAGTAGGAGGCGCGCTCTACAATAGGCAAGGGTTTTCAAGTCTGCAAGTACGTTTTAAGCTGAGTTCCATGAACATTGTCCAAAATCATGTTTTTTACCAAAATCCACAATGCGACCAGTTCAGCATATGAGAGGAGACACTGTTTGAGTGTAACAAACGTGAAACATTTCTTTTAGCCTTTTCGCATGAAAACAGGGTCCAAAATCATGGGTTTTCGTTCAGCAGTGGAAGTAGGAGGCGCGCTCTACAATAGGCAAGGGTTTTCAAGTCTGCAAGTACGTTTTAAGCTGAGTTCCATGAACATTGTCCAAAATCATGTTTTAACCAAAATCCACATTGCGACCAGATCAGCATATGACAGGAGACACTGTTTGAGTGTAACAAACGTGAAACAATTCTTTTAGCCTTTTCGCATGAAAACAGGGTCCAAAATCATGGGTTTTCGTTCAGCAGTGGAAGTAGGAGGCGCGCTCTACAATAGGCAAGGGTTTTCAAGTCTGCAAGTACGTTTTAAGCTGAGTTCCATGAACATTGTCCAAAATCATGTTTTATCCAAAATCCACAATGCGACCAGTTCAGCATATGAGAGGAGACACTGTTTGAGTGTAACAAACGTGAAACATTTCTTTTAGCCTTTTCGCATGAAAACAGGGTCCAAAATCATGGGTTTTCGTTCAGCACTGGAAGTAGGAGGCGCGCTCTACAATAGGCAAGGGTTTTCAAGTCTGCAAGTACGTTTTAAGCTGAGTTCCATGAACATTGTCCAAAATCATGTTTTAGGCCAAATCCACAATGCGACCAGTTCAGCATATGACAGGAGACACTGTTTGAGTGTAACAAACGTGAAACATTTCTTTTAGCCTTTTCGCATGAAAACAGGGTCCAAAATCATGGGTTTTCATTCAGCAGTGGAAGTAGGAGGCGCGCTCTACAATAGGCAAGGGTTTTCAAGTCTGCAAGTACGTTTTAAGCTGAGTTCCATGAACATTGTCCAAAATCATGTTTTTTACCAAAATCCACAATGCGACCAGTTCAGCATATGAGAGGAGACACTGTTTGAGTGTAACAAACGTGAAACATTTCTTTTAGCCTTTTCGCATGAAAACAGGGTCCAAAATCATGGGTTTTCGTTCAGCACTGGAAGTAGGAGGCGCGCTCTACAATAGGCAAGGGTTTTCAAGTCTGCAAGTACGTTTTAAGCTGAGTTCCATGAACATTGTCCAAAATCATGTTTTAGGCCAAATCCACAATGCGACCAGTTCAGCATATGACAGGAGACACTGTTTGAGTGTAACAAACGTGAAATATTTCTTTTAGCCTTTTTGCATGAAAACAGGGTCCAAAATCATGGGTTTTCGTTCAGCAGTGGAAGTAGGAGGCGCGCTCTACAATAGGCAAGGGTTTTCAAGTCTGCAAGTACGTTTTAAGCTGAGTTCCATGAACATTGTCCAAAATCATGTTTTTTACCAAAATCCACAATGCGACCAGTTCAGCATATGAGAGGAGACACTGTTTGAGTGTAACAAACGTGAAACATTTCTTTTAGCCTTTTCGCATGAAAACAGGGTCCAAAATCATGGGTTTTAGTTCAGCAGTGGAAGTAGGAGGTGCGCTCTACAATAGGCAAGGGTTTTCAAGTCTGCAAGTACGTTTTAAGCTGAGTTCCATGAACATTGTCCAAAATCATGTTTTAACCAAAATCCACATTGCGACCAGATCAGCATATGACAGGAGACACTGTTTGAGTGTAACAAACGTGAAACAATTCTTTTAGCCTTTTCGCATGAAAACAGGGTCCAAAATCATGGGTTTTCGTTCAGCAGTGGAAGTAGGAGGAGCGCTCTACAATAGGCAAGGGTTTTCAAGTCTGCAAGTACGTTTTAAGCTGAGTTCCATGAACATTGTCCAAAATCATGTTTTATCCAAAATCCACAATGCGACCAGTTCAGCATATGAGAGGAGACACTGTTTGAGTGTAACAAACGTGAAACATTTCTTTTAGCCTTTTCGCATGAAAACAGGGTCCAAAATCATGGGTTTTCGTTCAGCACTGGAAGTAGGAGGCGCGCTCTACAATAGGCAAGGGTTTTCAAGTCTGCAAGTACGTTTTAAGCTGAGTTCCATGAACATTGTCCAAAATCATGTTTTAGGCCAAATCCACAATGCGACCAGTTCAGCATATGACAGGAGACACTGTTTGAGTGTAACAAACGTGAAACATTTCTTTTAGCCTTTTCGCATGAAAACAGGGTCCAAAATCATGGGTTTTCATTCAGCAGTGGAAGTAGGAGGCGCGCTCTACAATAGGCAAGGGTTTTCAAGTCTGCAAGTACGTTTTAAGCTGAGTTCCATGAACATTGTCCAAAATCATGTTTTTTACCAAAATCCACAATGCGACCAGTTCAGCATATGAGAGGAGACACTGTTTGAGTGTAACAAACGTGAAACATTTCTTTTAGCCTTTTCGCATGAAAACAGGGTCCAAAATCATGGGTTTTCGTTCAGCACTGGAAGTAGGAGGCGCGCTCTACAATAGGCAAGGGTTTTCAAGTCTGCAAGTACGTTTTAAGCTGAGTTCCATGAACATTGTCCAAAATCATGTTTTAGGCCAAATCCACAATGCGACCAGTTCAGCATATGACAGGAGACACTGTTTGAGTGTAACAAACGTGAAACATTTCTTTTAGCCTTTTCGCATGAAAACAGGGTCCAAAATCATGGGTTTTCATTCAGCAGTGGAAGTAGGAGGCGCCGCTCTACAATAGGCAAGGGTTTTCAAGTCTGCAAGTACGTTTTAAGCTGAGTTCCATGAACATTGTCCAAAATCATGTTTTATCCAAAATCCACAATGCGACCAGTTCAGCATATGAGAGGAGACACTGTTTGAGTGTAACAAACGTGAAACATTTCTTTTAGCCTTTTCGCATGAAAACAGGGTCCAAAATCATGGGTTTTCGTTCAGCAGTGGAAGTAGGAGGTGCGCTCTACAATAGGCAAGGGTTTTCAAGTCTGCAAGTACGTTTTAAGCTGAGTTCCATGAACATTGTCCAAAATCATGTTTTAACCAAAATCCACATTGCGACCAGATCAGCATATGACAGGAGACACTGTTTGAGTGTAACAAACGTGAAACAATTCTTTTAGCCTTTTCGCATGAAAACAGGGTCCAAAATCATGGGTTTTCGTTCAGCAGTGGAAGTAGGAGGCGCGCTCTACAATAGGCAAGGGTTTTCAAGTCTGCAAGTACGTTTTAAGCTGAGTTCCATGAACATTGTCCAAAATCATGTTTTTTACCAAAATCCACAATGCGACCAGTTCAGCATATGAGAGGAGACACTGTTTGAGTGTAACAAACGTGAAACATTTCTTTTAGCCTTTTCGCATGAAAACAGGGTCCAAAATCATGGGTTTTCGTTCAGCAGTGGAAGTAGGAGGCGCCGCTCTACAATAGGCAAGGGTTTTCAAGTCTGCAAGTACGTTTTAAGCTGAGTTCCATGAACATTGTCCAAAATCATGTTTTATCCAAAATCCACAATGCGACCAGTTCAGCATATGAGAGGAGACACTGTTTGAGTGTAACAAACGTGAAACATTTCTTTTAGCCTTTTCGCATGAAAACAGGGTCCAAAATCATGGGTTTTCGTTCAGCAGTGGAAGTAGGAGGTGCGCTCTACAATAGGCAAGGGTTTTCAAGTCTGCAAGTACGTTTTAAGCTGAGTTCCATGAACATTGTCCAAAATCATGTTTTAACCAAAATCCACATTGCGACCAGATCAGCATATGACAGGAGACACTGTTTGAGTGTAACAAACGTGAAACAATTCTTTTAGCCTTTTCGCATGAAAACAGGGTCCAAAATCATGGGTTTTCGTTCTGCAGTGGAAGTAGGAGGCGCGCTCTACAATAGGCAAGGGTTTTCAAGTCTGCAAGTACGTTTTAAGCTGAGTTCCATGAACATTGTCCAAAATCATGTTTTAACCAAAATCCACAATGCGACCAGTTCAGCACATGAGAGGAGACACTGTTTGAGTGTAACAAACGTGAAACATTTCTTTTAGCCTTTTCGCATGAAAACAGGGTCCAAAATCATGGGTTTTCGTTCAGCAGTGGAAGTAGGAGGCGCGCTCTACAATAGGCAAGGGTTTTCAAGTCTGCAAGTACGTTTTAAGCTGAGTTCCATGAACATTGTCCAAAATCATGTTTTTTACCAAAATCCACAATGCGACCAGTTCAGCATATGAGAGGAGACACTGTTTGAGTGTAACAAACGTGAAACATTTCTTTTAGCCTTTTCGCATGAAAACAGGGTCCAAAATCATGGGTTTTAGTTCAGCAGTGGAAGTAGGAGGTGCGCTCTACAATAGGCAAGGGTTTTCAAGTCTGCAAGTACGTTTTAAGCTGAGTTCCATGAACATTGTCCAAAATCATGTTTTAGGCCAAATCCACAATGCGACCAGTTCAGCATATGACAGGAGACACTGTTTGAGTGTAACAAACGTGAAATATTTCTTTTAGCCTTTTTGCATGAAAACAGGGTCCAAAATCATGGGTTTTCGTTCAGCAGTGGAAGTAGGAGGCGCGCTCTACAATAGGCAAGGGTTTTCAAGTCTGCAAGTACGTTTTAAGCTGAGTTCCATGAACATTGTCCAAAATCATGTTTTTTACCAAAATCCACAATGCGACCAGTTCAGCATATGAGAGGAGACACTGTTTGAGTGTAACAAACGTGAAACATTTCTTTTAGCCTTTTCGCATGAAAACAGGGTCCAAAATCATGGGTTTTAGTTCAGCAGTGGAAGTAGGAGGTGCGCTCTACAATAGGCAAGGGTTTTCAAGTCTGCAAGTACGTTTTAAGCTGAGTTCCATGAACATTGTCCAAAATCATGTTTTAACCAAAATCCACATTGCGACCAGATCAGCATATGACAGGAGACACTGTTTGAGTGTAACAAACGTGAAACAATTCTTTTAGCCTTTTCGCATGAAAACAGGGTCCAAAATCATGGGTTTTCGTTCAGCAGTGGAAGTAGGAGGAGCGCTCTACAATAGGCAAGGGTTTTCAAGTCTGCAAGTACGTTTTAAGCTGAGTTCCATGAACATTGTCCAAAATCATGTTTTATCCAAAATCCACAATGCGACCAGTTCAGCATATGAGAGGAGACACTGTTTGAGTGTAACAAACGTGAAACATTTCTTTTAGCCTTTTCGCATGAAAACAGGGTCCAAAATCATGGGTTTTCGTTCAGCACTGGAAGTAGGAGGCGCGCTCTACAATAGGCAAGGGTTTTCAAGTCTGCAAGTACGTTTTAAGCTGAGTTCCATGAACATTGTCCAAAATCATGTTTTAGGCCAAATCCACAATGCGACCAGTTCAGCATATGACAGGAGACACTGTTTGAGTGTAACAAACGTGAAACATTTCTTTTAGCCTTTTCGCATGAAAACAGGGTCCAAAATCATGGGTTTTCATTCAGCAGTGGAAGTAGGAGGCGCGCTCTACAATAGGCAAGGGTTTTCAAGTCTGCAAGTACGTTTTAAGCTGAGTTCCATGAACATTGTCCAAAATCATGTTTTTTACCAAAATCCACAATGCGACCAGTTCAGCATATGAGAGGAGACACTGTTTGAGTGTAACAAACGTGAAACATTTCTTTTAGCCTTTTCGCATGAAAACAGGGTCCAAAATCATGGGTTTTCGTTCAGCACTGGAAGTAGGAGGCGCGCTCTACAATAGGCAAGGGTTTTCAAGTCTGCAAGTACGTTTTAAGCTGAGTTCCATGAACATTGTCCAAAATCATGTTTTAGGCCAAATCCACAATGCGACCAGTTCAGCATATGACAGGAGACACTGTTTGAGTGTAACAAACGTGAAACATTTCTTTTAGCCTTTTCGCATGAAAACAGGGTCCAAAATCATGGGTTTTCATTCAGCAGTGGAAGTAGGAGGCGCCGCTCTACAATAGGCAAGGGTTTTCAAGTCTGCAAGTACGTTTTAAGCTGAGTTCCATGAACATTGTCCAAAATCATGTTTTATCCAAAATCCACAATGCGACCAGTTCAGCATATGAGAGGAGACACTGTTTGAGTGTAACAAACGTGAAACATTTCTTTTAGCCTTTTCGCATGAAAACAGGGTCCAAAATCATGGGTTTTCGTTCAGCAGTGGAAGTAGGAGGTGCGCTCTACAATAGGCAAGGGTTTTCAAGTCTGCAAGTACGTTTTAAGCTGAGTTCCATGAACATTGTCCAAAATCATGTTTTATCCAAAATCCACAATGCGACCAGTTCAGCATATGAGAGGAGACACTGTTTGAGTGTAACAAACGTGAAACATTTCTTTTAGCCTTTTCGCATGAAAACAGGGTCCAAAATCATGGGTTTTCGTTCAGCAGTGGAAGTAGGAGGTGCGCTCTACAATAGGCAAGGGTTTTCAAGTCTGCAAGTACGTTTTAAGCTGAGTTCCATGAACATTGTCCAAAATCATGTTTTAACCAAAATCCACATTGCGACCAGATCAGCATATGACAGGAGACACTGTTTGAGTGTAACAAACGTGAAACAATTCTTTTAGCCTTTTCGCATGAAAACAGGGTCCAAAATCATGGGTTTTCGTTCAGCAGTGGAAGTAGGAGGCGCGCTCTACAATAGGCAAGGGTTTTCAAGTCTGCAAGTACGTTTTAAGCTGAGTTCCATGAACATTGTCCAAAATCATGTTTTTTACCAAAATCCACAATGCGACCAGTTCAGCATATGAGAGGAGACACTGTTTGAGTGTAACAAACGTGAAACATTTCTTTTAGCCTTTTCGCATGAAAACAGGGTCCAAAATCATGGGTTTTCGTTCAGCAGTGGAAGTAGGAGGCGCCGCTCTACAATAGGCAAGGGTTTTCAAGTCTGCAAGTACGTTTTAAGCTGAGTTCCATGAACATTGTCCAAAATCATGTTTTATCCAAAATCCACAATGCGACCAGTTCAGCATATGAGAGGAGACACTGTTTGAGTGTAACAAACGTGAAACATTTCTTTTAGCCTTTTCGCATGAAAACAGGGTCCAAAATCATGGGTTTTCGTTCAGCAGTGGAAGTAGGAGGTGCGCTCTACAATAGGCAAGGGTTTTCAAGTCTGCAAGTACGTTTTAAGCTGAGTTCCATGAACATTGTCCAAAATCATGTTTTAACCAAAATCCACATTGCGACCAGATCAGCATATGACAGGAGACACTGTTTGAGTGTAACAAACGTGAAACAATTCTTTTAGCCTTTTCGCATGAAAACAGGGTCCAAAATCATGGGTTTTCGTTCTGCAGTGGAAGTAGGAGGCGCGCTCTACAATAGGCAAGGGTTTTCAAGTCTGCAAGTACGTTTTAAGCTGAGTTCCATGAACATTGTCCAAAATCATGTTTTAACCAAAATCCACAATGCGACCAGTTCAGCACATGAGAGGAGACACTGTTTGAGTGTAACAAACGTGAAACATTTCTTTTAGCCTTTTCGCATGAAAACAGGGTCCAAAATCATGGGTTTTCGTTCAGCACTGGAAGTAGGAGGCGCGCTCTACAATAGGCAAGGGTTTTCAAGTCTGCAAGTACGTTTTAAGCTGAGTTCCATGAACATTGTCCAAAATCATGTTTTATCCAAAATCCACAATGCGACCAGTTCAGCATATGAGAGGAGACACTGTTTGAGTGTAACAAACGTGAAACATTTCTTTTAGCCTTTTCGCATGAAAACAGGGTCCAAAATCATGGGTTTTCGTTCAGCACTGGAAGTAGGAGGCGCGCTCTACAATAGGCAAGGGTTTTCAAGTCTGCAAGTACGTTTTAAGCTGAGTTCCATGAACATTGTCCAAAATCATGTTTTAGGCCAAATCCACAATGCGACCAGTTCAGCATATGACAGGAGACACTGTTTAAGTGTAACAAACGTGAAACATTTCTTTTAGCCTTTTCGCATGAAAACAGGGTCCAAAATCATGGGTTTTCATTCAGCAGTGGAAGTAGGAGGCGCGCTCTACAATAGGCAAGGGTTTTCAAGTCTGCAAGTACGTTTTAAGCTGAGTTCCATGAACATTGTCCAAAATCATGTTTTAGGCCAAATCCACATTGCGACCAGTTCAGCATATGACAGGAGACACTGTTTGAGTGTAACAAACGTGAAACAATTCTTTTAGCCTTTTCTTATGAAAACAGGGTCCAAAATCATGGGTTTTCGTTCAGCAGTGGAAGTAGGAGGCGCGCTCTACAATAGGCAAGGGTTTTCAAGTCTGCAAGTACGTTTTAAGCTGAGTTCCATGAACATTGTCCAAAATCATGTTTTAGGCCAAATCCACAATGCGACCAGTTCAGCATATGAGAGGAGACACTGTTTGAGTGTAACAAACGTGAAACATTTCTTTTAGCCTTTTTGCATGAAAACAGGGTCCAAAATCATGGGTTTTCGTTCAGCAGTGGAAGTAGGAGGCGCGCTCTACAATAGGCAAGGGTTTTCAAGTCTGCAAGTACGTTTTAAGCTGAGTTCCATGAACATTGTCCAAAATCATGTTTTAGGCCAAATCCACAATGCGACCAGTTCAGCATATGAGAGGAGACACTGTTTGAGTGTAACAAACGTGAAACATTTCTTTTAGCCTTTTTGCATGAAAACAGGGTCCAAAATCATGGGTTTTCGTTCAGCAGTGGAAGTAGGAGGTGCGCTCTACAATAGGCAAGGGTTTTCAAGTCTGCAAGTACGTTTTAAGCTGAGTTCCATGAACATTGTCCAAAATCATGTTTTAACCAAAATCCACATTGCGACCAGATCAGCATATGACAGGAGACACTGTTTGAGTGTAACAAACGTGAAACAATTCTTTTAGCCTTTTCGCATGAAAACAGGGTCCAAAATCATGGGTTTTCGTTCTGCAGTGGAAGTAGGAGGCGCGCTCTACAATAGGCAAGGGTTTTCAAGTCTGCAAGTACGTTTTAAGCTGAGTTCCATGAACATTGTCCAAAATCATGTTTTAACCAAAATCCACAATGCGACCAGTTCAGCACATGAGAGGAGACACTGTTTGAGTGTAACAAACGTGAAACATTTCTTTTAGCCTTTTCGCATGAAAACAGGGTCCAAAATCATGGGTTTTCGTTCAGCACTGGAAGTAGGAGGCGCGCTCTACAATAGGCAAGGGTTTTCAAGTCTGCAAGTACGTTTTAAGCTGAGTTCCATGAACATTGTCCAAAATCATGTTTTATCCAAAATCCACAATGCGACCAGTTCAGCATATGAGAGGAGACACTGTTTGAGTGTAACAAACGTGAAACATTTCTTTTAGCCTTTTCGCATGAAAACAGGGTCCAAAATCATGGGTTTTCGTTCAGCACTGGAAGTAGGAGGCGCGCTCTACAATAGGCAAGGGTTTTCAAGTCTGCAAGTACGTTTTAAGCTGAGTTCCATGAACATTGTCCAAAATCATGTTTTAGGCCAAATCCACAATGCGACCAGTTCAGCATATGACAGGAGACACTGTTTGAGTGTAACAAACGTGAAACATTTCTTTTAGCCTTTTCGCATGAAAACAGGGTCCAAAATCATGGGTTTTCGTTCAGCACTGGAAGTAGGAGGCGCGCTCTACAATAGGCAAGGGTTTTCAAGTCTGCAAGTACGTTTTAAGCTGAGTTCCATGAACATTGTCCAAAATCATGTTTTATCCAAAATCCACAATGCGACCAGTTCAGCATATGAGAGGAGACACTGTTTGAGTGTAACAAACGTGAAACATTTCTTTTAGCCTTTTCGCATGAAAACAGGGTCCAAAATCATGGGTTTTCGTTCAGCACTGGAAGTAGGAGGCGCGCTCTACAATAGGCAAGGGTTTTCAAGTCTGCAAGTACGTTTTAAGCTGAGTTCCATGAACATTGTCCAAAATCATGTTTTAGGCCAAATCCACAATGCGACCAGTTCAGCATATGACAGGAGACACTGTTTGAGTGTAACAAACGTGAAACATTTCTTTTAGCCTTTTCGCATGAAAACAGGGTCCAAAATCATGGGTTTTCATTCAGCAGTGGAAGTAGGAGGCGCGCTCTACAATAGGCAAGGGTTTTCAAGTCTGCAAGTACGTTTTAAGCTGAGTTCCATGAACATTGTCCAAAATCATGTTTTAGGCCAAATCCACATTGCGACCAGTTCAGCATATGACAGGAGACACTGTTTGAGTGTAACAAACGTGAAACAATTCTTTTAGCCTTTTCTTATGAAAACAGGGTCCAAAATCATGGGTTTTCGTTCAGCAGTGGAAGTAGGAGGCGCGCTCTACAATAGGCAAGGGTTTTCAAGTCTGCAAGTACGTTTTAAGCTGAGTTCCATGAACATTGTCCAAAATCATGTTTTAGGCCAAATCCACAATGCGACCAGTTCAGCATATGAGAGGAGACACTGTTTGAGTGTAACAAACGTGAAACATTTCTTTTAGCCTTTTTGCATGAAAACAGGGTCCAAAATCATGGGTTTTCGTTCAGCAGTGGAAGTAGGAGGCGCGCTCTACAATAGGCAAGGGTTTTCAAGTCTGCAAGTACGTTTTAAGCTGAGTTCCATGAACATTGTCCAAAATCATGTTTTAGGCCAAATCCACAATGCGACCAGTTCAGCATATGAGAGGAGACACTGTTTGAGTGTAACAAACGTGAAACATTTCTTTTAGCCTTTTTGCATGAAAACAGGGTCCAAAATCATGGGTTTTCGTTCAGCAGTGGAAGTAGGAGGCGCGCTCTACAATAGGCAAGGGTTTTCAAGTCTGCAAGTACGTTTTAAGCTGAGTTCCATGAACATTGTCCAAAATCATGTTTTAGGCCAAATCCACATTGCGACCAGTTCAGCATATGACAGGAGACACTGTTTGAGTGTAACAAACGTGAAACAATTCTTTTAGCCTTTTCTTATGAAAACAGGGTCCAAAATCATGGGTTTTCGTTCAGCAGTGGAAGTAGGAGGCGCGCTCTACAATAGGCAAGGGTTTTCAAGTCTGCAAGTACGTTTTAAGCTGAGTTCCATGAACATTGTCCAAAATCATGTTTTAGGCCAAATCCACAATGCGACCAGTTCAGCATATGAGAGGAGACACTGTTTGAGTGTAACAAACGTGAAACATTTCTTTTAGCCTTTTTGCATGAAAACAGGGTCCAAAATCATGGGTTTTCGTTCAGCAGTGGAAGTAGGAGGCGCGCTCTACAATAGGCAAGGGTTTTCAAGTCTGCAAGTACGTTTTAAGCTGAGTTCCATGAACATTGTCCAAAATCATGTTTTAGGCCAAATCCACAATGCGACCAGTTCAGCATATGACAGGAGACACTGTTTGAGTGTAACAAACGTGAAACATTTCTTTTAGCCTTTTCGCATGAAAACAGGGTCCAAAATCATGGGTTTTCATTCAGCAGTGGAAGTAGGAGGCGCGCTCTACAATAGGCAAGGGTTTTCAAGTCTGCAAGTACGTTTTAAGCTGAGTTCCATGAACATTGTCCAAAATCATGTTTTAGGCCAAATCCACATTGCGACCAGTTCAGCATATGACAGGAGACACTGTTTGAGTGTAACAAACGTGAAACAATTCTTTTAGCCTTTTCTTATGAAAACAGGGTCCAAAATCATGGGTTTTCGTTCAGCAGTGGAAGTAGGAGGCGCGCTCTACAATAGGCAAGGGTTTTCAAGTCTGCAAGTACGTTTTAAGCTGAGTTCCATGAACATTGTCCAAAATCATGTTTTAGGCCAAATCCACAATGCGACCAGTTCAGCATATGAGAGGAGACACCTTTTGAGTGTAACAAACGTGAAACATTTCTTTTAGCCTTTTTGCATGAAAACAGGGTCCAAAATCATGGGTTTTCGTTCAGCAGTGGAAGTAGGAGGCGCGCTCTACAATAGGCAAGGGTTTTCAAGTCTGCAAGTACGTTTTAAGCTGAGTTCCATGAACATTGTCCAAAATCATGTTTTAGGCCAAATCCACAATGCGACCAGTTCAGCATATGAGAGGAGACACTGTTTGAGTGTAACAAACGTGAAACATTTCTTTTAGCCTTTTCGCATGAAAACAGGGTCCAAAATCATGGGTTTTCGTTCAGCAGTGGAAGTAGGAGGCGCGCTCTACAATAGGCAAGGGTTTTCAAGTCTGCAAGTACGTTTTAAGCTGAGTTCCATGAACATTGTCCAAAATCATGTTTTAGGCCAAATCCACAATGCGACCAGTTCAGCATATGAGAGGAGACACTGTTTGAGTGTAACAAACGTGAAACATTTCTTTTAGCCTTTTTGCATGAAAACAGGGTCCAAAATCATGGGTTTTCGTTCAGCAGTGGAAGTAGGAGGCGCGCTCTACAATAGGCAAGGGTTTTCAAGTCTGCAAGTACGTTTTAAGCTGAGTTCCATGAACATTGTCCAAAATCATGTTTTTTACCAAAATCCACAATGCGACCAGTTCAGCATATGAGAGGAGACACTGTTTGAGTGTAACAAACGTGAAACATTTCTTTTAGCCTTTTCGCATGAAAACAGGGTCCAAAATCATGGGTTTTCGTTCAGCAGTGGAAGTAGGAGGCGCCGCTCTACAATAGGCAAGGGTTTTCAAGTCTGCAAGTACGTTTTAAGCTGAGTTCCATGAACATTGTCCAAAATCATGTTTTATCCAAAATCCACAATGCGACCAGTTCAGCATATGAGAGGAGACACTGTTTGAGTGTAACAAACGTGAAACATTTCTTTTAGCCTTTTCGCATGAAAACAGGGTCCAAAATCATGGGTTTTCGTTCAGCAGTGGAAGTAGGAGGTGCGCTCTACAATAGGCAAGGGTTTTCAAGTCTGCAAGTACGTTTTAAGCTGAGTTCCATGAACATTGTCCAAAATCATGTTTTAACCAAAATCCACATTGCGACCAGATCAGCATATGACAGGAGACACTGTTTGAGTGTAACAAACGTGAAACAATTCTTTTAGCCTTTTCGCATGAAAACAGGGTCCAAAATCATGGGTTTTCGTTCAGCAGTGGAAGTAGGAGGCGCGCTCTACAATAGGCAAGGGTTTTCAAGTCTGCAAGTACGTTTTAAGCTGAGTTCCATGAACATTGTCCAAAATCATGTTTTAACCAAAATCCACAATGCGACCAGTTCAGCACATGAGAGGAGACACTGTTTGAGTGTAACAAACGTGAAACATTTCTTTTAGCCTTTTCGCATGAAAACAGGGTCCAAAATCATGGGTTTTCGTTCAGCACTGGAAGTAGGAGGCGCGCTCTACCATAGGCAAGGGTTTTCAAGTCTGCAAGTACGTTTTAAGCTGAGTTCCATGAACATTGTCCAAAATCATGTTTTATCCAAAATCCACAATGCGACCAGTTCAGCATATGAGAGGAGACACTGTTTGAGTGTAACAAACGTGAAACATTTCTTTTAGCCTTTTCGCATGAAAACAGGGTCCAAAATCATGGGTTTTCGTTCAGCACTGGAAGTAGGAGGCGCGCTCTACAATAGGCAAGGGTTTTCAAGTCTGCAAGTACGTTTTAAGCTGAGTTCCATGAACATTGTCCAAAATCATGTTTTAGGCGAAATCCACATTGCGACCAGTTCAGCATATGACAGGAGACACTGTTTGAGTGTAACAAACGTGAATCAATTCTTTTAGCCTTTTCTTATGAAAACAGGGTCCAAAATCATGGGTTTTCGTTCAGCAGTGGAAGTAGGAGGCGCGCTCTACAATAGGCAAGGGTTTTCAAGTCTGCAAGTACGTTTTAAACTGAGTTCCATAAACATTGTCCAAAATCATGTTTTAGGCCAAATCCACAATGCGACCAGTTCAGCATATGAGAGGAGACACTGTTTGAGTGTAACAAACGTGAAACATTTCTTTTAGCCTTTTTGCATGAAAACAGGGTCCAAAATCATGGGTTTTCGTTCAGCAGTGGAAGTAGGAGGCGCGCTCTACAATAGGCAAGGGTTTTCAAGTCTGCAAGTACGTTTTAAGCTGAGTTCCATGAACATTGTCCAAAATCATGTTTTAGGCCAAATCCACAATGCGACCAGTTCAGCATATGAGAGGAGACACTGTTTGAGTGTAACAAACGTGAAACATTTCTTTTAGCCTTTTTGCATGAAAACAGGGTCCAAAATCATGGGTTTTCGTTCAGCAGTGGAAGTAGGAGGCGCGCTCTACAATAGGCAAGGGTTTTCAAGTCTGCAAGTACGTTTTAAGCTGAGTTCCATGAACATTGTCCAAAATCATGTTTTAGGCCAAATCCACATTGCGACCAGTTCAGCATATGACAGGAGACACTGTTTGAGTGTAACAAACGTGAAACAATTCTTTTAGCCTTTTCTTATGAAAACAGGGTCCAAAATCATGGGTTTTCGTTCAGCAGTGGAAGTAGGAGGCGCGCTCTACAATAGGCAAGGGTTTTCAAGTCTGCAAGTACGTTTTAAGCTGAGTTCCATGAACATTGTCCAAAATCATGTTTTAGGCCAAATCCACAATGCGACCAGTTCAGCATATGAGAGGAGACACTGTTTGAGTGTAACAAACGTGAAACATTTCTTTTAGCCTTTTTGCATGAAAACAGGGTCCAAAATCATGGGTTTTCGTTCAGCAGTGGAAGTAGGAGGCGCGCTCTACAATAGGCAAGGGTTTTCAAGTCTGCAAGTACGTTTTAAGCTGAGTTCCATGAACATTGTCCAAAATCATGTTTTAGGCCAAATCCACAATGCGACCAGTTCAGCATATGAGAGGAGACACTGTTTGAGTGTAACAAACGTGAAACATTTCTTTTAGCCTTTTCGCATGAAAACAGGGTCCAAAATCATGGGTTTTCGTTCAGCAGTGGAAGTAGGAGGCGCGCTCTACAATAGGCAAGGGTTTTCAAGTCTGCAAGTACGTTTTAAGCTGAGTTCCATGAACATTGTCCAAAATCATGTTTTAGGCCAAATCCACAATGCGACCAGTTCAGCATATGACAGGAGACACTGTTTGAGTGTAACAAACGTGAAACATTTCTTTTAGCCTTTTCGCATGAAAACAGGGTCCAAAATCATGGGTTTTCATTCAGCAGTGGAAGTAGGAGGCGCACTCTACAATAGGCAAGGGTTTTCAAGTCTGCAAGTACGTTATAACCCTCCCGTTGTCCTGGTATTCTGTACACACGCCGTGCCCTCCGGGTCGAACTGTCCCCCTCTCACTAAAGGCCCAGTTGGAACATGTGGGACAGTATGGGTGCGAACAGCCTTTGCAGATGTATTTGTTACACCTGGTGCACACCGTTTGTGTTTTACAGTCCTTCTTTGTGGGGCAGACCTGACACCTCTTCCTCTTACTGGGTTGTGCGGGGTTGGGTGCTTGGGCCGGTGCTGCGTGGTCCGGTGCTGCGGGGGCGTGATCCCGCCTGGGCTGATCACGATACGTAGCCCTCTGAACAGCTTTGACGAGCGCCGCAGAGGCTTCGGTGCGAGGGAGACGGGCCCTTCTTTGTATGAACGGAGTCACTAGTGCCTTTCCCAGCTGCTCGAGGAACACCCTCCTCTTGTTTCGCTTGCCAGGCATCCAAGTGGGGTTGAGCTCTCGCCATATGACAAAAGCGTTGTAAGAGGACACGTCAAGGATGTTGTGGAAGATGACCAGGGGCCAGCGCGCGGTCATCCTCCTGCAGCTGTAGGTTCCAATCACCTTGTCTAGGTTGTCCACACCTCCCTTGTTGCTGTTGTAGTCTAGGACGATGGCCGGCTTCTTGTCCTGGCGACGGCTAACGTGAGCCTCGGTGTGCAGCGTGCTCAGGAGTAAGACGTTCTTGTTTTTCTTTGCCAGGTAGGACACTAGAGCGGTGGTGGGCGTGAAGGCGAACTTGGAGGAGAAGAGGAGCCTGTCCTTTGAGGCGAGCAGCGCCTGCGGGAGCTCTGGCTTTTTCTTTCTGACTGTGCCGACCACGGTGACGTTCCTGGTCAGGAGCTGGCGCGCGAGCTCGTATGAGGTGAAGAAATTGTCGCAGGTGACGTTGTGACCCCTGAGTCCCTGCGTCAAATCGAGCACGACCCTCATCCCCTGGTTCTTCTCGGGGCCTCCGCATGTGGCCTTGCCGGTGTAGACCTGCATCTTCCAGGCGTAGCTGGATTTGGAGTCGCAGGCCACCCAGGTCTTGATGCCGTATTTGGCCGGCTTGCTTGGGATATACTGGCGGAAAGGACATCGGCCTGGAGGAGAGAGAGAGAGAGAGAGAGAGAGAGAGAGAGAGAGAGAGAGAGAGAGAGAGAGAGAGAGAGAGAGAGAGAGAGAGAGAGGAGAGGAGAGGAAAGACAAGAGATTAGCTTTAGCGTGTTGTGTTGTGTTGTGTTCAGTGTTGTGTTCAGTGTTGTTGTTGTGCTCTTGTACGGTGTTGTTGGCCCCGGCACACCTCTGAAAGGGACCAGTTGCTCGTCCACCGTCACGTCGGCCCCGGGGTTGTAGAGGAGCGGCAGCCTCTCGACCCACTTGTCCCAGACCTCTCTCACGGCCGCAAGTTTGTCACCGCCGCCTGCTGCGCGTCTCTCGGCTCTGGTCTGGCGGTCGTCGAAGCGAAGGAGTCTCGAGTAAGCGTGAAAGACTTTGAGCGGCATGGTTGCGCGGAAAATGGTCCTTCCGCTCTCGGCGTCCCAGAGACTAGAGGCCGCTTCGCCTCGGGACCTGTACACGCCGGCTAGGATGAGCAGCCCTACGTAGGCTCGCAGGTCTGTGGAGTCCATCGCTTTCCAGCGGCCGCCGCCGCGGTCACGGTCGCGGTCTTCGTGGTCTTCGTGGCCGTCGGCGGCGGCGTAGTGGCGGTCGTCGCCGTCGCCGTCCCCGTCGCCTCGGGCTCCGTATTTTCGAACGCCCTCCAGATTGGTCATCTCCAGGATGATGTCTTCTATCTCGGGTGTGAAAAACAAGCGAAACGTGGAGAGGATGTCGCGGGCTTGGCCTACGGCCTGCCTAGTAGGCCCGGGCCTCATGTCCTCCGGCACCTCAGCAACCGGCCTGTTACTTTTTGCCGCTGCGGCGGCCCCTCCGACGCCCCGATTGTTGTCACAGGGCACCGAGCACCATTGGATTTGGCCGTTTCTCGACACGAATGTCTCTCTTTCCACTCGAGGGATATCGTGTTGTGTTCTGGGGCTGATGCTGCGGCGGCGGCTGCGGCAGCGGCGGAGGTCTCCTCGCTCTCCTCGCTCTCTTTCACCTTCCCCTTGTTCTTCCCCTTGTTCTTCCCCTTGTTCTTCTTCTTCTTCTTGTTGGTCGTCGTCGTCGTCGTCGTCGTCGTCGTCGTCGTCGTCATCGTCATCGTCTCGTTCGACTTCTACACCTTGACCTTCTTCTACTTGGACATCGTCCTCGTCGTCGTCGGCGGCGGCGGCAGCGGCTGCGGCGTCGTAGTCGTCGTCGTCGTCCTCTGTGGTCTCCTCGTCCTCTGGGTTGTAATTCCTCCCCGTCTTCTTCTTCGGACGCTTCCTCGTCCGCTTCCTCGTCGCAGTCAGATTCATTGGAAAATATCTGTTCTAGGACCTGTTTGGCCGTGAATCGCACAGCACTCATAATAGCTTTGGCACCCAGGCTGGGGAAGTCCCCAAGACCTCTCTCTTCGGCACGTGTCCGGACATGCCACGGAGGCAATATTAGTAGTAGTAGTAGTAGTAGTAGTAGTAGTAGTAGTAGTAGTAGTAGTAGTAGTAGTAGTAGTAGTAGTAGTAGTAGTAGTAGTAGTAGTAGTAGTAGTAGTAGTAGTAGTAGTAGTAGTAGTAGTAGTAGTAGTAGTAGTAGTTGTAGTTGTTGTTCTTGGTGTTCTTGGTGTTCTTGGTGTTGCTGTTTTTTGTTTACGGCTTACCTAGTACCTCTGGCTCAGAGCTTATGCCTCTAACGTGTAGCCTGGGTCGTTTTGACCCCGGGCAGGACAGGACAGGACAACGCTAGGGGTTATACAGCCACTAGCTCAAACACATAGGCTCTGACACGTAGCCTGGGTCTTTTTGACCCGGTCAGGACAGCGGGAGGAGACATAGAGCAGCTCGCTCTAACACCTAGGCTCTAACACGTAGCCTGGGTCTTTTTGACCCGGACAGGACAGGACAGGACAGGACAGGACAGGACAACACTAGGGGTTATACAGCCACTAGCTCAAACACCTAGGCTCTAACACGTAGCCTGGGTCTTTTTGACCCGGTCAGGACAGCAGGAGGAGATATACAGCCACTCGCTCTAACACCTAGGCATTGACACGTAGCCTGGGTCTTTTTGACCCGGTCAGGACAGCAGGTGGAGACATAGAGCAACTCGCTCTAACACCTAGGCTCTAACACGTAGCCTGGGTCTTTTTGACCCGGTCAGGACAGCAGGAGGAGATATACAGCCACTCGCTCTAACACCTAGGCTCTAACACGTAGCCTGGGTCCTTTTGACCCGGACAGGACAGGACAGGACAGGACAGCGGGAGGAGATATACAGCGAGCCACTCGCTCTAACACCTAGGCTCTAACATTAACCAAAAAAAAACAAT
Organism: Coregonus lavaretus; assembly: GCF_964263955.1. NCBI lineage: Eukaryota > Metazoa > Chordata > Actinopteri > Salmoniformes > Salmonidae > Coregonus > Coregonus lavaretus. The sequence continues at coordinate 23,159 of NC_140017.1, read as the reverse complement.
AAATGAATATAATATAATTAATTATTTTTTATGGGAGTGGTCATTGAATCCACAATATAACAGGTTCGTGTCTCACAGACAAACAACATCCATCGAAGCTATGTCGACTTTCCAGAACACAGAAAACGCAAAGGGCGATTCTCGCTGCATCACTGCAGTGTTTGACATACACACGTCGGACTCCAGTCACATAACTAATACTACCGACAATACCACCACCACCGTCGTCGGCACCGTGATCGGTCTGGGCATCGTCGGAGGGTCGACTCGACTGAATCTGAGCACCATCAACTTCAACGACATCTATTCTGCGTTCAATCGAGTAGTGAACAACATACCCATACTTCTCGGGTACACGGTGAAAAGCCTCTCGGTCATGCCCAACAACAAACTGGAGGTGAGACTATTTGTCGAACCCAAATATAGTCTGTTGAGGTATGAGCTGTGGCTCGTTCGGGTCGTAGGACAGGCTCTGCTCTTGTGGTTTTACCACGGTGCAGTGTCACACATCATGGTGACACACCGGGACCATGTGCAGAAGATACACCGTGAAGCTGTGGGATGGTGTCCCTGTGCTGCAACGTTGACCGGTTTCGACGACAGCGAGTCTTGTACTTGTGCTTTGTACTACGACATGTGGGACATGGACGTTCGTCACAGCCACGTCCGAGACCATTTGTTGACATATTATCGGACATATCGGCAAATGCCATGCGACATCTCATCCGTGTGTAGCGGTGTCCACATGACAGATCTCTCAGATGAGGAACAGACACTTCTGATGAAGAAAGTCGCCTGGATATTTCAAGGCTTTTCTGTTGGCCCCAAACAACACGCCATGATGGGGATCCGTTCGAGCCTAGGCATACCTTGTGATTTCACGAAAACCCAAAATGTTGTACCGCAAGTATACAAGTTGACAGACTGTCAGAATGAAACACGTGCGGAGATGTTCAATTGTCAGCAAGCCGAAGAGCAGATGACATATATTCACTTGTCGAGGAAATGGTTATCTTGGGTTTCCAGCATTGTCCTCGACTAGTGACACACACACCTACAATATTACAAGGAAATCACCAGATTCTTTACCAAGTAAAAATTTCACTGTAATGTCTGTACCTACAATGTGACCAATAAAAGTTGATTTAATTTCATTTGCAAGGGTCCCGTTCACAGCACACACTCGCTCTAACACTCTAACACGTAGCCTGGGTCGTTTTGACCCCAGCCAGGACACGAGAGGACAACGCTAGGGGTCATACAGCCACTCGCTCTAACACATAGGCACTGACACGTAGCCTGGGTCTTTTTTTTTTTACCCCAGCCAGGACACGAGAGGACAACGCTAGGGGTCATACAGCCACTCGCTCCAACACATAGGCACTGACACGTAGCCTGGGTCTTTTTGACCCCGGACAAGACAGGACAACGCTAGGGGTTATACAGCCACTCACTCTAACACGTAGCCTGGGTCTTTTTGACCCGGACAGGACAACGGGAGGGTTAAAAAACTTTGTATCTACATATGTCCTTCTAGTGCTGAACGTAAAAAAATATTTTAGACCCTTTTCATGAAAAATTTATAAAAAATATTTTTTTCGTTTTTTATCAAAAAAACGTTGTATCTACATATGTCCTTCTAGTGCTGAACGTAAAAAAAATATTTTAGACCCTTTTCATGAAAAATTTATAAAAAATATTTTTTTCGTTTTTTATAAAAAAAACTTTGTATCTACATATGTCCTTCTAGTGCTGAACGTAAAAAAAATATTTTAGACCCTTTTCATGAAAAATTTATAAAAAATATTTTTTACGTTTTTTATAAAAAAAAACGTTGTATCTACATATGTCCTAGTGCTGAACGTAAAAAAAATATTTTAGACCCTTTTCATGAAAAATTTATAAAAAATATTTTTTACATTTTTTATAAAAAAACGTTGTAATATGTCCTTCTAGTGCTGAACGTAAAAAAAATATTTTAAACCCTTTTCATTAAAAATTTATAAAAAATATTTTTTTCGTTTTTTATAAAAAAAAATTTGTATCTACATATGTCCTTCTAGTGCTGAACGTAAAAAAAATATTTTAGACCCTTTTCATTAAAAATTTATAAAAACTATTTTTTTCGTTTTTTATAAAAAAAACGTATCTACATATGTCCTTCTAGTGCTGAACGTAAAAAAAATATTTTAGACCCTTTTCATGAAAAATTTATGAAAAAAATTTAATTCCTTTTTTTATTTAAAAAACTTTGTATCTACATATGTCCTTCTAGTGCTGAACGTAAAAAAATATTTTAGACCCTTTTCATGAAAAATTTATAAAAAATATTTTTTTCGTTTTTTATAAAAAAAACGTTGTATCTACATATGTCCTTCTAGTGCTGAACGTAAAAAAAATATTTTAAACCCTTTTCATTAAAAATTTATAAAAAATATTTTTTTAGTTTTTTATTAAAAAAACTTTGTATCTACATATGTCCTTCTAGTGCTGAACGTAAAAAAAATATTTTAGACCCTTTTCATTAAAAATTTATAAAAAATATTTTTTTCGTTTTTTATAAAAAAAACGTATCTACATATGTCCTTCTAGTGCTGAACGTAAAAAAAATATTTTAGACCCTTTTCATGAAAAATTTATAAAAAATATTTTTTTCGTTTTTTATAAAAAAAACGTATCTACATATGTCCTTCTAGTGCTGAACGTAAAAAAATATTTTAGACCCTTTTCATGAAAAATGTATAAAAAATATTTGTTTCGTTTTTTATAAAAAAAACTTTGTATCTACATATGTCCTTCTAGTGCTGAACGTAAAAAAAAATATTTTAGACCCTTTTCATGAAAAATTTATAAAAAATATTTTTTTCGTTTTTTATTAAAAAAACTTTGTATCTACATATGTCCTTCTAGTGCTGAACGTAAAAAAAATATTTTAGACCCTTTTCATTAAAAATTTATAAAAAATATTTTTTTCGTTTTTTATAAAAAAAACGTATCTACATATGTCCTTCTAGTGCTGAACGTAAAAAAAATATTTTAGACCCTTTTCATGAAAAATTTATAAAAAATATTTTTTTCTTTTTTTCTTTAAAAAACTTTGTATCTACATATGTCCTTCTAGTGCTGAACGTAAAAAAATATTTTAGACCCTTTTCATGAAAAATTTATAAAAAATATTTTTTTCGTTTTTTATAAAAAAAACGTTGTATCTACATATGTCCTTCTAGTGCTGAACGTAAAAAAAATATTTTAGACCCTTTTCATTAAAAATTTATAAAAAATATTTTTTTAGTTTTTTATTTAAAAAACGTTGTATCTACATATGTCCTTCTAGTGCTGAACGTAAAAAAATATTTTAGACCCTTTTCATGAAAAATTTATAAAAAATATTTTTTTAGTTTTTTATTTAAAAAACTTTGTATCTACATATGTCCTAGTGCTGAACGTAAAAAAATATTTTAGACCCTTTTCATGAAAAATTTATAAAAAATATTTTTTTCGTTTTTTATAAAAAAAACTTTGTATCTACATATGTCCTTCTAGTGATGAACGTAAAAAAAATATTTTAGACCCTTTTCATGAAAAATGTATAAAAAATATTTTTTTCGTTTTTTATAAAAAAAAACGTTGTATCTACATATGTACTTCTAGTGCTGAACGTAAAAAAAATATTTTAGACCTTTTCATGAAAAATGTATAAAAAATATTTTTTTCGTTTTTTATAAAAAAAAACGTTGTATCTACATGTCCTTCTAGTGCTGAACGTAAAAAAAATATTTTAGACCCTTTTCATGAAAAATTTATAAAAAATATTTTTTTCGTTTTTTATTTAAAAAACGTTGTATCTACATATGTCATTCTAGTGCTGAACGTAAAAAAAATATGTTAGACCCTTTTCATGAAAAATTTATAAAAAATATTTTTTTCGTTTTTTATTAAAAAAACTTTGTATCTACATATGTCCTTCTAGTGCTGAACGTAAAAAAAATATTTTAGACCCTTTTCATGAAAAATTTATAAAAAATAATTTTTTTCGTTTTTTATAAAAAAAACGTTGTATCTACATATGTCCTTCTAGTGCTGAACGTAAAAAAAATATTTTAGACCCTTTTCATTAAAAATTTATAAAAAATATTTTTTTAGTTTTTTATTTAAAAAACTTTGTATCTACATATGTCCTTCTAGTGCTGAACGTAAAAAAATATTTTAGACCCTTTTCATGAAAAATTTATAAAAAATATTTTTTTCGTTTTTTATAAAAAAAACTTTGTATCTACATATGTCCTTCTAGTGCTGAACGTAAAAAAAATATTTTAGACCCTTTTCATTAAAAATTTATAAAAAATATTTTTTTCGTTTTTTATAAAAAAAACGTATCTACATATGTCCTTCTAGTGCTGAACGTTAAAAAAATATTTTAGACCCTTTTCATGAAAAATTTATAAAAAATATTTTTTATTTTTTTATTTAAAAAACTTTGTATCTACATATGTCCTTCTAGTGCTGAACGTAAAAAAATATTTTAGACCCTTTTCATGAAAAATGTATAAAAAATATCTTTTTCGTTTTTTATCAAAAAAACGTTGTATCTACATATGTCCTTCTAGTGCTGAACGTAAAAAAAATATTTTAGACCCTTTTCATGAAAAATTTATAAAAAATATTTTTTTCGTTTTTTATAAAAAAAACTTTGTATCTACATATGTCCTTCTAGTGCTGAACGTAAAAAAAATATTTTAGACCCTTTTCATGAAAAATTTATAAAAAATATTTTTTACGTTTTTTATTAAAAAAAACGTTGTATCTACATATGTCCTAGTGCTGAACGTAAAAAAAATATTTTAGACCCTTTTCATGAAAAATTTATAAAAAATATTTTTTACATTTTTTATAAAAAAAACGTTGTATCTACATATGTCCTTCTAGTGCTGAACGTAAAAAAAATATTTTAAACCCTTTTCATTAAAAATTTATAAAAAATATTTTTTTAGTTTTTTATTAAAAAAACTTTGTATCTACATATGTCCTTCTAGTGCTGAACGTAAAAAAAATATTTTAGACCCTTTTCATTAAAAATTTATAAAAAATATTTTTTTCGTTTTTTATAAAAAAAACGTATCTACATATGTCCTTCTAGTGCTGAACGTAAAAAAAATATTTTAGACCCTTTTCATGAAAAATTTATAAAAAATATTTTTTTCGTTTTTTATAAAAAAAACGTATCTACATATGTCCTTCTAGTGCTGAACGTAAAAAAATATTTTAGACCCTTTTCATGAAAAATGTATAAAAAATATTTGTTTCGTTTTTTATAAAAAAAACTTTGTATCTACATATGTCCTTCTAGTGCTGAACGTAAAAAAAAATATTTTAGACCCTTTTCATGAAAAATTTATAAAAAATATTTTTTTCGTTTTTTATTAAAAAAACTTTGTATCTACATATGTCCTTCTAGTGCTGAACGTAAAAAAAATATTTTAGACCCTTTTCATTAAAAATTTATAAAAAATATTTTTTTCGTTTTTTATAAAAAAAACGTATCTACATATGTCCTTCTAGTGCTGAACGTAAAAAAAATATTTTAGACCCTTTTCATGAAAAATTTATAAAAAATATTTTTTTCTTTTTTTCTTTAAAAAACTTTGTATCTACATATGTCCTTCTAGTGCTGAACGTAAAAAAATATTTTAGACCCTTTTCATGAAAAATTTATAAAAAATATTTTTTTCGTTTTTTATAAAAAAAACGTTGTATCTACATATGTCCTTCTAGTGCTGAACGTAAAAAAAATATTTTAGACCCTTTTCATTAAAAATTTATAAAAAATATTTTTTTAGTTTTTTATTTAAAAAACGTTGTATCTACATATGTCCTTCTAGTGCTGAACGTAAAAAAATATTTTAGACCCTTTTCATGAAAAATTTATAAAAAATATTTTTTTAGTTTTTTATTTAAAAAACTTTGTATCTACATATGTCCTAGTGCTGAACGTAAAAAAATATTTTAGACCCTTTTCATGAAAAATTTATAAAAAATATTTTTTTCGTTTTTTATAAAAAAAACTTTGTATCTACATATGTCCTTCTAGTGCTGAACGTAAAAAAAATATTTTAGACCCTTTTCATTAAAAATTTATAAAAAATATTTTTTTCGTTTTTTATAAAAAAAACGTATCTACATATGTCCTTCTAGTGCTGAACGTTAAAAAAATATTTTAGACCCTTTTCATGAAAAATTTATAAAAAATATTTTTTATTTTTTTATTTAAAAAACTTTGTATCTACATATGTCCTTCTAGTGCTGAACGTAAAAAAATATTTTAGACCCTTTTCATGAAAAATGTATAAAAAATATCTTTTTCGTTTTTTATCAAAAAAACGTTGTATCTACATATGTCCTTCTAGTGCTGAACGTAAAAAAAATATTTTAGACCCTTTTCATGAAAAATTTATAAAAAATATTTTTTTCGTTTTTTATAAAAAAAACTTTGTATCTACATATGTCCTTCTAGTGCTGAACGTAAAAAAAATATTTTAGACCCTTTTCATGAAAAATTTATAAAAAATATTTTTTACGTTTTTTATTAAAAAAAACGTTGTATCTACATATGTCCTAGTGCTGAACGTAAAAAAAATATTTTAGACCCTTTTCATGAAAAATTTATAAAAAATATTTTTTACATTTTTTATAAAAAAAACGTTGTATCTACATATGTCCTTCTAGTGCTGAACGTAAAAAAAATATTTTAAACCCTTTTCATTAAAAATTTATAAAAAATATTTTTTTAGTTTTTTATTAAAAAAACTTTGTATCTACATATGTCCTTCTAGTGCTGAACGTAAAAAAAATATTTTAGACCCTTTTCATTAAAAATTTATAAAAAATATTTTTTTCGTTTTTTATAAAAAAAACGTATCTACATATGTCCTTCTAGTGCTGAACGTAAAAAAAATATTTTAGACCCTTTTCATGAAAAATTTATAAAAAATATTTTTTTCGTTTTTTATAAAAAAAACGTATCTACATATGTCCTTCTAGTGCTGAACGTAAAAAAATATTTTAGACCCTTTTCATGAAAAATGTATAAAAAATATTTGTTTCGTTTTTTATAAAAAAAACTTTGTATCTACATATGTCCTTCTAGTGCTGAACGTAAAAAAAAATATTTTAGACCCTTTTCATGAAAAATTTATAAAAAATATTTTTTTCGTTTTTTATTAAAAAAACTTTGTATCTACATATGTCCTTCTAGTGCTGAACGTAAAAAAAATATTTTAGACCCTTTTCATTAAAAATTTATAAAAAATATTTTTTTCGTTTTTTATAAAAAAAACGTATCTACATATGTCCTTCTAGTGCTGAACGTTAAAAAAATATTTTAGACCCTTTTCATGAAAAATTTATAAAAAATATTTTTTTCTTTTTTTCTTTAAAAAACTTTGTATCTACATATGTCCTTCTAGTGCTGAACGTAAAAAAATATTTTAGACCCTTTTCATGAAAAATTTATAAAAAATATTTTTTTCGTTTTTTATAAAAAAAACGTTGTATCTACATATGTCCTTCTAGTGCTGAACGTAAAAAAAATATTTTAGACCCTTTTCATTAAAAATTTATAAAAAATATTTTTTTAGTTTTTTATTTAAAAAACGTTGTATCTACATATGTCCTTCTAGTGCTGAACGTAAAAAAATATTTTAGACCCTTTTCATGAAAAATTTATAAAAAATATTTTTTTAGTTTTTTATTTAAAAAACTTTGTATCTACATATGTCCTAGTGCTGAACGTAAAAAAATATTTTAGACCCTTTTCATGAAAAATTTATAAAAAATATTTTTTTCGTTTTTTATAAAAAAAACTTTGTATCTACATATGTCCTTCTAGTGATGAACGTAAAAAAAATATTTTAGACCCTTTTCATGAAAAATGTATAAAAAATATTTTTTTCGTTTTTTATAAAAAAAAACGTTGTATCTACATATGTACTTCTAGTGCTGAACGTAAAAAAAATATTTTAGACCTTTTCATGAAAAATGTATAAAAAATATTTTTTTCGTTTTTTATAAAAAAAAACGTTGTATCTACATGTCCTTCTAGTGCTGAACGTAAAAAAAATATTTTAGACCCTTTTCATGAAAAATTTATAAAAAATATTTTTTTCGTTTTTTATTTAAAAAACGTTGTATCTACATATGTCATTCTAGTGCTGAACGTAAAAAAAATATGTTAGACCCTTTTCATGAAAAATTTATAAAAAATATTTTTTTCGTTTTTTATTAAAAAAACTTTGTATCTACATATGTCCTTCTAGTGCTGAACGTAAAAAAAATATTTTAGACCCTTTTCATTAAAAATTTATAAAAAATATTTTTTTCGTTTTTTATAAAAAAAACGTATCTACATATGTCCTTCTAGTGCTGAACGTTAAAAAAATATTTTAGACCCTTTTCATGAAAAATTTATGAAAAAAATTTAATTCCTTTTTTTATTTAAAAAACTTTGTATCTACATATGTCCTTCTAGTGCTGAACGTAAAAAAATATTTTAGACCCTTTTCATGAAAAATTTATAAAAAATATTTTTTTCGTTTTTTATAAAAAAAACGTTGTATCTACATATGTCCTTCTAGTGCTGAACGTAAAAAAAATATTTTAAACCCTTTTCATTAAAAATTTATAAAAAATATTTTTTTAGTTTTTTATTAAAAAAACTTTGTATCTACATATGTCCTTCTAGTGCTGAACGTAAAAAAAATATTTTAGACCCTTTTCATTAAAAATTTATAAAAAATATTTTTTTCGTTTTTTATTAAAAAAACTTTGTATCTACATATGTCCTTCTAGTGCTGAACGTAAAAAAAATATTTTAGACCCTTTTCATTAAAAATTTATAAAAAATATTTTTTTCGTTTTTTATAAAAAAAACGTATCTACATATGTCCTTCTAGTGCTGAACGTTAAAAAAATATTTTAGACCCTTTTCATGAAAAATTTATGAAAAAAATTTAATTCCTTTTTTTATTTAAAAAACTTTGTATCTACATATGTCCTTCTAGTGCTGAACGTAAAAAAATATTTTAGACCCTTTTCATGAAAAATTTATAAAAAATATTTTTTTCGTTTTTTATAAAAAAAACGTTGTATCTACATATGTCCTTCTAGTGCTGAACGTAAAAAAAATATTTTAAACCCTTTTCATTAAAAATTTATAAAAAATATTTTTTTAGTTTTTTATTAAAAAAACTTTGTATCTACATATGTCCTTCTAGTGCTGAACGTAAAAAAAATATTTTAGACCCTTTTCATTAAAAATTTATAAAAAATATTTTTTTCGTTTTTTATAAAAAAAACGTATCTACATATGTCCTTCTAGTGCTGAACGTAAAAAAAATATTTTAGACCCTTTTCATGAAAAATTTATAAAAAATATTTTTTTCGTTTTTTATAAAAAAAACGTATCTACATATGTCCTTCTAGTGCTGAACGTAAAAAAATATTTTAGACCCTTTTCATGAAAAATGTATAAAAAATATTTGTTTCGTTTTTTATAAAAAAAACTTTGTATCTACATATGTCCTTCTAGTGCTGAACGTAAAAAAAAATATTTTAGACCCTTTTCATGAAAAATTTATAAAAAATATTTTTTTCGTTTTTTATTAAAAAAACTTTGTATCTACATATGTCCTTCTAGTGCTGAACGTAAAAAAAATATTTTAGACCCTTTTCATTAAAAATTTATAAAAAATATTTTTTTCGTTTTTTATAAAAAAAACGTATCTACATATGTCCTTCTAGTGCTGAACGTAAAAAAAATATTTTAGACCCTTTTCATGAAAAATTTATAAAAAATATTTTTTTCTTTTTTTCTTTAAAAAACTTTGTATCTACATATGTCCTTCTAGTGCTGAACGTAAAAAAATATTTTAGACCCTTTTCATGAAAAATTTATAAAAAATATTTTTTTCGTTTTTTATAAAAAAAACGTTGTATCTACATATGTCCTTCTAGTGCTGAACGTAAAAAAAATATTTTAGACCCTTTTCATTAAAAATTTATAAAAAATATTTTTTTAGTTTTTTATTTAAAAAACGTTGTATCTACATATGTCCTTCTAGTGCTGAACGTAAAAAAATATTTTAGACCCTTTTCATGAAAAATTTATAAAAAATATTTTTTTAGTTTTTTATTTAAAAAACTTTGTATCTACATATGTCCTAGTGCTGAACGTAAAAAAATATTTTAGACCCTTTTCATGAAAAATTTATAAAAAATATTTTTTTCGTTTTTTATAAAAAAAACTTTGTATCTACATATGTCCTTCTAGTGATGAACGTAAAAAAAATATTTTAGACCCTTTTCATGAAAAATGTATAAAAAATATTTTTTTCGTTTTTTATAAAAAAAAACGTTGTATCTACATATGTACTTCTAGTGCTGAACGTAAAAAAAATATTTTAGACCTTTTCATGAAAAATGTATAAAAAATATTTTTTTCGTTTTTTATAAAAAAAAACGTTGTATCTACATGTCCTTCTAGTGCTGAACGTAAAAAAAATATTTTAGACCCTTTTCATGAAAAATTTATAAAAAATATTTTTTTCGTTTTTTATTTAAAAAACGTTGTATCTACATATGTCATTCTAGTGCTGAACGTAAAAAAAATATGTTAGACCCTTTTCATGAAAAATTTATAAAAAATATTTTTTTCGTTTTTTATTAAAAAAACTTTGTATCTACATATGTCCTTCTAGTGCTGAACGTAAAAAAAATATTTTAGACCCTTTTCATGAAAAATTTATAAAAAATAATTTTTTTCGTTTTTTATAAAAAAAACGTTGTATCTACATATGTCCTTCTAGTGCTGAACGTAAAAAAAATATTTTAGACCCTTTTCATTAAAAATTTATAAAAAATATTTTTTTAGTTTTTTATTTAAAAAACTTTGTATCTACATATGTCCTTCTAGTGCTGAACGTAAAAAAATATTTTAGACCCTTTTCATGAAAAATTTATAAAAAATATTTTTTTCGTTTTTTATAAAAAAAACTTTGTATCTACATATGTCCTTCTAGTGCTGAACGTAAAAAAAATATTTTAGACCCTTTTCATTAAAAATTTATAAAAAATATTTTTTTCGTTTTTTATAAAAAAAACGTATCTACATATGTCCTTCTAGTGCTGAACGTTAAAAAAATATTTTAGACCCTTTTCATGAAAAATTTATAAAAAATATTTTTTATTTTTTTATTTAAAAAACTTTGTATCTACATATGTCCTTCTAGTGCTGAACGTAAAAAAATATTTTAGACCCTTTTCATGAAAAATGTATAAAAAATATCTTTTTCGTTTTTTATCAAAAAAACGTTGTATCTACATATGTCCTTCTAGTGCTGAACGTAAAAAAAATATTTTAGACCCTTTTCATGAAAAATTTATAAAAAATATTTTTTTCGTTTTTTATAAAAAAAACTTTGTATCTACATATGTCCTTCTAGTGCTGAACGTAAAAAAAATATTTTAGACCCTTTTCATGAAAAATTTATAAAAAATATTTTTTACGTTTTTTATTAAAAAAAACGTTGTATCTACATATGTCCTAGTGCTGAACGTAAAAAAAATATTTTAGACCCTTTTCATGAAAAATTTATAAAAAATATTTTTTACATTTTTTATAAAAAAAACGTTGTATCTACATATGTCCTTCTAGTGCTGAACGTAAAAAAAATATTTTAAACCCTTTTCATTAAAAATTTATAAAAAATATTTTTTTAGTTTTTTATTAAAAAAACTTTGTATCTACATATGTCCTTCTAGTGCTGAACGTAAAAAAAATATTTTAGACCCTTTTCATTAAAAATTTATAAAAAATATTTTTTTCGTTTTTTATAAAAAAAACGTATCTACATATGTCCTTCTAGTGCTGAACGTAAAAAAAATATTTTAGACCCTTTTCATGAAAAATTTATAAAAAATATTTTTTTCGTTTTTTATAAAAAAAACGTATCTACATATGTCCTTCTAGTGCTGAACGTAAAAAAATATTTTAGACCCTTTTCATGAAAAATGTATAAAAAATATTTGTTTCGTTTTTTATAAAAAAAACTTTGTATCTACATATGTCCTTCTAGTGCTGAACGTAAAAAAAAATATTTTAGACCCTTTTCATGAAAAATTTATAAAAAATATTTTTTTCGTTTTTTATTAAAAAAACTTTGTATCTACATATGTCCTTCTAGTGCTGAACGTAAAAAAAATATTTTAGACCCTTTTCATTAAAAATTTATAAAAAATATTTTTTTCGTTTTTTATAAAAAAAACGTATCTACATATGTCCTTCTAGTGCTGAACGTAAAAAAAATATTTTAGACCCTTTTCATGAAAAATTTATAAAAAATATTTTTTTCTTTTTTTCTTTAAAAAACTTTGTATCTACATATGTCCTTCTAGTGCTGAACGTAAAAAAATATTTTAGACCCTTTTCATGAAAAATTTATAAAAAATATTTTTTTCGTTTTTTATAAAAAAAACGTTGTATCTACATATGTCCTTCTAGTGCTGAACGTAAAAAAAATATTTTAGACCCTTTTCATTAAAAATTTATAAAAAATATTTTTTTAGTTTTTTATTTAAAAAACGTTGTATCTACATATGTCCTTCTAGTGCTGAACGTAAAAAAATATTTTAGACCCTTTTCATGAAAAATTTATAAAAAATATTTTTTTAGTTTTTTATTTAAAAAACTTTGTATCTACATATGTCCTAGTGCTGAACGTAAAAAAATATTTTAGACCCTTTTCATGAAAAATTTATAAAAAATATTTTTTTCGTTTTTTATAAAAAAAACTTTGTATCTACATATGTCCTTCTAGTGATGAACGTAAAAAAAATATTTTAGACCCTTTTCATGAAAAATGTATAAAAAATATTTTTTTCGTTTTTTATAAAAAAAAACGTTGTATCTACATATGTACTTCTAGTGCTGAACGTAAAAAAAATATTTTAGACCTTTTCATGAAAAATGTATAAAAAATATTTTTTTCGTTTTTTATAAAAAAAAACGTTGTATCTACATGTCCTTCTAGTGCTGAACGTAAAAAAAATATTTTAGACCCTTTTCATGAAAAATTTATAAAAAATATTTTTTTCGTTTTTTATTTAAAAAACGTTGTATCTACATATGTCATTCTAGTGCTGAACGTAAAAAAAATATGTTAGACCCTTTTCATGAAAAATTTATAAAAAATATTTTTTTCGTTTTTTATTAAAAAAACTTTGTATCTACATATGTCCTTCTAGTGCTGAACGTAAAAAAAATATTTTAGACCCTTTTCATGAAAAATTTATAAAAAATAATTTTTTTCGTTTTTTATAAAAAAAACGTTGTATCTACATATGTCCTTCTAGTGCTGAACGTAAAAAAAATATTTTAGACCCTTTTCATTAAAAATTTATAAAAAATATTTTTTTAGTTTTTTATTTAAAAAACTTTGTATCTACATATGTCCTTCTAGTGCTGAACGTAAAAAAATATTTTAGACCCTTTTCATGAAAAATTTATAAAAAATATTTTTTTCGTTTTTTATAAAAAAAACTTTGTATCTACATATGTCCTTCTAGTGCTGAACGTAAAAAAAATATTTTAGACCCTTTTCATTAAAAATTTATAAAAAATATTTTTTTCGTTTTTTATAAAAAAAACGTATCTACATATGTCCTTCTAGTGCTGAACGTTAAAAAAATATTTTAGACCCTTTTCATGAAAAATTTATAAAAAATATTTTTTCTTTTTTTATTTAAAAAACTTTGTATCTACATATGTCCTTCTAGTGCTGAACGTAAAAAAATATTTTAGACCCTTTTCATGAAAAATGTATAAAAAATATCTTTTTCGTTTTTTATCAAAAAAACGTTGTATCTACATATGTCCTTCTAGTGCTGAACGTAAAAAAAATATTTTAGACCCTTTTCATGAAAAATTTATAAAAAATATTTTTTTCGTTTTTTATAAAAAAAACTTTGTATCTACATATGTCCTTCTAGTGCTGAACGTAAAAAAAATATTTTAGACCCTTTTCATGAAAAATTTATAAAAAATATTTTTTACGTTTTTTATTAAAAAAAACGTTGTATCTACATATGTCCTAGTGCTGAACGTAAAAAAAATATTTTAGACCCTTTTCATGAAAAATTTATAAAAAATATTTTTTACATTTTTTATAAAAAAACGTTGTAATATGTCCTTCTAGTGCTGAACGTAAAAAAAATATTTTAGACCCTTTTCATGAAAAATTTATAAAAAATATTTTTTTCGTTTTTTATAAAAAAAACTTTGTATCTACATATGTCCTTCTAGTGCTGAACGTAAAAAAAATATTTTAGACCCTTTTCATGAAAAATGTATAAAAAATATTTTTTTCGTTTTTTATTAAAAAAACTTTGTATCTACATATGTCCTTCTAGTGCTGAACGTAAAAAAAATATTTTAGACCCTTTTCATTAAAAATTTATAAAAAATATTTTTTTCGTTTTTATAAAAAAAACGTATCTACATATGTCCTTCTAGTGCTGAACGTAAAAAAAATATTTTAGACCCTTTTCATGAAAAATTTATAAAAAATATTTTTTCTTTTTTTATTTAAAAAACTTTGTATCTACATATGTCCTTCTAGTGCTGAACGTAAAAAAATATTTTAGACCCTTTTCATGAAAAATTTATAAAAAATATTTTTTTCGTTTTTTATAAAATAAACGTTGTATCTACATATGTCCTTCTAGTGCTGAACGTAAAAAAAATATTTTAGACCCTTTTCATTAAAAATTTATAAAAAATATTTTTTTAGTTTTTTATTTAAAAAAACGTTGTATCTACATGTCCTTTTAGTGCTGAACGTAAAAAAAATATTTTAGACCCTTTTCATGAAAAATTTATAAAAAATATTTTTTTCGTTTTTTATTTAAAAAACGTTGTATCTACATATGTCATTCTAGTGCTGAACGTAAAAAAAATATGTTAGACCCTTTTCATGAAAAATGTATAAAAAATATTTTTTTCGTTTTTTATTAAAAAAACTTTGTATCTACATATGTCCTTCTAGTGCTGAACGTAAAAAAAATATTTTAGACCCTTTTCATGAAAAATTTATAAAAAATAATTTTTTTCGTTTTTTATAAAAAAAACGTTGTATCTACATATGTCCTTCTAGTGCTGAACGTAAAAAAAATATTTTAGACCCTATTCATTAAAAATTTATAAAAAATATTTTTTTAGTTTTTTATTTAAAAAACTTTGTATCTACATATGTCCTTCTAGTGCTGAACGTAAAAAAATATTTTAGACCCTTTTCATGAAAAATTTATAAAAAATATTTTTTTCGTTTTTTATAAAAAAAACTTTGTATCTACATATGTCCTTCTAGTGCTGAACGTAAAAAAAATATTTTAGACCCTTTTCATGAAAAATTTATAAAAAATATTTTTTACGTTTTTTATTAAAAAAAACGTTGTATCTACATATGTCCTAGTGCTGAACGTAAAAAAAATATTTTAGACCCTTTTCATGAAAAATTTATAAAAAATATTTTTTACATTTTTTATAAAAAAACGTTGTAATATGTCCTTCTAGTGCTGAACGTAAAAAAAATATTTTAGACCCTTTTCATGAAAAATTTATAAAAAATATTTTTTTCGTTTTTTATAAAAAAAACTTTGTATCTACATATGTCCTTCTAGTGCTGAACGTAAAAAAATTATTTTAGACCCTTTTCATGAAAAATTTATAAAAAATATTTTTTTCGTTTTTTATAAAAAAAACTTTGTATCTACATATGTCCTTCTAGTGCTGAACGTAAAAAAAATATTTTAGACCCTTTTCATGAAAAATTTATAAAAAATATTTTTTACGTTTTTTATTAAAAAAAACGTTGTATCTACATATGTCCTAGTGCTGAACGTAAAAAAAATATTTTAGACCCTTTTCATGAAAAATTTATAAAAAATATTTTTTACATTTTTTATAAAAAAACGTTGTAATATGTCCTTCTAGTGCTGAACGTAAAAAAAATATTTTAGACCCTTTTCATGAAAAATTTATAAAAAATATTTTTTTCGTTTTTTATAAAAAAAACTTTGTATCTACATATGTCCTTCTAGTGCTGAACGTAAAAAAAATATTTTAGACCCTTTTCATGAAAAATGTATAAAAAATATTTTTTTCGTTTTTTATTAAAAAAACTTTGTATCTACATATGTCCTTCTAGTGCTGAACGTAAAAAAAATATTTTAGACCCTTTTCATTAAAAATTTATAAAAAATATTTTTTTCGTTTTTATAAAAAAAACGTATCTACATATGTCCTTCTAGTGCTGAACGTAAAAAAAATATTTTAGACCCTTTTCATGAAAAATTTATAAAAAAAATTTAATTCCTTTTTTTATTTAAAAAACTTTGTATCTACATATGTCCTTCTAGTGCTGAACGTAAAAAAATATTTTAGACCCTTTTCATGAAAAATTTATAAAAAATATTTTTTTCGTTTTTTATAAAAAAAACGTTGTATCTACATATGTCCTTCTAGTGCTGAACGTAAAAAAAATATTTTAGACCCTTTTCATTAAAAATTTATAAAAAATATTTTTTTAGTTTTTTATTTAAAAAAACGTTGTATCTACATGTCCTTCTAGTGCTGAACGTAAAAAAAATATTTTAGACCCTTTTCATGAAAAATTTATAAAAAATATTTTTTTCGTTTTTTATTTAAAAAACGTTGTATCTACATATGTCATTCTAGTGCTGAACGTAAAAAAAATATGTTAGACCCTTTTCATGAAAAATGTATAAAAAATATTTTTTTCGTTTTTTATTAAAAAAACTTCGTATCTACATATGTCCTTCTAGTGCTGAACGTAAAAAAAATATTTTAGACCCTATTCATTAAAAATTTATAAAAAATATTTTTTTAGTTTTTTATTTAAAAAACTTTGTATCTACATATGTCCTTCTAGTGCTGAACGTAAAAAAATATTTTAGACCCTTTTCATGAAAAATTTATAAAAAATATTTTTTTCGTTTTTTATAAAAAAAACGTATCTACATATGTCCTTCTAGTGCTGAACGTAAAAAAAATATTTTAGACCCTTTTCATGAAAAATGTATAAAAAATATTTTTTCTTTTTTTATTTAAAAAACTTTGTATCTACATATGTCCTTCTAGTGCTGAACGTAAAAAAATATTTTAGACCCTTTTCATGAAAAATTTATAAAAAATATTTTTTTCGTTTTTTATAAAAAAAACGTTGTATCTACATATGTCCTTCTAGTGCTGAACGTAAAAAAATATTTTAGACCCTTTTCATGAAAAATTTATAAAAAATATTTTTTTAGTTTTTTATTTAAAAAACTTTGTATCTACATATGTCCTTCTAGTGCTGAACGTAAAAAAATATTTTAGACCCTTTTCATGAAAAATTTATAAAAAATATTTTTTTAGTTTTTTATTTAAAAAACTTTGTATCTACATATGTCCTTCTAGTGCTGAACGTAAAAAAATATTTTAGACACTTTTCATGAAAAATTTATAAAAAATATTTTTTTCGTTTTTTATAAAAAAAACTTTGTATCTACATATGTCCTTCTAGTGATGAACGTAAAAAAAATATTTTAGACCCTTTTCATGAAAAATGTATAAAAAATATTTTTTTCGTTTTTTATAAAAAAAACGTTGTATCTACATATGTCCTTCTAGTGCTGAACGTAAAAAAAATATTTTAGACCCTTTTCATGAAAAATGTATAAAAAATATTTTTTTCGTTTTTTATAAAAAAACGTTGTATCTACATATGTCATTCTAGTGCTGAACGTAAAAAAAATATTTTAGACCCTTTTCATGAAAAATTTATAAAAAATATTTTTTTCGTTTTTTATAAAAAAAACTTTGTATCTACATATGTCCTTCTAGTGATGAACGTAAAAAAAATATTTTAGACCCTTTTCATGAAAAATGTATAAAAAATATTTTTTTCGTTTTTTATAAAAAAAACGTTGTATCTACATATGTCCTTCTAGTGCTGAACGTAAAAAAAATATTTTAGACCCTTTTCATGAAAAATGTATAAAAAATATTTTTTTCGTTTTTTATAAAAAAACGTTGTATCTACATATGTCATTCTAGTGCTGAACGTAAAAAAAATATTTTAGACCCTTTTCATGAAAAATTATAAAAAATATTTTTTTCGTTTTTTATAAAAAAAACTTTGTATCTACATATGTCCTTCTAGTGATGAACGTAAAAAAAATATTTTAGACCCTTTTCATGAAAAATGTATAAAAAATATTTTTTTCGTTTTTTATAAAAAAAACGTTGTATCTACATATGTACTTCTAGTGCTGAACGTAAAAAAAATATTTTAGACCTTTTCATGAAAAATGTATAAAAAATATTTTTTTCGTTTTTTATAAAAAAAAACGTTGTATCTACATGTCCTTCTAGTGCTGAACGTAAAAAAAATATTTTAGACCCTTTTCATGAAAAATTTATAAAAAATATTTTTTTCGTTTTTTATAAAAAAAACGTTGTATCTACATATGTCATTCTAGTGCTGAACGTAAAAAAAATATTTTAGACCCTTTTCATGAAAAATTTATAAAAAATATTTTTTTCGTTTTTTATTAAAAAGACTTTGTATCTACATATGTCCTTCTAGTGCTGAACGTAAAAAAATATTTTAGACCATTTTCATGAAAAATTTATAAAAAATATTTTTTTCGTTTTTTATAAAAAAAACTTTGTATCTACATATGTCCTTCTAGTGATGAACGTAAAAAAAATATTTTAGACCCTTTTCATGAAAAATGTATAAAAAATATTTTTTTCGTTTTTTATTTAAAAAACTTTGTATCTACATATGTCCTTCTAGTGCTGAACGTAAAAAAATATTTTAGACCCTTTTCATGAAAAATTTATAAAAAATATTTTTTTAGTTTTTTATTTAAAAAACTTTGTATCTACATATGTCCTTCTAGTGCTGAACGTAAAAAAATATTTTAGACCCTTTTCATGAAAAATTTATAAAAAATATTTTTTTCGTTTTTTATAAAAAAAACTTTGTATCTACATATGTCCTTCTAGTGATGAACGTAAAAAAAATATTTTAGACCCTTTTCATGAAAAATGTATAAAAAATATTTTTTTCGTTTTTTATAAAAAAAACGTTGTATCTACATATGTCCTTCTAGTGCTGAACGTAAAAAAAATATTTTAGACCCTTTTCATGAAAAATGTATAAAAAATATTTTTTTCGTTTTTTATAAAAAAACGTTGTATCTACATATGTCATTCTAGTGCTGAACGTAAAAAAAATATTTTAGACCCTTTTCATGAAAAATTTATAAAAAATATTTTTTTCGTTTTTTATTAAAAAAACTTCGTATCTACATATGTCCTTCTAGTGCTGAACGTAAAAAAAATATTTTAGACCCTATTCATTAAAAATTTATAAAAAATATTTTTTTAGTTTTTTATTTAAAAAACTTTGTATCTACATATGTCCTTCTAGTGCTGAACGTAAAAAAATATTTTAGACCCTTTTCATGAAAAATTTATAAAAAATATTTTTTTCGTTTTTTATAAAAAAAACTTTGTATCTACATATGTCCTTCTAGTGCTGAACGTAAAAAAAATATTTTAGACCCTTTTCATTAAAAATTTATAAAAAATATTTTTTTCGTTTTTTATAAAAAAAACGTATCTACATATGTCCTTCTAGTGCTGAACGTAAAAAAAATATTTTAGACCCTTTTCATGAAAAATGTATAAAAAATATTTTTTCTTTTTTTATTTAAAAAACTTTGTATCTACATATGTCCTTCTAGTGCTGAACGTAAAAAAATATTTTAGACCCTTTTCATGAAAAATTTATAAAAAATATTTTTTTCGTTTTTTATAAAAAAAACGTTGTATCTACATATGTCCTTCTAGTGCTGAACGTAAAAAAATATTTTAGACCCTTTTCATGAAAAATTTATAAAAAATATTTTTTTAGTTTTTTATTTAAAAAACTTTGTATCTACATATGTCCTTCTAGTGCTGAACGTAAAAAAATATTTTAGACCCTTTTCATGAAAAATTTATAAAAAATATTTTTTTAGTTTTTTATTTAAAAAACTTTGTATCTACATATGTCCTTCTAGTGCTGAACGTAAAAAAATATTTTAGACCCTTTTCATGAAAAATTTATAAAAAATATTTTTTTCGTTTTTTATAAAAAAAACTTTGTATCTACATATGTCCTTCTAGTGATGAACGTAAAAAAAATATTTTAGACCCTTTTCATGAAAAATGTATAAAAAATATTTTTTTCGTTTTTTATAAAAAAAACGTTGTATCTACATATGTCCTTCTAGTGCTGAACGTAAAAAAAATATTTTAGACCCTTTTCATGAAAAATGTATAAAAAATATTTTTTTCGTTTTTTATAAAAAAACGTTGTATCTACATATGTCATTCTAGTGCTGAACGTAAAAAAAATATTTTAGACTCTTTTCATGAAAAATTATAAAAAATATTTTTTTCGTTTTTTATAAAAAAAACTTTGTATCTACATATGTCCTTCTAGTGATGAACGTAAAAAAAATATTTTAGACCCTTTTCATGAAAAATGTATAAAAAATATTTTTTTCGTTTTTTATAAAAAAAACGTTGTATCTACATATGTACTTCTAGTGCTGAACGTAAAAAAAATATTTTAGACCTTTTCATGAAAAATGTATAAAAAATATTTTTTTCGTTTTTTATAAAAAAAAACGTTGTATCTACATGTCCTTCTAGTGCTGAACGTAAAAAAAATATTTTAGACCCTTTTCATGAAAAATTTATAAAAAATATTTTTTTCGTTTTTTATAAAAAAAACGTTGTATCTACATATGTCATTCTAGTGCTGAACGTAAAAAAAATATTTTAGACCCTTTTCATGAAAAATTTATAAAAAATATTTTTTTCGTTTTTTATTAAAAAGACTTTGTATCTACATATGTCCTTCTAGTGCTGAACGTAAAAAAATATTTTAGACCATTTTCATGAAAAATTTATAAAAAATATTTTTTTCGTTTTTTATAAAAAAAACTTTGTATCTACATATGTCCTTCTAGTGATGAACGTAAAAAAAATATTTTAGACCCTTTTCATGAAAAATGTATAAAAAATATTTTTTTCGTTTTTTATTTAAAAAACTTTGTATCTACATATGTCCTTCTAGTGCTGAACGTAAAAAAATATTTTAGACCCTTTTCATGAAAAATTTATAAAAAATATTTTTTTAGTTTTTTATTTAAAAAACTTTGTATCTACATATGTCCTTCTAGTGCTGAACGTAAAAAAATATTTTAGACCCTTTTCATGAAAAATTTATAAAAAATATTTTTTTCGTTTTTTATAAAAAAAACTTTGTATCTACATATGTCCTTCTAGTGATGAACGTAAAAAAAATATTTTAGACCCTTTTCATGAAAAATGTATAAAAAATATTTTTTTCGTTTTTTATAAAAAAAACGTTGTATCTACATATGTCCTTCTAGTGCTGAACGTAAAAAAAATATTTTAGACCCTTTTCATGAAAAATGTATAAAAAATATTTTTTTCGTTTTTTATAAAAAAACGTTGTATCTACATATGTCATTCTAGTGCTGAACGTAAAAAAAATATTTTAGACCCTTTTCATGAAAAATTTATAAAAAATATTTTTTTCGTTTTTTATAAAAAAAACTTTGTATCTACATATGTCCTTCTAGTGATGAACGTAAAAAAAATATTTTAGACCCTTTTCATGAAAAATGTAAAAAAAATATTTTTTTCGTTTTTTATATAAAAAACGTTGTATCTACATATGTACTTCTAGTGCTGAACGTAAAAAAAATATTTTAGACCCTTTTCATTAAAAATTTATAAAAAATATTTTTTTCGTTTTTATAAAAAAAACGTATCTACATATGTCCTTCTAGTGCTGAACGTAAAAAAATATTTTAGACCCTTTTCATGAAAAATTTATAAAAAAAATTTAATTCCTTTTTTTATTTAAAAAACTTTGTATCTACATATGTCCTTCTAGTGCTGAACGTAAAAAAATATTTTAGACCCTTTTCATGAAAAATTTATAAAAAATATTTTTTTCGTTTTTTATAAAAAAAACTTTGTATCTACATATGTCCTTCTAGTGCTGAACGTAAAAAAAATATTTTAGACCCTTTTCATTAAAAATTTATAAAAAATATTTTTTTAGTTTTTTATTTAAAAAAACGTTGTATCTACATGTCCTTCTAGTGCTGAACGTAAAAAAAATATTTTAGACCCTTTTCATGAAAAATTTATAAAAAATATTTTTTTCGTTTTTTATTTAAAAAACGTTGTATCTACATATGTCATTCTAGTGCTGAACGTAAAAAAAATATGTTAGACCCTTTTCATGAAAAATGTATAAAAAATATTTTTTTCGTTTTTTATTAAAAAAACTTTGTATCTACATATGTCCTTCTAGTGCTGAACGTAAAAAAAATATTTTAGACCCTTTTCATGAAAAAATTTATAAAAAATAATTTTTTTCGTTTTTTATAAAAAAAACGTTGTATCTACATATGTCCTTCTAGTGCTGAACGTAAAAAAAATATTTTAGACCCTATTCATGAAAAATTTATAAAAAATATTTTTTTCGTTTTTTATAAAAAAAACTTTGTATCTACATATGTCCTTCTAGTGATGAACGTAAAAAAAATATTTTAGACCCTTTTCATGAAAAATGTATAAAAAATATTTTTTTCGTTTTTTATAAAAAAAAACGTTGTATCTACATGTCCTTCTAGTGCTGAACGTAAAAAAAATATTTTAGACCCTTTTCATTAAAAATTTATAAAAAATATTTTTTTAGTTTTTTATTTAAAAAACTTTGTATCTACATATGTCCTTCTAGTGCTGAACGTAAAAAAATATTTTAGACCCTTTTCATGAAAAATTTATAAAAAATATTTTTTTCGTTTTTTATAAAAAAAACTTTGTATCTACATATGTCCTTCTAGTGCTGAACGTAAAAAAAATATTTTAGACCCTTTTCATTAAAAATTTATAAAAAACTATTTTTTTCGTTTTTTATAAAAAAAACGTATCTACATATGTCCTT